>NC_141464.1:61402500-62602500 GCF_015680905.1 Coptis chinensis | reverse complement strand
GTAGAATTAGGGATTCTCGGCACTCTTCTACATAAAATAATTAAGCACGACAGTTGCATCACCTTCTTTAAGCATTTTTCTGGTCGAACCATAATAATGGTTCCAGCAATCCCTTTTTGTAAACCCAAGTTCTTCCCCATTAAAAACAGCTGCAACTTTACCGACAGCTAAACCATTTTCACTAAAAATCAAATCTCAGTCAACCTCTTTGCTGTTTCAGGCATATTTTTGTTCGATCTTATGCAATTTCTCTTTGCTGGACTAACTAAACCGTGGCTATGGTCATTTTCAGTGCAACTTACAAAATATATATCTTCGTGTTTTCTTTTTCTAACATGCATTCTAACTGGGCAACTACACCTGACAGTGCTAGTATTTCTAGAAACACTCACTTCTCCCACTTCTCTCTAGCTTGGTCACGTGAACAAACTATTAAAGAGCCCCTAGCCAAATCCACACAGCCTTTTTTCCGATCTGTCGACCAAACACGAGTCTCAAATCCCTCTTGTTAACCATACTCTTTGTAGTAAGTCTTTGCGTCATCAACACTACTAAAAACCATACCTACAAACGGAGCAACTAGTTTATGCATTTATCTATCCAGGAATTTATTCGACGAAGACCCAATAACTACGACTTGGTCGATATTGATTCTTAAATTATCTCCCATTGACTCAATTTCTAAATTTTGGGTTTAAGTTCAAATGCTAGCTAGCAAGGGAAAAGGCAAATCTAGTAGGGATGATTTGGATTTTCGATTTGAATTCTTGATTTTGGGTTTGAATTTTCGGTGGTTTGAGTTTGGAGGTGATTTGGACGAATTGTATGAGGGTTATTTGATTTCGTGTTTACATAAGTTTAATTTGTCAACACAAATTGTTTAATTTTGAGCCAAAATTAAAGAATTCAAAACCCTCGGTTGAGTTCTCTTGTTGAGTTTATGAGAAATCAAAATTTTAAATTTTGTATTTTGTGAGGTTTCTTTTGAAATTTCATATTTTTTGAGGTCAAATTTCAAAATTTCAATTTTTAGTTGATCTGGATTTCTTTGGATCCAACGGCCGAAATTTTGATGTCAGTTTGCTGTCAACGAAATTTGATGTCAACCTAACCGGCCCGATATATATATATATATATCGGTTCGGTTAGGCTAGACCGCTAGAGTGCTACTCTTATAGTGCCACCCTTATCTCACACTCCTCCTGGTCCGTCAGATCTCAGGATGAGATGATTAGATTTAAAATTGATAAAAACTCGAAATTTCAAAATTTCAAAAACCAAAAATACAAAAAAAATAATAAATTTATTTGCTTCACTTAGAGAGCGATGGGGATGAAGACACAGAGTCTAACAATGAAGCATCTTTTTCTAGGGTGCTCATTGCACCGAATGGAAGTGTGTTATTCACTTGTTGTCCCACTCTTGGCAGATTTTAGGTGCAATGACAAACCTACTTCAGAAGCAAGCACTTCAGGTGAGGTAAAGCCTGTTCCGGCGGACCAGGCTGTATTTGATACAGAGCAAAGTTTCGAGAGGGAGCTCTCTTTCATTCGGGAAGCCAAAGAGTCCGGAGTCGTTTATCTTCTTGGTCACAGCGATATAAGAGCAAGGAAGGACTCTTGGTTTATCAAGAAATTGGTTATAAACTACTTTTATGTGTTCTTGAGAAAGAACTGCAGGAGGGGAATTGCAAATCTGAGTGTACCGCACTCTAATCTGATGTAAGTTGGCATGACATACATGGTCTGAAGCTGATTTTCCACCCAACTAAAGGCCTTTTCTTCTCGTTTCATTTTATTTGGTGTAGAAGTTTACATTTGCAGTTGGATTGAAAGACCATGTTTAAGCTGGAAATATTGTTAAACGAGACATACAAATGATACTACATTGTTCTTCTTTATAAACACAAGTTCTCAATGCTTCACCAGATCTAGATTTGAAAATTGAAAGTGAGAAGAAGGGGTTTTGAAATTTCGTATTTTTTTTTGTATTTTTGGTTTTCAAAATTTTGGAATTTCGAGTTTTTATCAGTTTTAGATCTAATCATCTCATCCTGAGATCTGACGAACAAGGAGGAGTGTGAGATAAGGGTGGCACTATAAGAGTGACACTCTAGCCTAACCGATATATATATATATATATATATATATATATATATATATCTTGCGCAGGCTTAAGTGACATCCTTATAATGACATCCTTATTGTACATCCTATCAAAAAGTGCATTTCAACAATGAATTAGTGGCTGATTTTTTGTAGATATATTCTAATGGATTATATCTCTACAAAAAAAATTAGCTCAATTCGATATTTCTAGCCTTGTCAAACTTAAAATTATTTCTAGCCCGTTAGATAAAATTGCAAACTTAAACACTGGGATGACAAAGTTCCACATATTGGATTGAGCTAATTTTTTTTGTAGAGATCTAATCCATGAAGAGTAAATTATATCTACAAAAATCATACACTAATTCATTGTTGAAATGCACTTTTGATAGGATGTACAATAAGGATGTCACCCTAGCCAAACCCGATATAATTTATATATAAGAGTGAGGAGAGAGAGTGTGTTGTTGTTTGGGAAGATAAAATGGAGAGAGAAATTAAGAAAGAGAGTCCGTGAATATATTTGTGGGATCCAATTTAGTTATATTTAATGAAAAGAATATGAAATATTAAATTAGAAGAGTGAGTTTCCTTTTTGAGTTTGAGTCCAACTCCAAGTATGTAACTTAACAAATCAAGATGAGAGCAAAATTGATGATATATATATATATATATATATATATATATATATATATATATATATATATATATATATATATCGGTTTGTCTAGAGTGCCACTCTTATAGTGACACCCTTATCTCACACTTCTTCTGGTCCCTTGGATCTCTTCTCTAGATCATCAGATCTAATTCACTCAAATATCCGATATTTCAAGATTTTAAAGTATTTCGGAAACCAAAAAACGAAAAAATGCGAAATGTTTGATCATCTCTCACGGTCGTCCTCTTCTCCACTCCAGAAATTTTCGAATCTAGAAAAATTGTTTACCAAACAATTAATCAATTTTCTTATCAACAAGAACATTATTCAGTTTCAGAGAACATTATTCAGTCTCAGAAAGTTTCTCAATTTTCGATCTAAGCTTCTTATAACTAGATCTCAGTTATGAACACACAAGAAATTTTCGATCTAAGCTTTTTATAACTAGATCTCTTCGATGAAGCATACGGTTTGGCATACAAGAGAAACTCACCAGGCTCAAAGTCCAATCTCAAGATGTAAGCAATAAAAACCTCAAATCTATTTTATAATATTTATTCATCCTTTTTATTTTTTTATAATGTTTTCTGGTTTTGGATAACATCTGTAAGTTTGCTAAGAAGAGTTTACCACCATCTCAAATCGGGTTTATCACAAGATCGCCAGTCAAAAGTGTTACTTAAAGATCTTGCATATTCTCAAGTCCCACGGTACTAATCCATTTTGTTTTCTATTTATTTATTCACTTGTTTTTGTATTTTAGTTTTAAAAATGGTTGCTTTATATTGTGGGGTTGTAGGGCTTGCACCTAAAATTCCCTCAAGATCTGTACCATTTGATTAAGAAGCCGGTTGCTATCCATAAGCATTTGGAGAGGAACAGGGAAGGATAAGGACAACAAGTTTAGGCTGATTTTGGTTGAGAGAGCAGGATTCATAAGCTCACTCGTTACTACAAGAGGACCAAGAAGCTTCCCTCAGTCTGAAATAGTGAGTGGACTCGCACACATTGTTTAGTTATATACGCTTGTTGTATGCACTTATTAGTATTGATGTCGATTCATATTTTATATGAACCGAATGTTTTGAGAAATAATTGGTGAAGTTTGGGTTTATGGTTGCAAAATTAGAGATCCGCGGCTTGGATGCATGTCTCGTTTCACGTTAAAGAGTAGACAATAAAAATCAATATAAACCTATACATTCGGGTTCAATGCATTTTAGGTTTAAGCTTCCTACCAAAAATCACTTGGTTCTATGTCAATGCCTCTCGGTTATTAGAATATGGTATGTAGTGTCTTAAGTTCTAACTTCTAAGAAATGATTGTATTTTAATGTGAAACTTGGTGTTCCTCCCCTTTTGCGGCTAACTTATTTGCTTATCGCTAATTGTTTTAATTAAGTCCGTGTTATGCTCAAAGGCAATGATATATTTATGTTTAATAATTGTAGATTTAGGTCTTAATCCATAAGTTACCAAAATGGTGCTTGCATGTGTTTTTTGTATTTTTCATAATTGTTCAATGTATAATGAATTATAATAAGTTGGTTCTTGAATGTTAGAAGTCTTGCTTCATTCGTTGTTGTTGGTTCTTGAATGCTAAAACTTAAAAGTCTTGCTTCATTTGTTGTTGTTGGTTCTTTATAGACCATGACTTGTAGGTAGGGACATTTTCCCCGATTTTATGGGAAGGTGGTTCTCGATTATAAGATCCCGTTCCCATGTATTTTCTCAGATTATAACACCCCATCAAACCTCTTTTTGGCTTTTCTCTGATTTTATTGAAATGGTATCTAGTGCTATGATACTTGAGCTCTTCTTTTATGATGATATCTTTCACGTGTTGCGTTTCTTACTTATATAAAATCTGTTTTAGATGCTTGTCTAGCTCAAATCACCGATGCTTTTCTTTTTTCTTTCTTTTTCAGGCAGTGAATCCACCATCCAAAGACTTTGGTAGCTTAGGTAATTTTAGGTTGAATTCCCTTCATGTTAAAGGTGGTGAAGTTCATGTTAAAGGTGTTTAAACTAAGATTGTTCTATTTAATTTTGTGAGGAAAATGGAAACTATTTTATGTTAAAGAGTATTGTTAAAATTCTCTCAATGGGCATTAAATTTGGTTGATATTTAATCTTGTGATGTGCATCTTTATTCAGTTTTTCATTTGTTTTTCTTTACAAGGGTTATTTGTACTTTTTGTGAGGTGTAGTTGCTTGTAAACTTTTGGTTGTGGACCATATATATATGTATGTCAACGAAAACTCAATAAAAGTGCTTGTAGGCCAGAAAGAGTATTTTCCAAAGTTAAGTGATATTTTCTTAGACACGGTCTCGGACCTCCCATTTATATAACCATGGGGTCCTTTCATACAAAAAAAGTGTTGTCAACTTGTAATCTTACATTCTTACACCAAAATCTGCTACGATATTATGTCTCCGAAGGCATTGAGACTATTAGGGCGGGCGCAGACTATTTTTACATCTCCCATCTTGATCCGGACTATCCATAGCGTTGCACTTGATTTGGAGGTCTTGAGTGCAGCTAACTTAATCTGATTCCACCCAAAGCCATGTCCATCCTCATTGTATTGGAGATCTTTGTTGAAAACTTGGAGACTTGCCACTCTTAACTATGGTACTAGCATCATTTGAACTTGGATAAAAAAACGGCGGTGTCGCTTTTTGCCCCTCGACCGTGTGGCCATACCGTTTGGACTTAGTCCCAAATGACATGGCCACACCGTTTGGGGACCTAGTCCAACGGTCAAGACAACAGAAAAAAATAGTAGTGTCTCTCAATTTCTTGTCAACCCTCATAAGCGTTATAGTTCTCATAATATAACATCAAGACAACAGAAAAATATAACATCAAGACAACATAAATGGCCATGCCGTTTGGACTTTGAACTTGTAAAAAAAAAATGGTGTCTGTTTGGACTTTGTCCCAAAATGGCATGCCCACACCGTTGTCCTTAGTCCTTAGTCCCAAATGGCATGGCCACACCGTTTGGTACTAAGGCCAAACGGTGTGTGGCCATGCCGTTGGACTTTGAACTTTTGGCTGCTGGACTTAGTAGTCCAACGGCATGGCCACACCGTTTGGCCTTAGTACCAAACGGCATGGCCACACCGGCCTTGGCCTTAACGGTGGCCATGCCGCTTTGGTACTAAGGCCAACGGTGTGGCCATGCCGCTTGGTACTAAAAATAAATCGGTGAACCACACCGCTTGGTACTAAGGCCAAACGGTGGCTATGCCGTTTGGGACTAAGTCCAAACGACACCATTTTTTTGCAAGTTCAAAGTCCAACGGCATGGCCACACCGCTTGGCCTTAGTACCAAACGGTGGCCATGCCGCTTGGGACTAAGGACAAACGGTGTGGGCATGGCCGCTTGACAAAGTCCAAACAGATTAACCATTTTTTTTTCAAAGTCCAAACGCATGGCCATTTATGTTGTTTTGATGTTATATTTTTTTCTGTTGTCTTGATGTTATATTATGAGAACTATAACGGCTTATGAGGGTTGACAAGAACTTGAGAGACACTACTATTGTATTGTTGAATTGCATCATTTGTCATCAATATGACAGTTGATTGTTGATTTCATATGCATTGGCTAACCATACATCGGGATACTAACTTTCATCGATAAGTAGCTCTCGACAAGTTTAAGGTCATTCCATTGATTCCGATTGAACACACCATCACTAGCATCGTAATATTAGTTTTCCATCGAAGTAATAAGTTTGACAACTATAATGAATTATTGTTACTAAGTTTTGAAGTTTCGGGCATCCTCTTCCTTTATTTGTATCTGCAACTAATTCCACAAAATCAAATCACTAGTGAATTGTCAATATTATAGACATTGTTTCGAAAGATTGCCGGTTATTAGAAACTTATACCACCCAAATTCTTTACAAGTAAATTCTCGGATTACGATGTCCTTCTATCAATACTATTGCGGATTTCATTTACAATTGAAAAGGAATTCATTTCTCAAGGCCAAATGAGTTTTGCAACTTGTACAAGGCCGGTTGCTACTAGCCAATCTCGAAAGTGTCCAAACACCAAGAACTCAAATCACAAGGCCTGCAGCAATTCAACAAGCCACAATTTCATCACCAAAGACACATGGTCAAAATAAGGCTTTTTCACAAGGCCTCTGCAGCAGTTCAAATTTTTTTGCATTGGAGACGCTTTGTTTGTCTTCATGGCTACCAAGTCACTTTGCCCTGTTCCAATATAAGACCTAAAAATCCCAACTACGAAGTTGTATGCAATCGCAATGTCCTGCTCCTAAACACCGATATCACACCCTCCATGCCTCGCCAAATTTCAGTTTTAATCATAGACATTAGATATCAATTGTATGCAATGTTTCGATTTGTATGGAATCCAAGCAATGGATGTGATTGGCTGCGAACCCACCACTTGGAGAAATTTGAGTAAAATGTCTTAGTGATGTCGACCCAAATGAAAACCTCATTTACACAAGTTCATCAAATTAGTGAAATTATTACTCATGTTAAATTGGATATGCTTTCACAATGAGCAAGATGATGATAAAAATAAACTTTTTAACTAATGCAGTAATGCTTGCCAAAATTACCACAACATAAATGAGAAATATCCATAAGAAATTGCTATTTCAAAGTATAGTACGTGAGCCTTCTTATACATATAGTATTCCATTAAGAGAACTATACGAGATTAAGGACATAGCATTACTTGACGTCTTGACCAGTATATGGAGAGAGTGTGTTATTCACTTAGTCATTTCATATAATACACGATTAGCTGGGCAAAATAGAGATTCTGATATGGATGAAATTTGAAGTTTACAAGTTAAGTATTCTACAAGAAGGGTTCTAGATGCATTTTGACACAAATCATTTCATATATGCCAAATAATTCAGCAGTAAAATAATTTTTAGTGATTCACATAAATGAATCCAAATCCTCAAGGGAAGGTTGGAAAGCCCTCATCCTTCAATGAAATACATGCGATAGTTGGTGTGAATGGGGAACTTGGTGTATTAACAGGTAACAAAAGTAACAATGGACAATTTCACTTGTCCGAATGATTTCTAAATTCAAGACCCAACCAAAAGTTGCACTTTAATCAAGTTTGAACAAATAATTTCAAGAGAGAACAAATAATTTCAAGAGAGAAGTGATGACACAAGATTTACCTCTTTTTCACCCACACCGACAATTGCTCCTCTAAACAACCTTGGATTTCTTAAGAAATCCATTTCCTTTTAACAACTGTATCAAGAAATTTTGGGTTTCCTCTTTTAACCGATTTGTTTGAATAATTTATGAAATTTGTTTGAAGGGTTTTGGTTTTGGAGAAGAAGAAGACCGAGATGAAGAAGAAAACAAATTTCGCGTTTTTTCGTTTTTTTGTTTTTGAAATAGTTTGAAATTTTGAAATTTCGTGATTTTTGAGTGAATTAGATCTGATGATCTAGAGAAGAGATCCAAGGGACCAGAAGAAGTGTGAGATAAGGGTGTCACTATAAGAGTGGCACCCTAGACAAACCGTATATATATATATATATATCATCAATTTTGCTCTCATGCGGACTGTTAAGTTACATATTTGCTTCTAATTTAATATTTCATATTCTTTCATTAAATATAACTAAATTGGATCCCACAAATATATTCACGGACTCTCTTTCTTAATTCTCTCTCTCCATTTTATCTTCCCAAACAACACACACTCTCTCTCCTCACTCTCTCTCTCTCTAAAAGTAATTTCTCTCTCCTTCCCCTCTCTCCTACATTGTAATATGCACATATCTACTTTATTTACTATCCTTTTCAATTTTACTATTACAAATCCTTTCACGGTGACTGTTGATAAAATATATATATATATATTGCTCTCCGAACGATTTTTTATTTGAAAAAAAAAATTTTGTTGATTGAAAACTGAAAAGCACTCTAAAAAAATAAGGGAGCCTTGACTGGGATTACGCGGCATTATGTAGCCCCACACCCCAGCAACGTCACCCTACTCCTTACCACAAGAAGCACGGCTAGTCGAACCTACTATTGTGACTCAACGCTGGGTTTTTTTAATCAATTATTAAGTTAGCATATTGGTTAAACAACCATATGAGCAACTATTTTCGAGAAAAGTCACCTAAAAGCATATGATGACTACCAGGAACTTTCTAGACTGAAAAACTATATAAACAACCATATGCTAGCTTAATCTTCAAATCCAAGGAAAAAGTTTAAAGTTCGTCGGTGATATCTCAAGCTTCGACTAAAAATATGACCGGTCTTTGGTAGCACAAGTAAAAAACAATCGAAATGCACACGAGCCGGACGTTTTTAAGTATACTTGCAAGCTAGGAGACAAGGTTCCGCAGCTCAAGTGTACACAACCATTATGTAAGAATCGCGCTATGAACATAACATATGTTGAAACATGCCTACAGTCGCATGTTGTTACTAAATGCAAAGATGGGTCGTTAAGTCTCTAGCAACAAAATGTGGGCGGTGTAACAATAATGTTTTGAACCGTCAACTACGTTATCAATGCGGCAATGGCCGTGAGTGATTGAGTGTTTTACTACTGCACTTGTTCGATCCTCGAACTAGAACAGATCAATAAAGGTCGCTTTCGATTGGATTCGGCTATCCAAGGCTCTTGCTTTTGTGTTGATTTTCGTTTCATTTCGCTTTATCATTGTAATTTAAATTTTCTTTTCAATAAAGAAGGATAAGAATAATTCCATGAAGAGAAAAATGAATTCCAATACCCATCACTATATTTTGCAAACACGAAAGTTGTAACGAATCAATGATGGGAAATTGCGGATAAAATCTGTTTAAAATCATTAATCCTAGACAGGCCTAGTAAACCAGCATTCTAACGGATCATTGTTGATTTATATCAAGATATGCACCCGTATGTAATTCAATGCGGCTGTGGCGTTTGTGGAGACTTAGAAATAATCTGATTTTTCGCAACAAACCTACAACGTTGGGGAAGATTATAACATATATATAAAGGCATGCATATGGTATGGTAACACTCGGAGAGAAGCGGTAGAAGATTTGAGGAGCTTATAACTAATTGGGCTACTATTATCCGATACAACACAACATAAGAGCTAAGTTGCGTGTATTTGGCTGTTTTTGGTGGATGAGAGGACCTCTCTTTTTTGATCTAGCAACAATATGTAACCATCTTTGATTGATTTTAATAAAATTCTTTATCAATTAAAAAAAAAAAAGTGTATCGTAATTCAATGCTAATCAATGGTATCCAAATAAAAAAAGTAAGTTGACTACTACAGAAAACTATAGGCAAATGCCATTGATCTTTGGCGTGTGTATATAGGTTTACGACAAGGTAATGTTGCTGTTTTATTTTTTTTATGGGTAAATCTAGGGTGCGCAGGAGAGAGAAAGTGAGAATGAATCTGGGCCACTCACACACAGAGGTGAGAGTGTATTTCAACAAAGAAGTACTGATCCAAAGGCCTATACATATTGCGCACCATACATCTCGCGCACTAAAGATATGCTCTTTTTTTATTTGTTCATTTTTTTAAAAAAATAAAGGAAGTAGTTGTTGACTTTTTGGGTATGACTTGGTGTTTTTGGAATATACTACGATGGTATGATTTAAGATATAATATTTTTAGGAATATGATCTACTAATTATGGAGACTCACTTTACAAAAATTCTATGAATTTGAAAACCTCTAATCTAGTTAAAAATCGTTGCCAACTTGGATATACCCTTTTTGGATGTATAATGTCGAAAAGATATTTATTTATTTATTTATTTTATTTTATTATTTATTATTATTATTAAGGTTTTTTTCGAGTGACTCAGACAATTTTAATATTTTCGGATGGCAAAAGAACGTGTGAAATCGTGTATGTTTTTTTAATGTCAAATGAACTTGGCATTGAGAAATTCTCACACGACTGTTTTTTAAATGAGTATATTCTTGAATTGGTCGACGTTGACTTAAAGAGTAGGACAGAATAGTCCGTTGAATGTATCAGAGAAGATTTATTCCACTTACGGACGTGGCCCCCACTTGATGATAGTATGAAATACTCCTAATACCATTCCACAATATTTATATATTAAGACATTGTATCTCATATGTACGACATTGGGTAGTGTTGTAACATCGTATTTGGATAACCTGAAAATAAACGCTTAATATGGTTTTCATCCCTATTGTCACTACCGCTTCAGGTCTCTTTCAAATAATTTAGTACTCATCAAATGCTCTCATCTCTACATGACTTTTCCACTAAAAGTTGTCTTTCATTAAATTCTCGAATAATTCGTATTTGGATAACCTGAAAATACACGTTTAACTGAACTAAATATGATCATAGTAAGACATTGTATCTCACATGTACGATATTATGTCGTGTTGTTAAATACACGTTTAACTGAACTAAATATGATCATAGTAAGACATTGTATCTCACTTGTACGACATTATGTGCGTGGTGCTGTTAAATTCGACTCATTCTAGCTATTTGAGGGCTCCTTTTTCTTAGCCTTTTTAATATTCATTACTGTTGTAGAAATTTATTTTGAAAATGAACATAGAAACAACATAACAAGGAATTAAGACATTATATTGAATAATAGTGTATAGGTGGAGGAATACCTCACCGAAGCACATAAGAGTACTTGTCATCACGCCAAACACAAATATTAAATGACAAATAATCAACAAATCAAGTTCATAGTAACCAATCTCATCTAAATTACAATTTTCAGTAACCAATCTCATCAACTTCACATAATTGTTAGTGGGTTACGATTTTTTAATTGGCAGAATACATCTTGAATGAGATAGCTAAGAAAAGGGGAAGCCAATATCTTGAAATCTACCTTGCAGGCTACAATCTCCTATTAGTTCAAACTATTGTATAGTGGTCACCACCATCACCTTAGCGATGGAAATAAGTAGTCTGTTTTTGGAAGAGGATACCAACGTTTTCCTATGACAACATATGTTTTTTTTTAATGGTATGACAACATATGTAAAACCTTCTTAGTGGGTTAGAAGAAAACACAAGCCTTTGGAAAGTGTTAAACTAGGATAGACAGAGAAAGCAGTGAGAAAGAGGGTTCGTGAGAGAAAATAAGGAGAGAGAGGACGAAGGGTATAAACGTAACTGTGTTTTTGTCAAAACTACTTTTTGTGTGGAGACCATGTCCAAAATGGGATTGAAACATATCTATTACTTTCAACGGGCTAGAATGGAATGATATTTTATTCAACGTCCGATCCAGCAATTCACTATTTTTAAATTTTGAACGCAGTTATGAGAATGAGATCTATTTAGAATGGGGACCTCAAGTGAATATATATATATATACTAGTAGTAGAATACACCATATTAACCTGAACATTTAAATTGGACTAGCCTTTTGTAGGAACCGTTATGGTTGCATTGAATGATTTACAAACTGTGAGAACCCATGCGCAACGGAATAAAGGGTGTTTACGATTTTGTTTAGAATCATACCTTTAGATCAGCTGTGATATCTCTGAGAATACGAATCAGCAACCTCTTGATCTTCTGTTATATTCCTATCCTTAGAATGGACATTGTGTGGGCAACGATCTACCAGCCTTTCTTTCTCTCTTTGCCTCTATTTCTCAATCAGTGAATAGTGAATTCAGCAAAGAAGAAAGGATTTCTTTATATAGGCTACAACAGGAACCATGAGGAGAAATTAGGGTTAGGTCTCCTGACAGGCTTGGGGTCCATGTTCGCCTAGAACACACGGCCCAAGTCCGTCAACAAATGACTTATTCCATTAAAGGTCATTGTTGTACTACCGCCCTAATCCCAAATTACGTGTATGGGCTCCATATTATATGCTCGTTGATCTCCCCGTGTTAAGATATCGAATGCCCGTTGATTAAGTCAAGTTACTGACAACTACATTAATCAACTTCTTATATCTTTGAGTGGTACCACTCAACCTCATTGACATGTCGGATTAAATCCACCTGCAGGGTTTACATGACAATCCTTATGAGCTCCTCAAGGGGACATCAACAACCCGACTTGTTGCGGGTCACGGATTCCTTCTATAATCAACAACACACCTTACATACAATGTCATTACCCAATCCATCAAGTTTGTTGATTCACAAATTAAATGAATCTCAATCATTGATGATTTAAAGCAATGTACAATGCACGTAAGTGCCCGTTATTATATCTTGATTAAGAGGACAAACATCCATAATAACAGAGGTGTTTGTTCTCTTATATAGTCAGTATAAAGAGAAACAACCTCACTTGGTCTTGTTCAATACACACAAAGTGTACTAGTGTAATCCTGTAGTCAAGATAGACTAATACCAGATTATACTACAACCATACCAATGGTTTGCCCAAATCCATCTAGGTTGTGAACGTTTACTTATACTTTATAAGATACTGATGATATGATATTCTGTGTGTCACCACACACCATATCTGCATCTACAACATAAAGTATTAGACGCATACATATAACCAATAACATATATAATATGCATAACATTTGCCCATATGATTTTCATTTAAAATATAAAGAATTAGAGTTAATACAAAAGTAATGCTTTTAGTATATAACCCTATCACCTTTTTTGTACCACTAAATACCCTTGATAAAATATTTAAACAAATTATCCAATGTCTTTAAAAAGGACTACTTTGTCATTACAAATTTTACTACTATTATACCCTTAATATGATATAATACCCTTAAGGACGTTTGTGTAAATTTAAGTCGAATATCAAATACACGCACTATTTCAATTGTTTGCCAGATACGCTTACCATTAATACAAACTTTATTACCATTAATATCGACTTTATTGTAGAAAACCATCGTTCTCGCCTTCTTCTCCCTTTCTCTCTCTCAAATCTCCCCTCACAATTAAAACATTCTTCAAAAAAAAAAAAAAAAATTAAAATGTCTGGATAAGAAAACCATCATATTCTTCTCTAGATCAAGTATGGTTGTTTAATCAGTCTCTAAATCATTCTCAATTTCAAATCTCTAAAAATTAAAAGGCTTGAGATTTTCAATACCGTTTCGTTTGACAGTGAATGTTAGTTCTTTAGAGGAAGTGTTTCTCGATATTCTTTGCAACAACTCCAAATTGGAAGCATTATATGCAGTAAGTCATCTTTCCTACTCACCAGTTACTTGATTATTTTAAATTTGCAATTGCATGTCTGAAGTTGTGCACATGTCGTCTCTTAGTTGAATAACTCATTATCATATTGAATATATGATCTAAAAACTGTATGCTACCCCAGCCACCAAGATTAGAAAATATTTTGTGTGCGATATCAATTTTCCCCCTAATCAATTTTATATGCAATAATAGTTTTTGGGTAATGCCTAATGGTTACTAGAGCTTTTTCACAGATAGTTGCATATGGATTTACGAGGATATTTTAGAATCGTCGTCGACAAGTACATTAAGTGCATCTTTGGGGAATTTAAAGCCCTAATTGTTTTGGTTGTGAGTTTGCCAATTAGCTCTGTTGAGAACTCAAGAAGATCAAAATGTAACCATAAAGATTGGTGACCTAGGTTTGATACCCTCTATGTGTTGCACTCTTGAAGTGTTTATAGTGTTAGCCCGATAAGTGGTATTATCATAATTTATTAAGATTTTATTTGCATGAATTGAAGGAATGGTACTACTTTGGTTTCTTACTATAGCAAAAATACTGAAATTTTGCTGGTCTGCTAATCTAAATCATGTTGGTGATTTTTTTCCGTGGGCTATTCATAATGAGATCAAAATCAGCTATAATAATTGTTTACATCATTCAAGGCGGTTAATCTCAATTGTGGAAACTGTTTTGTTCCCCTGGATAATGACCATAGATGTACTGCAGTATCCCTAGTATATATATATATATATATATATATATATATATATATATATATATATATATATATATATATATATATATATATATATGCCAGGCTCTTAAGCGGACTCAATATATATTTGCAGACTTAAAACGGATTTGCCAGGAAAAGTGTGTTTCTTATAAATTTTCCTTAAAAAGTAGCGATATATTTATTCTTTATGACGAAACCTCTCTTATTTCTCTCTCCTCATATGTGTTTCTTTCTCTCCTCTCGTGGTCTCTCTCTCTCTGAACTAGCACGGATAAAGAAACTATGAACCATTCTTTCTTGATCACCAAAACAAGTTATTTTTTTGGTGTTGTACGTGTAAAATAAGGTGTTCCTAATTTCCCACAAAATTCTTCTCCACACAAATTCGTCTCATCGATTCGACTGCACACCCAACTTAAATAAATCTCCACAATTGTGTCTCGAATTGTTGATTTCAGATTTGAAGATAGAAAGAGGTACTTAGAGAAACCAACACCACTGTTTCTGAAATAGTGAATTCCAGAATTTTGCAACTCATGCATAGATTCACTTCTTTGTTTCTAACGATATAAGATGCAAAATTTGTATGCTATAAGATTTGCAATACCAAATTTATGATGTTTTGAAGTTCAAGCTCGCAAGTTGCAACTCATCAAAGAATAATTCGGGATTTCTAGTGAATATAATTTTCCTTTAGATTCTGACCAAATCCTCTAAAGAAAAAGAAGAGACCTATTTTAGAAGAACATAAATAGTGTTATGGGATCAAATGAATAAATTCAAAATCTAAATGCTCTTTGTGCATTCATTTTAACGCATCGAGTTCTTCCCCAAATTTGTACACTATGAACGGGAGTTCACAAAGAGAAATAGGTGTTTAGTTTCCTGGTTATAAGAGAGAGAGACTAAAAAGACCAGAAAGAAAAATAGGAAATAAAATAATTCACGTCGGTTCTACTTCCTACCCTTCGTGAGAGAATAACTTGACAACAAGTATGCAAACTGAGCTACACATCAGTTGTTCAATCTTCAAACCGGTCTTTCAAGATCGATAGGTAGCATGGTTTCAATCGATTCTGATTGTGTGGAATAAAAACAGTGGGGGGCTAATTGAAAAAGGGCGGGTTTTCTAAATTATTAATAAAAGGGGAGCTGGTTATAATTTCAGTGAGGGAGGTACTTCTCAATTAGATAAATAGAGAGATTAAAATTTGCCTGTTCGATGGTGAGAGTTAGTTCCGGAAAACCCGGCTATCATATAGTGTAGAGATTCTATTTTTTTCACTTAAGTCCGTTTAAGGACATCTTGCCGGGCTATATATATATATTATTTGTCATCATGATAATAGAAACATAAGTATAAAACTAAGCCCATGAATAGTATCTCCACATAACTGTACTAAGCCTATATTCACTTTATACACGTCTCATGACCTGACACTTGTGATTTGAGACGTGTTAATGACCAGGTTATCGTAATACACTGTGGGGGTGTCACACCCCGAATTTCGATAGAATTCGAAAAATAATATTTGTTCCCGACTCTTCGATCTTCGAGGTGTGACGCACTCTCAACTACCAAAAACCCATAAACAGTTTAAATATGTGGATAATTAAAAACTAATAAAAATTTTAAACTTAAACAAAAGTCCTCTTCATTACAAAAATTTACAAATAAGATTAGGTTACAAATCTCTTTTCAATAACTCTTTGTGTAAATTTACAAATGAAAATACAAATAACAGTGTCTCAACTGAAAATCTATATCACTTCAAGGGAAAACAAAACCTATCTTGAAATGCAACACTAACGCAAACCACAAGCAGCAACCAACCTTCTTCAACACCAAACCTGTCAAGACTTATCAACTATGTTCAATTAATGAACACACCCGATAAGCAAACATGCAAATCGGGTCAGCATTATAAAAATGCTGGTGTGAGTAGCTCTAAAATACAACATATATTTATACACAATCCATAAGGTAGTTAGTTCCTCCACCGAGGCGTATTAACTTCCAACAACTAATACGACATTCTTAACTACAATAAGTAAGGCAGGTAGTTCCTCTACTGAGGCGCCTTAACTTCCCACTAACCACACAACAAACCATACGCATAATAAAAAGGCATTTAGTTCCTCCACAAGCTTCTTTAGGTTCTAACTAAACTAATAACCAGTCAAGCATATTCTATACTTACCGCATTTCATGCTCAATTACAGAGTAGGTCGTCTCTGCACAAGTAATTAGTTTGGCCCACCCTTATGCAAAACTATATACAATCATCTGTCTAAAGATATATCATTAACCAACATATTACCATAATTATATTAATTAAGGCTTTCTTTGTGTGTCCCTAAAATCACGTCGTATCTATGTCTTACCTAGTTTCCCTGGCTACCACAATCGCTTCCCAACGCCGAACATGTACATCCACATGCCTCCCCTTACATAATGAACCACTCTGTGCGTAACTACCCTGAGCGGGATGTCGCACACCAGGTAACCCTCACACGAAAGCCATTATGTAAGTACTGCTACTATTCGGCATAAAATATCGCGCATCTCATTCTAATTTTGTGAACGGAATAATCAAGCCACTATTCGGCTACGCCAGAAGGGCCATTCAGATTCACGGAAACGCCCGAAGGGTCAATCATATCACATACGCCCATTATTAGGGCCAAATCACATGAGTTGTGGTAGCTAGATTCTAGGATTTTCGTTACGTAGTTTATTCAAGTGTCATACATTTATGACTCATAATAATTCCACTATATCACGTGCAGGTCAAATACCTTATTGCACTAAGCCACAATATTTAGAAATATCTCAATTATATCTCATAACCACTTTCATTCTTTCACGTGCCAATATATTATTGCACTACGCCACACTCTTGTGGGAAATATCCACAAATACTCTACTACCTCCTAGTAGCATCTCACAGATAAAATAATGGAGCGTTTATACATTTATTTCTCCAAAACTATTGCATTTAATATATATATCCCAATGATAAGAGCCCAAAACTGTAGTTTTAACCCCTTAATAATCATACTGTTAGACCAATTATGTGAATAATAAGTAAGAGTTAACACTTCTGCGTTTTTATGCATTTCGGGCTTCAAAGTCCATTATGTGCGAAAATGTACCACTTTAGCGAGATCTGAGGAGCAAAAGTCATGAGAACTTCCCAAAGCCGTATCTTTGGACTCAGACCTCGGAATTGGGCATACCTTATGTCAAAACGACCGGCTCGGAAAGAGCTTTGTAATGGTCCAAGCCTTGACCCAATCAGAGGAGCAGAAGTGGACGAAAAGTCTGTGGAAGTCAACTGCAGCTGAAGAGGCCTTTTTGGACTGAAAGAATTGGGTTTTGGGCCTGATTCTCTGGCCCAACCCATGGCTCCAAGCCCATGCACGAATTTTGGATCTGAATGTATAAGAACAAAAGCTTAAGTCTTTGTTAATGGTAGATAGTTAGGTTAGAAAATAAATTAGATTAGTTAGCCTCCATTAAACCTTAGTTCTAGATCTAGTTTTAGATTAAAGGAATTAGTTTTTATTCTTGCTTTAAATTTAGTATTGAATAATTGTTCTCCCTTGAATTAGATAATAAAATAGTTGTTCTTGATTCAATTTCGATTTGTCAATTACAATTGTTAGATCTAATTTCATTTACTACTTGTTATTCAATGCTTAGTTGTTAATTAGATTTGGTTATTGTTTAATTTAGATTAGTTAAATTTCATAAAGTTAGAATCTTTATATTATGTTTAGTTTAGATTCAATGGGAAATGTTAGTTTGATGAATCAAGGCTAAAACCTCCATTAGAGGGGTTGATGAAGCCTTGATGAAAACTTAGTTGTTAGTATAGAATCGTTGTAGAATCTATTCCACTCTAGAAGGTCGTGTTTCGCCATGAGAATGGGTGGACGACCTCACATGCTAGTTAGTACTTGGTAGAAATGCCATGCACACTAGGGATTAGACTCGGAATTCTTACCGTGAAAACGTAAGAATCGAGATACGACAATCTATACTAGGTTATTAAGTTGGATTCGAGGTGGATTTAATTCCCCTCTAATCTCTTTATCTCGATTCAAACAATAGAATTTCCATAGCATTCGTAGTTAAATTCAACGTAGACTCATTTTAGTTTCATCGTAGTATAACACCCTTCGTAAAGCTCTCATTGACTTAAGAGCGACTAGTTAGACTTAGAAAACAATCCATGCTAGGGAACTAGGAGTGGAACGAACTTCGTACTCCATTTAGTGCAATTAGCGTTGAGAGTAGAAGCTTTGATAATAGACACGTAAAAGTATCAAGTTTAGTTTACTTACGTTTTGGATTCGTAGTTCATTTCGTAGGTAAACTACTCATTTTACATTTTATCAAATGGCGCCGCTGCCATCTTAGTTGCACTTTAGCATTGTTTTCATAATATAATTAGTTATTTTTAAGTCCCATTTCACCCACCCACCCTTGTTTGATTCATACTTTGGTTTGCCGTTTCAGTTTTGAAAAATTCAAAAAAAACGAAGGCGAAGCGCAAAAGAAGAGAGACCCAGCTATCTTCTTGGACTTCGTTTATACACCGAAGGCCACGGCTTCAAAGAAAGCGCCACGCCATCTTCTTCTGGACTTCGACTTTGCCTTGGCGCCCAGCTAAGATATACTGCGCCAGCCCTTAGCTGAAATTTCTGGATTTCCCGGGTTTGATTCGAACTTCGAGTTGTCAAGTTTTTCAGTGTTCTAATCTCTTATTTTACACTGAACACGTAAACAAGACGCTTATTCAAACGCTGTAGCAAGGAGGCATTCGGTACTCCTTCTTCCACTCCCTCATCTTACGTCGGAGGAGTTTTAATTCTAGTATAATCAGGCTTGTTTTTCATAGAAATAAATACAACACGCCTATCTAGAATTTCACACACTACACCTGATATTATGGCTGAAGAAAGAGAGACTCCTCTCTCTGACTTTTATAAAGCTTTGAGCGATAGCCCTAAATCTTGCATCGTTCTAGCAGACCCAACGGGGGATTTTCGAATTCCCCCAAACATATTTA
Organism: Coptis chinensis; assembly: GCF_015680905.1. NCBI lineage: Eukaryota > Viridiplantae > Streptophyta > Magnoliopsida > Ranunculales > Ranunculaceae > Coptis > Coptis chinensis. Next base: position 62,582,715 of record NC_141464.1, on the reverse strand, counting down.
ATCTGTTACCCGTTTTCCATGGTCTAGACCATGAAAAACCTTACCAACACATGCGTAGGATTGAACAAGTCCTTACAACATTCCATCATCCCTACCGTTGGTGCGAATGGATTAAACCGAGGGTATTCCCTTCACCTTAGCTGATAAAGGCGTCTTGGTTAACTGCCCAAAGCCTAATTCAATGGACTCGTGGGCCAAACTTGTTCAAATTGTTTATGGAACATTTTACCCACCCCCTAAAGACGGATGAAATGCTTTCCAAGATTCACTTCTTTCGGCGAATCCTCATGAATCATTTTCGAGGCTTGGAATCGTTTCACCGATTTGCTTATTGAGTGTCCACACCATAACCTAGCAAAAGACACGTTAGTTCGTGCCTTTTTCAAAGGACTTCTACACCACCATAAAGAAGTCTTTGACATAATGAATGGGGGTAGTTTCCTAAGTAAAGGAGCCTCAGAGGCTTACAAATTTCTAGAAGATCAAACTAAACGTAATAACAATTGGGGGGGTAGTCATGATATCCCCCGCTCTGTTAGTTCTTCTTCAACAGTTAAGGCCGCCGGTATGTTTGAGATAAAACCCGATCTAGAACTTAAAAATTTAATCGAATCTCTAACTAAAAAGGTTGAGGCCATTTCGGTACAACAAAATCCTATCCCCGTCATGAATGTCAATTCAAATCCATGTAGTTTCTGTTGGAGTCCTGAGCATCCCGACTCCCACTGTCCTATAGCCTATGAACATTCTTATTCTATTAATAGTGAACCTAACCCGCGGAGACAAAATCCCAACTTCGGTTGGAGAAATAACCAACAAGTCACACCTTCGGGTACAATAATCAATATGTTAGGCCAACACACGGTTATAAACCAAGCTCCTCCAGACAAGGGCGGTCGGGGTAATTATAATAATTATAACAACCAAGCACAACCTCGACAAGGTCAAGCACAAGGTCAATATAGTTATAATAATTATAATGCTAATAGAGGTATCGTTCCGTAAATAATAACTATCACAATCCGCTATAAATAATCAACGAGATAGTTCCAAATCCACACCACCCGTGGCTATTACACCCACACAACCGGATCGTCTTGACACCTTCATACAAGTGAGCCAACAACTTTTCCAAACCATGGCTCAATCTAACCAACACATTCTACAATCCGTTAATAATTTAAACCAACAGTTAGCCCAAGAAAAAGCCCAACCAAAAGGTGTTTCCAGGGCCAAAGCGATACCCAACCCTAGAACGGCAAAACCACGGCTTTGAGGTAAACGGTAATACTAGTAATGGAAACTACAACCGTAGGTGAGCTAAATGCCATCACCACTCTCCGTTAGGAAGAATGGTTGATAACAAAGTAACTATGCCTATAGTTACCCCATCAAGATACTCCTACAACGGATATCGAACTAGATACGAAATAGAAACCTGAAGAGCCTACAATTGTAGAGGTACCCGGTTAAACCACAACCTAAGAAACAAAAAGCCAAGGTTAAACATCCTGTTGATCCATATGCTAATTATAGAGAAAACACCATTTCCCCAAAAATTAGCCATGTTAACTAGGGATACAAATTATGAGGAGATTAGGAATTTTCAAAATCTAACTATAAACCTTCCCTTTCTCGAAGCTATTAAAAAGCTACCACACCATGCTAAGTTTCTTAAGGAGTTGTGTACTACTAGGCGTAAGACCAATATACCAAAAGACGCCTTTTAACGGAACAATTCCCAACGCTATCTCGAAAATAATGGAATTGTTAAGTACAAGGACCACGGTCGATCCCTCTTGTCCTGATGCACCTTAGGAGATTCTCACCCGGCGACCCGCTATTAGACACGGGGGCTAGTGTTAACTTACTCCCATTTTATTTGTATAAACAAATAGGTCTAGAGGAGATGCAACCTACTAAAATGGCGTTGCAATTAGTGACCCGGTCTATTAAGTATCCTAAGGGTGTGGTTGAGAACGTCTTTGGTTAAAGTCCAAAATTTTTACTACCCGGCCGACTTACGTTATCCTCGACCACGAAGTCACTAACGACTCTGTACCTATCATTTTAGGGCGCCCTTTCTTGGCTATCGCCAACGCCACTCATAAACTGCCAGCGATGGTTCGATGTCCTTGTCCTTTGGCCATCTTTCCGTTGAGGTAAATGTTTTTAAAACTAGGACCGCGATATCACGATTCATCTACACATGGAGAGGTTAGCATGATCGAGAGCTTAGCTCAAGATTACTTCAAAACATGTTTCGAGAAACAACAACAAATTCCTTTCTTCGGAAATTCCGACTTTAACAATGACTCCTGGTAGTAGACGAAATCGAAGAAGAATTCCTGCAACTCTTTTGCACCACTTCTTTACCACTTCATGAGTCCCCCTTGCCAACAACCATTCATCCCTTGATGCTATGGACGGAAGATGAATTTTTCAATCTTTATCCCAAAAATCCTTTTGACCCACCTATTGAGGAATGTCTTGCATATATCAAGATTTCTGATGATATGGACTTAAGAGCTTAGGCGAGAATCATTCACCTTCCATCACCAATATTCCCCACCTCCACCTTTTCAAAGGAACCTCGAGTTTGCACTCGATCCTTTAGTTTCTCCCGTGCTTCATGATTTTTAAATCCACCTAGTAAACAAATACTTCCCAAGGATAAACCACTTGACACTTTCATTTTCAGACTTGAGGCATGTCCCCTAACTACACCATGAATGAGTTTTGTGCTAAACCCACATCCTCATTTTTTCCATGCTCTCCCTCTAAAACTTATCCCAATCCACCATATCTTCCACAACCATTCACTGTTCCACACTTATTCACTAGGACACCCTCTCGTTCAAAGATGAAACATAAGGTGCATGCTTTCGGTTATGTTATAGGTCTATTCGACTTGGCTTTCATTCCACTAGGGTCTGCGTAGGGAAATCTTGGTGCTTGATTGTGTTTGGATATGTTTTCTGTGATATTTATTTATGGAACGATCCACAACTATTTCGGTTGTTGATATATGATAAACTGCATATTCATACATATATTTAGATAAAGTCTCGAGTATCTGACTATAAACGACTCAATTTTTGTGTTTGGTGCATTTCCTTTCATTTCAATATATTATTGAGTGCACCATTCAGGTAACCGGGCCCTCCCTATGGAGTGTGTGGCTGTAAGTACCGGATCCTAAGTCCACGTTTCACATAATTCACGTTTTTCACTCTTGCATGTTTTCTCGGTTTTTGAGTCATGTTTCTCTATGGTGTGAATTTTGTCTTTACTGCTTATTGTTTTTCTTTATATTAAACCTAATTCATAAAAAGTAAAAAAGTTTAAAGCTATAAAAATAGTAATCTAGCAAGTCTCGAATCGACTTTAAAAGACCCGTTTTTAAAACAAATTTTTACACACCCTGTTTTCAAAAATTTGTTTGGGGGTAAAGTGTTTGGTTTTTCCATTCTTGATCACTTAAATTCCTATTCTTACCCCACCTCGCTCCCTTGAAGAGTAGCTAGATTTCTACTTGTTTGTTGTTTTGATGTTGTCTTTTATTATTTTTAGTAGATAGGATGTTACGTTGTTAAATTCCGTAGTTAATTTTGACTTTTGTAGTGAAATGTTGTTTGAATGACAATATGAATATAATGTCGTTATTTTTCATTGTCGTGATTAGTTAATGTTGATCCCACCTTCCCAAACTGTTTGGGGGTGGTGTTATCTATTCCAAAGATGATTTTATATAAACTTCATTCATTCTACACTCACAACCCACACTACACCTAACTTCCATCACTCACCTTTCACTCCCGTTTTTCGTCTCATTTTTCAATTTTCAGCAACTCCGAAAGCAAAATCAAGGCTGCCAGGAGCGCTTTCGCTTCTGTATATTTTGTTCTGAATTTTGCTTTCGAGCCATGCCAAACTGACCCGACATACTAAGGACCTAGAAGCGCCAGCGCGCATAAGTTAAGCGACCAGCTAAAACACTGAAGTCTAAAAATTCCGAGCGACTTCGCCTTATCTGGCCAGCGCTGACTTCCGTGGACCAGAAAAATTCCAGTTTCTCTGGATAGTTTCCATCATTCATAGCTATTCCAGAGCGTAATTTTGAGATGACATCTCCTATAATAATACCGAACAGTCTTTCAAAGATTTGTTCCAAAGCACTACTTATGGTGCTTGGTTTTGTGAGTGATCACACCGTAGGCTAGGAACCGCTTATGGGTCTTGCTAGCAATTGTTCTTGGACTTGCCATGCCCATTTGAAATACAAGACCCATGATGCTATTGGGTAGATAATATGCATGTCCCGGAGTGGAGGTAAGTTTTAGTTTACGGTAGTGTCCGCTTATGTCCCAAGCAATTTAATTACGTTAACCCCATAATGGGTGGAACTCTTATAGAGTTCGTCAATTTTTTATTTCCTATATTAGTGCGTTCTAACCTTGTTTTATGGATGTTCTGAATTTCCACGCTTCAATGGTATTTTTCCTACCCTCTCTATTTAAATGCTTTGAGGACAAAGCATGCTTTTGTTTTGGGGGCATAGAAACACGTGTAATTAAGACATCTGCTAGGATATAAATATATAATATGCATTTGTTTTCTAGTGAAAATTTTCAAAAATTTAAAAAATATAAATAAATAAGTTATGCTATACACTTAGGAATATTGGTATTGTTTATTTCTCCATGCTTTTAACAATCTAGAAGTCTCACATAGGCATTTGCATCGAATAATTGTTAGAAGCGTGGGTTAATAATGCGTAGGTAATAATCTTTGCATCTATCTATAAATATATTACATGAGTATCTATGATTGTTAGCGATAAGTTTTTTCGAATCTAGGCTAGAGTACTTATTCTACAAATCCTGTGAGAAATATAGCCTAAAGCCTTATATGAAAACATTTGAGAAATGACACAAAGGGAGAAGTAAAATCCGGATAGAGAAATCACCGTCCACTTGCTTGATCACTAAACCATATCCTAAGTGAGAATTTAGGCGCTCTTTTGGATCGATATAGCGAAATTCAAACCTATGAATTATTTTCCCTAAGTCGCCACTCTGAGCCTTTTCTTTAGCCTTCCATACACCACAATTCCTTTACCCCATTACAAAAACAAAACAAAATAAAAAAAAAAAGAGAATAAATCAACCTACCCAATTTAGAATAAGTCCGAGAATAGAATGAGTGAAGAAAGAAGAAGAAAAAACCTGTGTAAACAAAAATTAGCGATTTGCTTCAAAAAGAAAAAGTTTCCATCCAAAGAAAAGAAAAAAAAAAAAAAAAAAAAAATAAAAACTCCAAAAATAGAATAAAAGGAGTCAAAAAGCCAAAGAAAAGGAAAAAAAATGGCTAAGGATGGAAACAAATTGTAGAAGCAAAAGTAAATAACAAGGTTTTCTCTAGTTACATAATATGAAGACTCTATTATCTCAGACTTGTCCTTTAGAATATCCATTTCCTTCCTTCTTAAACCATCTCCTAATCCCCAGACACCTAATAAAAGACCTCTAGCTCAATTAGGAATAGGTTAGTGTGATAGTAAGTGGCGATGTGTGTTTGATCGACCAAGAGCTTCCTTGTTGTCATTGAGATTGTAAGGTAAAGTGTGCCTTGTTGTACAACTGGAGTAGCGAAAACTTGAGTGGAAAAATCAGAGTGTTGTTTCTTGACTATTATTGTGAGAACCTACTTAAGGGCCTATTCCGAGTTCTCGAAACAAACACCGCTAAACATTTGATAGTACTACTCATTGTATATATGTTTATTTTAGATGATTGATTATTATGCATATATTAACTTAGGGTTTTGACTGGTTATTCTTATGTAATTGCTAGAGAGATGTATAGATAGTTGAGCATGAATAAAGGAAACAATAGTTTTATTTTTCTTAGTCGTTGTAGTATAGATGAAGTTTGTGAGTACCTTCAAAAAACTCTCAATAACTTCGTCCACTAGGGAATTCCTAGTGGTTTAAGGCCTTGTTGCATATGGTCAATGCAATCGCTCAGTAACGAGTAGTTAGAACTCCATTTTTTGGTCACTTATTCTAATTTCTCATATTTGCTTGAGGACAAGCAAAATCTTTGTTTGGGGGTGGTTTGATAAGAGCCCAAAACTGTAGTTTTAACCCCTTAATAATCATCTTGTTAGACCAATTATGTGAATAATAAGTAAGAGTTAACACTGATTACGCGTTTTTATGCATTTCGGGCTTCAAAGTCCATTATGTGCGAGAAATGTACCACTTTAGCGAGATCTGAGGAGCAAAAAGTCGGTTAACTTCAAGCCGTATCTTTGGACTCGGACCTCGAATTGGGCATACCTTATGTCAAAACGACCGGCTCGGAAAGAGCTTTGTAATGGTCCAAGCCTTGACCCAATCAGAGGAGCAGAAGTGGACGAAAAGTCTGTGGAAGTCAACTGCAGCTGAAGAGGCCTTTTGAATTTTGAAAGAATTGGGTTTTGGGCCGATTCTCCACGCCAACCCATGGCTCCAAGCCCATGCACGAATTTTGGATCTGAATGTATAAGAACAAAAGCTTAAGTCTTTGTTAATGGTAGATAGTTAGGTTAGAAAATAAATTAGATTAGTTAGCCTCCATTAAACCTTAGTTCTAGATCTAGTTTTAGATTAAAGGAATTAGTTTTTATTCTTGCTTTAAATTTAGTATTGAATAATTGTTCTCCTTGAATTAGATAATAAAATAGTTGTTTTTGATTCAATTTCGATTTGTCAATTACAATTGTTAGATCTAATTTCATTTACTACTTGTTATTCAATGCTTAGTTGTTAATTAGATTTGGTTATTGTTTAATTTAGATTAGTTAAATTTCATAAAGTTAGAATCTTTATATTATGTTTAGTTTAGATTCAATGGGAAATGTTAGTTCGATGAATCAAGGCTAAAACCTCCATTAGAGGGGTTGATGAAGCCTTGATGAAAACTTAGTTGTTAGTATAGAATTGTTGTAGAATCTATTCCACTCTAGAAGAAGGTTGTTTTAAGCCATGAGAATGGGTGGACGACCTCACATGCTAGTTAGTACTTGGTAGAAATGCCATGCACACTAGGGATTAGACTCGGAATTCTTACCGTGAAAACGTAAGAATCGAGATACGACAATCTATACTAGGTTATTAAGTTGGATTCGAGGTGGATTTAATTCCCCTCTAATCTCTTTATCTCGATTCAAACAATAGAATTTCCATAGCATTCGTAGTTAAATTCAACGTAGACTCATTTTAGTTTCATCGTAGTATAACACCCTTAGTAAAGCTCTCATTGACTTAAAGAGCGACTAGTTAGACTTAGAAAACAATCCATGCTAGGGAACTAGGAGTGAACTTAACCGTGCTCCATTTAGTGCAATTCGCATTGAGAGTAGAAGCTTTGATAATAGACACGTAAAAGTATCAAGTTTAGTTTACTTACGTTGTGAATTCATAGTTCATTTCGTAGGTAGACTATACATTTTACAGTTATCACCCAACATATTATATAATGTCACAATTGCTTCAAACGTATCGCATACATTTTTATAGCGTTTTAGGAATATTATATATCCTAAAGTTTCTATCTCGTCACGTGTCAAAATATACACAATATCAACTGTTTCGGCAGTAAACTGCTTCAACACAACGAGAGCAATGGTAAAGAACGCACTAAGAAACAGAGGAATTTGATATTGGGGGAGATGAAACTGAACCAAATAATGGCTGCCTACGTACCCAAGATCTATTCTCTAGGGATCAAGTTTCAACGTAGTTCCTTATGAAAAATAATGTGGTATTTATATAGGTAGAGTAGAAAGTCCTTGTAGCTCAAGTAATCTTGTTACTTGAGCAATTGTGATAGAATATAACTCTTAACTGATAATTATCTTTTTGATAAGAAATGAATCACGGACATAAATCAATGTACATTAGTGGCAAAGCCATGTGGCTAAGGTTCAGCCTTAGACACATGAGTTAATAGGCACTTTGATATTTGATCCATGATATTGCTAAATTGGGCTTTAGCCCGTCGATTTAACGAATAAAATGGAGACCCCTAATAATGGGCGTTTTACCACGCGTGTGGGGTCGAACATCCCCTTTTGTCATGCGAACAAAGTTCACATAGCAAAGAAGAGAAGAAAAAAGCAAGGAAAAAATGGAATAAGAAAAAGTGAAGCGTAGTGTATAGCGAAGTATCATCGCGGAAATGATAGAAAAATGGAATGTCGAGAAAATGCCCGAATTATTGTGTGTTAAATAATTTTAAACTAATTTATATGAGGCTGCAATGTAATTAATTGATAGAGGGGGAAGCAAGAAGTAAAATAGGTGACAAAAAATCGATAAAGAAAACCAATTTTTAATCCGGATTAGCAGATCTAGTAATAAAAGTATGGAAAAAACTAGATTCCTTTCAAGAAAGTGGTTGGGCTGTAGTGGCACACCCACTAGTTAGTGAGAGGGGTGAACAATGTTCGAGTCTCCACATGGACAAATTAATTTTTGAATTTCAAAGATTCCCAAACCTGGGCTATTAAGCCGGTCCGAAGAATTGAAATCTACTAAGTCGGTACTAAGTCGGTGGTTGAGGCAAGAAGGAGATAAAGAGATAAACTAATTTACGTGGTCGTGGGACATTCATGCAACGAAGAATTGAAATCTACTAAGTCGGTGGTTGAGGCAAGAAGGAGATAAAGAGATAAACTAATTTACGTGGTCGTGGGTTCGTTCCCCACAGACGGCGCCAATTATGTTTCGGCAGTAAACTGCTTCAACACAACGAGAGCAATGGTAAAGAATACACTAAGAAACAGAGGAATTTGATGTTGGGGGAAATGAAACCGAACCAAATAATGGCTGCCTACGTACCCAAGATCTATTATCTAGGGATCAAGTTTCAACGTAGTTCCTTATGAAAAATAATGTGGTATTTATATAGGTAGAGTAGAAAGTCCTTGTAGCTCAAGTAATCTTGTTGCTTGAGTAATTGTGATAGAATATAACTCTCAACTGATAATTATCTTTTTGATAAGAAATGAATCTGGACATAAATCAATGTATATTAGTGGCAAGCCATGTGGCTAAGGTTCAGCCTTAGACACATGAGTTAATGGCCCTCGTATTTGATCCATGATATTGTGAATTGGGCTTTAGCCCTGTCGATTAAACGAATAAAATTGAGACCCCTAATAATGGATGTTTGCCACGTATGTGGGGGTCGAAACATCAACGTCAAATCTTTCCTAGATACTGACAACCAAATTTATACAAGCTTCGACAATATTTTCTTACTACATTTGTCCATATTCTTAAATATGTGAAAAACTGGAAAAAAATCAACATTCTACAGTCAACGGTCAACAGTCAAAGTCAACACGTCATGGTCCATGTCCAACATGTTCAGGGTCATAGCCATGGTTCATGATTAAGGTCAATGTGCATGGCTCATGGGCTCATGACTAAGGTAATGGTTCGGATCCAACTGGCCAAGCCCAAACCTTATAACCCAGCCCCAAAAGCCTAAATGTTGAAAGACCCATTTGGATCTCTATTTTAAGTCCTAAGGACTGGCCCCAAACAACCAAGCTAAACTGGCCCAACAACTTAAAACACAACCGGGCCGAACCAAAAATAGAAATTTCGGCCCAGCAACTAATCAAGCTTAGGCCCAAGCCTCAAGCCCAACCGGTCATCAGGTCTTCTTCCTCACCAGCTACCACCACCACCAGCCACCACCTGCTCAACCCACGTCCGGCCACCCCTAAACTCCAAACATAACCGAAAATGAAGAGGATAAAAACCCCCACTACTTTAACAAACGCGAAATCCTCCATTCTTGATTTCAACATCTTCAACCAAAACTAGATCTGAGACAAATTCCCGCCGCCATTAACAGCTTCTACAACCTCTGACAGCCCCATCCGACCCAGCATTCAATCACCCATCACTACCCAACCTCAAACCAACCAATTAAACATCACTACAACAACCATAGTTCAAAATAAAAACGGACAGGCGACGCCATTGACGCTTGAACAGCTCCTCAACAACCGATTCTAAACCCACGTCACCCACCAAAACAATCAACCTAATTTATGTCTGTACCTTTCCTCCAAATCGCGACCACCAATCCGAAACCAACCCACACACAACATAGTATAACATAATAATAAAGGTTCAAATAGAAATACTGGCGATTTCTTGCTGTTGGACACGCGACGCCGCCATCGACCCTCTTTCGAGCTTCAACAACCTAATAAGTCGCAACAGTTCAATAATAACCCAAAACAATATACCGATATTTAACTAGTTTAATAATAACGAGACATGACGAAGAAGAATGAACAATAAAACTGTTTCTGTATACCGGTGAAGTAGAAAAACTAACTACTCACCTGTATTAAAACTTGATGAATCCCTCATCGTCTGAACCGTCGTGCTCCCACGCTCTAGCAATCCAGCTTCTATCTCTGCATCCATTTTTATTTTATTTTATTCTCTAAAAACCCTATTCTCTATAACAATGTGATTATATACTTGGGTTTGAAACCCAAGCCCAATACAGACTCGGGCCCAGAAATCAGGCCCACGTATCCCAAATCCAATCCAATCAAATTTTAAATAAATAATTAAATTAATAAATAAATAAATAAAATACGTATTTTAAATACGGGCGTTACAGGGGGAATATAGGAAGGGCGCCTATCTCGTGGAGAGAGGTTGCACCAGGTATTTGGAAAGTCGCCTAGATAACATGTGAGGTGAAGGTTGCACCAAGTTTGGATTCTAGCACCTAGGAAACTATTCGAGATTTAGGACATAAGTAATTATCTGCTAAATCCTGAAGTTGAGGCCTTTTCCAGATCATTTTGCTGAAGGTTTTGTGAGAACTTCGCAGTTAAGCATGCTTCAGCAGGAGTAGTCTAAGGATGGGTGACCTCCTAGGAAGCTATTGTCCGGAGTCAAAAGCCCACACTGCAAGCGGCTAAGTGGGGACAATATCAACATTGCAAGATGAGGCAGATCATTACAGTCATGTTATTCGGATGTAGTTATTATGTGATGAGCCTTTGGGCTAGAGACAATGTGCTGCTACGATAGGTGGATCAAGGAGCGAAAACAAGTCTTCATAGACAAGGTGGAGACGACTGGGTATACTCAAAATAGTGCATCCACGAAAGCCTTCGGGTTAGGTTCCCTTCAGGGTTGATGAGCCTTCGGACAATGTAAGCCTTCGGACTAGGGGCCCTTCAATGTAACCAATGTGCCTCTTCCTTAACCCTATCTAAATATTATATATATATATATATATATATATATATATCAACATTTTTTAAATATCAGGATATTACCTATGTCATTTTCACTGCTAACAGTTTTGAAGAAAATTACCAATGCACATAGTGGAACCAGGGGGTGCGTGTGAGTGCGGTCGCACCCCCAAATATTTGGAAAACTTACAAGATAATGTAATAGTAATTTGCTAGAAAAAGGGCTAGAATATAAGGATTCGCATCCCCAAGATTTTTACAGGATCTCCACTACCGCACCCCCTAGTTCAATTACATACTGGGTTGCATATACTTTTGCATCCCTCAGACATTGAATACTAATTTTGTCCCTGCCCAATGCATAATGTGTATTCATCCATTAAAATGCACTAATTTTCAATATAATACGTAGTTTTGCATTTATCTATCATTTTTCAAGAAGAATTGACATTCAAAAAAAAAGATCATCTGGTTTGCAAAAACAGAATAAGTTTGTGGACAGGCAACTGTTTACTGTCCACAAGACTTTAGCTTCTGATTGGTGGAGTGGCTGCCCAAAAAAACTGTTAAACTGACCGAAAATGGGTTTAACTAATAGAAATATGCTGTTTGTGGACAAGTCTGTCCACAAATTCGAACTCTTGCAAAAACTTATTAATCTATAGAAACTTATCATCTTTCTTCTATAACTAGAACTCCAGACATAATAATGTTTTTTGGCTCAACTAATTTTTTTATTCCAATTTTGCCCCTATTGTTTTCAGGTTATTTCAATTATTATTCAAACAAAAGAATGTAATAAATGGTGTAAATGATGGGTGCATTGGAAACTAAATTTAGATTAAACATAGGGTGATCTTGGACATACCCATAAAAACATTGTCGTACCCCAATTTTAAAATAAATAAATAAAATTATTTAAGACATATTTAGATTCCTAAATTATCTTTTGTTTATTAAGCGTACCCAAGACAAAACAAGTCATTTACTTATTCTTCTTTCTTTTAAAAAATAAAATAAAAAATGTTCTTGAATTCTTCTCCAATAATTTACCTCGCTTACTCTCTAGCAAAATTTCTCTCACCAATAAGCATGATTACAAGTCAACAACTAATTAATTATTTTGAATTCTGAAATGCAAGATTACAAGGCCGTGTGTTGTTGCTGTTTTTGTTTGTTTATTTATTATTATTTTTTGCCCCTATTGGAAATACCCCAAATGAATTTGGGAGATCTTATTGGATTGAAACGGTTATTGGGGTATGACAAAAACTTTAGTTAGTTATGGGGTATGTGAGTGGTTTTATGGGTGTGTCCAAGATCACCCTAAACATATCTACTATATATCATCTCTTTACTATTTCTCATAATTATCTTGTATCTCTTTCTCTCTTCTTAATATCTCATCTCGATCATATGTTCATACTTTATCCTCAATATCTCATCTCTCTTTCTCTCTCTCATGTAAATTTTCGATAGTTCTAACTGAAATTCCGGTTGAATTTCAATATATTTTAAAATTCGGAATTTACATTTTTTGACTAGACAAATTTAACATATTTACTTTTACATCGATGACAAATAAATTTCCAGTGGGACATCTTTACATCTAGACAGTAAATCAGGTTGGGTATTTAAATTTTGGATTCAAAGTACTTTTATTAGGTCACGGTATTGACACCCCACTTTATGGAATTGGCACCCCTTTGACCAATTCAAAGGTACTGCCATCCTCTATTAATCACAAAAAAAAAACACTCACGGCAAAAAGCTGCTGCGAGATTACACAATCCACGACATCAGGTTGCCGCAAGATCCCATATCCCATTGAAGGTGGCTGCTGTGGGTTTTTTTTTTTTTTTTTTTCTTTTAAATTGTTTTTAATAGTCATCGTAAAAAAAGTTAGTTGCCGCGAGATGGTTATGTTTACTAAAATGGAGTGTTTGCTTGTGTTAATTATCAAAACTATTCTTCATTAATTTGATCACAAATTTTTCTTATAACATTTAAAAATATTTGCCGCAAAATAGCAAAATTACGCTTCGATTATACATTTTTTTTGTAATGGTTTTGGTGTTGTTCTTGGAGTGTATAAAGAAGTTTTAAAGAAGAAAATGAGGTATCCATATGTTGTGTGTGTTCAATACACAAAATTTGAGTGAAAAAAAAATAAAAAACACAAAAAAAATTGTTATGCGGCAACTGCCTACCGTGGGACATGGGATCTCGTGGTAACCTGATGCCGTGGATTGTGCGGCCGAGCTGCAACTGCCTGCCATGGCCCGTGGGATATGGGATCTCGTAGGAATCCGATGTCGTAGAACTATCGAGCATGTGGTAAAAGGACATATAAGGAATAACTATAATTGTTTTACTTTTTGCCAAATGTAGAGATGTCCAAACAGGTACCTGACCCGGCCCAAACCCGACTTTTCGGGTTTTGAACGGTATCGGGTTACCCGAACTTGGACCGGTTTTCAGTGGGTCGGGTTCAAAGTCGGGTATTTTGTTGAGAAGTGTGACCAAACCCTACCCTAACCCTATATTTTGGGTACCCATCGGGCACGGGTTCGAGTAGGATAAAGCCCGATATAAATGAAGAAAGAAGACAATAAGAAATTTTATTTGAAATATATATCTACATTTTATTCCTTCTTCGTCTATCCACCAATCTTTCAAACAAAATAAAACTTCTAATGAACTTGGAAGTACGTAATTATCACCTATACTCGGACATAATTATTTTATATGATTTAAAAATAGATGGACTCGGAATGAACTATAGACACATGATTACGTGCAATTACTGAAAAAATTAGAAATCACGACATAATTTTTTTCATAATCCAATATATTAAATAACTCATCATTGTAAACATGAATGAGATCATAATCCAAATATTTATCTAACTCATTCTTTTATATGAGATTAGTAGTATGCATTTGAAATTGGATTTGGGTTCGATTTCGGTCTGGGTTTGGTTTCGGGGTTTCTAGCCCTTTTAACGGGTTTATGACTAAATTATCGGGTCAGTCCGGGTTTAAAGAGTGTGACCAAACCCTACCCTATGTATTTCGGTTTGGGTTTGGGTTCGGGTTCAGACAGGGTTCGGTGCGGGTATTTTGTTCAGGTTTTGGGCGGGTTTCGGGCAAGATGGACATCCCTAGCCAAATGGGTGCCAATCACATAATCCCTAGCCAAATGGGTGCCAATCACATAAAGCGGGGGTGTCAATACCACACCCTTTTTATTAACCGGATTGGTTCCAGGTTGGGATATATTAGGTAGAATAAAATGTGCGAAAGAAACAGGTTGGCACATCACGCGTGCCAAAAGATTAGTAATAGTTAAAGAATACAAAATTTAACTATAAAATGTTGGTGATGGAGCTCAGATGTGAGTGACGGAGCCAGGAATGTAAGTGAGGGTGAGCCACTCATAAACCAAGCATAAAAAAAAAACACACTAATTTTTTTTTAACTAAAAATTCAAACCCGATCACAAAACAAGTATATTTCGAACATAAAAAAATCATATAAAATAATTGCAATAAATGTAATATAAAAAAATAAGAAAAGAAAAAAATAATTCAATCTAAACAAATACTTATTCATAGTTGTCCACGGCGCCCTTCTTTTTTGTCACCCTTCTTCATCTTTTGGAAGCGTTGCAAGATCAACTCGGTATCAATGCTATCAAAAACTTCTTTTTCAATGTATGTTATTAAACAATCATTCAACCATTCATCTGCCATCCGATTTCGTAGACGATTCTTTATGATATTCATAGCAGATAATGCCCTCTCCACAGTAGCAGTAGCAACAGGTAAAATCAGCGCCAACTTAATCAACAAATACACAAGTGGGTACACAATGTCTTTCTTTGTCTCAACCATTATTTTGGCTAGGCTGCTAATTCCGGTTACTTTACCAAACTTAGTATCGGAACGCACATCAATGATATAATTCTCAAGCTGATCCACTAATTCCATCTGATCTATCTCTGAAAAATCATCTGGATAAAGTCGAGCAAAATGGATCAATTTTTGCTTATCGAAAGCAGAAAATGACTCATAAGGATCAAGACATGTCATGCAAAGAAGTAATTCTGTGTTTGCTTCATTAAACCGGTCATTTAACTCTTGAAGTTGCAAATCAATACAGTGATAGAATAATCCAACACGATAGTAATGTAAATTGGTGCTTCCTTCCGCTCTTCGTCGAGACCTCCCTCGAGCCACATACCTCTCTTCCATATTTGGAACAACCACATCATGTTTGGCACATAGTGAAGAAACTTCAATCAGGAGACTATCCCGCCCATCATCTCTCATCGTCTGTAAGCGTACCTTTGTTATTTTAACAAGAGCCATAGCATTGACAATGTCTTGGTCTTCACGCTGTAAAGCC
Source organism: Coptis chinensis (assembly GCF_015680905.1). NCBI lineage: Eukaryota > Viridiplantae > Streptophyta > Magnoliopsida > Ranunculales > Ranunculaceae > Coptis > Coptis chinensis. The sequence goes on along the minus strand of NC_141464.1, from coordinate 62,567,016 downwards.
TTTGACAAATCATTGCTAATTCCTAGTATCGCTTTCATCAAATGCAAATTTAAGATAAATTCAAAAGACTGCACTGAACTTAATAATCCGTAAGCCTCACCTCTTTGTTCCGAGCTTGAACCATCTTCCGCTATATTATCGAGCACATCAAGTACTGAACCATAACTGTTTATTATGCCAAGAAGTGTATAATAGTGTGAGCCCCATCGCGTGTCACCAGATCGTTTAAGACTAGTCTCTTGATTCAACCCTTTACCACTTGAAATTTCTCCGCTTTGTAAGGCTGTAACAACTCTAGTCTTCATTGTTTCACGTAACATATCTCGTCGCTTACATGATGCTCCAACAGTATTTACCACATAAGAGAGAACACTAAAAATGTTAGCAATTGACTCATGGTTCTTTGCAACTGATACAAGGGCTAACTGAAGCTGATGAGCGAAACAATGAACATAAAATGCAGACTCATTCTCTTTCATTATAAGTGTTTTTAGGCCATTCAAATCACCTTGCATATTGCTGGCCCCATTATACCCTTGTCCACGCAGTCTAGATATGCTTAACCCATGCTTAGAGAACAACTCATCAATTGCCTTTTTAAGTGCTACTGCACTAGTTTCCTTAACATGCACAACTCCAAAAAATCTCTCAATCACGCAACCTTTCTTGTCAACATAACGCAAAACAACTGCCATTTGCTCTTTAATTGATATATCACGTGCTTCATCGACTAAAATAACAAACGATGAATTTCCATAATCCTTTAAAATAGCATTTGTAGTTTCCACAGCAACTGCATTCACAATCTCTTTTTGTATATCAAGCGAGGTCAATTTTCGATTTTTAGAAGCATTATCAAGAACGTTCTTAATGACTTCGTTATGATCTTTCAAAAATCGTATAAGTTCAAGAAAATTGCCTTTACTGATCGACTCCTCTGATTCATCATGGCCACGGAAAGCTAAACCTTGTCTCAAAAGAAACCTAATACAATCAGTTATTGCAGTTAGATGTATTCGATAATCCCTTCGAACTTGGTCAGATTGTCTCTCAAGAAATGTTTCGATATGCTACTCTTGATTTAGCAATGCCTCGTCGCCGCCTCAAAAGCAATATTATGAGCACTATTTGGTCCTCCAACATGCTCTTTTAATTTGGTTTTCCTTTCCTAATTAGTAAACCCCTTGTAAGAGAAAACATCTCCGCCTCCTTGTGCCCCCTGATCAGATTTAAAGAGATAACAATAGTGACAAAACGCAGCATCTTTGTGAATACTATATTCCAACCAACTAAACTCTCCATACCACTATTTCCGAAAGCAACGGTTCCTCTTGCCTATTGTCCTTGGAGGAAAAGTATGATTAGGCTGGCAAGGACCCCTAAGCAAATATGTTCTTCTCACTGAGTCACGATCATTAGGATGATAATCTGAAATCTTGTTCCTCAATCCAGGGTCTCCCGGAAGACTAGACAAGTCAAGTTCTTCACGATTTCCATGTTGAACCCGCTTTGACGTAGGTTGTTCAACACCACCATCCTCAGTTTCTTGGTGACTTCGCTTTGAAGAGGATCCTACTTCAACACTAACAACATAATCTGTGTTACTACTTGGTTGAGCGGGCAATGACTTTTCTTTGATTAAATACTTTAGTATAGCTATTTAAACAATTAAAATAAACCACCAATCAATTTAATTGAAATTGCACGAATTAAAATAAACCACCAATAATGTTCACAAAATAAAATAATAATCACAAACATATAAAAATCTAAATAATATGGTTTAGGAATCAGTACAAAAAGACGACAAAAAATTAAATAATATAAGAGTTACCTAGTTACATTCACAAAACCGGTAGGTGTAAAGTTGTTTGTTTTGATAGAAAAGTAGAAGACTTAAATTTTAATATATGATAATAGAGAATGGAGGAGAAGAGAAGTAGAGTGGGTGAGGGGGCTTTTTTTTTCTTTATATTTTTTTTTAATAGATACAAGATGGTTTTTGTTTGGGTTTATATATGGGTGGATAAATATGAGGCAAAGAAAAACACAAGGAACAAGTACTATTGGGTTTTCTATTTGCTTTTTTGGTACTATTTGCTTTAACCGAATCAAATTTGTATATCCTTTTGTACACATAACATCAGCACATCCTTTTAACCAAATTTAACCTAATTTATTTGTACACATGACATCAGCACATCCTTCTGTTTACTTTCTCATTTCTCATCACTACGTGCATATTTTTCTTTATCTTTTTTGTCTTTTACCTGTACCACTTAGCACTTGCGGGCTAAGTGGTAAGTGGTGCAAGTGCTATAACTAATAATTTTTTTTTTTTTTTTTTTTTTGTTTGGGTCAAAGTGAGGGTACGCCAGGTGTATGCTGGGCCCCCCCAGGGTGTATGCTGGGCCCCCCCCCTGGCTCCGCCACTTGTGACTTTGTCTTCTAACTATAAAATGTTATATCAATGTCCAAACGACTTAAAAGTCAATAGGAGTTGCTGTACAACTCTAGTATGATAATATGTATGGGAGAGAGAGATATCTTCACCTTGAACTGAAGAGAGAACTAAGATTGAAATGTCTAAATGTATGGTTCAAAATCTAAGCTAGATATTCGCAATGGAGAGTAGAGAAAAGATGAAAAAACGTCGTTGGCAGCTTCAGTTGTATTTGAGGTTAGCTTCATATTTGAATCGTTTTATATGTCAATTTCTTCTCTCTTTAGAGGGTACGTCTCAATCTTTATATGAATTTCTTCATCTCAATTGGTGATCCATCGATCATCCAACACTAGTTTTACCATTGCATGATCAAAGATCTAATATGTTTAAAAACTTTGATGAATTTAATTTGAACATTTGTTCTTCTAATATGTTTCAAAAGTTTGAGGTATTTGAACATTTGTGCTACACTGCACCTCTGTTCTACCACCAGCCTTCTCTCGATATACATAATAGTCTGCCCCCTATACAAGAACGGGCGATGTGACTTAACATAAGAAAATATTTTATGAAAATTTGTGGACATTGCGTGATTGACTTATTTTTTTGCAGGTTGGTTCATGTGAGTGAATTTCGTCACCTGAATAGCCATACTAGTTGAAAGGAGAGCTCGTACAATTAAGAATTATAGTGGGAGAATTGGCAGAAGGAATTAGAACTCAGCTGCAAAACATGGAACAAGGCAAAGATGATACTTTAATTGATATTATAATAGATGATGAGCTGGTTTCTTCTATCATAGAAAGCCTAGAGATAGTAGCTGGATTACCCTCGGAGTGTTGTATCTATAGAGTTCACGATAATCTTCGTGCATTGAATGAAAAGGCTTATGTCCCTCATTTAGTGTCAGTTGGTCCATACCACCATGGCAAAGGAAATCTGAAATCTATGGAGAAGTATAAGTGGAATTACTTGAAGTCTTTTCTTGGTCCGAAACCACTGATGTTAGTAGAGAACTATGTACAAGTCTTCAGGGACTTTGAACAAGATGCGCGTAGATGTTATGCAGAAACTTTTAGTAGTCTGAGCAGCAATGAATTTGTTAAAATGTTGGTACTCGATGGCTGTTTCATTATTGAGCTCTTTTTGAGGTATAGGCTGAATGATCGGAGACAAAAAGACGACCCTATTTTTAATACATCTTGGATGCTCACGTCCATAAACCGCGATCTAATGTTGCTAGAAAACCAACTCCCTTTCTTTGTTCTCGTAAACTTGCTTACCTTTAACCCAGTCGATACACATGCAAACCCTTCCAACTACCTCAGTGAGAGCGCACGCAGTTTCTTTTCGGGGATGATGCCAATTCCGCTACAAATGAATGCTATAGTCCGAAGCCATAAGCATCTGCTTGATGTAATAAGAAATGCGCTTCTTCCCCCTGTTGAAGAAAGGAGTTCACAGAACATTCAGAAACTTAAGCTTGTACCTTGCGCAATGAAGCTACAACAATTTGGGATCAAGTTCAAGAAGGGTGAAGATTTCAACCTTCTAGGCATAAAGTTTAGTAATGGAGTGCTCGAAATTCCACCTTTGAAGATTCAAGATGTGACTGAACCTTTATTACGAAACCTTATCGCCTATGAACAATGCCATATAGGATGTACGAATGAATTCACATCTTACGCTTTTCTTATGGATAGCCTCATTAGCAACAAAATGGACGTCGAGATTCTAGAAAACCATGGAATACTTGATAGCTGGTTGGGCAGTGACGAAGACGTAATGGGTTTCCTTAACAAATTCTGCGTGGAGGTTAATCTTGATTATGATTTTTACTTCTCTGAGCTTTGTGAGCATGTGAATAAATATTGCAAAAAGAGGTGGCACAGGTATTGCGCAGATCTGAGACGTGACTATTTCTACAACCCGTGGGCTTGGATTTCAGTTGCTTGCGGCAGGTTTTATTATAATCTTCACCTTCTTGCAGACTCTTTTTTCCATAATTACATATTTCAAAACGTACCCGTTGTAATACTGTTTATGATTGTGTGGGTTCTGCAATTTTTGATAATGTCTTGTAGTTTCTCAAATTACATAATATCCCTTTCTTAAGCATATGGACTGAGGCTGATGGACACATATAGTTCCTGTTTCAGATTGAGTTCATTACAGAGGCCATCGATTAGACGATTACACACCCAAGACAGGGGAATGAGTGAATAAACCAAGCAAGACGCTGCATGTGTTAAAGGTTTACTCCAAAGTACAAACTGCGCTGAAGCAAAAATTACTTGTTTTTTTAACTAATTCAAATCACATCATGTAACTTTAATTGCAGTGAAATCATGTATTAGCAATGCAAACTTTGATAAAACTAACTGTCAATTCAAAACTTGTAAACGGGCTTTCAACTCCCGATGCATAAGTACTAAGTAGATTGTGAGTTCACCTTATCTTCTCTCCATTTTACACCAAATTTTAAAAATATATCTTAAGTCGGTATATGTTAGTACTAGGGGTGTGCATAAAACCACCCGAACATACAAAACCGACCGAACCGGTCGGTTTTGGGTCGGTTATGTTTATAAGTTGGTTCGGTTCGGTTAAGTATATTTGAAAACCAATAGGGTAGGTTCGGTCATCGGTTTAGTTTCAAACCCGACTCGATATATATAATATATATTAAAATATATATACTTAATTGATTTAATTTTAAAATATGTAAAAACTAGTCGGTTCGGGTCGGTTAACATCAGTTAAACTGTAACCCAGTCGGTTCGGTTTGGATATCGGTTCGGCTGAAAATTAATTCAGTTCGGTTCGGTTACTATAATACAACCGGTTTGGTTCGGTTCTAAAAAAATATAAACCGATAGGGTCGGTTCGGTTGTTGGTTTAGACCCAAACCCGACCCAAACCGACCCATGGACACCCCTAGTTAGTACTTAATACTTAGTAGCATAGTACAAAATATCATGATATATCACGATAAATATCGAGATTTTAACAAAAGATATATAAATATCACGATATGTTTAGAGATATATAAGACTGCAAATATCGACGATATTTATGATATTTGAGGATATTTGACGATATTTTGTGTAGGTAGCAATTTTATTTAATATTTACCATTATATTTCAAATAAATATAAATTACATATCATGATATATCAATAAATATCCACAATATCTATGATATTTATCGATATTTTGGATATATCCACGATATTTGCATGAAACAATACCAAATATCCCCAAAGAGGGGATATATCCACGATACATATCCATAAATCAGGGGTCGATATTTTGCCATATACTGATATTCTGTACTATATTTAGTAGTATTAACATGTACAGAGAGTAACTCTCTAGGGATGGAAATAGATTACCATGTGTTTTTTGACTGCGAATAGTCTAGAAGATTGTGGATGGGATCTATACTTGGCCAAAGAATGATATGATGCAGAATGACGATAAAGGTGTCAGATTTGCACCCGATTAATTAACTTCTGAACTGGGGTATTCATAAACAAGACTCTAAAGGTAAATATGCAAAAATATATGCAATTTGTCTACTATCAGCAATATGGGCTTGCAGAAACAAGTTTAAGTTTGAAGGACAAGAAATAAGGGTTCAGGACATCTACAAGAATGTGTGCACACACACAGAGCAAGTCAGTAAAGCATATAAGAAGGAGACAGATACTCCTAGGAAGACTGCGACATCAGATATGATGGTTGAGTTCACAAGAACAGAACAAATGAAACATGAGAACTGGCATAGGATATATGGTGGTGGAGCTTATGAGAAAGACACAGGAAGAGGAGCAGTAGCAGCAATATGTAAAGGACAGGATGGGAGGCTAATTGGAGCAGTATACATCAAGTTTAAATGTCAAAATGCAATGCAAGCAGAATGCAGAGGAGTAGAGCTTGCGATTATATTGGCACATAAACTACAGATTAAGAACATGGTGATACTAGGAGATAGTCAAAGGCTCGTGAAGACTCTGGCAGCAGGAGAAAACACCCTTGTGTGGGATTTTGAAGAGGACTATAATAGGCTCAAGAACACTATGCGAGAATATAATGAGAACTATCCATAAGTGATTGTTAAATTATTTTGGTTGAACAGAAATAGTAATAGAGACGCTAACCAGCTAACAAAGTGGGCCAACAAGTATGCAAGGATTACCCCCCACCTTGTTGGTTGTAGAATTATGTAACACCACCTTTTAAAGTTTAAGTAAGAATGGAAGCTGAATATCAAAAAAAAAAAAAAAAAAAAAACTGTTCAGGACAGATCGGGGAAAAAGTAACTCCTATAACCATTCTTTTTTTAATCACTGACCGGGTAGATGAAAGTTCAAGCATACCCTTGACGCAAAATTAAAAACGACTCAAGTAGATGAAAAGTCAAGTATACCTCTAGTGTGAAATAATAAATGGCCCCGCCTAACCAAAGTGACTCGGTGTATATAGTATGAACAACGATTGTTCATACCGTACCTCAACATAAGTTATGAACAATCATTGTTCATACCTTAACATAATATATTATCAGTAATAATACTTATTGTTCATACCTACTTGGGGTATGAACAATCAATGTTCATACCTCAACATAATGTATGGTTAGTAAGAACACCTATTAGAGTATGAAAAATCATTATTCATGCCTCAAAATAATATATGATCAATAATAACACTTATTGTTCATACCTATTTGGGTTGTTCATATCTTAACATGAGCTATGCACAATTATTGTTCATACCTATTTGGGGTATGAACGATCAATGTTCATACCTCAACATAATGTATGATCACTAAGAACACTTATTGGAGTATGAACAATCATTGTTTATACCTCAACATGAGCTATGAACAATCAATGTTCATACATCAACATAATGTATGATTAGTAAGAACACTTATTAGAGTATGAACAATCATTGTTTATATCTCTCACCTATTTGGATATGAACAATCATTGTTCATACATCAACATAAGGTATGAACACTCATTGTTCATAACAAAATGACAGAAAGGGTAAAATTGGAAAATATTTATTTCAAATCCAGGTTATTTGTCTATATGGGTTATTTTCACTTGAAAATTGGTTTTTAGGATTATTTTCACCCGAAAATTGTCCTTGAGAGTGATTAAAAAAAAACGCTGGTTGTGAGAGTTATTTTCACTCGAAAATAGGCTTTGGGACCAATTTCTTGTAACATGTATTTATTTACTAAAAAAGCAGATTTTTTTAGTCCAAATTTGGAACTGATGTAGGAATATTGGCACCTCCTGACTTTCGCTTGTGCCAATGATGTAGGAAAAGGCAAATGAAATGAATGCTTTGTGACAAGTTGAGTCAAATCAATCCCCCCCCCCGACCACCAATTAATAAGCACTATCGTTAATTCCGGAAAATTTTGTGAAAATTTTAGTTTTCGATGGGCACCGAAACATTTTGGACCATACATTTTCTGTTTGCAAGTTTTCGAAGTTTTTTAGAAATAATTTCATTTTTTTTTTCGATTTCGTTCATTATATACATTGATATATTATATACATTGATATGCAGTTTTTCATGAAGTTTAGAGAAATTTTCAAAATAGTAGCAAGTGCAATAATATTTTAAATAGGTTAGTTTTGTCAATTTAGCAATTAGTATTTACTAGTTACTAAACATTAAAGCCCTAATCTTTGACAAACATTTACTTAGTCATCCAAATATTTGAGAGACTCATACTTCACCTTGGTAAGTTTGTATTTTCCCTCCAATCCCTCCATTTTGATTTCCTTTTGCCTTCTAAACATTTGATTATTGAAGTATGTAATATATGTGTATTTGAGAGGATTGTTAATTTTGAGATATGGAGTTGCTTATTTTGGTCATTTTTGGTGTATAGACATTTAAATTTGAAAGTATAGTTGGTGCCCAATTGCCCATAATGTATTCGCATATTTTCTCTTATTTTTTGCGAAATTTATATAATTTCGTTTTCTGTTGTCATCGAAACAATGACCGAAAACGAAATTTAATTTCTTGGTTTGTCCGCAAGGTCTTTAAAAAAAAAGAAAAGGAAAACTATGAGTTAGAAAAATATGAGTCTGCAAGGTCTTTTGTGAAAATTTCGAGAAAATTTTCGTTTTCGGTGGGCACCAAAACATTTTATGTTTGCAAGTTTTCGAAGTTTTTACGCCGACAATTTCATTTTTTTTTCGATTTCGTTCATTATATATATTGATATATTATATACATTGATATGCAGTTTTTCATGGAATTTAGAGAAAATTTCAAAATGGTAGCAAGTGCAATAATATTTTAAATAGAGGTTAGTTTTGTCAATTTAGCAATTAGTATTTATTAGTTACTAAACATTAAAGCCCTAATCTTTTTCAAACATTTACTTAGGCATCCAAATATTTGAGAGACTCATACTTCACCTTGGTAAGTTTGTATTCTCCCTCCAATCCCTCCATTGTGATTTCTTTTTGTCTTCTAAACATTTGATTATTGAAATATGTAATATATGTGTCGTGGGCAAATATCGTCAAGTGATATTTCAAGGTTTAATTTGGTTTAAACATTGAGATATCGGCATAAGGGATGATATCTCTGTATAAGTTGATTTATTACACGAATGAGCGGGAAATATGAGAAGGAAAAGGAAGAAGAAGGAGAATGGACACGTGGCATGAGTTGATTGGTTCATCACTATTTGAAAAGACTATATAAAGACCGGAATAGAGGAAGATGATTCATTATCTAATTTCCACAAAAAAGATTGTAAACTGGAGAGAGAAAGAGAGAAACAGAGAGAGCTCTTGTAACCTTTTTATGATCAATCAATAAACTTACTTCCAAGTCTTATCAAACATCTTTCGAATCTTCATTCAATATAGTTATTCATTCATTGATCACAATAATTCATCATTGATCATAGTTGGTTCTTCTGTGATCATTCATTAGAACTACATTGGCTCCGTTTGTGATTCAAGGATCAGGAAAGAATTCTAGTTTTGTTTTGTTTTCTTCTCTTTGACAGATCGAATCCGTGAGAAGGGTGGTTTAGTTTGTGTTCTTTGCTTTTTTGTTAAAAGATTATATTAATTAGAAGAAATTTCTTGTAAAGAGTGGAATTTGTTCTTCATTCTTAACCATTTAAAATTTCTTGAATCTGTGAGTGGTGAATCTTTTTTTCAGAATGCCTCCAAAGCGTGCTAAGGCAACAACAACAAATAGAGAAAGTACTTCTCAAATAGCATCCAAAAATGAAGAAAGACGAACAAGACGTCCGGTAAGTAGAATGCTAGATGAAGTGAAAGAAGTACAGGAGGAATGGATGTCTTTGAGAGTCTTGCTAAAGAAGTTTGATGAATTAGAAAAGCAAAATAATGCTCTGATAGCAGAGAATAAAGCAATAAGAAAGGATAAGGAAAGACGTGAGGTTGAAGAATTGTATGAGAAGGATGGGGCTGAGTCGTGTTCAGGCACTCCTGTGGCCAAAAAGACTCATCTCAAGAAAGCCATGAAAAACCATCTCGAAGAGGTGCAATCAGTTAGGAGAACGACACCAAAGGCAGTAAGAGTGGAAGAAATTGTACAAACACCCCAGCTGATCATAAAAGAGATTGTACAGGAGATGGTGTAGAGCCAATTTGGTGATCAGTTGCTAGAAAAGGTATCGGCATCAATGCGGAAATTAGCTGATGATATGGGTCGAAATCCTTTAAAGAAAGAGATAGAGAGAGTACCATTACCCCCAAAATTTAAAAATCCTAAATTCACCCAATATGATGGGACCACAGACCCAATGGACCATCTTTTCTGCTATCGACATCAGTTCTCAATATATCATGGAACTGAATATTGGGATTCTGTCATATGTCGATCTTTTTCTTCTAGTTTGAAGGCTAAGGCATTGAAATGGTTTTGCACAATACCTGAGGGGACCATCTCATGCTTTCACGAGATTGAGGAAAGATTCCTCACAAATTATGGCCATCAATGGATAAAACCGAAACAGGTATCGGTTTTATTCCAGCTGAAGCAAGGAAAGAAGGAGTCTTTAAAGGATTTTCTAGCCAGATTCAAAGCATAAACTCAATCGGTGGAAAGGCTTGACCAGTCTGAGATGACAGCTGTCATGGCTTTTCAAACTGGTGTGATACCTGGATCTGATATGCATAAATATCTCTTACGTAAGGAAGTCAAAAGTCTACAGGAGTTGTACGACAAAGTGGATAGATATATTAGAGTGGAAGAAGGGATACAAGCAGCAACAATGCAAAATGTGTTGCAAGTGTCGGAGTCGGGGAAAAATGAGAGAAATCAGGGAGATCGACATGAGAATCGAGAATCCTCGAGGTTAGATAATAAAATACCTCAGGAAAATTATACGAATAGGGATAATCAGCCGCAACGAAGGAGGAAATATGAAAGAACTTTGAAAGAAGAGTTGGATCCTAAAAATTTTATTGCCATTAATACCACTCCTGAAGATATATTAAGAAGGGTGGCGAAAGAAGCTTTTCTGGTATGGCCGAAATTTGCACTCAGGGAAATAAAAGGTAAGCCTTATTGCAACTTTCATAAAGTTGAGAACCATGAGACAAATAGATGTCTGCAACTGTTGAAAGAAATCGACAGATTAATGAAAGGGGGGAAGTTGCGAGAATTTAGGGCTGATGTAAGACCAGCATAAACAACAACTATACAGGAGAAGCCCCTGGGGGGTAATAAATATGATTTACAAGGGCGAGATACCTCAGAAGAAAATTACTCGAGACAAGATAAGGAAGATCTCGACAGTTAAGGAGGTTCTCGAGGTCAATATCGAGCCTATACCTGTAAGCCAAAATCTTGTATCGAGGAGCATTCCAGGTGAAATAATGTTCATACCTGATGATTTGTCAAAGGTAATGTTGCCTCATAACAATGCATTATTAATTACTTTGTGTATCTCGAGATATGACGTGCAGAAGATATTAGTGGACTGTGGTAGCTCTGTGAATATTTTGTTCAGGAAAGCATTCATTGGTATCGGTCTCAATGAGACGCATCTAAAAGCCCCACAATTTAGTCTATATGGTTTTAATGGAAGCTCCACCAAGCCAGCTGGGGAGATCAAGTTGCCCGTTCGGGCGGGACCACAAACAATGATGACCAAATTTGTGGTCATCAAACATCATTCTGATCATAATGCGGTACTTGGTAGGAAGTGAATTCATGATATGAAAGCCGTTTCAAGCACATTCTACCAAGTAATTCGATTCTTAACGGCATATGGGTTGCATGAGATAAGAGGGGACCAATTTGAGTCCCAAAAGTGCAATTTTGTCACAGTAAATGGTATGATGAAGGAAAAGAGACAAGACACTGGGGGCGTCTTGGAAAACTCTAGTTAGTAGTTATAGGGAGCTTTACCTACCGACACCGATGTGCAGCATATACAGGAGTAGGAAGTTCACACAAGAGCTAAGCCCGAATGAAGAAATATGGGAAAAAAAAACAATAGAAACAGTGGAGAAGGTGAATATCGGCACAAGAGAGAATGATCGTCATACATTCATTGGAACTGAAATGCATGTATGTGTTATAGATGATTTGATGGGATTTTTAAAGGAAAATCAGGATGTCTTTGCGTGGTCAATGTCGGATCTCACTGGTATCAACCCAGATATTTGTTCACACAAGCTGAATATGGAGGAAAATGCAACTCCTATCCATCAAAAGCATCGAAAAGTCAGGCCAATGTATAAAGAAGCAGTACAAGATGAAATACAAAAAATGCTGAGTAATGGCATAATTAAGGAGGTGGATCATTCATAATGGGTCGCTAACATAGTAGTAGTGCCAAAGAAGGATAGGAGAATTCGAATATGTGTCGATTTCACAGATGTCAATAAGAAGTGTTCTAAAGATCATTATCCAATTCTAAGGATAGATCGATGAGTTGGTTTATCGAACAGCGGGTTTGGAGTTAATCAGTTTTTGCGATGAATATTTAGGATATTTCCAGATCATAATGGCTATTATAGATCAACTCAAAATGTCTTTCGTGGTAAATGGAGGAATATATTGCTTCATCAGAATGCCATTTGGGTTAAAAAATGCAGGAGCTACGTACCAGAGGTTAGTGGAGAAAATATTTAAAATGGTCATTAAGAGAATTGTCGAGGTGTATATCGACGATATGGTTAGAAAATCCATGAGAGCTGAAGACCATGTCAAAGATCTCGATACCGTGTTCCGGATATTGAAGGAGTTTAATATGAATCTTAACCCAGAGAAATGTACTTTCAGCGTTAGTTCTAGAAAATTCTTTGGTTACATTGTTACCAAGAGAGGTATCGACACTAATCCAGATCAGATACGAGCACTTCAGCAGATGCCATCACCAACAACAAGAAAGCAGATACAAAGGTTAACGGGAAGAATAGCGGCTCTCAACATATTCATTTCCCAAACCTCTGATCGTTGTAAGCCTCTTTTCAAGTTGCTTAAAAAGAATATTAAATTCTATTGGAATGAAGAATGTGAAGAGGCATTTTCTAAGTTAAAAGAAGTATCTGCAAGAGATGCCAACACTTAGAAAACCATATGAGGGGGAAAGTTTGCTCCTCTATTTGGCAGTATCAGAATTTGCCATAAATTTAGTGTTGGTAAAGGTTGAGAATGGTGTCGAAAGACCTGTGTATTTTCAAAGCAAGACAATGCTCGAGGCGGAGACACAATATTCGACACTGGAAAAGTATGCTTTGGCACTTTTATTCTCATCTCAGAGACTGAAGCCATATTTTCAATCACACTCTGTGATTGTTATGACAACTCTTCCATTAAAGCAGACTTTGGTGCAAACTTCCAAATCAGGAAGGATGTCGAAGTGGTCGGTATTAATAAATGAATTTGGTGTCGAATATCGAAACCGAATGTCGGAAAAAAGTCAGGTCTTGGCCAATTTCCTGGCTGATTTTCCATGTGAGGACACTAGTTGGTGCATGAAAGAAGAAGAATTCTCAACGCTGCAAGAGCCTGAAGATATTATCGACACAGATGATCCATGAGCCGGAACAAATGTTTGGACGCTATTTGTGGATGGATCATATGGAAGTAAGGGATGTTGTATCGGGATCATGCTGGTCACACCCGAAAATCAAAGGCTTGAAACAGCAGTGATATTAGGATTCCATGCATCTAATAACGAGGCGGAGTACGAAACTTTAATTGCAGGTCTCGAGATGGCCAAATCTCTCAAAATCAAAGAATTATCAATTTTCAGTGATTCAATGCTGGTGGTCAGTCAAATCAATGGTGGATATTTAGCAAGATGTGAAAACATGGTGAATTATTTGAGTGTTATAAAAGAAAAGTTGAAAGACTTTAGTAAAATAAGGCTTTAACACCTCAATAGAAATGAAAAAAGGCATGTTGACGCCCTAGCTTATGTTGCGGCAATGTTGGAAAACACTGAGGGGCGCACTTTGCACATCGGTGTTCAGCAACGGCCAAGCATCGATATCGATGAATTGGAGGTCATGGAGATCAACACATTGGGGGCGTCATGGATGGAAGCATATATCTCATACTTATCCAATGATAAATTACTAGAGGATAAAAATGAAACCAGAAGGATTAAGTCTGGAGCGCAAAGATATGTATTGCTCGAAGATGAGTTATATCGGAAGAATCCTGGAGGTTCACATTTGAAATGTATATCATCAGAGGATGCACATCTAATCATTGCAGAGCTTCACGAAGGAGAATGTGGAAATCATTCAGCTGGAAGGTCATTGGTAAATAAAATAACAAAGCAAGGATATTTTTGGCCTCAAAATGCGAAGAGATTGTCTTCGATATGCTAAAAAGTGTATTCAATGCCAAATACATGGAAATGCAATACATATACCAGCTAAGGAGTTACATTGCGTATCGAATCCATGGCTTTTTGCGCTATGGGGCATGGATTTTGTGGGTCCTCTAGTGCCTAGAAGAGGTAAAAGGCGGTTTATGCTTGCTGTCACAGGTTACTTCACCAAGTGGGTAGAAGCTATAACACTACAACACATAAAGGAGAATGATGTGATAAATTTTCCATTTGAAAGGGTAATATGCCGATATAGGTTGCCTTATGCCATCATATCAGATAATAGGCCACAGTTCCTTGGAGGATAAGTAAAAGCTTTTTTGGAGTCATACAAGGTAAAACACTTTACATCGGCACCATATTATGCCCAAGGTAATGGGCAAGTAGAGGTAACGAATAAAACCATTATGGATAATACAAAGAAAAAGTTAGAAGACAAGAAAGGTCTCTAGGTGGATGAGTTAAATAGTGTTCTATGGGCTTATAGAACTACACCTCGAACCGCCACAGGGGAATCTTTTTTAACGTTAGCTTATGGCGTGGAAGCAGTGACTCCATCAGAAATGGTGGTTTCGACATCCAAAATCAAAGTCTTAATGAATGGCCAAAATAATGAAGTAATGGCGACAGAAGTCTTCAATCTGGAGGATATAAGAGATCAAGCAAGATTAAGGCTCGATACTTACCATCGACAGCTTAAGAAAACTTTCAATAAGAAAGTAAAAGAGAGGTGTTTTCAGGAGGGCGATTTGGTATTGAAAATGGTTACTCAAGCAACTAAAGAAAAAGGGGCAGGCAAGCTGGGAAAGGCCTTACTTCATTCATAAGGTAGGCATTAATGGTGCTTATTACCTAAAAGATGCAAAAGGAGGAATATTAGCAAAACCTCAAAATGTAAGCAATTTGAAAGCATTTTATCAATAAAGATTATTCTGAGTATTTTGATGTATGGTTAAAATGTGCATTCAATAAAGATATTGAAGTTTCCAATGACTTTTTCTATATAAATATTACAAATCGTGGTATCCAAAGAATTATATATTGATAACAGGTCAAAGAAAAAATCATGGTGATCTGTAGGTCCTCACCTCAATACCAGGTCAAAGAAAAAGTCTTGTTCTTGGCAGCAATGTCGAGTTTAGGTCAAGAAATCATGTTCTTGGCAGCAATGTCGAGTTTAGGTAAAAAAATCATGTTATTGGCACCAATGTCGAGTTCAGGTAAAAAAATCCTGTTATTCGTAGCAATGTCGAGTTCAGATAAAAAAATCCTGTTCTTGGCAGCAATGTCGAGTTCATGTCAAAAAATCTTGTTCTTGGCAGAAATGTCGAGTACAGGTAAAAAAAATCATGTTCTTGGCAGCAATGTCGAGTTCAAGTAAAAAAATCCTGTTCATGGCAGTAATGTCGAGTTCAGGTAAAAAAATTATGTTCTTGGCAGCAATGTCGAGTTCAGGTAAAAAAATCATGTTCTTTGCAGCAATATCGAGTTCAGGTCAAAGAAAATCTTGCTCTTGGCAGCAATGTTCAAGTTCAGATCAAGGAAAAGCAAAGGAGGTAAAACCAATCAGAAAAGTTGTGTAGATAAATATGCTCTTCAATATTAAATAAAAATAATAATCAAAGGTATGTTTTTCAATTGATACTACTTTTAAGTGAGGTAGTATCGAAAATATTGATTGTTTTTAATTTTATGATAAGTATCAATTGATACTGTTTTTGAGTGGGATAGTATCAAAAATATGAATTTCTTTTTAATTTTGTTCTAAGTATCAATTGATACTGTTTTTGAGTGGGGTAGTATAAAAAATATGAATTTCTTTTCAATTTTGTTCTAAGTATCAATTGATACTGTTTTTGAGTGGGGTAGTATAAAAATATGAATTTCTTTTCAATTTTGTTCTAAGTATCAATTGATACTGCTTTTGAGTGGGGTAGTATACAAAATATGAATTTCCTTTTAATGTTGTTTCTAAGCATAGTACAAAATATCCCGATATATCACGATATTTGGGGATATCTATCCATATTTCAGAAAAAAATATATAAATATCACGATATGTTAAGAGATATTTACGACTGCAAATATCGGCGATATTTTGATGATATTTGTGATATTTGTGATATTTGGGGATATTTTGCAATATTTAGAGATATTTAGCAATATTTTGTGTATATAACAATTTTATTTAATATTTACCATTATATTTTAAATAAATATAAATAATGTATCATGATATATAAAGAAATATCCATAATATCTACGATATTTGTCGATATTTTAGATATATCCACGATATTTACATGTGAAACAATGTCAAATATCCCCAAAGAAAGGGATATATCCACGATATATATCTAGAAATTGAATATCGATAAATACCCATATCCTGATATTTTGTACTATGTTTCTAAGCATCAAGTGATACTACTTTTGAGCAGGGTAGTATCGAAAATATGAATTTCTTTTTAAATTTAGTTCTAAGTGTCGATTGATAAGAGGAGTACGATTTGTATTATATTTAAGTGGAGTGGTACCGAATTTTTTTGATTTCTTTGGAAAAGATTTTGCTAAGTATAAATTGGTAATACTGTTGTGTGGAAGGATATCGAAGAAGAAATGTGTTGAGCAAGCATAGTGTAAGTATCGGTGAAGAACAGAAAGCAATTATGTATAAACACTTCAAAAGAATTCTAAGTTACTTGATTCAAAAGAGAATAATAGATTGTATCGATATTACAATGGATAACAAATGATTAAAAGGAGCTTCAGCTGCGACTGGAACCATTGACTTGATCTACAGCACTTGATTTGCCTCCAAGAATAATATTGATCTCAGGATCGTTACTGATTCCCTTTAGACAAGTCGGGGTCAGGATTAGAGGATCAGTGTCGAGATTGTCAATGGTTTCTTTCTCAGTAGGTTCATTGCCAGCAGCGACCAGTGGTTGAGCAGTTTCAATAGGAGCTTCATTACCATCTCCAAGATTGTATTGGTCTATGATGTGTTGGGGAAGATAGGTTCTGAAGCTTCTCATGGTCGTGACACAATAGTCCATGTTTGAATCTGCCTCAACCAACTCAGCATCAGCCTGGGCAACTTGGGCTGCCAACTCTGTTGCCTCGGCGCATTTTTTAGCATACTTGTCAGCCAAAGTCTGGTACGAGAGTTGCATGTTGGTCTGCAACTGCGTATTCTCCTCAACAAACTTCTTCAGGTCATTGATAGCAGTCTTTTTAGCTTTCTCTGAAGAGTCCAGCTTACTGAGGGCAGCGTCCATTTTGGTGAGGGTAGCAGCGTGCTTTGTTTTCTCCTCTTCAAAAGACTGATGCAGTTGTTGTCTATCTTTCCTCAGCCGCTTATTGTTTTCCTCGGATGGCGGAAGTGAGTCATGTCAGATTCAAACTGGCTCACAACTGCCACTTTAAACTGGTATCGAAAGTACAAAAGACAAGTTAATTACTAAGCAAGGGTAAAAAGTAATAAAAATAAGGGCAATGTAAAGAGTATATGCATACCTTTTCTACCGAAGTGCACATAACTTGAAACCGATCCTGGGCCGAAAGCACATCCATAGCTGATCGGTCTCGGGGGAGAATGGTATTGACAACCAAAGCTTCACCGAGTCGTGGGCAATTATCGTCAAGTGATATTTCAGGATTTAATTTGGTTTACACATTGAGATATCGGCATAAGGGCCCATATCTCTGTATAAGTTGATTTATTATAGGAATGAGCGGGAAATATAAGAAGGAAAAGGAAGAAGAAACATAATGGACACATGGCATGAGTTGGTTGGTTCAACACTATTTGAAAAGACTATATAAAGACCGGAATAAAGGAAGATGATTCATTATCTGATTTCCACAAAAAAGATTGTAAACTGGAGAGAGAAAGAGAGAAAGAGAGAAACATATAGAGCTCTTGTAACCTTTTTATGATCAATCAATAAACTTACTTCCAAGTCTTATCAAACATTTTTCGAATCTTCATTCAATATAGTTATTCATTCATTGATCATAGTTGGTTCTTCTGTGATCATTCATTAGAACTACAATATGTGTATTTGAGAGGATTGTTAATTTTGAGATATGGAGTTGCTTATTTTAGTCATTTTTGGTGTATAGACATTTAAATTTGAAAGTATAGTTGGTGCCCAATTGCCCATAATGTATTCACATATTTTCTCTTATTTTTTGCGAAAATTTCTATAATTTCGTTTTCTGTTGTCACCGAAACTGGGCAGTTTAAGCGCCTATTAATCGGTGCATAAGCACTATGCACCCCTCGACCGATCCGATCAAGAAAAAAATTTAAAGGTCTGAACGGGTGCCATAAAATGGGCGATTTCTTCCGCTTAATCGGAAAATCGGTATAAAAAAAGCGCCGATTAATAGGTTTACAGGTTTTGTTTGTTTGTTTTTTTTTTTTTAAAATTTAAGTCGACAAAAAAACCCAAGAAAGAAAAGCCCACGAATATATATATTGAAAATGTTTCGCTTCACTGCGGAAAAATAATCAAAACCGTAAAAAGTGAAAAACCACAAAAGAAAACTCTTAGGCTAGCTAGCACTCCACCACTCAGGCTTGTAGTTTTTTTTTTTTTTATTTTGTTTTATGTTGTTATATCATTAATAGGTTAAGTAAGGCGATTAATTCCTATTAATCCGATTAATCGCTATAAGCTCTTAGAGCGATTTGCTCCCGAATCCCGATAAGCGCATAAACTGCACAACACCGAAATAGTGACTGAAAACGAAATTTAATTTCATGGTTTGTCCGCAAGGTCTTGAAAAAAAAAGAAAAAGGGAAAATATGAGTTAGAAAAAGGAGGTAAAACACCCTCTCCCAAAAAAATAATAATAATAAGCATTGCCGTTTGTCCAGAACGTCCCCCACCCCACCCCCAATTAATAAGCATTACCGTTTGTCCACAAGGTCTTGAAAAGAAAAGGAGAAATATGAATTAGAAAAAGGGAGGTAGTGGCTTAACTTGGACTACGCGGACTTATGCAGTCTACCCCTCGACCACCGTCTCCTTACGGCCTTACCACAAGAACTTTGGGTTTGTCTCTTCTTGCCGCAACTTTGAAATTGCAACGAAGTGTTCCCACATATGACTATACGGCTTTTAAATTTAATGAGATATGCGATCTATCAAAATAGTGTATATGATAATGAGTGGGCTTTATAGAGCTAACGAGCCAGTTTGTAATTATATGCCACTTGCCTAGATTTTGAACCTATATATGCCATATGTTACCACAATTTTCGAAAGGCAACATAAATTAATTAAAGCCTGAAGTTCTGGGATATCCACTGTTGTATCGGAAGTTATTAATAGATATGATCAATTCAGCTGATGGTAGCACAACTAGCAACAACAATCGAGCTGTTCACGCGCCCGAGGTTTTTCGGTATTCTTGCAGGATCGGAGACAAGGTTCAGGCGATGAAGTGTGGTGAACCAAGATGTCTGAAGCGCCGGATGAACATAACATACGTTGAAACATGCCGACAATCACATATTGTTACTGGTGTATATGTTGATGCAGGATGGGTTGTTAGGGCTCAAGCACCAAGGTGTGGAGAATGTGGCGACAATCTTTTCTACCGTACACTAGAGTATCAATGCGGCAATGGCCGTGAATGACCGAGTATATTTCCTCAGTCTGCACTTGTTCCTCGAACCAGAACATATCAATAAAGGTTGCTATAGCCTTGGTATCCATAACGGGTGCCATGGTTTTGGATTCTGATGTCTTTGTATGTCCCTTATGAGTTGTGACATTGGCGCGCCATTGTGTTGTTTTATTTTTGATTCTGCTTTCTCCTTGTAATCGTGGTTTCTATTGTAGTTTCATCGCCTTGTCAAGACTTTATCTTGTTACGTACTATTGATGATTTTGGCTTTTGTATGATTTTATCGGAAGTTCAAAATTTACCACATGATAATCAACTATATGTAACGAAATGAACTTTTTTTTGGCCGAGTAAGAATAACTGCATTGCAGTGGGGAGTGATCAAAGAGCAGTTATTGAGGAGAAAGAGACATACTTGGGTTCCCCTTAGTTTCTGGAAAAGTCACCAAATCCACCCTCTTTCCCCTAATTGAGAATATAAGAAAGAAAACCCCAAGATGGGTAGGAAAAATGTTGTCATTTCAAGGCAGAGTGACCCTCGCAAAGCATGTCCTTAACATCATATCGGTTCACAATATGGTAGTCTAGCTACAAGTGGCCTCGAGCAGCTATAAAAGAATGTGAATCGATCATCAGACATTTCATTTGGTCTGGATCCCCATCAACGAGGAAGATGGTCACGGTATCTTGGGAGAAAAGTTGCAAACCCAAAAAGAGGGGGATCTCGATCGGGCTAAGGAAACTAAAAGATATTAACATGACATTGCTCATGAAACTTGCATGGAGCATCGAAACCGAAGAGAATGACTGGTCAGCATACATGAAAGGCAAATACAAAAATTCTCCAGGCATGTGGAATGAATCTAAACGGTCAACTGTTTGGAATGGAGTCAAGAAAGCTATATATCAAGGTGAATAAAGAACATCAAGGGTGGATCATTGGCAATGGCAAGTCAATCAATGTCTGGACAAGTGAAATTTTATTATAACTAATCAAGAAGAAAGTTGAGAGAGAAAAGAGGACGGCTTAGTTAGGTTTCAGCCCCTCCTCACACTTTTCTTATATAGGAAAATAGTCTGTTACAATATAGAAAGCCCAAAAAAATCCGGTTCGTGGGGGTTCCGCTGGCTCCGTGCCCCTTCTATGACAACTTACAAGAACTCTAACAGGACAGGTAACTAGTGTGGTGAGAAAGTGATCAGTGATTACTTTGAGATGGATAACAGAGCATGGCAAAACCATACAACAAAACTAAGTTGTTGCATCATATCACTGAAAATCAATGGAACTTCCCCAATGAGATGACTCAGGTGCTCCAAAGGATAGGGATAGATACTCTCATGCATGTTACCGTTGCCTAATGAAGAAGGAGAAGATCAAAGAGTTTGGTTACCAAAACCAAACCGTAAGTTCATTGTTGCATTTGCAAATGAAGCTATTAGAAGAAAGCAACAGGCACCACCTTGGCAACAGTTCCTCTGGTCAGCCAAGATACATCCTAGAACAGTCGGTATATGCTGGAAATTTTACATGGTTGTATGTATATATATGACAGATTGACAAAAATGAAGTTCATGCTTGCTTCTAGGTGCCACTATAACATATAAGAGTTTTAGCGACGAAAAACACTGTCGGAAAAAGTAAAATAAACGTCGGTAATTGTTAGTAGCGACGTTTTATGATCGTCGTTCGGTCGTCGCAAGAAGTATAGTAGCTAAAGATCTGAACCTACAAAACAAAAACGTCGTCAAAGGTTAAGCATCGACATTTTATAATGTCGGTAGTGCCCAAAAAAACGTCGGTATATATATTTTGTATTTGATTGTTTAAAACGTGGCAAAAACTATATTCTGGCAACGATTCAAGAAAACGCCTGTAATGCTGAATACTATTGACGTTTTATATTGTGGCAAGAACACCAGTTTTTTCGTGATTTAAATTAGAATTGCGACGTTATGTATCGTTGCTAAAGATGGTTTAGTAACGACGTTTAATAGTCAGAATTACCGACGTTTTATTTTGTGGCAATAACACCAATTTTTCGCTACTTAAATTAATATTGCGACGTTATTTATTGTCGCTAAAGATTAACTTTTAATGACGTTGTGCTTCTCGTCGTTGTAACCTTATACTACCGATGTTTTGATTCGTAGAACAATATCATATTTTTGGTTACTAAATCGATATAGCGACATTATTTACTGTCGCTGGAAATGAACTTGTGGCGACGTTTTTGAAATTTGTTGCAAATAATATGCTTGTAGGAACGTTTTAGTGCGTCACTATACATTTATTTTCAGTGACGCTTTGACAAAGCGCCATTTTTTTTACCCTGTTTTTATTCAATTACATACGTACATGAATTCGTTTTTTTTCAATCACAAAACCTAAAAGAATCATATAAATAATTTCAATCCAACCACGTTAAATTTAACTAACAACATTCCTAAAAGTAAATTATAAAGATCACTTTCTTCATGTTTAAGAGTAATATGATTCATTACATCTATACAATAGTCTTATAAACAACAAAACATCAAAAGAAATTGTCTGAGCATCCAACATTTATCACATGGTACTTTATATCCCAAAAGAAATATGCCCAAACAAACCCATATAAATTGCTTCTTCCAAACCGCAAGAGAACCTGCAAACAAAATATGACAACATTTAGTTCATATTCACTGAAATGTCAAACCAAGCAAGATATGACAAAATATATTTAAAGTACAACTCATTGAGGATAATCATCATAAATATTTTTATAATTACATAATAATAATGGGAAAAAGTATGCATAAACAATGGATGATGGGAAAGAGTCTGGTATCTTTCTTGGCGTGCTAATGAGGCTTTGGAAGAGCACACACTTTCTGACTGAAAACGAAGTCCTATTTTTGCAAGAGTTGCGTTTTTTTATGCAAAGCAAAAAGAAACAAGAAGACTTAGTAAAGAACAAAGAAGTTTGGATCCTTCAAAGAAAATACCTATTCTTATCGAAGATAAGAATCAAAACTCTCCTTAATCTTCGATTCCCTGCCTACACCTCCTTCATGAAACACGCAAACTACCGATGTTGACGGTACTCCATGTCGGGCTCCCCTGATAGTCTCTCTCTTATCCGCACCCGAGCAGCCACTAAGCAGCAGGAATAGCAGCATCAAACCGACTCTACTCTGAGCTGCTACCCACTGTCCCCAATTCCTTCTCCAAGGAAAGGCCTGGCCCACCCATTAAGTACCGACACTAGGTAACTCCGGATCAAGCCAAGCAATCTCCACAGACGGAACTACACCTGGTAAAAATGGTTGGATAGAGGGTTTCTGCTCAAAGACCAGGTGGCAAACTGTTAGCCAATCCTTCCGAACAAATGACACTAGACACCTCATGCCTCGAGAGCCTGGGCAAAGGAAAACAATTTGCACCAGGGGGTTACTCAAAATGGGGTTCCGCCTTCGGAAGTTAGGAAGCGAACGCTCACTCGCCCTATAACAGATAAGCAGGAGAGGAAGCTTGGGACCTAGACTTAGGCATTGGATTATTCTCGGTCTTCTTCGTCCTCGAATTCAACAAAGACCTTAGATTCAAGAATCTAAAGCGTGAACTTGATTGACCTATTTATGAAAACATCCTCTTCCTTTCCGAAAGCCATGAGATTGGGTCAGGAAGATGTCCTCAAAAAGAATGAGAAATAGTTGAGGGCATCAATAATAATGAAATATTCCTTATGTGGTTGTGTTATGGGTCGCATCTTCCCTGGCTTGTTTGGTTTAGGAATCCACGACCTGTACATCGAGGAAAACCAAAAGGTAGAGCTCATGAGTGCCCTTTTGATCTCCTCAAGTCTCTTTGGTGGGTTATTTGCTTTATTTTATAGGCGGGTTCCATTGTCCAAAGATAGTCTATCATCTTCAATAGCTTGTCCATTAGATCTTTCCTCTTCTCGAAGCAAGGAGATCAAATAAAATTACAACCCAAAACACAAATCAGAAACTCAGTTTGATGCAATCACAATTTCAAGAATGAAAATTCAATGAATTCTCAACAAAACCAATATTATATTCAATCCCAAAACTACCATGGCCAAAGGCCTACAATATCATTTATAGCTTCTTAGGCTTACAATTTAGAAACTAATCGAAAAGGAAAATAAAATAATACCTAAATTCGTAAACTAAAAATAACCTAAGAGAAAGTATCCTTATGAACCCTAATTCACATCACATTATCTTGTGATTTTCCATGTCAGATACTTGAAGTCAGACTTATATATCTCAGTGTGAGGATTAGGTATCCGCTCCTGACTTATGTAAAACAAGTCTATCCTCTCTCGTGATGTTTGTGTCTATGTCCTGGTTACACTCAATACATCTTTATCCTCTCTCTATAGACTTATTTTCATTTCTTTTTCTATTGTGTCTGTGTCTGAATGTTTGAGTGTGTGTGTGTGTTTCTCATTTCAGATAAGTTGAAAAACTTAAAGAAGAGGTCCATGCCATAAATAAGAAAGAAGGTGTTTGACTAGTTGATAGACCATTCTACTTACAAAATTACAAATGAACTCGAATCTTGAGACATCAATCTAAAAACTAGCGGACATAAGAACTAAATGAAACACTTGTTTTTCTTGCATGAAACATTGGAAAGAGTGGACCACCATTACCTCCAACACCTATACCCACATGTATACCTTCGCCAATAATTATTCGTTTAACTACTGCAAAATGGCATCAACCCCAACATGACAAAAAACTAGTCCTTCAGTCCCCATCAAGCACCTAATACCCCACTGAAGCACTTTTATCCCTGACCCCTATAGCTCATCCAAGTTCCAAAACTCCACCTACATTACAACCTTTCTATGCAATCTGTTTTCTCTTATATGAACCAATTTTTTTTTTATTACACTATAGCACATGTAAAGTTGAATAAGATGCACCATAAACAATAAGTAATGTAAATCATATTTGACATGTCTCATGATCATTATGATCCATAGAAGACAATCTATTTCTTTGTATTCATTATTGTGTGGACCCTCATAAATGGTCCACATGGCTCTACCTGATCCTCCTCATTTGTGGCCTCATTGGATCGACTTGACTAGTAAGACATCCAACTCGATGGAATGCTCAGCAGCATAATGCCTCTATGGAATAGCTGGGCATGATCTCTGGACATGATACCCAGACTGGACCCTTCATATTTGCAGGCCTAGCCCTAGTTCGTAGCCAGGTCATAACACGACATGTGGGCCAAGCCTCACTATATGCCCATAATCAACTGCAAACTAGGGATAGATTTTGACTCTATCCAATGTAACTGAAAACTAGGGATAGATTTTGGCTCTATCCAATGTAACTGAAAACAAGGGATAAGAATCCATATCCAGATATTCCCTAGTTTTTTGGATGGTTATATATTGAAAAGTTTTGACCAACAGAACTACATTGAAAAACTCCACACTCCGGAGATTTTTAGAGAGACTTGATCCCACTAGGGTATGTAGGTAGCCACTGAACTAAAAAGTGGTTCAGTATCAACAACTAAGACATTTTTTCTTATGCAACAAGTTTAACAAGGTGCGCAAGTTCTAAAATTGTTTTGTAGTAGCAGTGATACTCTCGCAGGTGGTGATATTCAGAAGGTGGTGATATTCAAAAGGTCAGTTTTTGTTTTAAGAGTGTCTGGGTAGATCTGTTTTGCTTCAGTTTTTGCCCCGACATCTTTTGGCGCCGTCTGTGGGAAATCAATCCATGACTACGTTCTTCTCTTTTATTATATTGAATATCATGATCAATGGCTGTTGGTAGACCCAAAAGAAATCAAAAGGTGGCTGACACTAGTCAGGCTCCAAAAATTGCATAAAACCTGCCTCCTAATGCTGAGACAACACAACACATAGTTGCTGACGAGGTTCATGCTCAGAAGAAGTATACGCGTCAGATTCCCCCATAAAATCTGGACGCCTAGCATGAAGAAGAAGATTTGGTGGAAAACCTGCGAATTACTGTTCCAGCAGGGGAACAAGATGCAACTAGGGATACTCGAGTCATCACACACAGAGACGGAGTTGCATCTGCTGGGGCAAGACCATTGATGTTGCCTTAGGGTCTGCAGCAATGCCTTGGGCCTAGGTCGGGTGCTATTTCCACCCAATCTGGACCATCCACATTGCCTAGGCGTTTGCAAGGCCGCCTTGGGCCTAGATCGGGCCCTCAGGATCTGAGCCACAATGCTCACTCATCTGATGAAGAAACTCTAATGTTCATGTTACTCAGGCTGACCAGAGAAAACAATCAACTTAGGAGAAATGACGACAAAATGCCTAGGGAAGAAAACTCTCAGCAGGAATCTTCCATACCAAGGGAGAGCAGGTCTCAAAAGAGGAGGCATCATCCAAGGAGCCATGCCTCCAGCAGCACCCAAAACCCCAGAACTTTAACTGTGGAGCGTTTAGGTGGTGCTTGTATTTATCTTAGGGCGGGTTCAGAGCCTACGGCGTCACGAAGCGATCGATGTCAAGACGTTCCCAGTACTCCAAGGAACGATCAATGTCAGTTTTCGGATATTCCTCTTCGGATCAAATCGATCTAGAGCGCGACATGCAACGCTCTCGCAGTCTGGTACTACAAAGAGGACAATACAGACCAGCTCGAGGTAACATAAGATTTGATCGTAGTCCTGGAGGTTTAGATTCCTCATAATCCGGATACAATGGTTCAAGGAACACTCGCCGGAGGACTAATGGAGGTTATCAAAGAGCTGGAGATAGAAGAGGTAGCCAACAATGGGCCAGAAGCCACAGAACTGGAGCCCTCCATAATTCTGTGGGTGGTTATGCTCGAACCAGAAAGCTAAACCCACGCAGGGCTGAAGCAAATTTCATGCAACATAGGCAAAACTCTGTTGAGCCAGGCTGGAGCCCTGAAAGGAGAAACTGTACCCACAGAGTCGGCACGAACAATGTCGCTCTGTAGGAAAATAGTGACAACTTGAATGAGCAGCAAGTTCAAGAACTCATTAGAACTGCCATGGATTCCAAAGCTACTTGGGAAGATAAACGATATAAACTGGCAATCAAAGGACCTGAAGAATCTCCTTTTATAGATGAAATCAGAGATTAACATTTCCCCTGGTTCTTTCAAACAACCTTCAGTCCCAACCTACGATGATGTAGATGATTGTCCAGATGAGCACTTGATGAAGTACAGATCGTCTATGGCTCTTTTTAATAACAATGATGCGTTGATGTGCATAATGTTCCAAGCTAACCTTAGCGGAGAAGCTTTGACATGGTTTAACGAACTCCATCCTCGTTCAATCCATACATTTCCGCAGCTCGCCGACAAGTTTTCAAAACATTATCGCTACAACAGGAAGACCATAAAAGGTTCTGGAACTCTTTCAACCTCCACATGGAGAAAGGAGAAAGCATTCGAGACCTTGTCAGAAAACTCAGGGTGCTGCTCAAGGAGGTCAACAATGTCCCAGGTGATGTTGTTGCGCAAGCTTTCAAAAATACTCTTCCTTTTGATAAGTCTGGTCTGTACAACTCACTAACTCTGAAGCCTCCAGAAACAGTTCAGGATTTGCTGGTGCGAGCAGAAAGGTATGCTACTGTTTAGGAAGATTCAAAGTACAAGCAACAAAAGGATTTTTCAAGTGATAGAGGAAAGCAGGAACAATAACAGCGTGATAAAGACAGAAAGAAACATAACAAAGATGCTAAAACTGGCGTCTCACAAAGTCAGAAACAAGATGGCGCCTGAGCAAAGATCTTACTCTTCCAGAGCTCAGCGTCAATTTCTCAGAATTGTATGACAAGCTCAAAGGAAAACTCTCCAAGCCGTTCCCTATGAAACCTGATAATGAGGGAAGGAGAGATAAGTCAAAGAAATGCAAGTATCACAATGATTTCGACCATACTTTGAATGACTGTTATGCATTCAAGAAAGAGATCTCTAGAATGGCAGATGGGGGACAGCTGAAGGAGTATATAAAGGGTAGTCAAAAGCTGGCTCATGTAAATCTGATCGAGCACGATGTGATAGCTGTATGTCATGCTCAGGTGGCTATTTGCTTATCCAACCGTGAAAGAAAATGGAGCATGAAGCACAAGATTCAAAAAATTGGTAGTTGGAATCACGTAAACAGTAGCAACTTTAAATCTGGGTTCTATGCTGAGACTATTGTAGAAGGAGGACTAACTTTCACTGAAAAAGATGAGCGAGGAGTCTACTATCCTCACAATGATGCTGTGGTGATTACAACATGGGTTGGCATCCGTAGAGTCCAAAGAATTCTGATAGACACCGGTAGTTCTGCCTGTATATTATTCTCTGGATGCTATTCTGTCATGAATCTCGACGATGATCTTATTCAGGAAGATGATACTCTAATTATCGACTTTAATGGTGCTCCAGCTAAAAAGGTTGGTAAAATTAATTTGCCAGTCACAGTAGGTCCTAAGGTTGTAGGAGTTGACTTTGTTCTAGTAGACTGCCCATCCACATATAATGTCATTCTAGGTAGAGATTGGCTTCATGCAATGCATGCAGTGGTGTCCACTTATCACCAAGCTGTTAAGTTTCTAACAGCAGAGGGAACTTGTAAGATCCGAAGTGACCAGATTACATCTCTAAAATGCCATGAGCATGCGATGGATGATTATAAAAAGTATGAGGTCAGAGGACACACCATTCTCAACACTAAGCAGAAATAGCAATTACAGCAGGGCTGGACCAGAGCACCAACGAGGGTAGCCAAAGCACCGCGGGAGACACCAACCAAGGGACCTCCAACAGTCGATAAGATGAAAGAAGTGCAGATAGGAGAAGAAGAAAGTCAGACCACCTTCATCTTTGAAGAACTTTCTGAAACAGAGAAAAAGGCTTTGGTAGCCTTATTGAAAAGTAACAGAGTTATCTTTGCTTGGAATCCAACATATATGCCCGGTATTGACCCCAGTGTCGCTTGTCACAGATTAAACATCGACCCAAAAGTCAAACCGTTAAGGCAGAAAATACAGAGAATGGCCCCAGACAGGAAACTCTTAGTGAACAAGGAGACTGACAAATTATTGGAGGCTGGATTTATTCAACCAGTTGAATACCCAACTTGGGTTTCCAACATTGTAGCGGTACCAAAGATGAATGGGAAGCTCAGAATTTGTGTCGACTTCACAGACATGAATGAAGCTTGCCCACTGCATCCTTATCCTATACCCAAAATTTCAGATATAGTGGATGCGACATATATGGCTTCAATAAACTATCTTTTATGGATGCAAGCTCAGGATATTATCAGATTGTACTGCACTATGATGACCAGGAATATACAACATTCATCACAAACATAGGCCTATATTGCTATGTTGTTATGCCATTCGGCCTAAAGAATGGTGGAGCCACATACCAAAAGCTTGTTAATACTATCTTTGCTGATCTTATTGGGGTTATTATGGAGGTTTATATTGACGACATGGTTGTGAAGTCAAGCGAAGAATGCGATCATCTTGCTGACCTTCAGAAAGTATTTGATCGACTAAAGAAATACAAAATGAGGCTTAACCCTGCCAAATGTTCATTTGTCCTATCTTCAGACAAATTCTTAGGGTTCATGATGACCCACAGGGGAATTGAAGCTGACCCAGAGCAAATTCGAGCTATTCTCGACATGCCACCCCCTACCTGCAAAACGGAAGTGCAGAGGCTCTTAGGTCGTCTTGCGGCTCTCGGTCGTTTCATATCTCGATACTCTAATAAATGTAAGCCGTTCTTTCAGATTCTGAAAGGTGCATCAACCTGGAATGAAGATTGTGAAAAGGCTTTCTCTGAAGTCAAAGCCTACCTTACCTCTCCCCCAATTTTGGTTAGTCCAAAGGTTGGAGAACCTGTAGGAATTTATCTTGTTTGCAAATCGACTCTGCAGCCCGGTCGCGATCATTTTATTGATGATTCAAGTAAAAGCGGTTCATTTTGTTAGCAAAACACTAACCTGCAGCAGAAAGTCGTTACTCTAAAATTGAGAAAGTCGCGTTGGCCTTAGTACATGCGCAAATTTCGGCGGTTGAAGCCGTATTTTCGGGGAGAACGGTGAAGGTTTATACTGAGTATCCTTTACGAAAGACCCTCGGCAAACAGGAGGAATCAAATAGGCTGATTGAATGGTCGAGTTACCTAAACGCATATGATATTGTTTATAAGCCAAGGACTGCAGAAAAGGGGCATGCTCTAGCCTCTCTTATGGCAGATTTTCCTGTGGATGACATCTAACTGAGTCCAGAATTAGCAGAAGTAGAACAACTTCCTGATCATTCTGTTCAGTTCCCTGCACAAACTGAGGAATTCTCACCCAGTACATCTAATTCTGGGGGCGAGCGCATTCTTGACAGTAATCAAGCTATCTAGACCATCTTCATCGACGGTTCAAAAAATGCATCCGGATCTGGTCTAGGTTGTGTACTTATCAGCCCTGAAGGATAGAAAGTTGAAAGGTCAGTCAGACTAGGCTTTCCTGCCTCTAATAATGAAGCCGAATATGAAGCTGTTATCTATGGTATGAATGCTGCACTTAAGATGGGAGCGAAGAACATTCAAATGCTAACATATTCTCGCTTGGTGGCTAATCAATTTGGTGGTACTTTTCAAGCAAAAAGATGAAAGGATGGCAACATATTTGACAGTCATACATAAATTGGGTACGCAATTTGACAAAATCTCTATCAGTCAAAGGCCAAGGAATGAAATCAGGCACGCTGATGCACTATCTTACCTCTCTGCAGCTGTCCAACAAGATGAACCAAGAGAAATCCAAATTGATTTCCAACAAGAGTCGAGCATCAATCTACAACCAATGAGACTTCATGAGGCATATGTTATAAAGTGTAACGTATTACAAGTCTGTGTTGTTAACACTCGATGAAGAAAAAGAGAACAGGTAGATCGTGCATCTTCTGAATCTAAAGATCAAGTTGATGCTAAGGATCTCCAGACTTTGGCATCCTTACACAAACAACTCAAAAGAAAGCATCCCACATTCAATGATTCAGATCAAGGAATGAACCCTGGTAACCTTGGCAGTATTGGGGGACGACCATGAAGATACTGGGGGCGACATCATCCCCATCGAAAGCGAAAAGTCTGAATCTAAAGCAGAATCTGAAGAGGAAACTCTTGATGATTTAGAGATAAGGGACTTAGAAATCTTGGCACTAGGAAAATCTGATTGGAGGCTACCCTTCATTGAGTATCTGAACTCAGGGAATCTCCCCATAAAGAAAGCTTTATCTCAGAAGGTTAAGCGAGAGGCATGGAAATTCGCAGTATTGTTCACTAAAGAAAGAGTCGCTCGACTTTACAAAAGACCAATGGGGTTCGGGCCACAGTTAAGATGTCTTACCCCAGAGCAAGGCGAAATGATACTTAAAGAAATTCATGTAGGTGTTTGTGGGAATTACTCTGGAAGTCGCAGTCTTGCCCACAAGGCTTTAACACAGGGTTATTGGTGGCCGTACATGCAAAGAGACGCAAAACGAATCACTCAAATTTGTGTGTCGTGCTAGAAACATGCTAAAGTTGGAAAACTACCTGCCACAGAATTGCACCCAATTCTTAGCCCTTGGACTTTCTCAAAATGGGGGCTCGACATTGTGGGACCTTTGCCTAGGACACCTGGAAGAGTTTGTTTTTTGTTGGTGGCTATCGACTACTTTACAAAGTGGGTCGAAGCCACAGCTTTGGCTTCAATAACTACTGCTGATGTAAAGCGATTTCTGTGGCGTGATGTTATCTGCAGGTTCGGAGTACCTTCAGAATTAGTATCAGATAACGGTTCCCAATTTGGCTCTATAGAGATGCAACAATTCTGTGGGTCTATGAGCATAAAGCACAACTTTTCTGCTCCTTACCATCCTGAAGCAAACGGCCAAGCAGAGGCTACTAATAGGGTAATCCTAGATACCCTTAAGAAAATGCTTACTGGAGCTAAAGGCAACTGGGTTCGTTAGCTGCTTGCTATCCTATGGGCATATATGACTACTCCTAGAAGGTCCACATGTTTTTCACCATACTCTTTAGCATATGGTGCAGAAGCAGTACTCCCAACAGAAATCATGGCGCCAACAGCCAGAACTGAAGCAGTAAAATCTGGAGTTGAAGATGAAGTCTTAGCTTACGACAAAGCTCTTATTGATGAACGTCGGGATACAGCTCTTCAGCAATTAGTCAAATATCAAGAAAAAGTGTAGTCATGATAGAAAACTCAGAGAACGTGTCTTCAAACCTGGTGACTGGGTCCTTAGAAAAGCTAAGAATTTTGATAACCCAAGTGCGACTACAATACAGAAATCTAGGTTCAAGCGCACAGCGCCTGGTCAAGTTTGGACTGGTGGTTAACCCCTCCAACTAGACACACTGCAGGTTCAAACCCAAGAGAACCTAGCTGGTATAGAAAACTTTGTGATCAAATCTCTATCAGCTCTACAAAACCTGGTTCAAATGCTCAGCATGCCCGGTCAAGTGAAAAAGCCTCATTTTTACTTGCAAAAATTCCAAGCTCCAACATTTTTTGCACTTGGAAGTGCATAGAATACTAAATGCACACTCTGAAGCCCAACTGAATGGCATCAATTCTCTAGCTTGGTACAGACCAGAGCGTCCCTCTTTCCTGTTCAAATCCTTATAATTGATTGAGGCCGGTGATAAGGCAAGTGTTGCGAGTGCGTCAGGCTTGAAAAATGTCTCGTACGACTAAAGTATCGGGTCCATGTATATAGCTTTGACCCTTTGCCTGGCTTCGGCGTGAAACACAAATCCCCAAAGTTCAAAAAGCCAACATACAAAAGTGCACTGTGTGTTGGTCCGAGTAAATGGCGTCGACCCTCTAGCTCGGTCCTATTTGTGAACTGGGTAACTCCAAACTTTTAGGACTTTGAAAACCCAAGTGCTGGATGCAATCTATCCCTTGGAGGCGCCACCAAGTTTGGATAGAGAACATCGCTTGGTACGGTTGAATGACATTGATCCTCTCAACCGAAAACAATATGCATAGAATCAGACTCTGTGCATTAACGTCATCTCTGAGCTTCATAGCAAAAGCTCGGCCCGGTATCGCGTGCAAAAGCGGGATAATCTTTTCTGAAACTGTCCAAGATAACACCTTCAAAGGTTCAACTATATGGACTTATTTATATATGAGCATTACTACAAAATTGCTCAGTCCGATTACGCTTCAATCGGGTCATTCTATAGATGCATCTCACTGTCGTTCGATATATATTCTGAGTATGGTGACATGCTCAGCCCGGTTGTATTTGTTCAATCGAGTTATTCTACAATGGAATTCTATTGGTGAATCACCAAACATCAATTCCTTATCAATTCTATTTCTTTTCACATTATGCTGGTGAAAATCCCCAATTTTACTAGTATACACAGTAACTTTCTTATTCAACACTACACGTGAATCATATCCACATGTAGTGTTGGGGGGCGGTAGTATATAGCTTTGCTAATATTCAAGTCAATACTTTTCAAGTTCTATTTTATTGCCAAGCCGCTGTTGAATATTTTTCATTTCAGAAAAGTCCATGCCTTCAAAATATCCTTACAGGCCACATCACGGTAATTCAAGATAACTAAAGTGCAGGAGCCTTCAAAATATCCTAACTACAAATGGAAGATACATAATAAGAAAAGCAAAATGTCAAGCTGGCTAGTCTGTAACACGATTCTTGAGCAGGCACAACTCCTCAACTAGATGCCCGTTTTCCTGCACCACATGACCTGTATTCTCCTCACTCAGACGACGATCACTTTCCATAGCTCGTACTACATTCTGGGACTCCCTGAGCTTATCAACTAAAGTAATCAGTTCTAAGTCTTTAGACGCAATCATCTCATCACGAGCATACAATGTTTCTCTAAGTTGACAACATTCCTCTAACAAAGTGGTAACATGGTCTCGTGAATGTTGAGATTCTAGCTCAGCCTCGGCACAAGCCTCATGAAAAAGGGTGGAGGACTTGATCAAGACCTCCTCGGCATGCTGAAAAGATAGTGAAAATAGTACCGAACCGGAACAAGGGTCTTTTCTAACTCTTTTAGCAGAGCAGTTATCTGCAGAATTGTCTCTCACTCTGTGGATCCCGGAGTGACTAGAGACATGGATAGAGTGAGCCGACTGTACATCATCTGCAGTATCAGGAATAACATAACGAGTACCCCCTCCATTCACATCGGCACTAACATGGTTCTGCTCAGTGATGGCACCAGAGGCGGTGACCTCAACAACACCCTCAACATGTGGATGTTCTCTAGAGCCTCGCATAACAACTGGAGAAGGCGGGATAGAAGTAGACTTGGAAATGGCGGCTCGGGGAGAATGCAAACTCGAGCTGCAGGATCTCAAACTAGGATCAGGATGCCTTGTGGTAATCGGTGGAGCATTGTCTTCGTCAGAAGAATAATAGATGTAACACCGACGCCGTGCATGATTCTCTACCCTATCACCTATGTCAGAATTCTGAGCACCATCACCCAATGAGC
This sequence comes from Coptis chinensis, assembly GCF_015680905.1. Lineage (NCBI taxonomy): Eukaryota > Viridiplantae > Streptophyta > Magnoliopsida > Ranunculales > Ranunculaceae > Coptis > Coptis chinensis. The sequence goes on along the minus strand of NC_141464.1, from coordinate 62,532,496 downwards.
CAGGGAGGATGATATCTAAAGGAGCAATACGAGGAAGCCTCCTTGATGCCATAGGTTTAACACATACTTCATTTCCTTTTTCTGAAGCTTTAGCAGTGTCGGGCATCATAGACTGAAGAGGATGAACAATGTATACGACAGCCCATGCAACGATTGTATCAGGGTAACTAAAGTCCCTAATAATCTCTGGGAGACCAAACAAGGTTTAAAGGTTATGCTGAACCGCATTCTCATCAACTTCACTTACCACAGCATCAGAAATCTAGGTATTTGTTAAAGAAAGAACTAAATTGAGCTGCAGAACAAAGAAAATTGTAGACGAAGAAGATAATTTCTTAAGGAGCTCACCTGAGAAATTATTTGGAACATCCATTCCGCGGCCTGCCCAGCCTTGAACTCTGTAGGCTAGTGTATGCCATGTTAAGTAATGAGTAGGGGGATGGATAAACTTCCTATCCTAAGAGACAAAGTCGACTGTAAAGAAATCTGGAACTACGGGTATATCAGCATTGGAATGCTTGTTCAGGAAAAACGTTATCGGATTCTCTTTCTCTTCTTCTCCAGTGGCTGCTCCGGCGTGTGAGAGAGGCGATAATGTGGACCTTCATAAATGGTCCACATGGCTTTACCTGATCCTCCTCATTTGTGGCCTCGTTGGATCGACTTGTGTAGTGAGACATCCAACTCGATGGAATGCTCAGTAGCATAATGCCTCTATGGACCAGCTGGGCATGATCTCTGGACATGACACCCAGACTGGACCCTTCATAACTGCAGGCCTAACCCTAGTTCGTAGCCAGGTCACAACATGGCATGTGGGCTAAGCCTCACTATATGCCCGTAATCAGCTGCAAACTAGGGATAGATTTTGACTCTATCTAATGTAACTGAAAACTAGGGATAGATTTTGGCTTTATCCAATGTAACTGAAATCAAGGGATAAGGATCCATATCCAGATATTCCCTAGTTTTTTGGATGGTTACATATTGAAAAGTTTTGACCAATAGAACTACATTGAAAAACTCCACACTCTGGAGATTTTTAGAGAGACTTGATCCCGCTGGGGTATGTAGGCAGCCACTGAACTAAAAAGTGGTTCAGTCTCAACAACTAAGACATTTTTTCTTATGCAACAAGTTCAACAAGGTGCGCAAGTTCTAAAATTGTTTTGTAGTAGCGGTGATACTCTCACAGGTGGTGATATTCAGAAGGTCAGTTTTTGTTTTAAGAGTGTCTGGGTATATCTGTTTTGCTTCAGTTTTTGCCCCGACAATTATTCATGCCTTTTAGTTACAATACTCATTTGCAAAGTTCACTGGAATGATTTCTAAACACCCAAAGAGGTAATTAATTAACATTTAAGTGAAATGTAGGCTACAGTAAACAAAGTAAACATTGTGAGTAGCCATTCCACTTTTCTCCTTTTTAGTGTGTGTGTGTGTTCCTGAAAACTTGCTTTTATAATCTTCACCATGCCTTAATTCTACAACTCCTCCAGCACCACTTCCAACCACTTTCACGACAAGCACCATGCCACCACTCTCACTAATGCCTCCTCCACCAACAATCATATATACCTCCAAGACCAAAAAGGGATGCCACCATCACTACAGTGGATTACCAGTAAATAAAAGTGTATAAGTATGACCACTACCATTGGCAACACCTACACCCACATGTAAACCTTTCTTCCGAATATTAATTCCAATAAGTACTATGACATCCCCACAAGCCCCAACTAGAAATACTAACAGTAAATAAAAAATTTGTAATTTACATCTATGGTAAGAACCAAAATTCTAGACTACACTAAACCATATAAAAAAAAAAACAATGTCCATCTAGAAATATACTACAAAAAAAAAATGACAACCCAAAACACAAATCAGAAACCCAAACCAGATCAGACACATGAGATCGGATGCCCGACCCTGCAATACCGCATGAGTGAAGAAGGGCGGGATGAAGAAAGATTCGGAAGGGAGCGGAGAGAAAGGTGAAAAAAAAAAGAGCAGTTGAGGGAAAAAGGGATTTTTTGTCCATAGATACATTCAAGCCGGTGATGGCAAGAATGGGCATATGCCTTTCGAAATGTGCAAGAATGGCACTCCATTACAAGTAAGAATGGGCATTCAAGCCGGTGATGGCAAGGTATGGAGAATAGCATCAAGAGATACCCACAATGCTTAAAATTGATGCATATGCCTTTCGAAAAATAGCATAAATTACACTAGCACAAATTTCAATATAAAGTAAGGTAAAAAAATGCACTTTGGTTCGTTGCTTATTTATTTATTTATTTTGAGCTGCAAATATATCTCTAATTATTACACATGAGAGGATAACTTATTGTAATAGAGTGCCAGCAAGAAGTAAATGTGTTGGCAACGATATCTATCGAAATCTCGTGCTAGAACTGATTCCCTATCTTTCATTTGTTGTGCTTCGTCGATTATGATATACTTCCAATCAATTCTTGATAGCTTCGACCGGTCGTACATAATAAACTCATATTAGAAAAATTCATCCAGAAATGGGAAGAGACTCATCATTTCAGACATGAATATTACCAAACTTAAGTTGCAGATATATATTTTTCTTTGTTCTCTTCGTAAGTAGCAGATAGTTGAATCTGCTAAATTTCTTCATGTTAATTACATAAGCAGAGAAGCATAGTTAATAAATAGAATGCTAACTTATAGAAAGGCTTTCTTTGTAGTTTGACTCAAACATAGCCATTGCAGCTAAAGAACCTGAGCCCATTGTCACATAAGGAAGTGTATCAGTCAAACCATGAGGATAGATCTGCAGAAAAGATCAACATCACACCCCAAATACATATCTAAATTGAACTAATTATTCTGATATCAAGAGCAATTTAAACTCACAGTATGCAAATGAGGTCCAGTAATACCAACTCCACCAAGTACCAAAGCAGCACTCACATGTCCTTGGTAACTAAACAACAATCAATACAATTAGTCCTACTCCAGTTGTATGCAAAAGGGATGGAAAAACATAATTACCCAAAAAGGTGAGTCTTTAATAGTGTAAGAGCTGTAACAACCTTGGACTCACGAGTAGTTGACTGACGGTGTAACTGCAACTGCGAGCTGACCATGTCTACAAATGGACAAAATAAAATACAATCCATACCAACTAAAAAGACACACAAAAAAAAATGGTGATAATGTATATTACCTATAAGCGCCTCGATGATCGCCAGCCGATCCAAACCATAACAATATATATTAGGTGCCATATAATGAATCTTCTCACAATTCTTATCAGCAACTACAGGTCCCTCAGTAGCTCTTGTATCTGCTCCAAGTATAATTCCATCCTTAAATAAACAAAAGTTAGTTTTAAAATTGGACCTGGTAAGTAAAGTTATCCGGTTTCACACCTAATCCAACCATTTGTTTATAAACCAAAATAGCTTCTTTATAAAACCCACACTTCACATACCAAGAAATCAACACATTCCATTTCAAACTACTCCCATTTCTTGAATTACTCAAAGTAATAAAATGAGCATCAGTTAAATAACTGAAACTCGAGTAAAATGTAACTAGCTTTGGAACTAAAAGTGGGTGTTGCTCAAAACCCAAAGTTATAGCATGAGCATGAAGGTATAACTTCCATAGAAATACAACTTTTAATTCAACTACAGCAAATGTAGCTCAAGTTTCCTAACCTGCAGGGCTTGATGATTCTGCTAACATTTTCAAGAATTGATAATTTTTTCTTTTGACTAGGGGGTATGTGGAGAGTGCTCAATAATCCCTAGTTTAAACAGAAAATTGCATAACAACAAAATCAGTATATACTTTTCTGAAAAAAAAAAAAAAAATCATGGAACCACATTCACATTCACATTCCCATTCACAAGTAAGCAAAATATAGAAGATCTATTTCAAACGTAGACGGACCTGTCCATTAAGTTTTTCCTTCCCATGATCTCGCCATCGGTTTGGGCTGTAAATGAACCAGTAACCCATAGCTTCTTCTTCCCCCCTTAGCTTCCGCTTCATGCAACATGGTGTGTGAAACTCCAAGTGTGCTTTAAACCATTTCTAGCCACTACATCAAGCCCTCCAAGTGCAACAATAACGCTGGCACTGTTTTTGGAAGAAGGCAGAGTTGAGAATCTACAACCCAGAAAATTACACTAGAGTCTATTCACACACATTATAACTTAACAAATATGCAATGAAGCCATTGGGGTACCCCAATCACTGAACCAATTTCACATCATAACATGCATCCATTGAAATTCAGATCAATTTTTGTTTCCAGAACAATTCAACCAATTGAAATCAAGCTAAAAAAAAAATACCTGAATTGATAGCTAGCAAAAAAGAAGTATATTCGCAGTGCCCAATAAGTGCTTTTTCTCCTAATACCAGAAAAAAGTTAGCTTCTTTAATTTCTACAAACAAGTTTGATTAAAACTTCTTCCTTCCAAACAAAAACAGGTTCAACATTGTAGAAACTAAAAGAAAAATCATGAATTTACTCTATTTTATCGGTAAACAAGTTCAAAGATTGATTTTTGCCTCATTTTTCAAAAATTTGACTTGCTTTCTGTCAATAATGAAGGATGAAGGAGAAGGTAAAACCGAATCAGAAATAAAGCGCCTACAACAAAATAATTGAACTTGCAACAATTACAGAAGATAGAGAAAAGGGGGGGAGAGGGAGTACCTAAAAATGAAAGGGAGTTCAGAGGTGAGAGAAGAAAAGCTAAGTAGAGACCTGATTAAATTTCTCCATCATTTGTTCTTTTGTTTCCTTTTAGTTTAGGTTTCATTCCTCTCTGATTAACTTTTTGAAAGTTTCTTCCCTCTTTTTTTCAAGTGAAAAATCAAAGTGTTTGGCGCTGCTAATTATCAAAATCGCACGCAATGGACAACACAATTTTTGACAGTTTCAAATGTTGGTATAAAATACCAATTCCAATGATATTCTAAAATGTCGCTACTTTAATATTAGTACTAAACCGACGAAATTAATCGTCGCCCTATGTACAAAACAATTTCCACGTTTTTATCGTTGGCACTACACAACTTCAACTTTATAAAAAACGAGATTATTATTGAAAATAAATATAATACAATTTCCGACGAAAAAACGTCGCAAAATCTAATTTTAATAGCTGAAACCAATAGATTAGTAGGGACGATTTAAACGTGCCAAATGGTGTGTTTCGGGGACAAAACAAAAGCATCACTAAAAGTTTCGTTGCTAAAAAACCTGTTTGTTGTAGTGTGCTGCACTTGTCAGAAGGCCATTGAGACTCAAGAGCATATATATTCTTTATCACTGCTATTTTGCAAAGAAGTGTTGGGCATACATCACAAATGCATTCAAGATGCAAACAAAAGTGAGGGATTTAGAGGATGTGATAAATCAAAGAAAACCATGAGTTCTCTTATTGCAGATCTTTGGAAAGCAGCGACAACAACTGAACTGGAAGAATCGTAACAAAGTCTTATTTGATGGAGGTAAATCTAACCTTGGATTTATATGTCTCCAAATTAGAAAAGCTATTTGCAGGGCACACTCTCTTTCCAAGGGTCATATGGAGAGTACAACGACTAATCTTTCCATTCTTCATGGATTAAGACTATTGGGTAAATAGAGAAAAGCACCCAGAATGATTGAATGTTATTGGTTTCCCCCTCCTCATGGGATAATCAAAGCCACAACAGATGGTTCATGTAGAGAAAAAGGGGTTGTTCATTTTTTGTAAAGGGCGACCCGCGCCCTAGTTGGCTTGGAGCACAGCGCGTGCGCGCTCCCTTGGAGGATTTGTACTTAGCCAATTTTTTGGATTGAAACTTTTGTGTACAAACTTTTGCAGGCGCGCTCGTGCTCATCTACACCTAAGGCAAGGCGCAACTCGCGCTCCACGACATTTTCAGACATCGATCTTTTTCGGTCCAGTATAAAAACATAAGTTTTTTTTATTAAAACTTAACCTAACCAATACTAGAAAAGCGACAGAGATTGTAAGAGTGAATTCTTTGTGAGTGTTTTAGTGTTCATTCTTTGTGAGTGAATTGAGAACTCTTGTAATCTGTTACTTTGTGCATCTTGTAAAGCTTGGAACTTGTCGGTGGGATGTAGACACATTGCTAAACCACATTATATCCGTGTCTTGTGGTTTGTTCTCTTTTACATTAGTCTATTTACTTTATATGCTTGTTAGTTGATATTGAGAAGTGTTGGGATAGTACTTGGAGGGTGTTGAAGTCTTGTCTTGAAAGAAGGATCAATCCTTGTGTTGGGTTGATTTATTTGAAGTGGATAATATTGTTTCCTTTTTAGTTATTCATAACAATTGGTATCAGAGCTAGATTTACGACCTAGGATTATGAGTTTTGGTGAAGAACCATATTGCTCAAAATTTGAGTAAACAAGGTGTTTGATAAAATTTCCAAGTGAATTTTTTTTTGGGTTATTGTGTGACTTGAAAAATGGCTCTCAAAATGTCAAATGCTAGGTTTGAAGTTGAGAAATTTAATAGGAAGAATAACTTTGGGATTTGGCAAGTCCAAGTAAAGGACATTCTCATCCAACAAGGTTTGCACAAGGCTTTAAAGGGATTAAATCAAAGGCTGCGAATATAAGTGATGATGATTGGGAAGAGTTCGATATACATGCTTGTTCATTAATCAGGTTGTGTCTTGCTAATGAGGTCATGTATAATGTGATGGGAGAAAATACCGCCTCCGGTATTTGGCTCAAGCTAGAATCTATGTATATGACCAAGAGCATGACGAACAAGATGTACTTTAAGAAATATCTTTATCGGTACATGAGGGTGGATGGTTTAATGATGCAAGAGCACGTTAGTGAGTTCCATTGACGCCTCGCAGATTATTTGAATGTTGGCATGAAGATGGATGATGAGGATCAAGCGGCATGTTTAATATTCTCCTTGCCCGAGAGCTATGAGCATCTAATGACTATATTTATGAACAGAGAATATGTTGATCTTGACGAAGTTCAAAGTGTGCTTCTTTCTTATGAGTTGATGAAGAAGACACGAGTTGAGAATAACATTGATGCAGGATAAGGGCTAGTGGCAAGAGGAAGGTCGTATGAAAAGGCCTCTACAAGCAATGAGAGGTCTATGTCCAAGTCAAAGAAGCCGTTAAAATATGTGAAGTGCTACAATTGTGATGAAAAGGGACATTACGTAAGTAATTATCCTCACCCAAATAAAAGTGACAAGAAATATGGTAAGAAGAAAGGTAAAGCTCAAGTTGAGGCAAGTTTTGCTTCGGGCTCTGAAGGGGACGATGTGAGTCTGTGTGTGTCCATACAAGACTATATGGCCGAAAGGTGGATTCTTGATTCTGGGTATTCCTACCATATGTACCCGAATAGAAAGTAGTTTACTTCTTATGAGAGCATTGATGGTGGTTCCGTTTTGATGGGTAATTAATGACCATGCGTGTAAGACGGTTGGGATTGGAACTATACGGGTCAAGATGCATAATAGTGTTGTGAGGACTCTAAATAGTGTGAGACATGTTCCTGAGCTAAAGAAGAACCTTATTTCTCTTGGTACCTTAGATTCCAAAGGCCACATGTTTGTGGGAGAAGGTGGAGTCCTAAAGATTGTTAGTGGCTCTTTAGTTATTATGAAGGGCCATAGACATGGAACCTTGTATACTTTGATGGGAAGTATGGTGACTGGCAATGTAGCATTGGGTGCATATAGTGATGATTCCGAGTGCACTAAGAAATGGCATATGTGTCTTGGGCATATGAGTGAACGGGGTTTGTCTGAGTTGTGCAAGCAAGGGTTCTTGAAGGACTTGAAGAAGCCAAGCATGGGATTCTGTGAGCACTGTGTCTATGGGAAACAGTGTCGAGTCAAGTTCAGTTCAAGCAAGTACAAGACGGCGGGCATCCTTGATTATGTGCATACAGATGTGTGGGGACCCTCCAGAGTTTCTTCAAAAGGAGGTAACCGTTATTATGTCTCATTCATTGATGATCATACTCGCTATGTGTGGGTGTATATGATGAAAACGAAAGATGAAGTGTTTGAGATATTTAAGAAGTGGAAGGCAAGGGATGAGAATCGCACATATAGGAAGGTGAAGACTCTAAGGTTTGACAATGGTACTGAGTATACCTATGGGCCTTTCCAAGAGTTTTGTGCGCAACAAGATATTAATAGACACTGGACAGTCAGGGGCACGCCTCAGCAGAATGGGATGGTAGAGAGGATGAATAGAACCTTGCTTGAAAGAGCGAGATGTTTGTTATCTAATGCTAGTCTAGGCAAAGAGTATTATGCAGATGCAGTGTCCATGGTGTGTTACCTGTATAATAGGTCACCAGTTTCAGATATAGATTGCAAGACGCCTTATGAGGTGTGGTCAGATAACACAGCTGATTATAGTATTTTGCGAGTGTTTGGATAGACTGCTTACTACCATGTGAGGGAAAACAATCTAGATCCTAGAGCTAAGAAGGCAATATTCTTGGGCTTCGCAAATGGAGTAAAGGGATACAGATTGTGGTGTCTAGATGACCACAAGTTCCTAGTCAGCAAAGATGTTACCTTTGATGAGACTTTCGTGTTATCTTTCAGTAAGCCAGAGAAAGCTGGGTAGAATGGTGAGTTTATAGAAGTTCAAGCTACTGAGTTTGAGTTGTCTGATGCAGTAGATGACTAGTTGGTTCATGATGAGGTACCATATCATAGAACCACGCAGCAACAGGAAGAAGAGCATGAACATCCATAACTTGTAGTGGCTGATCCTAGGCCAAAGAGACAAGTTAAGGAAGTACACAAATATGGGCATGATAAGCAGGTGAAACATTATGGTCAGGTGGATTTAGTAGCATATGCACTGAATATTGAAGATGATTAGCCATATAGCTTCAAGGAAGCTATCAGAGGTGCTCATTACAGAGATTAGTTGGTTGCTACGCAGGAAGAATGGAATCTCTTGATAAAAATCACACATGGGACCTTGTTTTATTGCCGAAGGGCAAGAGGACTATTGGCAGTAAATTGATGTTCAAAAAGAAAGTAGACCTTCCTGAGTTTGACAATACTGGGTATAAGGCAAGAGTGGTAGCAAAGGGTTTCTCATAGAAGGAAGGAGTCGACTATAATGAGGTATTTTTTTCCGGTGGTCAAACATACTTCCATTCATGTGTTATTGCGTTTAGTTGCTCACTTCAACTTTGAGTTAGAGCAACTTGATGTGAAAATTGCTTTCTTGCATGGAGACTTGGAGGAAAAGATCTATATGAGACAACCTAAAGGTTTTGTTGTTGCCAAGAAAGAAGATCATGTGTGCAAGTTGAATCGGTCATTGTATGGTTTAAAGCAATCACCAAGGCAATAGTACAAGCGCTTTGACACGTTCATAATGCAACATGAGTATACCCAAAGTAAGTATGACTGTTCTGTTTACTTTCGTAGGTTTCATGGTAATGACTTCATCTATCTCTTGCTTTATGTGGATGACATGCTTATTACTTCCAAAAGCATGATGGGGATAGACAAGTTGAAATCTCAACTTAGTTCTAAGTTTGAGATGAAAGACTTGGGTGGAGCCAAGAAGATATTGGGCATGGAGATTGATAAAGTTAAGAAGAAGCCACATCTAGTTGTATCTTAGAAGAAATACCTTCATAAAGTAATTTCTTGATTTAGTATGGAGAATGCAAAGTCAGTTTCTACTCCTTTGGCTGGGCATTTTAGGCTTTCAACTAAGTTCTCTCCTAGTTCGGTGGAGGAATAAAAACATATGGCTCATGTTCCTTATGCTAATGCAGTGGACAGTTTGATGTATGATATGGTGTGCACACGCCCGAACATTTCACAGACAGTTAGTGTTGTATGCAGGTATATGGCAAATCCTGGTAAGCAACATTAGGAGGTAGTGAAATGGGTATTGAGGTACTTGAAGAGTACCTTGGATGTGGGATTAGTTTATGGTGGAGGTACTTGTTATGTCTGTGGTTATGTGGATTCAGATTATGTAGGTGATCTAGATAGACGATGATCGACTACTAGTTATGTGTTTATGATGCATGGTGCACCGGTTAGTTGGAGGTTTATGCTACATGCTACAGTTGCTCTATCTACTACAGAGGCAGAGTATATGGCAGTGGCAGAGGCACTATGGCTTCGAGGTCTTCTAGATGATATGGGTACTGAGCAGAACAGTGTTGCTTTGTATTGTGATAATCAGAGTGCTATTCATTTGGCAAAGAACTATGTTCATCATGCTCGAACCAAGCATATTGATGTCCGTTATCATTTTGTGCGGGATGTAGTTGAGGATGGTGATGTAGCACTTGAGAAAGTGGACACCCATGACAATCCTGCTGATATGCTGACGAAGGTTGTCACCGGAGTTAAGTTCCAACACTATTTGGACTTGCTCCAAATCCTACATGTTTGATTAGAGCCCTTTGTAGGCATGGCCCTTCGGGGTGGTTGATGGCAAGTTTCGAATGTGATTTGAAGACTAGTGATTCTTGATGGATATGTTCAGCGTGGTTTTATGTGTTAAAACCTCACCGAGGTGGAGAATGTAGAGAAAAAGGGGTTGTTCATTTTTTGTAAGGTGCGACCCGCACCTTAGTTGGCTTAGAGCACAGCGCGTGTGCGCTCCCTCGGAGGATTTGTACATAGCTAATTTTTTGGATCGAAGTTATTAGACTTTTGTGTACAAACTTTCGCATGCGCGCTCGCGCTCATCTACGCCTAAGGCAAGGCGCGACTCTCGCTCCACCGCATTCTCAGACATAGATCTTTTTAGGTCCAGTATAAAAGCATAATTTTTTTTTATTAAAACTTAACCTAACCAATACTAGAAAAGCAACAGAGATTGTAAGAGTGAATTCTTTGTGAGTGTCTGAGTGTTCATTCTTTGTGAGTGAATTGAGAGCTCTTGTAATATGTTACTTTGTGCATCTAGTAAAGCTTGGAACTTGTCGGTGGGACGTAGGCACATTGCCAAACCACGTTATATCTGTGTCTTGTGGTTTGTTCTCTTTTACATTAGTCTCTTTACTTTATATGTTTGTTAATTGATATTGAGAAATGTTGGGATAGTATTCGGAGAGTGTTGAAGTCTTGTCTTTAAAGAAGAATCAATCCTTGTGTAGGGTTGATCTATTTGGAGTGGCTAACATTATTTCTACTTTAGTTATTTACAACAGTTCATCAAGGGGAAATCCAGGTCCAGCAGGCTGGGGTTCAATATTTAGAGATAGTCAAGGAGTTGGTCTTAGCACTTTGAATGGTGGTTTGGGTGTAGAAACAAGTTATGTAGCTAACTGTCAAGCAATTACATTCAGCTTGGCAAGGGCTATATGATAAGAGCCCAAAACTGTAGTTTTAACCAATTAAGAACACTACATTTATACAAATTGTGTTTATAATAATGAAGAGTTAGTATTGTTTACGTGTTTTCGTGTATTTCAGGTCTTAGGATCGAATATGTGAATAAATACGTCACTTTTGCACAAGAAATGAGCAAAGGTTGGTTGCTAAGAAGTTCTATGATTAAAGGCTAAGATTCAAGAAGAAAAAGCCTTTTTAAAGCCCGGTCAAAGTTGAAAAGTAAAAGTCAACGTGGGCAGAAGTAGAGCAAAAAAGTCAACAAAACTTCTACAGGCCGTATTTTTGGACTCAGACCTCGGAATTGGGCATATTATACGTCGAAACGACCGGCTCGGAAAGAGATTTCTAACTGTCCAAGCTGTAATCCTATCAGGGGAGTAGAAGTAGATGAAAAGGTCACTGCAGTAAATTCTAGCAAAAAAACCCTTTTTGGACTTATGTAATTAGGTTTTGGGCTTGATTTAGTGGCCCAAAACATAGCCCCAAAGCCCATGCACGAAAATAATGTAAAACCTAGCCTCTCCTATATAAAGGGGTCTAAAAGAAAACTAAACTCTCTCCTCCTCTCCTACTTAGTTTAATTCTTTAGCTCTTAGTTAAATTTAATTATGTTTTAAACCTTAGACTTCATTAATAAATCCAAGTTCTTATTCTTAATTCATTATTGTTTTCATTATGTCTTCTCATTATTATATTAATCATGATAGTCTGATAAATCTGAGCTAAACCTCCATTAGAGAGGTTTGATGAAGCTTTGATGAAGACTTGATATGTTAGTTAGGATTATTGCTTATCTAAGAGTTTCACTCTAGTAGGTTAGTTTATTCACCATGAGAATGGGTTAAATTGCCTCATATGCTAATTATTAGTTGGTAGAGATTGCCATGAATAATTAGGGATCAATATATAATCATATTTGATTAGGACTACAGTAATCCACACTAGCATATCAGGAATTAATCTTAGTGAATTCAAATCCCCCTAATCATTCTCCATATTCATATCTTGATATTTAATTGCTATAGTATAAGTCACAACATCTTAAATAGTTAAATCTCCATATTAGTATAATTATAATCCATTACTCTCAATTGTTTTGTTAGAATCGTTTAAACTAGGAAAATTTACATCTAAGAAACTAAGAGTGGAACGAATTCTCTACTCCAGCATATTACATGATAAATGAGAGAGTAGAATATTGATAGAAACAAAGTGTAAAAACTTATCTCTTATTCTTAGTATAAGTCAAATTATATATAGAGTAAGAGTGAGTTTTTTCATAGTTATCAAATGGCGCCACTGCTGGGGATGGGGTATTGGTCTTTCCTATTCTTGATCGCTCAACTTCCTATTCTTGTTGTTTATGTCGTAGTCGTATTTTGATTCGGGTTGACACTATCTATGAATTTATATTTCTTTTGATCACATAACTTATGTTATTCACGCACTTTGAGGCATTTTCCATCCCTTTATATGTCAGCCACGGTTAGATTTGAGTTTTTTTTATAGATCATTGGATTATACTCTCTTTGATGATCGTTTTCATAGCTCATTCGCAAAAATCGGACCGTTAATGAATCAGGAATTTTAGTTTTAATTTTACGCGACATAGGATGGAATTGGTATTTCTGAATTTGTTTTGGGCTTAGGGCCCAACAAGTTAAACCCATGTGTTTAAAATCCTTCACGTTTTCATCTTCTCCCCGCCTCCAAGAACAGCATCGAACCATAACATTATAAAAATCCAAAAACCACCGCAACCCACTCCAATTTTTTTGATAGAGCTTCAATTAAACCTTTTCCCCACCTAGCACTCACCCCAAATTCGAAATTCCAAACCCCAATGGCTTTTCAAAACCAAAAAATTCTTCAGGAACAAGCATTTTGCTTCTAACCAATTTTAACCCTTTTATGATACCGAGATGACTAGTATGAGGTGGAAAGGGTTGTAGTATTCAGCGAATGATTTTTATCACACCGATTTGGTGTTAAGTTTTTATAAGAAGATGGAGATTGAGGGTAGGAAGATTTTTATGAAAGTTAATGGTAGGAGGAGGGAATTGTGTACAGGGGTGTTGTCTAAGATTCTTGGCATTGAGATAAAACACCTCACACTGACATTGCAGGAATCCCAGTTCGGAGGAATCAAGGCTTTGATGAGAGATATTGGAAGGGCAATACAATATGAAATCGTATTGTGTTCGACAATCGTCTCTGCGAACCAACCAGCTGGCTGTAGCTCAGTGGATTGGTCAGAATGTCAAATGCACTACGAAAGTCAGTGACATTAATTCAAACTGTCTGCACATTCTCTGGGTCATGTAGGAGAAGAGGTATGATTTTTGCATCCTCGACTTTTTGTTAGCTGAGATTCGATGCGTTGGTAGTAATAATGCACCTTTCCCTATGTTAATTACAAAGATTATGATGCATTGGGGCTGTGTTCCGAAGACTGATAGGATTATGTTGAAGTTGCATGCAAATCCACGGATTTATAATGAATGTATTCAAAGGAAGTGGAAGTTGCCTACGGATAGGGGTGTTGAGACGGAGTCGAGTGAGGAGGATGAGGATGAGACATCATGTTTTGATGCCGGAGTTTGGGAAAGGGGTACTACGGATGATGTAGGAACCGTTATGGTTTCATGTAATGATTTACAAACCGCGAAACCCCATGCGCAGTGGAATTAAGGGTTCTCACGATTTGGTTGGAAATCATACCTTTTATCAGCTGTGATATCTCTGAGAATCCAAGCTTTATGAATCAGCAACCTCTTGATCTTCTGTTGTATTTCTATCCTTAGAATGGACGTTGTGTGGGCAACGATCTACCACTCTTTCTTTCTCTCTTTGCCTCTTTTTTTCAATCAAGTGATCAAACTGATTCATTTCAGCTAAAGGTTTCTTTATATAGGCTACAACAGGGACTAGAGGAGAAATTAGGGTTAGGTCTCCTGACGGGCTTGGGCTTCCCATGTTCGCCCAGAACACACGGCCCAAGTCCGTCAACAAATGGCTTATTCCACTAAAGGCCATTGTTGCACTACCGCCCTAATCCCAAATTACGTGTATTACGTTTATAGGCTCCATATTATATGTTCGTTGATCTCCCTGTGTTAAGATATCGAATGCCCATTGATTAAGTCAAGTTACTGACAACTACATTAATCAACTTCTTATTTCTTTGAGTAGTACCACTCAACCTTATTGTCATGTCGGATTAAATTCACCTGCAGAGTTTACATGACAATCATTATGAGCTCCTCAAGGGGACATCATGAACCCGACTTCTTGCGGGTCATAGATTCCTTCTATAATCAACAACACACCTTACATACAATGTCATTACCCAATCTATCGAGTTTGTTAATTTACAAATGAATCTCACTCATTGATGATTTAAAGCAATGTACAATGCACGTAAGTGCCCATTATTATATCCGGATTAAGAGGACAAGCATCCATAATAACAGAGGTGTTTGTTCTCTTATATAGTCAGTATAAAGAGAAACAACCTCACTTGGTCCTGTTCAATACACACAAAGTGCACTAGTGTAATCATGTAGTCCAGATAGACTAATACCAGATTATACTACAACCATACCAATGGTTTGTCCAAATCCATCTAGGTTGTCAACGTTTACTTATACTTTATAAGGTACTGATGATATGATCTTCTGTGTGTCACCACACACTATATCATCTACAATATAAAGTATTAGACACATGCATATAACTAATAACATATATAATATGCATAACATTTGCCCATATGATTCTCATTCAAAATATAAAGAATTAGAGTTAATATAGAAGTAATGTTTTTAGTATATAACCCTATTAGATGAAGCCCGTGCCTCTTTACTGCATCGTGGAATGCGTTCTCTTAATACCATTTGTGAAGATGTTCGAACTAGGCAAGTTACACTTCATGAGAATTTTGAGAAGATCAGCGATAGTCATCGAGATCTCCAGGCTAACGTGGGGACTCTCGTCCAGCGTGAGAATGAGCGTTGGGAATCCATGAATCCATTTATGGAGCAACAACGCCGATTCCAAGTAGAAGTTCTAGGACGCTTGCCACCTGATAGGGTTCTTCTTCCGATGACTCCGTGAGGCATGAGCATCGTCGGCGCAGGACGGATGACTCTGGCCCATCCTCGTCGCGTGGCTAGTTTTGTGTATTATTGTTATGTTAAGACTATTTTCCCTATTTTAGTAGATTTTGTTCCAAATTGTTAAGTAGTTAATGTTGAATTCGGTATTTGTAATGTTAAATTTTAAGTTGTTTTATATTCCGACATATGTTATGGTTTGTATTGTGAATCCCACCCTTTCAACTTGTTTGGGGGTGAAATTATTTATGTAGTAATGCCTCTAATCATAATTGCCGAATTATTATTGCCTACTTGATAATAATTGAATTATGTGAGAATGTTGCTAAATTGGTGTCGCTAGAATTAGCAAGTGATGTTTGGTGCAACCTTAAGGAGTCATATGTAGATGATTGCTATTTTCATTCCAGCCAAAAAGCTATTGGTTTGGTTTTGGAGTATGCCTCTTGTCTGTTTCTATTTGGGTTTTAGAACTGTCTTATTTCATCATGTTGCCTTAACTAGTTAGGAAACTTGTAGAACTTAGAAACTAGTTCTCTATAAATCCTTGGTTCACTCTAAACTTCAAATCACACCTCTCACTTTACCTTTTATTTTTCACTTCATAGCACTCATCATACACGGAGCGCGCATGCCCTCTGTTTTGCCTATACTCAGAGCGCGCGCGCCCTCAAATCACTAAACTTCTTGACAGGCAAGAGCGCACCCGCGCCCTTATACAAGCAATCTTGAGTGCGCACGCCCTTGATGTACTGGAACTCTTGACAGGCAAGAGCGCGCCCGCGCCTTCTTATAGGCTAACTTAAGCGCGCCCGCACCTTAACCTCTTCACAACGCCAGTTCTGAGTTTTATTTTTGGGTTCTTTGGCAGCCCTTTCCAGGAGTTTGAGAGTGTGTTGGGTTGATATGAAGTCTCCTTAGATCATACCGGAGCAGTCTTTCGAGGATTTGTTGTTCGCGAGTGACACGTATGGATCTTGGTTCCGCGACTTGATTATACAGGTAGGATGGCAGCCTCTCATGTTAAGTTCTGATGAACTATATTCTCCTGCACTTACAACTTATTTTTATGATCATTGTAAGTTCTTTGAAAGACCGGATGGAGAACAAGTGTTCTCTGTCACCATTGAGGATGAAACAATGGACATAACCAAGTACTTATTGGCGTTTGCTATTAGACATGTTTCATGAGACCTATGGGGCAAGAATTTTCCATGTAGAGGACCAAGGGCAATATAACGTAACCCTTGGTAGCTTGTCCTTTAACGTGGGCACTATTATGTGTTTTATCATGCTAAATATCTTAGGGGAATAACAATTTTCTTCTGCGAATGATGCCACTTGTGACGTTTTCCTTGCTCTAATTGAGGAACGTATGCTCTATGATCTTTAGTTTCTAGTTTAGCACGAGCCCATAGTATGAGGCATAAGTACCTTCTTATGCCTATCTTAGTTTGTCGAATAATGCTATGCTTCTTTCCTACATTTTGTGCCCATTTCACGGATTGGGTTGGGGTCTACATTATGAGACCCACCAATTGCATTATATGATCATTTCGTTCAATGACTTGGCCGGTGTGGAGGCTACAACCTAATTGGGTTGCCCCTTACACCCCATCTGACCAAGTGGCACTTAACAGGTTAGCAATTGTAGATGATAAATGGCGGGAGGCTTGGCAAATTATCATGGCATGGCAGGATGCTAAGGAGTCTCATTTTTTCATAGAGGAGGAGGATGATTAAATGCGGGATATGAGGTATGCTTTATTTTTGTTAGTGTATGCTTATGTCCCTAGCAAGTTATTTATTTTTATCCCCATAACGAGTGGAATTCATATAGAGTTGCATCTGTTTTTCTTTCCTATATTAGTATGTTATGAATTTGTTTTGCAGGTGTTCTCTAAATTTCACGCGTTTCCATGGTACTTTCTATCCTTTCTATTTATATTCTTTCAGGACAAAGCATGCTTTTGTTTGGGGGTGGCATAGAAACACGCGTAGTTTAAAACACCTATTAGGATATTATATGTATAATATGTACTTGTTTTCTAGTAAAAAAAATAAAAAAATTATAAAAAATATTTATACTATGCACTTAGGAATATTGGTATTGTTTCAATTTCTATGATAATTATAGTCTAGAAGTCTCATTTAGCTTTTGAATTAGAATGGTTTTTAGAAACGTAGGTTAATATATAGGTAAGTCACTGCATCTTTTCATAAATGTTTTGCATGAACATCATGATTGTACTTGGCAGCATTTTTCTGAGACCTAGGTTAGAGTGCTTAATTTACATATCCTGTGAGAATCTAGCCTAAAAACCTCATATGAGTTAATATCTGAGTGATGACACAAGAGAGAAGTTAATTCCGAATAGAGAAATCACACGTCCACTTGTTTGATCACCATACCATGTCCTAAGCGAGAATTTAGGCCCTCTTTAGATCGATATAGCCAGAAATTCAAACCTAAAGAATAATTTTCCACTAGTCGCCCCACTGAGCATTTCATTAGCCTTTTCATAAACCACAAATTCCTTACCCTATATAAAAGAAAAAGAAAAGAATAAAAATAGCCTACCCATTTGATAAGTTTGAGAAATAGGATGAAATGAAGAAAAGAAATGAGAAAGACTTGTGGAAAACCAAGAACTTATTAGTTGCTTCAAAAGGAAAAGAAAATGAAGTTTCCATCCAAAGAAAAGAAAAATAAATATAAATAAAATAAAAAGTCAGAACTCCAAAAACAGAATCAAAGGAGTCAAAAGCTAAAACAAGGGCTAAGGATAGAAACAAAGTATAGAAGGAAAATAAAAACAAGGCTTTCTCTAGTTACATAATTTGAAGACTTTATTTTCTCAGACTTGTATATTTTGTTATACATTCCATTTATTCTTAAATTATCACCTAAGCCATACATAACACCTAATAAAGACATTTAGCTTAATTAGGAATAGGTTGGTGTGATAGTAAGTGGCAGATGTGTTTGATCGACATCGGCTCCTTTGGACGTCATTGAGATTGTGAGGATGAGTGTGCCTACTACACATTGGAGTGAGCGAAACCTGAGTGGAAAAATCAGAGTATTTTTGTCTTGACACATTTGTGAGGACCTACTTAGGGACGCTATTCCAAAAGTTTCAGAAACAGGCTTGCCATTGCATTTCATAGTATAGTTCATTGCATTCATGTTTATTTTTAGATGATTGATTATTATGCACATATTAGCTTAAGTTTCGAACTGATTATTCTGTATTCATTGCAAGTGAGATGTATAGATATCTGAGAATAAATAAGGAACAATAATTTTATTTATTAGTCGTTGTAGTATAGATGAAGTTTGTGAGTACCTTCTCTGGAAAACTCTCACGAGGCTATAACTCATTCACTAGAGAATTCCTAGTGGTTTAAGGCCTTATTGTAGATTGTCAATACAATCGCACTCGGCGAAATGAGACAAGTTAGAACTCCATTTTTGGTCACTAATGTTAATTTCTCATCTTTGCTTAAGGGCAAGCAAAGTGCTGTTTGGGGGTAGTATAATAAGGGCCCAAAACTGTAGTTTTAACCCCTTAAAAACACTAAATTTAAACAAATTATGTTTATAATAATGAAGAGTTAGTATTGTTTACGTGTTTTCGTGTATTTCAGGTCTTGGGATCAAATATGTGAAGAAATACGCCACTTTTTCACAAGAAATGAGCAAATGTTGGTTGCTAAGAAGTTCAATGATTAAAGGCCAAGATTTAAGAAGAAAAAACCTTTTTAAAGCCCAATCAAAGATGGAAAGTCAAAGTCAACGCGGGCAGAAATAGAGCACAAAAGTCAGCACAACTTACACAGGCTGTATCTTTAGACTCAGACCTCGGAATTGGGCATATTATACGTCGAAACGACCGGCTCGGAAATAGATTTCTAACGGTTCAAGTTGTAACCCAATCAAAGGAGTAGAAGTGGATGAAAAGGTCGCTACAATAAATTCTAGCAGAAAAACCCTTTTTGGACTTATGTAATTAGGTTTTGGGCTTGATTTAGTGGCCCAAAACATAGCCCCAAAGCCCATGCACGAAAATAATGTAAAACCTAGCCTCTCCTATATAAAGGGGTCTAGGGGAAAACTAAACTTTCTCTTCCTCTCCTACTTAGTTTAATTCTTAAGCTCTTAGTTAAATTTAATTATGTTCTAAACCTTAGACTCCATTAATAAATCCAAGTTCTTATTCTTAATTCATTATTGTTTTCATTATGTCTTCTCATTATTATATTAATCATGATAGTCTGATGAATCTAAGCTAAATCTCCATTAGAGGGGTTTGATGAAGCTTTGATGAAGAATTGATGTGTCAGTTAAGATTATTGCTTATCTAAGAGTTTCACTCTAGTAGGTTAGTTCATTCACCATGAGAATGGGTTAAATTGCCTCACATGCTAATTATTAGTTGGTAGAGATTGTCATGAATAATTAGGGATCAATACTTAATCTTATTTTATTTGGACTGCAGTAATCCACACTAGCATATCAAGAATTAATCTTAGTGAATTCAAATCTCCCTAATCTTTTTCCATATTCATATCTTGATATTTCATTGCTATAGTATAAGTCACAACATCTTAAATAGTTAAATCTCTATATTAGTATAATTACAATCCATTACTCTAAATTATTTTGTTAGAATCATTTAAACTAGGAAAATTTACGTCTAAGAAACTAAGAGTGGAACGAATTCTGTACTCCAGCATATTACATGATAAATCAGAGAGTAGAATATTGATAGAAACAAAGTGTAAAACCTTATCTTTTATTCTTAGTATAAGTCAAATTATATATAGAGTAAGAGTGATTTTTTTCATAGTTATCACTATACAACAAGGGTGGACGCGAATCTTGATTGTGTTATGTTGTATCATTCTTTCTCTACTCACTGTTCCTTTCTTTTTTCTCCCTCTTCAATAGGTCTCGCCTCCTTTTTTCCTTTTCTCCTCTCTTTCTCCCCTAGGTCTCGTTCTTCTTTATTACCCCCCTTCTCCCTCTTACCAGCCGTCCATCTGTCTTCTCATCCCTCGACCCCTACTTCCCCACGTGTCTGCCACCACGCTATGGTGGATATATCCGCGGCCATTATATGGTACTCGCCAACTCCCTTTAATGCCTTGCTTCCAGGTCCAACTGTCACTCTAGGACATATGTATCCGCGACCCTCCTACGGTACTCCCCTTCTCCACTTAATGCCTTACTCCCTGACCCATTCACCGTTGATCACTCGATCTCGCAGATTAGGCTACTAGAAATGCCCCCTCTCGATTCCGCAGACATTCATATGTTCGGGGATCGAGAATATCCTTTTTATATTTACCCCATGTCCTGTCCTGTCAAATCTTCTGCTTACGTCACCCTAGCATAGCTATCAGCCCCCATGTTCCTCACGCGTGCTCTAGTCAGTGTCTCCTCGTGTCTCACGCCTCCATGCATCACGCTTTCCCTGGTCCCCTTAGCAGCTCCTCGATTTCTGTTTATGGGCTTTTACCCTTATACCCCTCTTTGGCTTCAAGTCCCGCTCGATTCGTCTTCCTTCCTTCATTTGTCTCCAGCCCATTCTCTTTCTCCTTTTCATCTGCTGTTTTTACTTCTCTCTCTCGCACCACATATAACCCCATACTCACCAACATCATTAACGTTTTAGTCTCTTGCTTCCTCTTTTCTTCAGCGGGACTACTTGTACACCTTTTTGCTTGATCGGTGCGTTAATCCAGGTTGGTTCTCTCTCACTCTCTTTTTGGTTTCACTGTTCTTGCACTTTCCTCCATTTTTGAATCTTCTATTCTATGTTTTCTCTATGCACCTAATGTCCGATTCCCGGTCCGCGGATTCCTCCTCTTTGCAGTCCAACTTGGTGGCCTCCCTCTTCGGAGGAACCTATCACCGCCCCATCCACTTCTGGTGCGGTCCTCTGCTCTCCCACCACCTCTACCTAGATCACGTAGACCTAATTTAGAGGCGATTAGGGTTGCTTACGATATTCATGATGACGTACTCCTAAAGCACGTCCCTGACGTAACTTACTTTCCCCATCTGGTTCCCCATCGACGACTGGGGTATCTCGTAACCACGGTCGGTCAAATCATAGCCGGCATGCGATTCCCATTGTCACTCCTAGACGTCGAAGTGTGCAACCACTTTCACGTTCCCCCCTACCAAGGAATCGGTAATTTCTGGAGGATAATGTACGCTGCGAACCATTATAACAAATCCAGAGAACCCAAGATAACACTCCGTGACATCATATCTCATTAATATATAAAATATAGTACCAAGGATGTGAGCCTAGGGTACCATTCTTTCTGTGTTCGTCCTAGGAAACGATCATTCGTAGTCTGCATTACCACCTTGGACAAGGCCTGACACCACTCCTTGTACATTTCAGGGAACTTCCTGTCTGTGGACATCCCAAGCGATACGACTCCTTCTCATCTAGCTTTTCTGACCAGTGGTGAGTGTCCCTACCTATATATCTCCCTTCATATGTGAGATATATTCCGCTAACTGAATGTCTATTTTTCCCTTGCACAGGCTGGAAGGCTGATTCTAAGTCACGCATCTACGCGGGTATTACTTCGCCCGTCTTTCAACAACTCCATAGCTGGGGGTATGCACAATCAGAAGTCCTCGGTATTGATCCTAGCAACAGGACTCCACTGTTGTCTAACCCCACCCTTCATACACTCGGGAAGTACTCCGCGCCTTTCTACCGCCCTCCACCTCTCAAGGAAAGGAAGCCTCGATCTTCTCCTCCTCCATTAAGAAGATCTCTACCCCTGCAGGGCCCATCCGGGAAGCGTACTAGCCGTGGTTTCACCCGCAAAACTTCCAAATCACAGGCCCGTGTCCAAGCTTTAGTGGCTATAGCTTGCAAATCCTAAGCTGAACTCCACTCTCATCCTCCCGATCCATTTCCTCCTGGGAAGATCAGTATATCTCTTCAGAGACCCTTTCTGCCGATTCTGCTCCCCCAACCATGGACATTTCCAAAATAAAACTGTTTGACAGCGATTCTGTCGATGAAGTAACAGAAATTTTCCCATCCATGACAGTCACTACAACGGTGGATGCCTCTTCCCTTTCTGATACCTCTCCGGGCGAGCCTCCCAACAAATAGAGCTGGACTTCTGTGTCCGCAGAGCCCCCTCATGTTGTCTCTCCTATCCCCAAGGCTCACCATTCCGGCAAAGAGGTAGCCACCACCCACCAAGGGGCCCCCCTTCAGGAGATCTTTCACCCCACCTTCAAGGTCCGCAGTCGGCATGTAACAACCGCGGATTCCGCTCTTGAGAACCCGGCTGTAGCCTCAGCCTTGTTCTACGGTGCTCATCTCCCTAGGGACATCGCCTATGTAGAGGGGGGTTCATTTGAATAGCATCGAACCTCCCTGTACACTAGGTGGGAGAAGGTAATTGTCTCTTACACCACGATCCTTGCCATTGCATTCTTTTTTATCTTAACCTCTCTTTTCTTTCTAGGTGAATTTGGAGATGTCTGTTTCGGCAATAAACTGCTTCAACACAACGAGAGCAATGATAAAGAATGCACTAAGAAACAGAGGAATTTGATGTTGGGGGAGATGAAACTGAACCAAGATAATGGCTGCCTACGTACCCAAGATCTATTCTCTAGGGATCAAGTTTCCACGTAGTTCCTTATGAAAAATAATGTGGTATTTATATAGGTAAAGTAGAGAGTCTTTGTAGCTTAAGTAATCATGTTGCTTGAGTAATTGTGATAGAATATAACTCTCAACTGATAATTATCTCTTTGATAAGAAATGAATCTGGACATAAATCAATGTACATTAGTGGCAAGCCATGTGGCTAAGGTTCAGTCTTAGACACATGAGTTAATGGGCCTGTACATTGATCCATGATATTGTGAATTGGGCTTTAGCCCTGTTGATTAAACGAATAAAGTAGAGACCCCTACTAATGGACGTTTGCCAGGTAGGTGGGGGTCTAAACAATGTCTTTCATGATCCGCGGTCTATTCTCCTCCCTTACCACAGCTGAAGCTCTGGAGAAGGAGGTTGGCATCCCTGATGGGCTGTGGGCTACTTGTGCCCGTTTGCAGGCATAGTTGGAGGCCGCAACGCTGTCCAAGCTGCATGCTAAAGATAAACTCAAAAAAGTTGAAGCCACCCATCAGCAGTACATGGATGGCATCAATGAACGTCTGGGCAGGCAGCGGGAAGTCCTCCTCCTTCAACATAAAGAGAACACTGCAGCTATTGCCCGCCAACATGAAGACAACCTAGCCGCCCTTTTGCAACGGCACAAAGAAGACATGGAGCAGCTCTAGCCGCGTTTCAAGACTCAGGCCGACAAGTGGGTGGCACAAAAGGTTAGAGAATAGCACGCCCGTCTGACTAAAGAGGTTCGCGTCCTCCCTGAAAAGCCTCCATCTCCTACCCATAGAGCTGATGATGTCATGGTTTCTACTACTGCTGATCCTTCTCTCCTCGAACCCTCACTTGAGGCTACACCTTCTATGCCTATCACAGTGTCTGAACATGTTGTCACGGAGCATGCACCATAGGATTAATGTATTTTTGTTTTGCCAATGGCCTGGTATTTGAAAGCTTGGCATTTTGAACCTTGGAATATTCCCTTAATAGTTTTGCCTTGTTTGTCTCATTTAAAGCAGTTTGTCTTTAGCTCTCTCTTCCTCTTGTGTGTGATATCTATCATGTTTGAGTTTAAACGGAACTGTTTAGCTCATTTTGTACCTTCTCTGTCTCCTCTTACTCGGCGTTTAAGATGTGTTATGCACTCCCTCAACTCATTTGTATTGGATTCCAATGGACTCTGGGATGCGACTTAGGATTTTCTATCTGCTCCTTCTGAATATGTTGTTTGCTCTATGTTGCGCCTGTTTGGGGCATTGTCCCATGCAACTTGTTTTTGTATCATTGATACTTCTTTCCTTGATATTCTCATAGTATGATGTTTCCCTGGTTTCTGAACTCCGGGAATATTTCTCTACTCTCCCACCCTCTTGGACTAGCGGAAGATCGCGTAAAAGAGCAACTCAGTTTGCCCCTCAAGTGTGATTTGGAACTCAAGTTCGAAGAGGGCTCATTCCACCCCCCTTGATTTGGACCTCATTACCATGGAGGGCTCTATTTTTGCTATATGGAGTCAACATCGTTTGCAGCAGAGTGCGTTAGGGGCAGCTCAGTTTGCCCCCAAGTGTGGTTTGGACCTCAGGTTCGCGGAGGGCTTATCCCACCCCCCGCTGTCTCTGAACGGGTCTCTAGTCTGTTGAAGGGGCAACTTAGTTAGCCCCCCACCTTGATTTGGATCTCATGTCCACGGAGGGCTCACTTGGCAGTGAAGTCTACGGGGTGGCAACTTAGTTTGCCCCCAAGGTTGAGACTGCCCTCATGTCCGTGGAGGGCTCATCCCCCCTGTTGTTACTCATTGATAGTGAAAATTTTACACATGGTATTTCCTTCTCAAAAGTGTTGTAGTATTATTTATATTGCACACAACTATGGTCTTTCTCATTAAACTTGTGTTATATTCAAGTACAGAACTTCTTCAACAATCTCACATTCTAGGTATGTCGACCAGTTTGCCTCCCACCGTTCGTAGCTTATAAGTGTCGACCTCTTCTACATCCACCACGATGTACGGACATTTGGGACCCAACTTCCCGTCCTTCTCTCTCTTGGTATTAGGAGTCACTCTACGGAGTACGGCATCGCCCACTCAAAACTGCCGTGGCTTTAGTCTTTTGTTATATTGCCTTCGTAGACGCCGAGGTACTCCTCTAATCTGATACGCGCATCGCCTTTTTTCTCTTCCACCAAATTTAAATCTCTTGACAATGTGCCCCAGTTCAATCCCTCTTCCACGGCTTTAGTTCTAGTTGTTGAGGCCACCATTTTTGACGGAATCACTACCTCTACCCCGTAAGCCAGCAAAAAGGGGGTCTCCTGGGTGGAGGTACACATAGTAGTGCAGTACGCCCAGAGAACATGATTGAGTTCATCGGCCCAGGCCGTTTTCTTATCTTTCAACTTTCTTTTCAGATTGTTCATTATGGTCTTGTTGGATGACTCAGCTTGTCCATTTCCTTCCGGGTTGTAAGGGGTAGAGAAACCATATTTCACCTTGTATGCTTGCAAGAAAGCTTGCACCTTGGATCCGATTAATTGTGTTCTGTTGTTCGCGATGATAGGTGAGGCAATCCAAATCTGCATATGATATTTTCCCACAAGAATTTAATCATTTGCTCCTCTTTTACTTGATACAATGGCATCGCCTTTATCCACTTAGTGAAGTAATCCGTCGCGGCCAACATGAATCTCCTCTTCCCACTGGCCATTGGTAGTGGTCCAACTATATCCATAGCCCACATGGCAAAGGACCAAGGACTTGACACATTATGCAATGGTTTGGCTGGTGTGAATATTAACTGAGCAAATCTCTGATATTTCTTGCATTTCTTGGCAAACTCAACCGCGTCTCTCTTCATATGTGGCCAAAAGTACCCCTGGGTCAACAACCTATGTGCGGTGGTTCTTCATGCGGAATGACTCCCGTAGTCTCCCCCATGTAGTTCTGCTAGCACCTCTATTGCCAACTTCGGTCCCAGGCACTTAAGCAATGGCCCATTGAAGTTCTTCCAGTATAACTCTCTCCCCCACTTGACAACGTGTATATCTGGGATGTTCGCTATATCCTTCGACTCTCCTTCTTATCTTCCACTACTCTCCCGGATAAGAATTATCTGATAGGGCCCGTTCATCCTTCCTCATCGTCCGCAGTACTGAATACTCCTTCTACCTCCTTGGTGCTCAGTGTCTCTAATCTTCCCACCTTAATCATCCTTTCCTCAGATCCGGGGATCGCAGCTGCGACATAAACCAAAGCATCCACATGTCGGTTCTCACCACGCCCCAAATGTAGGAACTGAATTTTCCGAAACCTTGCGGCCCTTTCCCTTAATACCTCCAAATATCTAGCCATCTGCGGACACCGTGCTGCAAAACCTCCATTTAACTGACACACCACTAGGTTTAAATCTGAATATACCATTAGTTCCTCTACTCCCAAATCTTCCGCCATTATCAAACCTGTTATCACGGCTTCATACTCTGATTCGTTATTAGATGCGGCGAACCCTAACTTCATCGTTTGTTCTATTCTGTTATTGTTGGGGGTGACTTATAAGAGTTAAATTGGATGTTACTCCAACTCACACTTATATCAATTACCTTACTCTCAAATCATGTTGAAATATAGTTCGAGTTAAAGTATCGTCCCATGCCTAACACTGAAGCACGTGTTCACAACTTAGCTAGACTACTCAAGAGAAACCTTAAATGAGAGAGGGCTTTAGGTAGAAGTTTTTACACTACTCTTAGATTATTTTACCTTAACTTACAATTTACATAAACTTGATTTGTACCTACTTACACAAAGAGAATTTAAAGAGAGAGAAAAAGATTTGGAGAGTTATATGTGGAGGATTAACTCCACTCATGCAAGGATAACTACCATTTTTAATAAATTCATTACAAGAACTATAATCATTATTGGGTTCATAGACAAACCCAAGAATAATACCAAGTTTTGATCCTTAATAGATTTATCTTATCTCTAAGACAACCTACTAGTATGAGGACTTATTATGGTACTCTATCTCTAGAATACCCTTACAAGTCCTAGCTTGTTATCAACATAAACTATTTTGGAGTTGATGTTGATAACAAGCTTGTGAAAAATTAAAGTAATGAAAGACTCCATTAATGGAGCTTATCCTCACATGAGCATCATTAACCCTCCACAAAGGAGGGTTTAGCTCCTGATCCTAGGACCTATGAACTACTTACAAGAGAACTAGAGATTGAGAAGAAGAAGAAAAAGAAAAAGAAAATAGTTTTAATACTAAAATTACAACTTCTTTTGCAACTAATTTAATCCTACTCCTACATACTAATTTAGAGAAAGAGAAAAAGAAAGTGAAGGGCTACAAGGTAATAAATCACAAGTGAATTGGCGAGTTTATTTTGAGCACCACCCCTTCTATTTATAGTTTCGAATGAGTGAGATGGGTGGCCAAGATTACATCTTACATTTTCAATCCAAATGTTACAAATTAATCTACTTTTAGAATGGAATTTACTATTCTTTATTTTAATCTAAGTGGAGAAAGTGGGTGAATAGTAATTCCCATTACAAGATAAATAATTATGAGTCGTTTGTGCACTTATTAAGTGGAGAAAATGGGTGATTACATAAGCTTCCACTTAATGACATCATGATGAATAGTAATTGGATTTTTACTTTGTCTTGGTTCGAACCTGTTTTAATTCCTAGTCC
The DNA here is from genome assembly GCF_015680905.1 of Coptis chinensis. NCBI lineage: Eukaryota > Viridiplantae > Streptophyta > Magnoliopsida > Ranunculales > Ranunculaceae > Coptis > Coptis chinensis. Next base: position 62,504,610 of record NC_141464.1, on the reverse strand, counting down.
AGTAAATTGGTGGAACCTATATACCATTCTGTAGAGCTTGTCACGTTGATCGTTTTGACAGGTCACATGCCCAAAACGGAGTTTGGAGTCAAAAGATATGATTTTCCGAAGTGTTGTTGATTTTTCTACAAGATTTGACCCGAAATTGACCATTTTGACCAGGCTTGCTTCATGGGCTTGATTTAAGCTTCCAATGGGCTTCTTTTGGACTTGATAAAAAGGTTTTGCTTCCAATTAGCATATTCACCTTGTTTCTATGCCAAAATACCGGTTTTGTTGAAATTTCATCGTTTACGTGTCGAAACCTGCAGAAGCATGGAAATACAATTAATTTGCATTTATTACACACATAATTAACCAATATATAATGTCTCTACAGGGTTTATATTATATTTTTGGGTGTTTATCACACCACCCCCAAATAGCATTTTGGACAAGCAAAGAAGAGACACTAAATAGATAAGTGGCCAAAAATGTGTAGTCGAAGCTAATTCTCGTTTCGCAGAGTGTTATTGCATTGACCATATGTAACAAGGTCTTAAACCACTAGGAATTCCCTAGTGGACGAGTTATAGCCTCGTGAGAGTTTTCCAGAGAAGATACTCACAAACTTCATCTATACTACAACGACTCAGTAACAAGGGCTTATTCCCTTAGTTAATCTCAGATATCTATACATCTCATTAGCGAGGAACAAGAACTAATTCCTATGAAGCTTAAGTTAATAAAGTCACAATAATTAAAACATTTACATATGATTATGCATGCAGTGAATTTTTACAATGAATTGTACAAGCAGAGCCGTTTCTAGATCCTTTGGAGAGCATCCTTAAGTAGGTTCTCACAGATATGTGTCGAAACACAAATTCTCTCATAATTTTTCCACTCAAGTTTCGCTAACTCTAGTGTGCAGTGGGCAAACGTTTCCTCACATACTCAATGACATTCAGAAGAGTCGAGGTCGATCGATCACAACTACTACTTATTATCAAACTACCCTACTCCTAGTTGAGCTAGATGTCTTTATTAGGTATTATGGGGCTTAGGTGGTAGTGTAGAAGAAAATGGAATGGAAACTTAAAAATATGATAAGTATAAGAGAATAGGGTCTTCAAAATTTAACACTAGAGAAATCCTTTGGTCTTTCTGCTTCTAACTTATGTTTCCATTCTCAACCCTTTTTGGCTTGTGACTCATTTTGATTTGACTTGGAAGGTTCTAACTTTCTTTTTCTTTTCTTTTTAGAAACTTATTTCTATTTTTCTTTTCTTTTCTAAAGCAAGTAACTGATTTTTGTTTGGACAAGTCTTTCTCTGCACTTTTCTGCATTCATCCTATTTCTCATACTCATCAAATAGGTGGGTTTATTTTATTTTGGGGTTAATAGATGGGTAAGGAAATGTTGGTGAAAAACGAAAAATGGCTAAATGAAAGGTTCAATGGGGCGACTAGCGATAAAATTTGTACTTGTATGTATTTATGGATATATCGATCCAAAGAAAATCTAAATTCTCTTCTAGGATTCGGATGGTGATCAAGTAAGTAGACGTGTGATTTATCTACTTGAAATAACTACTATTCTGTATCATTACTCATAAATCACTCCTGTCGAGGCTTTTAGGCTAGATTCTCACTAGATTTGAAATTAAATAGTCTAACTATGGGTCCCAAAAATTTACTGCCAAGTACAGTCAATGATACTCATTGCATGAATGTTCATGAAAATATGTAAAAACTATTGTCTACGTATTAACCTAAGTTTCAAGGAACAAACTATCATCCTAGTACTAAGGTGAGATTTCTAGACAATTTTCATCACAGAAAAGGAAACAAGACTTTGTCACTAAATACGTTGAAATGAAAAGAAAGTAAAACTATAAACAAGCTAATAATATGCTAATTTTTTGCAAAAAAGGTTCTAACCACCCCCAAACAGAATGACACTTTGTCCTCAAAGTGTAAGAGAGAGAAAGAAGATACCTGACAAGATTTGAGCAAAAATTCAGCGAACAAACTACAACAAAAAGTTATTCAAGCACAATATACAATATACTAAAATAAAACTGAAAATATCACACTAAGCAAAGAAAACAAACAACATACAAAGAAACAAACAAATATCACATAACAAAAAGGGAAGAGCACACCAAATACATATATATACAACCCACCATGTAAATTCAGGGTGCATCCAATCTAGGATCTAGGGACGTGGCATTCACGAGAAAGTGAGTAGTTTCAAAGTGGGTCTTTTAACGTCAGATTCCTAAGACGAATATATACAAGATGAGTCATTTAACGTCAGATCCTCAAGAGAATTCCCATCCTATGGGAGGAACATCGCGGCGGTGAATGTGATCTCGTTCCGCTGGTGTGAGGCAAGTGTACATCTTGTACTGGCAAGCATCATCTAGTGGTTGAAGACTGGGGGCGTTTGACAACGCATACACCATGTCATCCTTCGCGCACGTCAAAGAGCTACGACCTTGACCTATCCGAGATGGGTGAGATTTACACCAAATGATGAGCTGAATGTCAGTTGGAAGAGAGTAGAAAAGAGTGGAGAAGGAAGGAGGGGAATTTTTAGGCACCCATTTTGTACCAGAATTAATGTTTACTCGAATATCAGAAGACATTTATACTCAGTTCTGAAATAGAGTTGTTGTGGACTAAGGCTCCAGCGCTTGCAACCACATACTCCAAGAGAATAGAGAAAGAAAAGAAAGGAAGGCCCAGGTACCAATATGGTGCACTCCCTCTAAATAAGAATGGAATGGAGTGCACCGAAAGACAAGATGAGTCGTTTATAGTTAGATACTCGAGACTATATAGGGGGTTTTTTTAAGTTAGATTCCCTAAGACTGTGCACACCTCGAGGTGGCACTGGATGGATGATACTCTATCAACTATACACTAATAGTCGAAAGAGTTGGGGGTCTAGCCATAAAAATATAATATAGCATGCACCCCCAAACATGAAGAAATGGTGTCCTTGAATTTTACGGTGAAGAGTAACAAAGATAAACTTATGTGACCCATCATAAAACTTATCCAGGGGCCCATCAAGCAACACTACATGTTGTAGTTGTTCAAGATAGTGAGAATGTTCCAAAAGATGATCTTGTGATACTTGAGATGAGAGAGAATGGAAGTGAGGTTGTAGTTGTCCTTCATGAGACTTAGTTGATGAAAGAGAGGACAAACTAGGTTCCCCAAAATACTTAGGCAAAACTTGTCTCTCAACTGTAGGTACAATGGACTCATGGGTATGTGGGCTAGGAAAAGATTTGTCAACGTGAGGATTGAAAACGTTATACATGACCTTTAAGGCAAAAAGCTCAAGTGCAAATTGGAGGTTCATTCGAAAAGGTCGAGAGATGGAAGGCTTGATAGAGTTGACATTTCCTACGTCAGGCACCTCAATTTCAACTTGCATAAGTTTAGAATAAGTGGTCTCGATTTCCTTATCCTTTTCCTCTGGAACTGTAACAAGTTCCATTATAACATCATCAAAATGTTCTAGTTTGGCCATTTCATTGTCCTCTCTTCCTATACTTTCAAAAATTTCCTCAATGGGTCCGTCTATATGTGTCGATTCATTTTCCAACACAAGGCATAAAGAGTCCTCTGCAGGAATTTCCTCATTCATGAGTGCAGTACGTTGTTCCAAGTGACAAGGTTTATATTGATCGAAATCTGATGTTTCATGGTTTGTGGATAACATGTCAATGATGAAATGTAAGTGTGATGGTGCACTAGGGTGAATGATAGACGCTAAATTTTGAGGCGTAGAGTCATCATTAGAGGCTATAGAGTTCATACAATAGTCAAATAGAGGGTCATAGGGTTGTGGTAATGACTACCACAACAAGAACGTTGCGCATAAACACAAGGCATTACCATGTATTCCAATAGTCAAATGGAACGTTACCAGAACCAATGGTAATGACTACCACAACAAGAACAAGGTTCTGGATGTGCATAGTTATTCCAGGAGGGATATTGCGCATAATGATTGGCCATAACTACGGTAGTTACTGGCAACGGTTAGGCTTGTGCGAATTGTAGCAGTTAAGCTAGAATCGCATGCGCATATACCAATAGGCAGGGCACTTGTTAGAGTTGAGGGAGGTTTTTCGTGCTTGCATGTTCCTTAATTAGAGAACCTAAATCAAGCAAGTGTCCTAGACACTGTTTGAATACTATTTTTTTTCCACAAAGACTATAATACACACTATTATATGTATACAAGGTCTAAACAGATTATATCATGCAAGAAGTTACTCCTCTAGCAAGTGAGTCGAGGAGTGGTAGAAAATGGAACCTGAAAAACATCCCGCAACTCCACCTTTTTAGTTGCGTCCCGCGACTAGAATCTAGTGCTAGATATGAGAACCTGTGACCAAAAAAAAAACGTTAAAAAAAATATAGTAGACAAAAATAAATTAAAAAAATAAAAAGAAATAATGGAAGGGAGAGAAGAGGGGGGATTCCCCATGACGTAGACGAGCTCCATTGTCGCGTTTCAGTAGATGTTAGGCCGGCAGTGGTGCCATTTGATAAGAGTTAAATTGGACGTTACTCCAACTCACACTTATATCAATTACCTTACTCTCAAATCATGTTGAAATATAGTTCGAGTAAAGGTATCATTCCATGCCTAACATTGAAGCACGTGTTCACAACTTAGCTAGACTACTCAAGAGAAACCTTAAATGAGAGAAGGCTTTAGGTGGAAGCTTTTATACTACTCTTAGATTATTTTACCTTAACTTACAATTTACGTAAACTTGATTTGTACCTACTTACACAAAGAGAATTTAGAGAGAGATAAAAAGATGTGGAGAGTTATATGTGGAGGATTAACTCCCCTCATGCAAGGATAACTACCATTTTTAATCAATTCATTACAATAACTATAATTATTATTGGGTTCATAGACAAACCCAAGAATAATACCAAGTTTTGATCCCTAGTAGATTTATCTTTTCTCTAAGACAACCTACTAGCATGAGGACTTATTATGGTACTCTATCTCTAGAATACCCTAACAAGTCCTAGCTTGTTATCAACATAAACTATTTTGGAGTTGATGTTGATAACAAGCTTGTAAAAAATTAAAGTAATGAAAGACTCCATTAATGGAGCTTCTCCTCACATGAGCATCATTAACCTCCACAAATAAGGGTTTTAGCTCATGATCCTAGGACCTATGAACTACTTACAAGAGAACTAGAGATTGAGAAGAAGAAGAAAAGAGTTTTATTACTAAAATTACAACTACTTCTAAAACTAATTTAATCTTATTCCTACATACTAATTTAGAGAAAGAGAAGAAGAGAGTGAATGGCTACAAGGCCACAAATCACAAGTGAATTGGCAAGTTTATTTAAAGCACCACCCCTCCTATTTATAGTTTCAAAGGAGTGAGATGGGTGGCCAAGATTACATCTTATATTTTCAATCCAAAGGTTACAAATTAATCTACTTTTATAATGGAATTTACTATCCCTTATGTTAATCTAAGTAGATAAAGTGGGTGAATAGTAATTCCTATTACAAGATAAATAATTAAGAGTGGTTTGTGCACTTATTAAGTGGAAAAAGTGGGTGATTACATAAGCTTCCACTTAATGACATCATGATGAATAGTAATTAGATTTTTACTTTGTCTTGGTTCGGACCTGTTTTAATTCCCAGTCTAGTAAATTTTTGGAACCTATATACCATTGTGTAGAGTTTGTCACACTAATCGTTTTGACAGGTCACACTCCCAAAACAAAGTTCGAAGTCAAAAGATATGATTTTCCAAAGTTTTGTTGATTTTTCTACAAGAGTTGACCCGAAATTGACCATTTTGACCAGGCTTACTTCATGGGCTTGATTTAAGCTTCCAATGGGCTTCTTTTGGACTTGATAAAAATACTTTGTTTCTAATTAGCATATTCACATTGTTTCCATGCCAAAATGTCGATTTTGTTGAAATTTCATCGTTTACTTATCAAAACCTGCAAAAGCATGGAAATACAATTAATTTGCATTTATTACACACATAATTAACTAATATGTAATGTCTCTACATGGTTTATATTACAGTTTTTGGTGCTTATCAGTGACCAGTGCCACTCCTATTCCACTACATAAATCTGTTGCTGACCCATTCGCAAATGCTCGCCACCGGTTCCTCTTATCCCATGGGTCAAGTAAATCTTGCTCCGTACTGTGTTCGGGCTCCATGACAATCTCTTCCCCCCAAGTGGGGTCCTCTACCGGGAACTCTGCTAGAAACTCCGCCATAACTTGTGCCTTTTCCACAGTTCTAATTTGGTATTGGATTTCATAGGAACTGAGCATCACCGCCCATTTTAGCATTCTCCCAAACTTTTCCACCTTCAGCACTTGTTTGAGGGGCAGGTTCGTTACCACCACTACTGCATATGATTCAAAGTATGGTTTCAACTTTAGAGCAGATAAGATCAGAGCCAAGGCATACTTCTCCACTCTACTGTATTGAGACTCCGCATCTAACAAGGTCTTGATTTGAAAATACACTGGTATTTCTACTTTATCGACAATTCGGACAAGAACTGAGCTAACTGCATATTCGGTAACCCCCAGATACAGATACAATTTCTCTCCTTGCTCTGGTCGTGACAACAACGGAGCCTTTCCCAACCATTGAAGAGTGGCCCCGGCGTTCTTTAAACTGAAGGGCATCCTTGTGTAATAATAAGTGGTGCCCTCCACCACGAAGGCCTTCTTCTCCTGATCTAGCCCGTACATCGCGACCTAGTTATACCCCATAGAAGCATCCATGAAAGAAAATATTTTGAATCCCACCGTTCTATCCACTAACTCATTTACTCACGGCATGGGATAACTGTCTTTTGGACACTCTAGGTTGACGTCGGTGAAATCGACACACATACGGACCTTCCCATTTTTCTTTGGTATCGCGACGACATTGGGCAACCAGTCCGTGAACTTAACCTCTCATATTATTCCCACCCCTTTTAGCCTTGTAACCTCCTCACGAATCCCCTTCGCATATTTTGGCCTAATGCTTCTCATCATTTGCTTCACGGGCTTCACATCCACATTCATGTTTAAGTGGTGGCACGCAAAACCCAGATCTAAACCTGTGATGTCCTCAATCACCCATGCAAAAACATATTTGTTTTCTGACAAAAACTGCACCAATTTACTCTTCCACTCATTCGGTAAATTGGATCCTACCAAGGTAAACTTCTCTTCGTTCCCACCCCCAGGTTTACTATTTTGATCTCATCAAGTGTCTTCGGACCCATCTCCAGCCCCACCTCCTTCTCTTTGGGGGCACTCTGTAGTTGCTAGGCGGACCTCTTCTTGGTGTCCGACACCTCTCCCTTGCTTTGGCAGACCATACCCTTCACCATGCCCTGATAACTATTCTTAGCTGCCACTTGCTTACCACGGATGTCGTACGTTCCCGTTGGGGTCGGGAATCGAATCACTTGATAGTATTTGGATGGTACCGCCTTTATCTCGTGGATCCAACGCCTCCCCAAAATGGCATTGTGCTGTGAATCTGAATCCACTACCTTGAAACAAGAAAATACTGTCATAGGTCCCATTATCACGGATAGCAAAAGCTCTCCCAGAGGCTCAGTCATGCTTCAGTTGAATCCGTACAAATTTGTCCACGAAGTTCTTAACTGGTTTCTTATCTATTTTCATTTCCTCCATTGCCCCCCTGAATAGCAAGTCCACGGCACTACCGTAATCAATTAACACCCTTTTTACCATGTAGTTACCCATTGCTACCGTGATGACCAACGCGTCCTCATGCAGGGAATCAACAGCTTTGAGGTCCGCGTCAGTGAACACTATGTGACCCATTCTGTCTGCCAACCCTGGAGTTGGCGCGAAAAGCCCTGATACCTCATTAACTTGTTGGATACTTGTAGTTTGCCTTATTTTATCTCTATGGGAATTGTGACTCAAAACCTCTCCACTGAAGATCACGTTGATTATTCCCAGTATCCTCCCCTGAACCGGTACTTGATCATCTTTCTTATCCCCCGCTATAAACTCTTTCGGCAACCCCTTCTCTATCAACCTCTAAATCAACCACTTCAACGCGTAGCAGTCATTAGTCTCATGGTTTCGTATCTGATGGTATGTGCAATAAGGCTTACCTTGCATTTCCCCTGGCGTGCTCTGTGGTCCCTCATAACCCTGAAGATTCTTAATCAATGGTAATATCTCACTCAGTGGTCTGTTTAGCGGTGTCTATTCCAACTCACGGTATGGTTTTCTCTCCCTATTCTCCCTCCTGACTCCTTCTCTACCTCTTCTGGGCCACGATGAATACCCACGATATCCACTATTTCCCATGTCTGTTGTCTTATATTTCTGCTGATCTTCGCTCCTTTCTAAGGACAGCACTTCCTTCCCTGATCTTTTGGAATCTTTCTGCATTGTATCTTCATACCTTATGTACTTCTCCACGCGGGGATACAAATCATGCAATGTCGCAATCTCATTCTTTGCCACAGACTGATGTACACCGGTTCCGGAACGTAGGCCTCTTTCAAACGCTATTACCATGGTTCTTTCATCCAAGTTCTCCACCTTCAATGTTTCTACCTTGAATCTGCACAAGAACTTCCTCACTGATTCCACGGATCTCTGCCTCACGTTGAACAAAGCCGCGATATCTACTACCTACCTTTTTTTATGTATGAAGTGGTCTATGAAAGCCTGCTCTAACTCCTGAAAACTATTTATGCTCTTCGACGGCAACCGGTAATACCAATCCGAAGCCCCCCCCCCCTTTCAAGCTCGCGGGGAACATCATGCATCGCAGCCCGTCATACCGGGATTCTTGCCATAACGGCATCTGTTATCGAAAATGGTGGATGTGATCCGCTGGATCTCCTTTCCTGTTATACCTCTCAAATCTGGGCTGATTAAAACTCTTTGGGACCTCGGAAGTCCATAATGCATCTGCTAACAGGTTGTGTTTTAGCCCTGCCACCACCTGGTTCTCCGCTCTGCCTATGCCTTTAGCTTGCTCAAGATTCGCCTTCTGGTCATTAGCAACCATTTCCCTAACTTGTTCCATTGTGATTCTAGCCCCCACATTATCCACCAGATTTGGCCCCTCCGCCTCATCTTTCTCTCCTTCCTCTGACTCCCCTCTCTCCGACTCCTTTACTGTTTCCCTCTCCCTCCAAAGCCCGTCATTCTCTTCCCTCAATCGTGCTATTTCTTCTTACAAATGCCTTGTTCCTTCTAAAACTGATGTCGTGGTCGCTTCCCCGCCTTGTTCTCCCCTGTCACTCCTTACTGACTCCCCATCCTCCTCTGGCACCACCACCTTTCTCGGTCTTCCTACTCCTCTTTTCACTACTGTTGCCATCTTTCAAGTTGCTTTGATCTCGCTCCCCACAGACGGCGCCAAATGTTGTATCACTCTTTCTCTACTCACTGTTCCTCTCTATTTTCTCCCTCTTTAATAGGTCTCGCCTCCTTTTTTTTCTTTTCTCCTCTCCCTCTCCCCTAGGTCTCGTTCTTCTTTATACCCTCCCACCTTCTCCCTCTTACCAGCCATCCATCTGTCTTCTCATCCCTCGACCCTTGCTTCCCTACGTGTCTGCCTCCACGCTATGGTGGATATATCCGCGTCCATGATATATATATGGTACTCCCCAACTCCCTTTAATGCCTTGCTTCCAGGTGCAACTGTCACTTTCAGACATGTGTATCTGCAGCCCTCCTACGGTACTCCCTTTCTCCCCTTAATGCCTTACTCCCAGACCCATTCACCGTTGATCACTCGATTTCACAGATTGGGCTACTACGTGTCGAACTCCACTGCTGCAATTCAAGCCTTTAATAGGGATCAAATTCACTGGAAATCTAGGTCGATATGGAGCAAGTATAAGAACAAAGTAGATTGGCTGCTTATCACCTAAACTAGGAGAGAATTCAACTTCGGTGCCGATGCATGTGCTAGAAAAGGGTCAACTTTACCGCAGGGAGCATCACAATGGTGGAATGATAGAGCCCCATTCCTAATCATGATCGAGCATCTGGATATTACTTACTTCAGATTCTTGAACGAGTGTTAAAACCCTGTAATGCTTAATGCAATGCATCTTAGCCTTAAATCAAAATATTCTTTGTAACTTTCTACTTTATATTAATACAATTACCTTAAGCAAAAAAAAAAAAAGATATTTTGGCCATCACTGAATCCAGGTCGCTTCACTCCCGGTCTCTTTCCTTCAGATTTGTCCTGTCCTCAGTAAGGGGTCAGGTTGCTGGGAGGTGCGGTCAGCATTGATGGGTCATTTAACAGTACACAATGTGAGTTAGCACTCTTACGAGCTTGTGTTGGGCTATCTAAGTTGTTCTTTGCGATTCGTACTTGTCCACCATCCTTTTTCAAAGAGGTAGCTAAGACCTTTGATCAGTATCTCCACAGTGTTCTCCAGGGTATTGTGGTTTCTGATGGTCCTGGCTTTGGTGATTTGCAGTGGTGTTTATCGACACTCCCATTACGTCTTGGTGGGTTAGGTAGTTATTGTGCCACTGATGTCTCTACTTTTGTTTTGTGCCCTCCCGTTGTCAAACTTCTGAGCTTCAAAACCACATTCTTCAGAGTTGTGGTCCAGTGCCTTTGGATGAGACTCTTAATGCTGCTAGTAGTTCATTGAGTCTATGTCTACCCGATTTTGACCTCAATTCTCTGGCTGTGAATGCTACCGTCCCCTCAAAACCACAAAAAGTTTTGGCTAAAGTGTTTTATGGTAAGAGATTGTTGTTGGTCTTGAAAGGGAGTTTGAGTTATATGCTTGTCAAAAAGCAGTCATGGGATGCTTGCAGTCAGAACAAGCAATGGATTTTCTACTTGCCATTCTGATAGAGGGACTTTGACAGTGTATGTCGCCGATAGAGTATCATTCTATTCTTCGGTATCGTCTTATGATTCCTTTGTACTCGATGGGTGGTATGCCCTGATGCAAAAAGAGTAGACTGGATGCTTTCGGGGACCATGCAGCATATTGTCAACATTTTCCAGGTGTCAAATATCGACATGATCATGTCAGAGATATTTTATGTGATGCATTTTGGAGGGCTGGAGTATAAGTGAAGAAGGAGGCTCCTATCAATTTTCTCACTGATCCGAATGAAGGTAGATTGACGCTTCAGCCTGTAGATGTATAGATATATAGTTGGTCTGAGGGGAAGGATGCATGTTTTGATGTAATTGGAGCATCTCCGTTGGTAGGGCTTGGGAATGGAGTTTTTGAGGTGGGAGAAGCAGCTAATAGAGCAACATCAAGAAAGATTGAGAAACACGGGAATGCTTGTAGGGCTAACCAGTATTGTTTCATTCCGTTTAGTTTTGATACCTTCGTTTTCTTGGCACAACAGTCTGTTGATCTCCTTAAGAGGTTGTAGAAAGTTATGGACAGTAACATAATGACAGCTAGATCTAATGAGTCTGTATTTAGGAGGATAGGATTTGTCATTCAAAAAAGAGTTGCAGTGCATCTTGTTGCATGTCTGTGTTAATCATTTGTAAAACTCGTTATCATTATCAAGAAAATTTCCACTTGAAAAAAAAATGAGAAAGAGGAATAGAGTTTTGAGTTTCGGGCAAAAATCGAGAAGAAAGATTAGATAGGCAGCGAGACAATCAGACGAACATGTGGTCAAGGGACATCCTGGACCCCCTAGGCCCAAAAACGTTCTCTACGCTCAATCCCTCGATAATAATGATAAAGATAAGAATAGTAATAATAAGAAGAAGAAAATTTAAAAAAAAAATAAAAAACATAAAAAACAAACACAAACGAATTGAACAAACAAACAAACAAACGAAAAATGAATGTATGCACAAATCTGCAAAATGAAAATGCAGGACGAATTGGCTATATTTAGTTGTTATTAGAGTGCATAATGATTCATAATAAGGGAGTGAACTACGCTTATAAAGTTCTTGAGGAAATTTTTACATAGCACAAATCAAATATTTGCAGTTAATGGTGCTAAATGACTATAAATACATTTTGAATACCATTATGCGCAATTTAGCAATTTAACAAACACCCTTTAATCAGCAACCAATACTACTACACGTTCCTAACTTTTCCACTGATATATATATATATATATATATATATATTTATCTGACCCACAATCACCACCATTATCAGTAGTAGAAGTAGTAAAACCAATGTTTGAAAACTCATCGAGTTGATCCGGAACTCCGCCAAGTCAACTCCACTAACTCGGCTGCACAAATTGTTTTACATGACTTGCCGGTTAACTTACTGAGTCGGTTTAATAACCCAGCGGACTAACTCGCAAGTCTAATGAATCAACACATAATAAAATTTATTTTTTGCAAAATTATATATACATATTCTAATACTTGACCTAAAATGCCTATAACTCTCAACAAGGCCAACTAATAAGAGCCTAAAACTATAGTTTTAACCCCTTAAGAATATTACATTTAGATTAATTATGTTTATAATAAATAAGAGTTAGTATTGTTTACGTGCTTTTGTGTATTTCAGGTCTTGGAGTCAACTATGTGAAGAAATATGTCACTTTTGCAAGAGAAAGGAGCAAATGTTGGTTGCTAAGAAGTTCTATGGTTAAAGCCCAAGTTTCAAGAAGAAAAAGCCTTTTTAAAACCTAGTCAAAACTGAAAAGTCAAAGTCAACGCGGGCATAAATAGAGCATAAAAATCAACAAAACTTTTGCAGGCCATATCTTTGGACTCAAACCTCGGAATTGGGCCTATTATACGTCAAAATGACCGGCTTGGAAAGATCTTTCTAATGGTGTAGTCCTTGACCCAATCAGAGGAGTAAAAGTAGATGAAAAGGTTGTTGGAGTAATTTCTAATAAAGAAACCCTTTTTAGACTTAAGTAATTAGGTTTTGGGCTTGATTTAGTGGCCCAAAACAATGGCTCCAAAGCCCATGCACGAAATTGTGAACCAAACCCTCTCCTATATAAAGAGGATGAGGAGAAAACTCTAACTCTCCCCTCCCATTAATTAGAATAATTTAGCTCTCTCTCTCCCACTTAGTCTAAATTAATTAGGGTTCATTATTCTCTTCTCTTACCTCTTCTTTTAGAAAAACCTAGTTTATGTTTTTTAACCTAGCCACCATTAATAAAATTCAAGTTCATTATATTCTTTAATTATGTTGTCTTATTCTTATTATGTTTTCCATGATAGTCTAATGAATCTTAGCTAAACCTCCATTAGAGGGGTTTGATTGAATCTTTTATGAAAACATGATGTGTTAGTATAGAATAATTGTTTTTAAGAGTTTCAATCTAGAGGGTAGTTCATTCACCATAAGAATGGGTTTAAACTTTTTCTCATGCTAATTATTAGTTGGTTAGAGATGCATGAATAATTAAGGATAAAAAGACCAAACCTTTATGTTGAACCTTGTGTGAAAACATAAAGATTAGGGTTGCAAAAATCTATACTAGCATGTTATGGAGTAATCAAGGTGGATATCAAATCTCCCTAATCTTTCATTTTTATTCACATCTTCGTATTTAATTGCTTTAGTTAATATAGAATATAACCCATAATAGTTTTTACGATACTAGTATAATTAAAACCATTGCTCTCACCGTTATTGTTGAAATTGTTAAAGATTAGTGGAAGTAGTTAATTTCTAAGCAACTAGGAGTGGAACAAATTCTGACTCTATTTTATTGTATGATAATTTAGAGTAGAAATTTGATAACAAAAGATTAAGTAGTTTTTACTTCTGCCTAGTTTAATTAGCTAAATATGAGTAAAAGCTTAAATTTCATTATATCACCAACTAACCACTCAAACCACCTTTCTATTATTTGAATTTGTTTTCTATTTTCTTGACATAGTTTGAATATGATAAACACCCAAAACTATAATATAAACCCCGTAGAGACATAACATTTTGGTTAAATATGTGTTTAATAAATGTAAATTAATTATATTTTCATGTTTTTACAGGTTTCGACATTCAAACAATAAAATACAAGAAAATTCTGTGTTTTAGTACATAATACAGTCGAATAAAGTTTGGTCTTGAAATCTTCTGTCTCAGCCGTTTAAAGCTCACAGATGCCAAAATAAAGCTCATGGACTCAACGAGCCAGAACAGGTCAATAGTGCCAAAAAGTCAACCAAATTATGGAGCTCATATTTTCTTAATCTGAATCCAAATTATGCAAGTGACCTGCCCAAAAGATCAGTGCAACATGCTCTATCCAATGCCAGATTTTGGAAAAAGTCAACTTACGGGTCTCACTAGTAAAAGCTATGGGTCCCACCAAAGGAATGGGCCCCACCATGGAAAGAGCCCTGAAACAAGTAAAAAGAACAAACCTAAGCCCCTAAGCCAACAAAAGGAGTCATTTTCGGTCAAGACTTGGTCAAACTGACCTAAAACAGCCTGAGAATCAAAAGAAAGTTCAAATGATGACATCTTCCGTCTCCTAACTTTGATTGAAGCATGTGATATGTCAAATGATCAGCATAGAAAACTCTACACAATGGTATATTACTTCTACAAAATGGACGTATGGTTTGAAATCAGAGATAAAGCCAAGCATGTTACTATTCATCGAAGATAACGTAGATATTTTAGATTTTTTATTATTTAACTTTTTGTAAAGTCAAAAGATGAATAGTTCCAAATAGTGTCAAATAGTGATTACTATTCCTTAAAGTTAAGAAGTTGAATAGTGATCAAATCTCAGTCGTTGGATCAGATTTCTGAGATTCGATCATGACCGTCCATTCAACTATAAATAGAAGGGTCTAGTTTTAGTTTTTCTGATTGAATGGTTAGCATTCAATCATAAGATTTAGAGTAGTTTTTCTAGTGTAATAGAGAATTTAATTTACAGTTTTTAATTAAAATATTTTTAATTCAGTTTTATTTTCTGTTAATTAGAATAACACCTTAGTTCTATGATCTCATAGCAGAAACTCTGCCCCAATGAAGATTATCTCATTTAGGGAGTGTGTTCCGATAATTATAACAATTAGGAATTGAATAAGTTCACCCATAGATGGGGTTCTGAATCGATTCCACGCGCTAATAACGTTTGTTCAGAGATGAAGAGTCGTTATTATGGATTAAAAATCGAGACTAACTCTTTTAACGAAGATATGATTCGCTCGATCAAACAGATTTTCTATCTCCGAAATCAGAGTCTATTTTCTTTTATTTTCATCATTTTCTCATCTAAATTCATTTTCACAAATTCTCGTACGTGATCAGATTAGTTTTGTTTACAAATAATGTGTTGCAATTTTATTGAAATGTGAACGAAATGACAAACCCGGCCACTATTTTACACACTGATCAATGGCGTCGTTGCGTTTTTAGTAAAATTAGCAAAATAATTAATTTGATCATACATCTATCAAATTCATTTCTTCTCTCTCCACATATCTTTCATTTTCCAAACTTAAAATTAAAAAAAAAAAAAAAAAAAAACCCCACACCCATCTCTTTCTTTTTCTTTTTCCTCCACATATCTTTCATTTCATAGACTCGAAAAAAACTCGCCCGTCTCTTTCTTTTTCTTTTTCTTTTTTCTCCACATATATTTCATTTTGCAAACTGATAAACACCCAAAACTGTAATATAAACCCTGTAGAGACATTACATATTGGTTAATTATGTGTGTAATAAATGCAAATTAATTGTATTTCCTTGCTTTTGCAGGTTTCGACACGTAAATGATGAAATTTCAACAAAATCAGCATTTTGGCATGGAAACAAGGTGAATATGCTAATTGGGAACAAAACCTTTTTATCAAGTCCAAAAGAAGCCCATTGGAAGCTTAAATCAAGCCCATGAAGCAAGCCTGGTCAAAATAGTTAATTCCGGGTCAAATCTTGCAGAAAAATCAACAAAATTTCAGAAAATCATATCTTTTGACTCCGAACTCCGTTTTGGGCGTGACCTATCAAAACGATCAGCGTGACAAGCTATACACAATAGTATATAGGTTCCATCAATTTACTAGATTGGGAATTAAAACATATCCGAACCAAGACAAAGTAAAAATCTAATTACTATTCATCATGATGTCATTAAGTGGAAGCTTATGTAATCACCCACTTTCTCCACTTAATAAGTGCACAAACCACTCCTAATTATTTATTTTGTAATGGGAATTACTATTCAACCACTTTCTCCACTTATATTAAATTAAGAAATAGTAAATTTCATTATAAAAATAGATTAATTTGTAACCTTTGGATTGAAAATGTAAGACGTAATCTTGGCCACCCATCTCACTCTTTTGAAACTATAAATAGGAGGGGTGGTGCTCTACATAAACTTGCCAATTCACTTGTAATTTGTGACCTTGTAGCCGTTCACTCACTTCTTCTCTTTCTCTAAATTAGTATGTAGGAATAAGATTAAATTAGTTGTAGAAGTAGTTGTAATTTTAGTAATAAAACTCTTCTTCTTCTTTCTTCTTCTTCTTCTCTAGTTCTCTTGTAAGTAGTTTATAGGTCCTAGGATCATGAGCTAAAACCCTCCTTTGTATCAAGAGAGTTGTTGATATACCTTGGTATTGTTTGGACATTGCCACTCATATCCAAGAACTAGTAACAAATTTTGTTTTTTGTACTTTCTCTCATGTTTACAGAGAGTGCAATAAACCTGCTGACTTGCTAGCAGGTTTAAGCATCTCTAATTGTATTAGTTGCATGCATCATTGGAATCCTCTAAGTAGGGAGCTCCATAGGTTAGTAGAGGATGATGCAATGGGAAAAATGTATGAGCGAGTTTAATTAATACAGGTGAGGGTCTGCCTAACCCTAGCTTATTTCTTAAAAAAAAAATGATGCTCATGTGAGGAGAAACTCCATTAATGGAGTCTTTCATTACTTTAATTTTTCACAAGCTTGTTATCAACATCAACTCTAAAATAGTTTATGTTGATAACAAGCTAGGACTTGTTAGGGTATTTTAGAGATAGAGTACCAAAATAAGTCATCATGCTAGTAGGTTGTCTTAGAGAATATAAATCTGCTAGGGATTAAAACTTGGTATTATTCTTGGGTTTGTCTATGAACCCAATAATGATTATAGTTCTTGAAATGAATTGATTAAAAATGGTAGTTATATTTGCATGAGTGGAGTTAATCCTCCACATATAACTCTCCATATCTTTTTCTCTCTCTCTAAATTCTCTTTGTGTAAGTAGGTACAAATCAAGTTTACGTAAATTGTAAGTTAATGTAAAATAAACTAAGAGTAAGTATAAAAAACTTCCACCTAAAGCCTTCTCTCATTTAAGGTTTCTCTTGAGTAGTCTAGCTAAGTTGTGAATACATGCTTCAATGTTAGGCATGGAACGATACATTTACTCGAACTATATTTCAACATAATTTGAGAGTAATGTAATTGATATAAGTGTGAGTTGGACTAATGTCTAATTTAACTCTTATCACAGACTTTATTAAAAAAAAAAAAAAAAAAAAACAAAAAAAAAAAAAAAAAAAGCGCACTCATATCTTTCTTTTTATTTTTCTTTCTTCTCTTCTTCCCCTCACTTTTCTTTCTCTCTCCACTACCATCATTCTTCTCTGCGCATCCTCCTTTTTCTTCTTCTAATCAACGTCACCTCATCTCGCCCCTAAATTCTCTTATTCTTAACAATTAAATTCTATTTCTAATCACGATTTCCTTTTATTAAAGGTACTGCTGTTGCAACTGGATTGGAGTTGGGTGGAGACGATGGTGAATAATGAAATGATGGCATTGTAAATTGATATTAAATTATGTTTGTTGTGGGTATGTTGATGCCTGATGAAGGAGGTGTTTGGTGGTGTTGTTTTGGTGGTGCTGGTTTTAGACAGTGGTGACGGTCGTGTTGATTGGTGAAGTGTAATGGTGGTGCAGAAAATGGTCCTTAGTGATTGATGGCGTTGGTGGTGAAGACAGTGGGACTTTGTTTGGTGGTGGTTGATTTGTGAAAGTTGGTGGTAGTTAAATGATGACGTGGATGGGGTGGTTGTTTACATTTAATTGTGTGTTGCTGTCGCATGCACGAGACATGTGTATGCTGCTACTGTGCTTCCTTCTTGCTACTGCCTATTTGGACTGGTCCTCTTAGTAGTGTGTGGTTATTATGTTGAATAAAAAGGAATGTCTACTGGTTGGTGGTGCTACTGCCAATTTATTTTGAAGTGAGGAGTGGTGGTGTAGGAAATGTTGTTTGTGTGGTGGTGAGCGAGGAGTGTGCACACTACCTTGTGCTCTACTATTGAGCCTTGTTTTTCCTGCTGTGTGCACCTGCCTTGTGTTTGCTGCTGTGTAGTACAAGTGAAGTGTGTATGCAAGCTTTTGAGTGTGTGCTGAAAACTGAAATCCCAAACCTCTAAACTGACTCGTCAATCATCTTTTCCTGTTAATAGTGATAATGAAAGTAACTAGCTATGTTGAAGTTGAGCCTTTACATGAAACGAGAGCTTATTAATTGGAAAGATGGTGGGCCGACACAGATAAAGTGATAAACAAATCTAACCACTTTTCATTATTTTGTCTGTTATCTTTTTCTACCAGACTCTGTGCACAACAAGAGCTTTCCAGTGTTTGGTTTTTGATCTTTTGTGAATATTTAATAACTAGTTGCAATTGTTGGAGGCATCGTGACTCGTGAGGTACTACTGATGCCAATGTGCGCTACTGCTTGCGGCATCTAATAGATTCCTTGTCCTTATGCTTGCTGCTACTGCTAGGTGGTTCTATGATACCTACTAGCTTTCTAAAAAATCTATTTGTGAGTGTGTGGTGCATAAGGTGAATGCAGTGAGTGTGTTGAAGTAGATGTATGTGTGTATGGTGTTGTGTAGCTGCTCTGTGCGTGAATGCAGTGTGTGAAACGGTGAGCTTTGTGGACTGTTGATGCGTAATTTCTCTATAAGGTGTTGAGTTGTTAGAGTATTCTTGCTACTCCTACTACTGCCTACCTTTCCCACTACTTCCTGCTACTAGTGAATACATTGGTACTAAAATGTGATGAATGCCCGAGTGTACGTGATGTGATGAGTTACACCGAAAACCCGCAGTGCTTTCGGTGTAAACTTCAAGTTCTGATGTTTTGGCTGGTGGTCGCTCGGTTTTAATGTGGAGTCGCTTAAACTTTCGATAACCCGGTATGCAAGTCGCGCTCTCTTTGAAGCGCCTCGGCCCTCCGGTTTTTTTTTCGAAGAAATTTAATGCTGAAAAAGACAACCACAATTAGAATCGAACAAGGGTGGGTGGGTGAAATGGGACTTTAAGAAGAGTACTTATACTACGAAAACAATGCGAAAGTGAAACTAAGATGGCAGCGGCGCCATTTGATAAACATAAAAAGATAAAGTTTACCTACGAAATGAACGATAAAACTCAAAACGTAAGTAAACTAAAACTTAATAGAGTCTTCATATTATGTAACTAGAGAAAACCTTGTTATTTACTTTTGCTTCTACACTTTGTTTCCATCCTTAGCCATATATTTTTTTTTTTTTTTTTCTTTGGCTTTTGACTCCTTTTATTCTATTTTTTTGGAGTTTTTATTTTATTTATATTTATATTTTTCTTTTCTTTTTATGGAAACTTCTTTTCTTTATTTTAAAAGCAATTAACTAACTTTTGTTTACCGCGTGTTTTTCTCTTCTTCTTTTCTTCCTCATTCTATTCTCGGACTTATCTAAATTGGGTAGGTTGAATTTTTTATTTTGTTTTGTTTTGTAACAGGGGTAAAGATTTGTGGTTTATGAAAGGCTAAAGAAATGCTTTCGAGGGGCTTAACTAGCGGAAAATAATTCATAGGTTTGAATTTCTGGCTATATCGATCCAAAGAGGGCCTAAATTCTTGCTTAGGATATGGCATAGTGATCAAGCAAGTGGACGTGTGATTTCTCTATCCGGAGTTTACTTCTCCCTTGTGTCATTTCTCAAATGTTCCACTCATATAAGGCTTTAGGCTATATTCTTACAAGATTTGTAGAATAAGTACTCTAGCCTAGAGTTCAGAAACTTGCTGCTAATAATCATAGATAGTCATGTAATATATTTATAGATAGATGCAAAGATTATTACCTACATTTTAACCTAAGTTTCTAACAATTATTCTAATGCAAAAGCTACGTGAGACTTCTAGATTATTAAGAGCATAGAGAAAGAAAACAATACCAATATTCCTAAGTGTATAGCTAACTTATTTATTTATATTTTTGAATTTTTGAAATTTTAACTAGAAAACAAGTGCACATTATACCTATCTATATCCTAACAAATGTCTTAATTACACGTGTTTCTATACCCCCCCCCCCCCAAACAAGAAGCATGCTTTGTCCTCAAAGCATTTAAATAAAGATGGTAGAAAAATACCATGGAAACGCGTGAAATTCTGGAACATCTGCAAAACAAGGTTAAAACATACTAATATAAAAACTGACGCAACTCTATAAGAGTTCCACCCATTATGGGGTTAACAAGAATCAAATTGCTTGGGACATAAGCAGACACTAACTAGAATTAAAACTTACTTTATCTCCCGCTTTATTCATCATCCTCCTCATCCTCTTCTTCTATAAAGAAGTGAGGTTCCTTCGCGTCCTGCCATGCCATGATAATTTGCCAGGCTTCCCGCAATTTATCATCTATTATTGCTAACCTATTAAGCGCCACTTGGTTTGACGAGGTGTAGGGTGCAACCTGATGAGGTTGTATCCTCCACCCTTGCCAAGTCATTGCACGGAAAGATCGAATAATACTATTGGTGGGTCGTATAGTGTCGACCGTAATCCAATCCGTGAAACGTGTACAAAAAATAGGGAAGAAACATAGCATAATACGGGTAATTAGAACAGGCATAAGAAGATACTTATGCCTCATGCTATGGGCTCGTGCTAAACTAGACATCAAGGTTCTTGGAAGGTCATAGAACATACGTCCCGTGGCTAAAGCAAGGAAGACGCTGCAAGTGGCATCATTCACGTAAGAAAAAATGCCATTCCCTAAAAAATGTTTAGCATGATCCAAAACATAACAGTTCCTATGTTCATGGACAAAGCTACCAAAGGCTACGTTATATTCCTCTTGGTCCTCGATACGGAAAATGTGTCGCCCCCATCGACTCATGCAAAACTCATAAGTGTAGACATACATATTATCTACCCAATAGCACCATGGGTCTTGTATTTCAGCGGGCATAGCAAGTCCAAGAACAAATGCTAGCAAGAACACGGTAATTTCCATTGGTTCATCATCAATGTTGATGGAGAACACTTGTTCTCCATCCGGTCTCTCAAAAGAAAATGCAGTTATCGTAAAAATAAGATGCTAGTGTTGGAGAATAAAGTTCAGCAGGTCTTACCATAAGCGGTTCCCAGCCTACGTATGTGATCACCTCGCCAAACCAAGCACCATAAGTAGTGCTTTGGAACAAATCTTCGAAAGATTGTTCCAGTATTAATGTAGGAGATGTCATCTCAAAATTACGCTCTGGAATAGCTGCGAATGACCCGGGAACAACCCGCAGAAAACTGGAATTTTTCTAGTCCACGGAAGTCAGGGCGCAGGTGCGCTCCACTTGGGCGCAGGTGCGCCTCAGGGTTTTGGACTTATAGTGTTTTGGGCGCAGGTGCGCTCAGCTTGGGCGTAGGTGCGCTCTGTGCAAAATTTCAGAAAAATTAGTAGGGCGCAAGTGCGCTCCGATGTTCTGATGGTTGAAAAATGAGACGAAACGTGGGAAACGTGGGAGTGAAAGGTGAGTGATGGAAGTTAGGTGTAGCGTGGGTTGTGAGTGTAGAATGAATGAAGTTTATATAGGTTTTAAGTTGCTAAAACGAATCGGGAAGTTGCCAAAAAAGCTTTTACGGCAGTTTCCGGAAATACTAAAATTTCCAAACCCGAAAACGGAAACAACTCATATTATTTATTCTAAAACAACCCTAGTATCTTTTAGGTTGAATTTAGGATAGAACCTACCTATTTTATCGATATTTCATCCTACCATGATATTTATTCATAGATATGCCTAATCGGCAATATTCTCTCCTTGACTCCGAAATAACTTCTAAAAAAAAAATGGGGGTCATATAAAAATCATGCTGGACTAAATAATACCACCCCCAAACAATTTGGAAAAGTGGGATCAACATTAAACAACCACGCACGATGAAAATAACGACAGTATATTAATATTGGCATTAAATGCCCTTTCACTACAAATTCAAATTACGGAATTAAAACTTACATTAAAATAACTAACAATAATAAAACTACAAATAAAAATCATCAAGCTATATTATCCCTAAACACGTCGGTACTGGTAGCGGAGGGCACACGCTCAGGAGATGGCTCCTGAGCTCCCGATGGGCCAGCACCATTCGTTTTTCGACGATGACGCTCGTGCCTCAATGATGTATCCTAAGAAGGAGAATCCCTATGAGGGGAAGCGTGCAAGCATATCGGCTCGGAACTGGCGCTGAGATTCCAGCTCAGCCCTCATCTGTTCCCACCGCTCATCCTCTCGCTGGGTACGAATCTCGAAGTTATGGTGTATAGTAGCCTGTCGAGTTCGGAGGTCTTCGCAGATAGTATTGAGTGAACGCATGCCACGATGAATCACATCCATGTGTTCTGCCTCTGAACTACACCTCTCCAAAGCATCAGCATCAAAACAAGTCAAGTCCTCCTCATCCTCCGAGTCATTCTCATTTCCACCATCCTCCTCGTCCTCTACCTTATCCTCAGACAACCTCCAAACTCGTTGGACACAAATCCTTATAAATACGACGATTTTGGTGTAGGGTGAGGTAAATCCTATCAGACGTCGGAGTTGCTCTCAACTTCAGCTTGATCATGGTTATCAAAATAGGGAGAGGTGCAATAGACTTTCCCACTCCCCTAATTATGCTAAGCAAAAACTCCAAAATGCAAAACTCGTACTTCTGCTCCTGGAGTATCCATAGAATGTGGAGGCAGTTCAGACCGATGTCGCTGACCTTCTCCTTCCCTAGGGCGTTCGACCAATCCACCGAAATGCACCCGGTGGTTGGTTCCGAGGGATGCTGGCGAACACAATGCGAAGCTTGTATTGTAGCTCCCATTGGTAATACCGCGTTCATCAAAGGCTCTACCCCATTATATTGGGACTCCTATAACGTGGCATCGAGATGGATTCTAGGCGGAATACCTAGAATCTCAGCCAACAACCCAGTAGTTACTTCTTTCCTCTTCTTCGCCACCGTAACAAAAATTCTACTCCCATCCAACTCCCTCGTGTTGTAAAACCGTCGGACTAACTCTTCGTGGTAGAAGGCTTTGGTGGAGTACCACAAGCTATTCCAATCTCTACTAACCATTTCGTCACCGTAAAACAGCGCGAAGTGGTCGCCAGTAAATGCTTGCTCCGGCAAAATTCGACGTTGTTGAGCCATTGGAGTGTTTGGAATGTAGTGGGGAAGCAATGAGGGACAACCTCACAAAAAACGATAGTGGTGGTGGTGTGGTGGCACGGCAGCATGAATTTCTTTATTTTTCGGTGGTTTTTGGTGATTTAACTTGGTGGAGGTGGTGGTGGAAAGATTTTAGAGAAGATTTGAAGTTGATTTGAACTGTGGGCGTGGGTTTAATTAGGTTCCTTTTTAATTTTTGGTTTTAGGTTTTGAATTTTTTTGTTTTTGTTTGTTAATGGCGGTTTGAGAATATGAAGTCACGACTGTTCGTGTGGAGCAAGGGGCGTGGGTGCGCGCGAGTTGGGCGCAAGCCCAATTTTCGATATTTCGACTTTTGTCGATTTTTAGCGCAACTTTAAACTAAATTTGCCGCTTCGTTACCGGTCCGATTTTTGCGAATGAGATATGGAAATGATCAGGAGAGAATTTCCAATCCAATGATCCATAAAACACTCTATTCCGACCGTGGATGACATATAAGATAGTGGAAAATGCCTCAAAGTGCGTGCATGACGTAAGTTATGCGAACGAATGAACTCTAAATTCATAGATAATGTCAACCCGAATCGAATACAATTAAACGGCCTAAGCAACTCTAATGGGACCTAAAACATTCTAGGATGGAAGCACGAAAACCCCACCCCCAAATAGATTTTTTACAACAGAGTTTATAATTTTTTTTATTTTTTATTATTATTTTTTTTTAAGTGGGTCTTTTAAATTGATTCGAGATTACTATGTTTATATTTATGTTTATATATATATATATATATATATATATATATATATATATATATATATATATTTTTTTTTTAAATTTTATAAGGAAAAACAATAAGCAATAAGGACATAATTCACCCCATAGAGAAACATGCCTCAAAAATCTGAGAAAACATGCAAGAGTGGAAAATGTGAATTATGTTAAACGTGGACTTAGGATCCGGTACTTACAGCCACACACTCCATAGGGAGAGCCCGGTTACCTTAATGGTGCACTCACCAATATATGGAAATGAAAGGAAATGCACCAAACACAAAAAATTGAATCATTTATAGTCAGATACTCGAGACGTTATCTAAACATATGTATGAACATGCAGTTTATCATATATCAACAACCGAAATAGTTGTGGATCATTCCATAAATAAATATCACAGAAAACATATCAAAACACAATCAAGCACCAAGATTTCCTATGACGCAACCTAGTGAACTGAAAGCGAAGTCGGATAAACCTATAACGTAACCTAGCGTGCACCTTCTTTTTCATCTTTGAACGAGAGGGTGTCCTAGTGAATAAATGTGGAAAAGTGAATGGTTGTGGAAGATATGGTGGATATGGATAAGTTGTAAAAGGAAAGCATGTAAACAATGAGGATGTGGGTTTAGCACAAAACTCATTCATGGTGTAGGTAGGGACTATCTCAAGTCTGAAAATGAAGGTGTCAAATAGTTTGTCCTTCTGAAGTATTTGTTTACTAGGTGGATTTAAAAAATTATGAAGCATAGGAGAAACAAAAGGATCGAGTGCAAACTCGAGATTCCTTTGAAAGGGTGGAAGGAGGGGAGTCGAGGTGGATGTTGTGCAAAGTAGTTCTTGATAGGGTGAATCATCACCTGCTCTAAGAAACTCATCAAATTCCTCATCTAGATTGGTCATATCCACATTACTATGGTAGTCCTCTATATCTTTGAGAAAGTCATCTATCTCGTCCTCATCCATAATATGTGTATCGACTAGTGTAAGGATGAAAATGTTGGAGTCTGAACTTCCAAAGGAAAGATATTTGGGAATATGATTATCAGGGAACGTGTTGTTGAAATAATCTCGAGCGAAGCTCTCGATCATGCTAACCTCTCCATCCATAGACGAATCGGGTAAATGTGTCTTTGTTTTAAAAACATTTACTTCAACAACAAGATGGCCAAAAGACATGGACATCGAACCATCGCGGCAATTATTGAGCGCATTGGCAGTTGCCAGGAAAGGACGTCCTAAGATGATCTGGACAAAGTCGTTAGCGACTTCTGTATCGAGAATGACAAAATCAGCCAGATAGTAGAAATCCTAAACTTTTACCAGCACATTTTCGACCACACCCTTAGGATACTTAATAGACCGATCAACTAATTGCAATGTCATTTTAGTGGGTTGCATCTCGTCTAGACCTATTTGTCTATACAAATAAAACGGGAGTAAGTTAACACTAGCCCCCAAGTCTAATAACGCGGTCGTCGTATAGGAATCTCCTAAGGTGCATTGTCTGATGGGGACGACCGGGGTCCTTGTACTTAATAATTCCATTATGTTCATATAGAGTTGGGAATTGTTACATTTAAAAGGCGTCTTTTGGTATATATTGGTCTACGCACGCCTAGTAGTACCACAACTCCTTAAGAAACTTAGCATGGTGTGGTAGCTTTTAATAGCTTCGAGGAAGGGAAGGTTTATAATTAGATTCTTGAAAACGTCCCTAATCTCCTCATAATTTGTATCCCTAGTTAACATGGCTAATTTTTGTGAAAATGGTGGTTTCTCTCTATATTTAGCATATGTATCACCTGGATGTTTAACCTTGGCTTTTTGTTTCTTAGGTTGTGTTGTAACTGGTACCTCTACAGTGGTAGGCTCTTCAGTTTCTATTTCGGTTTCTAGTAAAATAGCAGGTGTAGGGATCTTGGTGGGGTAACTATAGGCATAGTTACTTTGTTATCAACCACTCTGCCAGAACGGAGAGTGGTCATGGCATTTAGCTCACCTACATTTTCATATTCATTACTAGTATTATCGGTTACCTCAAAGGCTGTGTTTGTTATTTTAGGATTAGGTATTGCGTGACTTGGAAACACACCTTTGGGTTGGGCTTTATCTTGGGCCAACTATTGGCTTAAATTATTAACGGATTGTAGAAATTTGTTGGTTAGATTGAGCCATGGTTTGGAAAATTTTTTGGTCACTTGTATGAAGGTGTCAAGACGATCCGGTTTGTGTGGGTGTAATAGTCCCGTGGTGTGGATGGAACTATCTCGTGAATTATTTATGGGGCGGATTTTGATAGTTATTATTTTACCTAACGATACCTCTATTAGCATTATAATTATTATAACTACCTTGACCTTGTGCTTGACCTTGTCGAGGTTGCACTTGGTTGTTATAAGTATTATAATTACCCTGACCCTGCCCTTGTCGTGGTGGAGCTTGGTTATAACTGTGCGTTGGCCTAACATATTGATTATTGTATCCTGGATGTGTGACGTGTTGGTTATTTCTCCAACCGAAGTTGGGATTTTGTCTCCAAGGGGCGTTAGGTTCACTATTAATGGAACAAGCATGTTCATAGGCCATAGGACAGTGGGAGTCGGGATGCTCAGGACTCCAATAGAAACTACATGGATTTGAATTTACATTCATGACGGGGATAGGCTTTTGTTGAACAGAAATGGCCTCTACCTTTTTAGTGAGTGATTCGATTAGAGTTTTAAGCTTGGGATCGTGTTTAATTTCAAACATCTTGGCGGCCTTAATCGTATTAGAAGAACTAAGCGGAGCGGTGGATATCGTCACTACCCCAGTTGTTGTTTAAGCTTTAGTTTGATCCTCTAAAAAATTTATAAGCCTCCGAGGCTCCTTTACTTAAGAAACTACCCCCATTCATTATGTCAAGGACTTCTTTATGGTGGTGTAGAAGTCCTTTGAAAAGGCACGAACTAACGTGTCTTTAGCTAGGTTATGATGTGGAATTAGGTGAAAGCGATTCCAAGGCTCTGCCTTGATTCATGAGGATTTTGTGAAAAAAATGAATCTTGGAAAGCATCTCATCCGTTTTAATTTGTTCCATAAATAGGCTGAACAAGTTTAGCCCACGAGTCCAGGGATGGTGGAATGTTGTTAGGACTTTTAATTTGTTCAATCCAACGTAGGATGGTGGAATAAGGTTTTCATGGTCTAAACCATGGTCTAAACCATGAAAAACGGGTAACAAATTAAAAATATTTGGGGGGATTCGAAAATCCCCCACTGGGTCTGCTAGAACGATGCAAGATTTGGGGCTATTGCTCAAGGCTATGTAGAAGTCAGAGAGAGGAGTCTCTCCTTCTTCAGGCATTATATCAGGTGGTGTGTGTGAAATAGTAGCTAGAGGTGTAGTGGGTGGTATACTAGATAGACTTGTTTGTTGACGTTGTCGTGTAATTACGTTCGGTGTTTTTGTTCAACCATACCTTAATCTCATATAAGGCTAAGACCAAACTTAGCTAAACACGTCAACACTCCAAACAATCCTGATATACTAGTATAAACCTCTAACAGGAGATGCGAGGTGTGGAAGAAATGAATACCTGATTGCGTCCTTGCTTCCGGCTTATGAATAAGCGTCTTGTTTACGCTTGTTGAGGTGTATATAACAAGTTAGAACAACTGAAAAACTTGAAAAATTGAAGTTCGAATCAAACTGTGGAAATCCGGCAAAATTCATTTCGAGGGCTGGGGGCTCACTTTGAAGCGCAGTGCGCTTCGGTGTAAATAAACTTCAAGTTCTGATGTTTTGGCTGGTCGCTCAACTTTCGATAACCGGTATGAAGTCGCTCCTTTGAAGCGCAGTGCGCTCCGTACAATTTTTTTTTCGAGGAAATTTAATGCTGAAAAAGACAACCACAGTTAGAATCGAACAATGGTGGGTGGGTGAAATGGGACTTTAAGAAGAGTACTTATACTACGAAAACAATGCGAAAGTGAAACTAAGATGGCAGCGGCGCCATTTGATAAACATAAAAAGATAAAGTTTACCTATGAAATGAACGATAAAACTCAAAACGTAAGTAAACTAAAACTTAATTACGTGCCTAAATTTATCAAAGATTGTTCTACTCTCGATCTATTGAACAGATATAGTGGAGTAGGAAGTTAGTTCCACTCCTAGTCCTTCCAAGATCTTTGTGTTTTCTAGTCTAATTACTCTACTCTAAGTCTAATGAGAGATTTACAAAATGATAACTAGACTACGATGCAACTACCCACAAGATGCAACTAGTCGACTATTTAAACAACTATGGGAATACTACGTCGATTCTATGATAAGGAGTTAGAGGGGGATTGATTCCACCTTAGCTCAACTTAATCCACTAACGACGAATCGTTGTAATCCGAATTGAACTGCTTCGTAGAACAATCTGGTTATTCCTAATCCCTAATTACACATGGCATTTCTACCAATTCATAACTAGCATGTGAACGATTACACCCATTCTCATGGTGAACTAATCATTTCTAGAATGGAAAGGAAATTACGACTATTCAACATTAACACAAATCAAGCCTTCATCAAGGCTTCGCAACCCCCTCTAATGGAGGTTTAGCCGAGAATCATCACGCTATCATTCCCAATCAAATTCGAACAAGACATGATATAAAGATTGAAATTTGCTTAATTTAAACTTCAATAGCAACTACTCATGCAATAATTATTTCAATCTAATTAAGACAACTATTGAATCTAAGAATTAAACTAATTAAGTAAAGGAAATGAACTAGATTATCAAGAACACTAATTTATTAATCTAATAAAAATCAATACAATAATGTAATACTAAATTTAAAACAAGAATAAAAACTAATTAATTAATCTAAAACTAGATCTAGAACTAAGGTTTAATGGCTACTTTTCTTATCCTAACCTAATTTATTTTCTAACCTAACTATCTCCCTCTACAAAGAATCAAACTTTTGTTTTTATACTTTCAGATACAAAAATCGTGCATGGGCTTGGAGCCATGTTTTGGGCCGGAAAATCGGGCCCAAAACCCAATTCTTTCAGTCCGGAAAGGGCTCTTCAACTGGATTTGTCTTCAACAGACTTTTCATCCACTTCTGCTCCTCTAATTGGGTCAAGGCTTAGACCATTGGAAAGCTCTTTCCGAGCCGGTCGTTTTGACATAAGGTAGGCCCAATTCTGAGGTCTGAGTCCAAAGATCTGACCCCGGAAGTTCTGGCGACTTTGTGTGTTGTTTACGCGCCGGCGTCGACTTTTGACTTTTGGCTTTACAAAGGCTTTGTCTTCTTGAATCTTGGCCTTTAATCACGGAACCCCTTAGCAACCGACCTTTGCTCCTTTATCTCGCTAAAGTGGCACATTTCTGTACATCATGGACTTTGAAGCCTGAAATGCATAAAAAACACATAATCAGTATTAACTCTTAATTATTACTCACATAATTGGTCTAAAAGTATGATGGTTAAGGGGTTAAAACTACAGTTTTTGGCTCTTATCAGCAACCTAATAGCAAATGATATAAAAATGTAAAGAGCGCATGCCGGTGTTTCATGGCCAAATTATAAGCGCACGCCTATGGATTATTGCAAATAACTGTAATAATAATAATAATAATAATAATAATAATAATAATAATAATAATAATAATAATAATAAATTTTTTGTGTGCATGCTTAGGATTTAATCCTTGAGGACATTGGACAAATGCCTAATGGACCACCGAAAAATGGACTTCGGACTTGATGCCTTTTTGCCTGATCTTAATGCCTCCTCTCACGTTTGATTGTGTTGAACGCACAAGGACTGTGGACCCCGATTTTCATCGTCCAAGCACCACACATTTAAAAATAATAATAATAAAAAAATTATTGTAAATTTTTAACTCATGTAAATAATTTAGTTAATATGTTTGTAGATATATTCATGTAATCAAGCCCAAGAAGTAACAAATTGTAACTTATTGGCCTTGTGCCCCATTTCGGCTTGGTTTGTGAGCTTCTATATGTTTGTAAATAATTTTCTAAAACAGGTGAGTGGCATTGACCCCGACCTGTCAATAGGTCAATGACCACTCAAGTCATCTTTGACCCCAAGTGCGTGTAAGCACAACTTGGGAAAGTACGTTTTCTTTTCTCTCCCTTGAATCTCTTGTCAAAGGGTTATATGCAATTTCTAAGCATGATTAGGCTACTTGCATAAAAATCAATCTTAGCCATTTTGAAATGATATGATAGCATGTTTAGAATCATGATTTAACATTAATGCATGTTTAGAACGTATGACTAGTAAGCATGATTAGAATTCAAATTTTATGAATGCTTAATAATTTTGCAAACATGACAAACTATAAACACATGCTTTTATATCGGGTACCTAAAACATACTTTTAGGGAATCTACTACATGCACAAATTTTCTACCATTACGGTAAATCAAAATATAGGCCTACCTAAGAATAACGAACTGTTACCCTGCATACAAGAGGTAATTCAATCATTCTCGTAGTTGAGAACAATCTTTCAACTAAACATCTTCAAAATGCTAGTTGTCCTATTTTACATATCTAAGCTTCATGAAGGACAACTTCTGATGCATTTTCATTTTCTATCTCAACACGGGTGTGTAAAAATACAATTTTTTTTGGGTACTCGCTAAACCCCCAAGTCTTTCAACTATTCCCTTATAGTTGATCGAGAAACATGACACCCTAGTTTCATCCTATTTGGGGGTGTGCATAGTCTAGGGGAATCTGACATAAAAAGACCCCAAGAACCTAGTCTCGGGAATCTGACTTAAAAGGACCCAACATAAAGTATTGAGTATCTGACTTTAAACGACTCATTTTTCGTGGCATTCAAGTAATGCCACAATAATGTAAACGTGCCCTTCTATTTGGAGAGATAGTTGTAAGCGTCGAATCCTTTGTCCAAATAACTTGTGTATTCCAATTTAGTACCTGATGGGTGGTAGGGTAATGTTTATCAACGACGCGAGTTTATTTGTTCAACATATTAGCGAATAATCTGTATTCGCTAAATCATTCCACCATCTGGGAGCGAATAATGTCAATGGTTTCTACAAACCCTTATGCTTGATAAAAGTCTTAGGAATCTGAGTATAAACGACCTAAATTATTATTATTATTATTATATATAAATTACCTAAATTATTATCATTATTATATGTGTGTGTGTGTGTGTGTGTGTGTGTGTGTGTGTGTGTATTTTGGTTGTTTTCTTTGATTGGTTTGCTATTTTTAATTTTCTTGTTGCATGTTGTAAGTTTTTCAGCCAAATTTGTGCTCACGTTTCTCAGGTAATTTCTTTCCCTATCTCTCTTGATACTTTGAGGACATAGCATCCATCTGTTTGGGGGTGGGAGCTGAGAGAAACATTTTGCAAAAATTAGACACTTTTAGGTTATTTATTTTTCTTTCTAAAAAAAAATTAGTTAGTCGTATTTAGTAATAAAGGTTTTGTTTCCTTTTATGTGATGAAAATTGTCTAGAAATCTCACATTAGCATTAGAATTAGGATTGGTTCTTAGAAACTAATGTTAATACGTACGCAATAGTTTTGACATCTTTTCATGAATATTTATGTAATGAGTGACAATGATTGTACATAGCAGTAAATTTCTGGGACCCACGGTTAGAATACTTAATTTCCAAATCCAGTAAGAATCTAGCCAAAAAACCTCAGTATAAGTGTATTTGAGTAATGACCCAAGGATGAAGCAATTTCGAGTAGAAAGAAATCACACGGCCACTTGTTTGATCACTATACCATATCCTAGGCGAGAATTTAGGCATTCTTTGGACCAATATAGCCAAAAAAAAATATGCAAACCAAAAAAAAAAAAAAAAAAAATTTCCCCTAGTTTTCCCCGTTTAGCGTTTATATTAGCCATTTCATTTTTCAACCATTATTACCTTATCCATATCCATAGCTGATGAGTTTGAGAAATATGATGAAGAGCATCAAAGAGAAGAGAAAGAGCTATACAAATACAAAAATTCGTTCTATCTGTTGGCACCAATTGATGAATCTAATTAGCTATGTCAAAACCAAGAAAAATTAAATTACATAAAAGAAAAAAATTAAAGTTATAAACTCCAAAAATAAAATCAAATGGAGTAGAAAAGCAAAAAAAAGGCGAAGTTTGGAACCGTTTTGAAACAGAAGAACACTAGGTTTTCTTCAATAATTATTTGAAGACCATATTTTCTCTAACTCATTATTTTGTTATCTCTTCCATTCCTTCTAAACCACTTCCTAAACCCCGTAATACCTAATAAAAGTCATCTAGCTCAAATAGGAATAAGTTAGTATGATAGTAAGTGGTAGATGTGATTGATCGATCTTGGTTTCCTTGGATGTCATTGAGATGTGAGGAAACGTGTGCCCATTGCATACTAGAGTAAACAAAACTTGAGTGAAAAATATGAGAGAATTTGTGTTTCGATACATACCAGTGAGAACCTACTTAAGAACGCTCTCAAAAGGATCCAGAAACGGATCTGCTTGTACATTTCATTGTATAAGTTGAATTGTTGTAGGTATGAGCTGAAAAAAGAGAAGGAAAGGAAAAAGAATAAGAATAATATTGTACACGTGTCAGAAGATGATTGGTTTAAAGCTATTTGGGAAGACTATAAAAAGACCGGATCAAGAGAGACAAGATCCATTCTATTGTTTCCTACAAAACTTGTAAAAACCAGAGCGACAGTGAACAATTCTGAACAATCTGTAAACTGCCATTGTTAAGCCATAAACTTGAATTACTTCATCTCAAATCCTTAAAACACATCATAAATCATTGTTCTTTAGAGAGATTATCTTGAACATTACATACGTCACTAAGATTTAGGAAAGGAAATCAGATTTATGAAGTACCATTTCATTTTCTTTCAAACATGTGTTGCATGTCTATTATTGCTTTTGATATAAAGGATCTTATTTCTAGCAAGTGAGAAACATATACCAGGAGATTAAGAGGTTCTTTACTTGTGTTCACTGTTCTAAAAATCGGTCTAGGCGGTCTCTAGGCGCTAGGCCCCAACCGACTCGCCTAGGCCCAAGTCGTTTAAAAATTGGTGGACCGACTAGACGGGTCTAGGCGGACTAGGCGGTCCAGTCAATTTTATTTATTTATTTTTAATTATTAAATATCAAAAATTAAAGGCCCGTGTAGGCTTAAGATTTGAATGAGTTTAAAAGACTAAAGTCTAATGTAAATTATATGTCACTATAACAAAGAGTATGTTTTTATATGAAGTCGATATTCTTCAACTATTACGCATTTTTGTAATAAGTATCTTTGTTTGTGTTTATTTTTTGAATTATAGTAAATGTTTTTCTTCATTTTTTATAGTATAGGTGTGTATTACTATATATATTAGGGAAAAAAACCGCCTAGCGCCTAGCCCATCTAGACACTACCTAGAAGGCCTAGGCGCTAGGCGCTCTCCTACCGCCTAACTACCGCCTAGCGTTTTTTAGAACACTGCTTGTGTTGCAATATGATTGGGTAATATTTACCAAAAATTTCAGGCCACTAAAAGTTTAGGGCCCTCAGCCCGAGTGCTAAAGAAATATAAATAAGGGAACCCTGTTGGAGAACGGGTACAGAAGCTAGCCGAATTCGCATTATCCTAAAGTCAGAAAAAACTCTAAAATCTTTGAAAAATATATTTTATTAAACTTCTAAAATAAATAATACAAAAGATTTGGAGGTCAAGGCACCCGCAACAAATTGAGGTTGCAAGACCTTCCTGACACGAGATAATGACTAAATGTTTCCCGTGAAGGTAATTGGAGAAGGGTTGCAGTTTTTACACCCACTTTATGGGATTGGCATCTTTTTGACCAATTCCAAGATATTGGCACCCTCCATTAATCATATAAAAAATCACCTATGGCAAGAAGTTGTTGTGAAAATGTAATGCCCACAACAAGGAGTTGCCGTGAGATGGCAAATCCATGGAAGGTTGTTGTCGTGAGTTTTTTTTTTTTTTTTTTTTTATAGCCACCAGAAAAAAAAAGTCAGTTGCCGTGAGATAGTTGTGTTCATCAAAATGGAGTTTTTATTTGTATTAATTACCAAAACTCTTTTTCATCAACTTGATCACAAGTTTTTTTTAGAACGTATGAAAAAAGTTGCTGCGAGATAGTAATATTATGTCTCGATTGTATTTTTTTTTTCCTTTATGAGTTTGGTGTTGTTCTTGGAGCGTATGAAGAAACTCTAAAAAAGAAAATGAGGTATCCGTATACCGTGTGTTCAAAATTTGAAGTGAAAATAAAATAAAATAAATAATAATAATAATAATAATAATAATAATAATAATAATAATAAAATAAATAAATAAATAAATAAATCTCTGCGGCAACTCGCTATCGTATAATGTGAGATCTCGTAGCAACCCGATACTGTAGATTGTGGGATCTCGCGGCAACCCGATATTGTAGAACGTGAGTTCTCGCGGTAACTCACGGCGACTGCCGTGAAACTATGGAATATATGGGGTGTAAAAAGACATATAGAGAATACCGGAATAACCATTATTCATATAACCTTATGTTAAAGGGTGTCAATCCCATAAAATTGGGTGTAAATGTGGTGACCCATTGAGAATATGACCTTTCAAAACTGCAAAAGTCATGTGGTTGTCTACGACCTTCATGTCGTGAATTATGGGCCAAATACTCCACCAGATTCAGTGGCATGGATCAAAACTCGATTTCTTCTATTTGCACCAGAAACACTCGTAGAAACACGTCACTAACCAAAGAGTAAAAACCTTAACAGTTAATCGTAATACCAATATTTCAAGATAACTCGCAGAAGCCTTAACAGTTAATCGTAACACGTCACTAACTAATTCGTAGAAGCTCTACTATTTTAGTCTGACAAAATAGATGGTATAGACTTAAGATTTAAGATATCCGCACCTTGAAGTCCTGGAGGGAGAGAGTGTGTAGAGAAGTGCGGTTTTGCAGCTTCAGTTGTATTTAAGGTTAGCTTCATTATTTGAGTCTGTAAGTTAAGTTCTACTTTCTTGATATGCAACTTTTTCATAGAATAGTTTAATAACTTGCCTGATAAAATATCTCTTGATATACAAAATAATCTGCCCCCTTTACAAGTTTGGGCGATTTGAGATAGCATAAGAAAAGGTTTTATGAAAATTTTGCAGACATTGACTGTTGACTATCGAACGTTATGTTGACGTACGTATGTCTTTGCTGGTTGGTTCGATCTATTGAGTGAATTCCGTCACCTGAACAGCCAATATAGTTTAAAGGGAGAGTTTGTACATTAAGAATTGTAATGGGAGAAATGACAGAGCATACTTTAATTAATATTATCGAAGATGAATTGGTTTCTTCTATCCTAGGAAACATTGCCATGGTCTCTGGATTAACCGCCAAATGTTGTATCTATAGAGTCCATGATAATCTTCGTGCATTGAAAGAAAGGACGTATTCTCCTCATTTAGTGTCAATTGGTCCGCTCCACCATGGAAATCTGAAATCTATGGAGAAGCATAAATGGCTTTACTTGAAGTCTTTTCTTGGTCCAAACCCACTGATGTTAGTAGAGAATTATGTACAAGTCTTTAGGAGCTTTGAAGTAGATGCGCGTAGATGTTACGCAGAAACTTTTAGTAGTTTAAGCAGCAATGAATTTGTTAAAATGCTGCTCCTCGATGGCTGTTTCATTATTGAGCTCTTTCTGAGGTATAGGTTCAATGATCGGAGACAAGATGACGACCCTATTTTCAATACATCTTGGATGCTCTCTTCCTTGAATCGCGATCTAATGTTGCTTGAAAACCAACTCCCTTTCTTTATTCTTGAATATTTGATTACCTCTAACCGAGAGGATCTTCATCCAAATCCTTCCAAATACCTCACTGAGAGTGCACTTCGGTTTTTTTCTGGGATGATGCCAATACGACTACAGATGAAACCTAGGTCCCTAAGCTATAATCATCTGCTTGATTTAGTAAGAAATGCACTTCTTCCCCCTTGTGTAGAAAGGAACATGTCGCAGGACATTCGGAATCTTAAGCTTATACCTTGCGCGATGAAGCTACAACAATTCGGGATCAAGTTCAAGAAGAGTGACGATTTGAACCTCCTAAGCTTAAAGTTTAAGAATGGAGTGCTGGAAATTCCACCTTTGAAGATTCAAGATGTGACAGAACCTTTATTGCGAAACCTTATCGCCTTTGAACAATGTCATATAGGATGTACCAACGAATTTACATCTTATGCTTTTCTTATGGATAGCCTCATTAGCAACAAAAACGATGTTGAAATTCTACAAAACCATGGCATTATTGATCACTGGTTGGGCAGTGATGAAGATGTAATGGGTATCCTTAACAAACTCTGCATCGAGGTTAATCTTGATTATGAGTTCTACTTTTCTGAGCTGTGTGAGCAAGTAAATAACTACTGCAAAATGAAGTGGCACAGGTGGCGGGCAGATCTGAGACGTGACTATTTCCACAACCCGTGGGCTTGGCTTTCAGTTATTGCTGCACTTCTTATTATAATCTTCACCTTCTTGCAGACTGTTTTTTCCATCGTTACATATGTCAAAACTTATTAATTGTGCAGTGAGTATGTGCCTGCTCTGTAATCTTTCATATCATATCTGATAAGTTGTTTATTAAATGTCTGGGAATGTTCTGCTTTCATTTTTGACATAAATCAATGACGGTAAGGGTTGTTTCCTTTCTTAAGCGCAGACAATGAGGCTTAAGGTTAAGGACCTGGTTCCTGTTTCGATAGAGGTTCACTACAGATGTTTTTTTTTTTTTTACCTATGCGCTCAAGTTTCAAGTTCAACCTGCTCTGAAGCACAAATATCTTGCAAATTAAAGCAGACTCTGCATTCATACTTGTAATCCCAATATAGCTCTGCTTTGGACATCCAATGCAAAGGAGACTATCCAGGTGGCAATTTGATGTTGTATGAGAAGTAAAAGTCACTCTCAGAACCAGCGTTTTGTTTTAATCACTCTCAAGGACAGGGCTAGTGAAAGTGAAAGTTTACCCCTGTAAGCAAGAACCCGCCCACCATTTCGTTCTTCAGAAAACACTCAAAACACACAACCCAAAAAACCCGAGATCACAACCCAAAAAAAATGAACGCACAACACAAAAAAAGAACGGCTATCAAAAACTTGAACTTGCTGGTTCAAAATATGAGTTTTCAGGATGTGGCTTGTTCTTCCACAATAACGATTGACCTTTAAAATGTTTTGACACTTTATCACTGGGTTTAATACATATCAGAGCTCCATCATTTCAAATTGATTTAATCTTCTTTTTCTGTTATACCCTTTCAGGCATAGAACGTCCATAGGAGAGCTAAACACGCACGCTTTTACCGCCCAAACTCCTTTGTGTGTTGATATACTGCACACTCAGCCCCTAAGATTATGTAATTCGTTGATAGTTCCTTCTCCAGACGTTTGTATCTCTAAAACCAGTGGTTGCGTTCAAGTTAACCGAGTAATATTTCGATATAGCTGGTGATCGTCATTGTAATTTCCCAAAATCCACTTCAAGAGTCCACGTTGTTAGAACCTTACACAGTTACACCCATCTCATACAGAACCTGCTTGCACTCAGAGCTATTTGCTGTTGCTTCCTTTTCTGATTGGATGTGACAATAGCCATCAATAGTTCCCTACGATGGCTGCAAGCTACAATATGCCACTTTTCTTCTTGAACATATTGCCCCTGATTGGTATAAAGAAAAAGGTTGCAACTGAAAACTTCATGTAGGGATGTCCATCTTGCCCGAAACCAGCCCAAAACCCGAACAAAATCACCCACACCGAACCCTGCTGAACCCGACAAAACCCGAACCCAAACCCAAACTGAAATACATAGGGTAGGGTTTGGTCACACTCTCTAAACCCGGACCGACCCGATAATTTAGCATTAAACCTGTTAAAAGGACTAAAAAACCCAAAACCGAACCCGGAAATCGAACCCCAAATCCGGTTTCAATGCATACTACTAATCTCATATAAAAGTATGAGTTAGATAACTATTTGGATTATGATCTCATTCATGTTTATAATGATTAGTTATTTAATATATTGGATTATGAAAAAATTTATGTCAGGATTTCCAATTTTTTCAGTAATTGCACGTGATCATGCTGTGTCTATAGTTCATTCCGAGTCCATCTATTTTTAAATCATATCAAATAATTATGTCTAAGTATAAGTGATAATTACTTCCAAGTTCATTAGAAGTTTTATTTTGTTTGAAGGATTTGTGGATAGCCGAAGAAAGAATAAAATGTAGATATATATTTCAAATAAAGTTTCTTATTATCTTCTTTCTTCATTTATATTGGGCTTTATACTACCCGAAATCCGAACCCGAGCTCGATGGGTACCCGAAATATAGGATTAGGGTAGGGTTTGATCACACTTCTCAACAAAATACCCAACTCCGAACCCGACCCGCCGAAAACCGGTCCGGATTCAGATAACCCAATACCCGTTCAAAACCCGAAAAGTCGGATTCGGGACAGGTCGGGTACCCGTTTGGACATCCCTAACTTCAGGTCAAGTTATATTATGTACAACAACACAAGTGTTCTTAGCAATTAAGATAGCTTCTAGCTGGTACTGTGAACTTCGATGGTATTTTCATTCCTTGAATTGAAACATTTTCTGAAGGCAACTTAACCGCAAAGTACAACACCATTCACTCAAGTGTTCACATGACTATGAGCAATCATTGTTTATAGTCCAATTGTGGTATAAACAAAGAATATTCATAGTCCAATATCTCATTGTTCATAGCTCAACTGGAAACTCTCAAATATTCATAGCTCTTAAGAAATTTTAGTAGAGAAAGTTGAAACTTGCTTTGCTTGGATTTCAGAGCTGATGTTGATTGGACTTATATCTTTAATGTTGGGACAATGGGCAAAATCGATTTATGAGATTTGCATTGATTCTTCTCTTTTCAATAGTCGATTCTATCTATGTTCAAAGGAGGATTTTGGCCTTACTGAACATTTCTTTATTACTAATTCAAAGTTATCTAGTTTAAATCGTACGTCTACAACCTTTGCTCCCAAGAATTTGCCATCCCATCTCTGCAGAGGTAACTACTAGCTTCTTTCTACTGTAGTTGGTCGTTGATTCAATTAAACAAGTTTCGTTTGGTTTACTAGTTTCTTCTTGCAGAGTCGCGAACCATTTGTTTCCCAATAAGCTCTGGAATAGCTTCATCGTTTTCTATTTGTTCTTGGGATTACTCATGTATTGTATAGTTGTGTAGCAGTTGGTCTGGCTATGATTGAGGTACAACTTACATTTCCACATGCAAGAAAGGGGTTTTGGGTTTTCTCACTAGTAATTTTGTTTATTAACAAGGTAAAAGTGGGATTTAAAAACAATAAAAAAGCTGGGCCAACTTATTTTGTCCTTAAGGGTTATTAAAATTTAAAAATTGGGTTCATGGGCTATTTAAACAGGGAATTGGGTTTGTGAGTGATTATAAAAAAATCATGTCCTCTAGAGTTGTTTTGAAACGAAATTGGGCCTTGGGGCTAATTTCTTGTTGTTGTATTTGATGGGCTTGAGTGGCTGGACAATGGACACTAACTCTAAAAATGAAAATCATGATTTATGCACGTGAATTCATTATAGGTATGGATTTAAAAATGTGAACCGATGGGCCTAGCTTTCAGCTGCTTCTCCTCTACCTCCCTTAGTAGCACTGTTCTAAAAATCGGTTTACAGGCAGCCTGAAACATTTGGTAAAGTGGGCAATAGGTCGGTCGGGCTAGCCGACCATGCTCTGGGTTTCAAATATTTTAGCTAAACATTTAAAGCCTTTTTTGTCGGATATTAAGACCAATCCCAACCCCTAAAGTCGATTAGTAGGATCGGGCTAACGGCCGAGTCACAAGTCTAAATCTCAAACCTTGACTCTACCCTAAGCCCTCTTTAAAGGCTTTAGGGTCGGGCCTATATGTTTTATTCATTTTACAAATGTCATTTTTTAGACAAAAGTTGTTTTTTGGTTTCTGTGTTATAAATTTCTGCTCTGTATTTCGCTTTAATGGTGTGGAAGGAAACCTTTAGTTCTAGACTTTGCTTGGATGTGAATAAAACTATAATTTATAAGAAGTAAGTGGGAAAAGAAATTGAGAATAATAAGTTCTAGACTTTGATTTGATGATCAAATAAGGAATAAAGTCTTATTTTTTATTAGGCTAGTGCTCATTGTTCTTCATGGTTGCTAGGTTGACAAATTTTTGTTATAAAAGACAAGTTATTGGAAGTATTCTTGGATGTAAGTGATAAATTACAAAGGACAATGTTATTTTAATTGAAAATATTTAACAAAGAGTTGGACAATTATGGTATGTGTATTTATAATAAAAGTGTGAAACTATAACTAGGGCTTGGTTAGGGCTGGATCTATGTTTCAGAATCTTAGCCCTAGCCCTGCCCTAGAAGGCATTAGGGTCGGGCTGGCCCTGCCCTAAACTCTGTGAGGGCTTTAGTTGTGAGGGCTTTATAGGGCTTAGGGTCGGGTCGGTCAGGGTCGGGTTAGGGTAGTTAGGGCCAAATTCCTACCCCTACTAGGCGGTCTCTAGGCGGTGCCCAACCAACTCGCCTAAGCCCAAGTCGTTTAAAAAATCGGTGGACTGATTAGGCGGATCTAGGCGGACCGATTAGGCTGGCTAGGTGACCTCCAGGTTTTTTTTGAATTGATTAAATGTTGAAAATTAAAGACCCATGTAGGCTTTAGATTTGAATGAGTTTAAAAAAGACTAAAATTCAATGTAAATTATATGTCACTATAAGAAAGAATATATTTTTATATGAAGTTGATTTTCTTAAACTATTAAACACTTTTGTAATAAATATCTTTGTTTGAATTTATTTTTTGAGTTATAGTAAATGATTTTATCAATTTATTGTAGTATAGTTGTGTATTACTATATATATTATAAGATATATTTGAAAAAAAACCACCTAGCACCTAGCCTGTCTAGGCACTGCCTAAAAGGCCTAGGCGCTAGGCGTTCTCCCACCGCTCTGCGGCC
This sequence comes from Coptis chinensis, assembly GCF_015680905.1. Classification (NCBI taxonomy): domain Eukaryota; kingdom Viridiplantae; phylum Streptophyta; class Magnoliopsida; order Ranunculales; family Ranunculaceae; genus Coptis; species Coptis chinensis. The sequence goes on along the minus strand of NC_141464.1, from coordinate 62,463,233 downwards.
TAGCGTTTTTTAGAACATTGCTCAGTAGAGAGCTCACAAGGAAATATCAACAAAATTTCATCTGTAATCAATGTTCTTGTGAAATTTCACGGCTTCTTGCCAGTCCACCACGTACACACTTCTCAGGAGCATATTGCTCTGCCCTCTTAATTTGCCACTTTGAGGATACTGATTGGTCTGATCTCCTTGACACCGAGGTGGTCCGTGCAAAAATGACGACCAATCCATATCGCGTGCATCGCTGACGTTCACAGATTTGGACTGGTTAAATCATTTGCATAAAGTCCACACATGCACGACTATGAACTTGTGAAGTACTTTTTGGAGAATGATTCAAGCGGACTAGGTCTCTCTCTCTCTTAGATGTTGAGATAACAGCTGACTAACCGTGGATGATAATTGATTAATTGTAGATTATGAAACTATTTAAAGAGCCAAATATCTGTCTTTAATATCAGTAGCCTGTGTATCTTTTCTTTACCCAGCATAATGGCTGCTAATTATAATGATCTTTTTGGTGACTCTGATAGGGCGAGGATAGACACCGTCCCCACCGCTTTCAACAATCGCAATGCGCACCGTAACAATGTTCGGAATTATGATTGCAGAGTGGGACAAGTAGTTTGGCCGGAGACCTGTGGTATATGTGCCACTAATAGAGTGAACATAAAATATAGCGATAAGTGCTCCCGATGTCTGTTTGGATGTACTTTTGGTGTGAGGGTAGGGTATACCGTTAAGAATAATATGTGTAAAATCCGTACGATTTTCCCGATCTAAATCGAACAGGTTTTATATGAAGAAGATTTTGCTCAGCATGTTCTATTCGACACGTCAGTTCTATGGTAGAACACTACAGTACAAACTAGCATTTCACCCGGCCATACCGGGATTGTTTTATTGTATGCTTTAAATATTTGGGTTTATCCGTATTTTGGGCTTAATTTTTATAAAATTATTAGAGTCAACTATACTTAACTGGCTTAGTCCATTTTGGCGACATGGGGATGTAAAAAACGGGGAGAAAAACAAAAGGAAGAAAAAGAAAAATCTGAAATTTTCAGAAAAAAATTTAAAAAAAATAAATCAAAAAATAAATCAGTCGATTTACTTTCACCCCGCCATGCGGGATTGTTTCATTGTATGCTTTAAATGTTTGGGCTTACTTGTATTTTGGGCTTAATTTTTATAAAATGCTTAGTCCATTTTGCGACATGGGGATGTAAAAAACAGGTAGAAAAATAGTGAGATGGAATGATAGATCATTAGAGAACCTTTATAGCTTAAAAAAAAATAGAAAAAGAGAAATCTGAAATTTTCTGAAAAAAATATAAAAAAAATAAATCAGTCGAACCTCACATTTCAACAATCTAAATGAATAATAACTATATAATATCCGTTAAAAACCAGTGACGAATCTTACTTAATAAACTACTCAATTTATGGACAATAGTACTGATAAAGTAGAATTTATCTTTCTTTCAATAACAAATTCAAATTGGAAAAGTCATTGAACAATGACATTTTAAGCCAGAGTTTCGAATAAAGCAAAGTGAAAACACAATCAGAAGTTTGAATACCTCTTTGAATCTCATAAGATTCTGTGTTGACTGTGAAACTTAATGGATCATTCACTTTCCCAACAGGAGAGCTTGGACCGCAAAATGTAAAGCTTGGCATTGAAGCTACGGGAGATGAGAACTCCAAGCTATTTGACTCATGACAACTACTAAATGAAAAGCCTCCAGATACAAAACAAGGTGTGGCATGCACAAAAGAAGAAAATGACAATTTGCAAGTAAATGCGGGTGAAAACTCTCCCTGCGCTTCTCCAATAAGAGGAGACTCGGAACCAAAGGTGATATCTTGATTCATTCAATTGACTCCATCTTCCACATATTCAATATCCTTTGTAACTTCCATTAAGCAACCATCTTATTAACCAAATAAATCAATTACTAACTCTCATAAGTACAACTAATTAAAAAATCATGAACATATACAGAGTATATACAGAGCTATGTTTCACCAATGACTTCAGCACAAACTCCTTCAAGCCTCAGTTACTTAATATAATATACTCTTAGATTTTCACCCATTGATCCAACCACATTACTTGCAGAGCCATCGCCAATTGTTGCTCTAAAAGGGATCCCTTGACCATAGCTCTCAGAAGCAAAGTTAGATGCCATCATCTACCAGCTCGTCACCGTCACGGTCAATGACAGTTCCTTCTACATTATCAGCCTCCTGCATTTGCAACTGTGGTCTGTCAACTATACTCCCACCACCCTTGATGTTCCGGTTATGCGTACTTGGTCCCCTTGATTCAAATGAAGCTGCGCGATCACCAACCTCACTTCCTGAAGGCTGCCCAATCCCTAGCAATCATAAGATTCAGATCAACAGTCAGGAAGTCCTAGATTCTTACTATAGCGCCACATAAGCTACAATCCAACATAGATGACCTAGATTCAGATCTTGACTCAGGAAAAACTAATTATTTCTTTCTCGTGTCTATTTTAAGAGAAGCAGAGATTGCATGTTTGATAGGTCCAGGATGATGTGAAGGCCAGAGTAAGTTTGCATTCGGACCAAAGTGGCATTCATCTCTAGCTGATTGAGCGGAGTGTTCTTCAGTCTGGAATGCTAAGAACCCATCTTGGCTCCCATCCACACAGGCTAATCAGCTTTTGGATTGTCAATGAAAAACATTAACCAATGTAAAATGAAAAGGTTGAAACTTCTACTTCGAGTAGCCAAATAATATATGTTTATCAAGTCACCAGCATGAATAAATATTTCCACATATCTTACATGAGAATAAATGCAAAAAGTGTTATCTCGACTGATGAACTCTATTCCTTGTATGTAATATGTTTCCCTAGCCAAAGTTTCTGACTGGGCTAGAAGACGATCAATTTGTGAACTCCTAGAAAGTCGCATTTGACTAATTGCAGAGGCAGCAAAAACAGAAAGGGAAACAAATTGCAACAATCCGTCACATCGATCCTTAAAGCCCCCAATTAGTGCTGAAGGTGGGGTTGGAGGAAACTGAACCGAGCTTTCCACACAGCTATTTCCCCTCCAAGGACATGAGGTTCCGTGCGCAACATTAAGCTGCTTGGCAAAGGCTTTACCGGCATTATTAGCTTGAATAAAAACAGATGAGATTGACTACTGTTAGAAAAGCTCATGGAGAAAATGAAACATAAAAACACAACTCCCCATTAAATTTAATATAGTATTATAAATTAATAACTATGATATTAATATGGTATTATTAAACTAACAACTCTGAGGACAACAATGGTTCACCTTCAGTTGGTGTCCACAATGCTAACAAAACAAAACTAAGATTTGAGCCGCAAGATTCACATACAATTATATCAACATTAACACTCACCCAACCTCTTCGAGCGTAATCCAATGGTCTCGCAATCTGGAAAAAATAAATAGGAGTCAAAAAAAAAAAAAAAAAAAAAAAAAGAATATAGAGTATGATAGCAAAAATCATTGGCTCTAGTTGTTTTTTTTTTTATGCCAAGCTAATTGTATAAGTTGGCAAATATTTTTAGAACAATTGTTAACATGATCTGCAATGCAAAATTAATTACCAGTAAGAATCAACACGGTAAGTACTTCATTCAATCTTAAAATGCACTGACATTGCTAATTGGTTGTTGGAATTTCTATTCAAAGAAGAAGAAAAATTATGTTGTTTATAGTTTAGATTGAATAGATTTCAAAACCCCAAAAAATACAAAATAGATGTGAAATAAATATGCTAAAAAAAACTTACAGATCAATGGACTGATTAAACTGCTTCTTTCTTCGTCAATCGTGAGTTCTTCAATCTTGGCGGTTGAGAACTCGTGGGATTTTGGTCTTTTGGGTGTTTTTTATTTTGCGGACTATTAGAAGGTTTAGAAGGCTTTTTGTTGTTTTAGGATTCATAGCTTAAACTTTGAAGGGGTCGAAGGTTTTTTTGTTTTAGAATCAATTTTTGTGTTTTTATGGCTCGTAGTTCTATCACGAATCCTTTTTTAAAGTGGCGTCTAATTGTTTTATGTATCTTAAAAGATCTGTATGATCTCGAGAGAATCCTACGACTGAATTACCTGGGATTGAGGACTTGTATGTAATAACTGATGAACATGTCCTAGATAGTAATTGTATGATTGGGAGTCAAATTACCTGTGGCTCACAATCCGAAAGGTTAGGATGCATTGTATTCATGAAACATTCACCACTTTATTGTCATAACCTACAAAATCGACACAAAAAATGAAAGTACTAATAAATTACAATGCAGTTTATGGATTATAAGAGATAATTGAAATAATTAGGCATAAGGGATTAAAGCATACATCTTGCAAAAGAAGAGTACTAACTGGTCTTAATTTTGATGAACTATGTTTCCAATCGGCGTTGTTTAATTAAGAACTTATACTCAATAACACCACACATCTGGTACTCGGTTAACGCATGCTGCAAATTTTTCTTTGACTATACTTTCAGCAAGCTTCTTTCCTGCACAAAACAATATATTAATAATCTACCAATCATAATACGGGTAAACATTGTACATTTTACAACCCATTAGTTGGGCTTTAAAATTTACAAAGATATTGCTTCCACTTCAAAATTTTACATAGTTTTATAACAATCTGCATTCTTTTAAAGTATTTCAGTGGAGGGGAACACGTGATTTAATAAAAATTCTTAAGGGAATATGTTATTTTGCAGAGAGATAAAGTAAATACTGCAAAGTGCAAACCCATAAATCAACTATTAGTCATTGACAAATTCAAACAATGCTATCTCAAATAGTCAAATATATAAGGACAAGACTGGGAGTACGATTCAAAGAGTTCTCAATGTGAGAACATAGTGTACACACTAAAAAGTAAAAAAATACAAATGCTTTAACCATCAGTGAATATATCAGTCAATCTAACCCCTTAATAGTCAATACAATCAATCAACTAACCGACGACGTTGAAATTTTATTGACGTAACTATATATGTACACCTATAAATTACCTCATCATAATCCTAAACTCTTCAAAACTAAGCACACCATGGCCATTCAAGTCAAAAGTACGAATAATACTTTGACACTCTTCAATCGTTCTTCAATTGTTGTTGACATAAACAACAATGCTAGGTACAGTATTTGAACTGCCTTCCATTGCACTTGAATGAACACTTCTGTTTATTGGGTGTCTACCAAATTTCAACCTGGATAAGAGTTGGTTTACTAATTGTTGACAAATGACAAAATGAATTACACTGGAAGGTATAGGAAACATGAAGTCCAGCCTTCTTGCCATTATGCCATGCATGACACTTCCTATCAATTGAAAAAGAAACTAAACAAGGAAAAACAATTGAGCAAGGCTTTGGCTAGATTATCGATGTCACAGTTTCACCCAAAATAACTGAAGCCTAGAACCTAACTACGGTTCACGTTGTAGCACTATCTAATGCCAAGAATAAAAAGTACCCAGAGATGTTCAACTGTAGCAGAATATGACACTATTTTACTCATTTATGTGTTTGTTTCCACATTTATTAAGATCTTGAAAAAAAAATATTTTGATCACTTGGGGAACCCCCCCTGTAATATACAAACTAAATTTGGAATTCCGTCAGTTGACATTGTCCTAACCTACATTTCTCTGTTCCTGATGCATATTGTAGGATGAATCACGTCATGAAAGTAAGTCCCAATAAAGCATCACCCTGTGAAAACCCTATTCCTTATTATCCTCTCTGACTCTGTCAAACCCAAATGTCTTATCCCATTCTCTTTCAACCATCTTTCCTTCCCCTGTCTATACCCCATTGGAGCTGATTCTCACCCATCTTCAGTAACTTCAAACTCTCACTAACCCTAGGAAAGAATCCTTGCGGCCTCAAGCACCAAGCTCCGAACACACCAAATAAAACCCCCAAATCATTTTCAAATCTCTCTATACCGTGTTCATATTTAAATGCGAAATAAATATGCTAAAAAAAACTTACAGATCAGTGGACTGATTAAACTGTTTCTTTCTTCGTCAATGGTGTTCTTCAATCTTGGGATTTTAGTCTTTTGGGTGTTTTTTTATTTTGGGGACTATTATAAGGGTTTTTGTTGTTTTAGGATTCATAGCTTAAACTTTGAAGGGGTAGAAGGGTTTTTTGTTTTACAATCAATTTTTGTGGTTTTATGACTCGTAGTTCTATAACGAATTGTTTTTTTAAAGTGGCGTCTAATTGTTTTATGTATCTTGAAAGCATCTGCACGATCTCGAGAGAATCCTACGACTGAATTACTTGGGATTGAGGACTTAGATGTAATAACCGATGAACATGTCGTAGATAGTAATTAAAAATGCGTCTTTAAGTGAAAATATTGCTGACGTGGCCTCCTGAAATCGCAGATGAGCATTTTCGCCCACTGTGTAATAATGGTTTTAAATGCTTCAATAGCATGGAAAGATACAAATGTGCACCTTCGAGGAGACCGGATAAATAATAGTGTTTAAGTTTCGGATTCTGATACACTCGTTGTGGGTTGTGACCAGGGCGCAGTTGTGTTGTTTTTTATTTGGTTAATTGAAATCTCGTTGTTGTTGTATTCTTAGTATTTCTTACTGTCAGACATGTGTCAAGATTGTATCTTTTCATTGCGTATTTATGTTTCGTGTTTCGTTTATAGCTTGTGAAGTGATTAGTGTTTTTCAACGAATTTTCATTTTTTTTCAGTAACCAGATTTATCATCAAACTAGCCTAGCCGATTAATTGCCCGAGATAACCGATTTGTGAAATTGATATTTCAATTTTATGCGGAGAATATCGCATGTTTGTGGCCAAACCAGTTTCATTGTATTTAGACAACTGTCAAAAGATGTGTTTTCTGAAATATGGTCTGTGAGATACGCACAAATTCACTTGTGTCGAGCAAGTTGCTTGGAACGGTGTACACAGAGTCACAGAGCAGGTAAGTAGTTACTTTAATATATTCATACCCGTGCTTTATTAATTGTAGGCTTGTTAATATGTTGAGTACACTAGTGATGCAGTATGTGACGCTTGCTAAAGTATCTAATGAAATTTGCTTAAAGGATTGCTTAGGAAATTTACACACTAGTGTAAAATACCCATTAATTATTAAATAGAGCTTCTAGAGTACGCATGCCACACTATAGATGTGGTGCGCAGCCTTTTCAGCCACATGTAGTGCGAGGGTAAAATCGGAACAATTAGTGAACAAGTTGCTCCAAACAGGTTAACGAAAAATTCAAAATAAAAAAATAAAAACCAAATAGAAAGAATAAACACGAAAATTCTCACTTTAGCGCTAGTTTTGTTTAGTGTTCTTACATTATCAAATCCCTAATTCCAATCATCGAGTGTTATTGCCACATCAACCCACCGTCTGCTCGCAAAAAGTACTCTCTCTCTCCCTCTATCTCTTTTTAACCCAAATTCTTCATGAATCAGTTGGTTTTTTTTGTTTTGTGACAATTAGTTAAACTTACTGTTTTAGTCGATTTCTTTTAGAAATTATGAGTTTGATTGGGGATTGTTTGGTTTAATCATTAGAACACTACAGTACAAATGCGTCAATAGTAGGGAATGATAGAAGGGGGCGACTACAACACATGGCCCAGCACAAAAAAAACATCCGAGGTTGTGATTGGCTGGTGGAGAGAGAGAGAAAAGAGGAGAAGAAAGATAGAGAGAGAGTTTCACTCGTTATTTTATTTCCACCAACCAATCAGAGTTGACTTCAGACGCTTTTTTTGTGCTGGACCATGTGTGTTAGTTCTATCCATGATAAAAATGTGCACCTTCGAGGGGAACCGATAAATAATAGTTGTTTAAGTTTCGGATTCTGATACACTCGTTGTGGGTTGTGACCAGGTGTAACGGATACAATTGTAATAGTCATGTATTAAGTCTGAACCATCCCAAATGACATTAGGCAGATATATGCCATTTTGGATGTTCAAACCTTCCTCGCATGCTCCCAATTTCAGTTCCATCTTTAAGTATGTTTCGAGACACCCCAAATGGTGTGGTCGAATGTACAAATCGAAGCATCGAGCTAGGAGTCATGTATGGTTGAAGTTTCAACCTGGTTCAATGTTCCCTTTTGATTGTATAAGAATTATTGATATATATATGTAGGGGGAATAGCAAGCATCCTCTACAACCAAAATTGTTTCCTTCGCTTGCCACAATTGTACTGTTGATTACTCAAATGAAAGTTATTTGATGCCTTCTTATGAATTGTTGTCTTGTTACGAACTACTTTCGCTCTCTTCGTACAATTGTGATCTGATTACTGTTTACTCAAACACTACTAGTTCACACTGCTCACTCGAATAACAGGCTTACTTGGGACAAGTTACGCCCAAGTGCTGCATGGCACGCCCTGCATCCAAGTATCATAGCCAAATTTGGCTCCCTTGAGATTTGTTAATCATGGCGAAAGGAAAAGAAATTGTTGTCCCTAAGATCAACGAAACTAATGTTGATCCAAACACCACACGACCGAACAAAGAATGCCTCATGGTGTTGGAAAAGCAAATGGTTGTCATTGCCAAACTTCCAGACAGAATTAGCAGACTGGAAGAACAAGTTTACGGCATGATGGATGATCATGAAGAAGTAAGAGGGAGGATTACCTCGCTCCAGCAACAAGTGGAGGATCTCGCCTCCAAGTTTAACCTAGTTATGGAAGCTGTTGGTTCACATGACCACACGTCATCATCACTCTTGGGTGATCGCCCTAAGATCAAGATTCCAGAACCTCGAGCATACAAAGGTGCTCGTGATGCCAAAGAACTCAAAAATTTCATCTTTGACATCAAACAATACTTTCAGGTAGTAAAGCCCGAAGCTGAAGTGGACAAAGTCACGATGGCCTCAATGTACTTGTCTGAAGACGCCAAACTATGGTGGCATACTAAATATGCGGAGATCGAACAAGGGCAGATTGTGATCTCCTCATGGGAAGACCTCAAGAAAGAACTGAATAGGCAATTCCTCCCTGAGAATGTGGGCATGATTGTCCGAAGAAAACTATGAAACTTGTCACAGACTGGATCAATACATGAATATGTCAAGCAATTCTCTACTTGTATGCTTGACATTAATGGCATGAGTGAAGAGGATAAGTTGTTCCATTTCACTGAGGGGCTCAAACACTGGGTACAGATGGAGCTTCAAAGACAGTAGGTCAAGGACTTGACATATGCTATTGTTGTCGCAGAGCGACTGACATATTATGCTCCTGTCAGAACAAACCAATCCAAGAAGTATGTTCCACCCAAAGGCAGAGACTCAACAGACTCCAACAAAGCTAAAAGTGGAGGAGAGAGTTCCAATGCAAGTACCAGCACCAATCAGAATTCGAATTATGGCAATAACTCCTACTACAGGAAGGACAATGGCAGATTTCCCCCTCGGACAATGGGAATAACGGTTACAACAGCAGCTACAATAACCGGCCTGTTCGTTACCTACTATGTAGGGAAGGACATCCCACGTTCAAATGTCCTCAAAGAGTAGCACTGAATGCCTTCTATGCTGCCTCTTAACAATCTATTGCCCAACCTGAGCAACCAGAAGTGGAAAAAGATGTTCATATAGGAGCAATGCACTTATTGAATGCTATAAAAGGCCAAATTACTTAGCAGGCTACTAAGCCACAAGAACAAAGTGCCTCCTTGAACAAGGGTCTCATATATGTAGATGTAATTATACAGGGAACTCTTACCAAGGCCATGATTGATATTGGTGCTTCACATAGTTTCATTGCCGAACCAGAAGAAAGATGAATTGGTCTATGCTACAAGCCAAAGATGTTAGACAGATGAAGACTGTCAATGCGAAAGCCATGCCAGTCCACGGTACGTCCAAGTCTGTACCTATTCAATTGGTTAATGGGAGGGTACCATTGACCTTCTTGCTATTACCATGGATGACTTCAAAGTAGTCCTTGGACTAGATTTCCTGAACGCAAACCATGCAGTACCCATGCCCTTCATGAACTCTATGGGCAAGTTTGGTGACCAACCATGTTTCTTGCCTATTACCACAAAGAAGCTGGAAAGCAACAACAAGCTGCTATCTGCTATGCAGCTAAAGCGAGGACTTCGGAAGAAGTGCCCCACATTTCTAGTCACCATCTGCTCTATGGACGAGGATACTTCTGAGATAAGGGAAGAATCACCTCACATGGTTGAAATCCTCACATAATTTCAAGATGTTATGCCTAAGGAATTGCCAAACGTGTTACCTCCGAGAAGATCCATTGATCATCAAATTGAACTAGAACCGGGTACCAAACCACCTACGAGAGCACCATATCAAATGAGTCCTCTAGAACTTGCAGAACTTCGGAAGCAAATCGAGGAACTATTAGACGTAGGATTTATCTGACCATCAAAATCTCCATATGGTGCTCTCGTATTATTTCAGAAGAAACATGATGGTTCCTTGCGGTTATGTGCGGACTATAGAGCTCTTAACAAAGTGACGGTCAAGAACAAGTACCTTATACTGTTGATAGCAAACCTGTTTGACCAGTTACAACCAGCTCTGTACTTCACCAAGTTAGATCTCAGATCGGGGTATCACCAAGTTCGCGTTGCTATGGAGGATGTACACAAGACTACATGTTCCACCAGATATAGAGCATATGAGTTCCTAGTCATGCTGTTTGGCCCGACCAATGCTCCTGCCACCTTCTGTACACTCATGAATGAACTCTTCCGCAAGTACCTAGACAAGTTTGTGTTGAAATACTTGGATGACATTGTTATCTACAGTTCACCCATGGAGGAGCACGTCCAGCACGTAGGGTTGGTTCTCCAGATCCTCAGAGAGAATCAATTGTATCTACGTCAAGAAGAAGAAATGCTCTTTTGCTCAGAAGGAAATTACGTTCCTCGGCCATGTCATTTATGGAGGAAAGATATGTATGGACAAAGACAAGGTTTGGGCCATCGAAGAATGGCAGCCGCCTACTTCGACATCTCAACTGAGATCCTTCCTTGGTCTTGTGAATTACTACCGCAAGTTTATCAAGGGTTATTCCAAGTGCGCGCAGAGCCTCTAACTGATTTAATGAAGAAAGACCGATCATGGTCTTGGCGAGAGCCTTGCAAGAAGGGTTTTGAAGATCTTAAACATGCAGTGATGACTGATCCAGTTCTCGCACTGCCAGATGTCAACAAGCCATTTGAAATTCAGATGGATGCCTCCGATTTTGCTCTTGGAGGAGTGCTACTCCAAGAAGAACATCCGATTGCCTATACGAGTTGGAAACTTAATGACACAGAACGTCATTATACTACACAGGAGAAAGAGCCTCTCGCCATTATACATTGTCTTTGTGTTTGGCAACACTATGTATTCGGATCACCAGTCCTGGTCAAGACTAATAACTCTGCTGCCAGTCACTTCATCATGACTTAGAAAGCCCTATCTCCAAAGCAAGCCTGATGACAAGAATATTTGGGTGAATATCACCTAGTGCTAGAGTACAATCCGGGACGAATCAACAATGTTGCGGATGATCTTAGCCGCAAAATAGAATTTGCGGCCATACAAGTTGACCACCAAAGGTCAGCCTCTTCTGTCAAGAATGATCTCATCTGTCGTATAAAGGAAGGTCTCGTTAAGGATCCTCAAGTACAAATACTCTTTGATCTAGTAAAGAGTGGCAAGACTCGTCATTTCTGGATGATGGATGACTTATTATACACCACAAGGACTTGCCTCTATGTTCCCAACAATGGTGGTCTGCGCAAAGATCTCATCAAGGAGTGTCATGATACTCTATGGGCCGGCCATCCTGGTTGGCACCGCACCTTGGAACTTCTGGAACGTGGTTACTTCTGGCCCAAGATGCAGGACACCGTCCAGCATTATGTTCGCACATGTTTGATATGCCAGCAGGATAAAGTGGAAAGACACAAGCCGATTGGCCTCTTACAACCTCTACCCGTACCTACTCGTCCTTGGGAGAGTGTATTTATGGATTACATCACCGACCTTCTAGTGGTGGACAAACTATAGCACCATCTTAGTTGTCATTGATAGGTTTTCCAAGTACGACACATTAATGCCAACATCTAAGAACTGTACCGCTGAAGAGACAACACAACTATTTATCAAGCACATTGTCAAGTACTGCGGCGTTCCAAGCAACATTGCCAGTGACAAAGATGCAGATTCACAGGAAAACTCTGGACCGAACTGCTCAAGCTTCTAGGTTCTCAGCTCAACTTCTCCACCAGCAACCACCCTCAGAGTGATGGTCAGACAAAAATATTCAACTCCATGCTAGAAGAGTACTTACGCCACTTCATCAGTACCAACAAGTCAGCATGGGTACAACTACTTGATGTGGCACATTTTTGCTTCAACCTCCAAAAGAGCTTAGCCACCAACAAGAGCCCTTTTGAACTCATCACAGGACAACAACCTCTAGCACCTCACATGATCATTAGCGGATACAAAGGCGCCAACTGATAAGAGCCCAAAACTGTAGTTTTAACCCCTTAGCAGTCATACTTTTAGACCAATTATGTGAGTAATAAGTAAGAGTTAATACTGATTACGTGTTTTTATGTATTTCAGGCTTCAAAGTCAATTATGTGCAGGAATGTGCCACTTTGATGAGATAAAGGAGCAATGGTTGGTTACTAAGGAGTTCGGTGATTAAAGGCCAAGATTCAAGAAGACAAAGCCTTTGTAAAGCCTGGTCAAAAGATGAAAAGTCAAAGTCCACGCAGGCAGAAACAGTGCACAAAGTCAATGAGAACTTCCGAAGACCATATCTTTAGACTCGGACCTCGAATTGGGCCTACCTTATATCAAAACGACCGGCTCGGAAAGAGCTATCCAATGGTCCAAGCCTTGACCCAATCAGAGGAGCAGAAGTGGACGAAACATCTGTCGAAGCCAACTGCAGCTGAGGAGCCCATTTTGGACTAAAGAAATTGGGTTTTGGGCCCGATTTTCCGGCCCAAAACATGGCTCCAAGCCCATGCACGATTTTTGGATCTGGAAGTATAAAAACAAAAACTTGACTCTTTGTTAATGGCAGTTAGGTTAGGAAGCTAATGTTAATGGAGTTTAGGGTTAGAAAAAGATAGATCTAGATTAGTTTTTAGATCTAGATCTAGTTTTGAATCTCCATTTTTATTAGTTTTCATTTCCCTTGTTTTAATTTAAAGTATTAAAATATTGTTATTGCTTCATTAGATAAATCAAGTAGTTTATTATTGATCAAATTCGATTTTGTCATTTATCTATTGCTTAGATCTAATTTCATTTCTTGGTTGTTAGTCATTTTGTAGTTATTGATGTTAGATTTTAATTATTGTTTGTTAAATTTCATAAAGTTAGAATCTTTAGATTTAGTTGTCTTAAATTTATAATTAGTTTTAGTTTAAACACCAAACACATCACTCTCATTTGTTACTTGTGTTTGAATAATTGAATTCTATTTAAGTCTTGAGGGTTTAAGAGTGGAACGAAATCCTTACTCGTTGTATTACATGATTATGTTTTGAGAGTAAGAAGAATTGATTTAAACGTAGAACGGTAGGATTACGTATTAGTGTTCTTGTAGCATTAATATTTAGGATTCTATTGTTTTTACGGTTATCAAATGGCGCCCAAGCCATCTTAATCTCGTTCATTACAAAATTCAATTGCTTGAATCGAGGGGGCAATCCCCATTCTCTACCCACCCACCCTTTTAATTTTTCATTCTTATTTCTTGAATTTTCGGGCTGCTTCCTTTGTTTCAGGCATAGGGGCTGGGATTCACAGAGAAAAACACTGCGGTGAAGGTATTTCTAAATTTTCGAAAATTCTGAAAATATTCATACATAATATTTAATGTGTTGTTGATTTACTAGAATATTTTCAGATTTTTCAGAGTTGGTTTACCTTGTAAAACAAATACGATCTTTACAGTACTGCATTTCAGTTTTCACACCGTATGTTCTTGAAAAACAGACAAGTAAGGTTACTTAAGGAGTTCTAAAAATTCTATAATTTTTACAGGAGTATCTATCCTAATCCAGGAGTTTGTAGTAAAAATTTGATGAGTTTTTAATTTGTTTTGACCTCCTAAATAGTAGAGTGTTTCCAGTGTGTTTCTGCAGTGTTGCAAACACTTAATATCTGGAACACCATCCAATAAGGAGAGGTTGTAGAACTCCAATTGCTCTAAACTTTTTATAGGAATAACTATAATCTCTCAGGAGTCTCCAGTAAAAATTTGGAAATTTTTGGATTTGTTTTGATGGGTTAACCATTCGGTTGTTTGTATTGTGTCCGAAAACCGTTACGCAAACTTTGAAGGGCTGTAGAGGGACTTTCACAACTCCGATCGATCTGACATTTTACAGGCTACTTGATAGACGTCTTAGAAAATTACTGTAAAAATTTCAGATTTTTTGGAGTACGATAAAAGGCCTAAAACTTGAAAACCCTGGAGCGCGACCCGCGCCCAAAACGAGCGCGACCCGCGCCCAAAACACTGGACATTCGACAAAACAGAGGGCACTCGCGCCCAACTCGCGCCCACTCGCGCCCTCAAGGGAAAATTCAGTGTGAACAGCCCAATTTTCACAGAAAAATGCAAATTTTTATTCCTTAAAGTTATTTAGTGTTTCTAACTTGTTAAATACACTGAAATCGCGTATTCAAGACGCTTATTCAAGCGCGTAGCAAGGAGGCATTCAGTACTCCTTCTTCCACTCCTCGCCTCTTACGTGGAGGAGTTTTAATTCTAGTATAATCAGGCTTGTTTTTAAGTAGAAATAAATATAACAACGCCTATCTAGAATTTCACACACTACACTCAATCAATGGCTAAAGAACAAGAGACTCCTCTCGATTTTTTATAAAGCCCTAGACGATGGCCCTAAGTCGCATCGTTCTTGCAGACCTAGTGGGGGATTTTCGAATCCCCTAATATATTTAACTTGTTACCGGTTTTCATGGTTTAGACCACGAGAAGCCTTACCAAATACTTATCGTGGGATAGACCAAGTTCTCACTACATTCCATCATCCTAAGCGTAAAGTCGGATCAAGTTAAACTTAGGGTGTTTCCTTTCACCACTAGCCGACAAAGCGCGTCTTGGTTAAACTTTGCCCAAATGCCAAACTCTGTGGACTCATGGGCTCAACTTGTTCAATTGTTCATGGAACAATTTTACCCACCACTAAAGACATGAAATGCTTCAAAGATTCATTTCTTCCGCCCGGAATCCTCATGAATCCTTTTGAGGCACGGAATCGTTTCAGCGATCTTCTCATTGAATGCCCACATCATAATCTTCGCGAAAGACACGCTTGTTCGTGCCTTCTTCAAGGGGCTTTTACATTATCATAAGGAGGTTCTAGATATCATGGTGGGGTAGTTTTCTTAGTAAAGGAGCCTTAGAGGCTTATACATTCTTAGAAGATCAATCTAAGAGGAACAACAATTGGGGAGGTAACGATTCCTCCCGGCTCCTCTCCTTCTTCTCGTGAGGTTAAACATGATCCCGAGCTTAAAACTCTTATCGATGCCCTCACTAAAAAGGTAGATGCCATCTCGTTCAACAACAACCCACTCCAAGTCATGAACATTAACTCTCTACTTTCGTTGTAATGTGCATTTGTAGTCTTGAGCATTCCGACTTCTATTGTCCTCTTGTCTATGCACAACCACCACCACAACCACCACACTTCAACCAGTTAACTCAACATCAAGGACAAAGGAACTTAGAGGACGGAATAGAGGTTTAGTACCCATAACCCATAACTATCAACATCAAGACATGAACGCCAACAAGCTTTAATTCCAATACAACCATCTACGGACAAAGTAGTAGTGACCTTGTTGGAGAAACAAAATCAAATTATGCAACAAAACTCCAACTTGATGAAAGATCGGCATGATCAAAACTCTAATATGATGAAACAAACGATGCAAATGATGCGATCTTTGTGCCAAAAGGTTATTGACATGTCTTCTAACCAAAATAATAACCAAACCGGCGTGTTTCCAAGTCAAGCGATTGCCTAATCCTAAGTCAACAAACACCGCCTTTGAAATAAAAATATTTTACGGTAATGGTAATATAAACCAAGGGGACTACAGGGCAGTCACTACCGCCGTTCGAGGCGGTAGTTGATAACCAAGTGACTATGCCTAAAGATTACCCGCAAACTAAAAATGATACCATACCAAATACTATAATAGAAACTCAAGACCCTACAACCGTAGAAGTACCGTTAAACCACAACCAAAAGGAAAACATTACAAGACCCAATAATAGAAAGTGAAGACCCTACACCTGTAGAGGTTCCAATATGGATACCTAGATGGAAAGCGGATAGAGATAAAGCAAAGCCTAATAATACTTTTATCCCTTACGTTAAAATAGCGATAAAGCACCATATCCCCAAAGACTAGTTGTGTTTAAAAATGGCGAAATTTTGATGAGATTAGGGAAGTGTTTAAAAATTTGACTATAAACCTACCTTTTCTAGAAGCTATAAAAAGTCTACGGACACGCTAAGTTTCTAAAAGAGTTGTGCACCAAGAAGAGGAAAACCAACATACCCCACGAAGCATTCTTAACTGAACAATATCCTGCTTTATCCGAACATAGCGGAATTGTTAAGTACAAGGACCACCGTAGATCCCTCTTCAGTGAATGCACCTTAGGTGATACCTTCATAACAAGCTTTATTATTAGACACGGGGCGTGTTAACTTACTCCCTTTTTATTTATATAAACAATTAGGTCTAACAAAACTTCAACCAACCAAAATGACTTTGTAGTTAAATATCGTTCTATTAAGTATCCCAAGGGTGTAGTTGAAAATATTCTCGTTAAAGTTCGAGGGATTTTTACTATCCAAAATAGACTTTGTTATTCTTGACACGAAGTTGCTCATGATTCCATTCCCATCATCTTAGGAAGCGTCCTTTCTTGGCAACCTTGAATGCCCAAATCAATTGTCGGGATGGCTCAATGACTCTTTCTTTTGGAAATCTTTACGTAAAAGTTAACATGTTTAGACAAAAACAGGGACAACTAGGTTTGCCTATAGAAGGAGAAGTGAAGTCCATTGAGAGTTTTGTACCTCACATTAGTCGCGGTGACACTTTAGTCCCCACACTAGTAGATACCCTCTTATGGAAGAAGACAAGGATCACAATTTCTACTCCCTAGGCGTAGATAACATCGAGGAGGAATTCCTTCAACTCTTTTGCCACCCCTTCTTTGCCGCCTCGCCGAGTTCTCTCCTATTGACATCCATTCATCTCTTGGCGCCATGGCCGGAAGAAGAATTTTTAAGCCCTCTATCCCAAATGATTCTTCTTACCCACCTATTGAGGAATGTCTTGCATATCTCAAGGCCTCGATGACATAGACCTAAGAACACTAGTTGAACACCATTCACCCACCTCACATCCTCATGTCACTCATTCACCTTCCATCCGCGAATGTTCTTAGCCTCTACCTTTTCAAAGAACCATTGAGTTTGTACTTGACCTTGGTGTTTCTCCTATGCTTCATAACTATCTAAAACCAACTAGTGAAGAAGTAACACCCAAGGACAAGCCACGGACACTTTTCATTTTTCCATTTTTTCCCTTCTCAAAATTATCCACATCCTACGTTATCTTCCACAACCATCAATTTTCTCATGTTCATTTACTTGGCATTCCCTTCATAGGAGGACAAAGAAGAAACGAGATGCTTTCGATTAGGTTTTAGATCTATAAGGCTTTACTCTCATTCCACTAAGCTACATCATAGGAAATCTTGGTGCTTAATTACGTTTGATGGTGCATTCCATGTTAATTATTTGTGGAAAGACCCACAACTTTTAGATTATTGATATATGGGAAACTGCATGTAAATACATATATATCACTTTAAGTCTAGGGAATCGACTTTAAAAGACCCGCGTTTTAAAACAAATTTTTACAAACTGTTTTTCAAAAATTTGTTTGGGGAATAAGTGTTTAGTTTTTCGTGCTTGATCACTAAACTTCCTATTCTTACCCCACCTCGCTCCCTTGTAAAAAAAAAAAAAAAAAAAAAAAAAAAAAATAAAAGCGTTTTCCACTCCAAGTTTTACCTTCTTTTTTGCTCTAAACTCCGATTTCGGCTTACAATAGCGCCAAGCTTTTTTGTCGATTTTGGCACGCTTTTTTTTTTTTTGAGAATTTTGTCGAGCGACCAGCCCCCATAATCTTGGACCATCTTGGACCTAAAGCGACCCAGCCCTCATACCAAAGCGCGACTTCGGCTCAAACACTAAATTCTAAATACACACTTCGGCGCTTAGTTGATTGGCCATCGGCCTACTTCCGTGGACCACAAAAATTCCAGTTTTCTCACGGGTAGTTTCCGGATCATTCACAGCTATTCCAGGGCGTAATTTTGAGATGACATCTCCTACATTGATACCGAACAATCTTTCAAAGATTTATTTCAAAGCACTACTTATGGTACTTGGTTTTCGAGAGGTGATCACACACGTAGGTTTTGGATCTGCTTATGGTTCTTGCAAGCATTTGTTCTTGGACTTGCCATGCCCTGAAATACAAGACCCATGATGCTATTGGGTAGATAATATGCATGTCTACACTTATGACTTTTTGCATGAGGCTTATAGGTCCGGCATTTTCCGTGTAGAGGACCAAGGGACATATAACGTAGCCCTTGGTAGCTTGTCCCTTAATGTGATACGGTAATGTTCTTTATCATGCTAAACATATTAGGGGAGTGGCATTTTTCTTCTCGCGAATGATGCCACTTGCGATGTTTTCCTTGCTTTAGGCGAGGAACGCTGCTATATGACCTTCCTAAGACCTTAATGTCTAGTTTAGCACGAGCCCATAGCATGAGGCATAAGTATCTTCTTATGCCTATATTAGTTTCCCGTATTATGCTATGTTTCTTTCCTGTTTTTTGTGCCCGTTTCACGGATTGGGTTGGGGTCGACATTTGTGAGACCCACCAATTATATTATCAGATCTTTCCGTGCAATGACTTGGCAAGGATGGAGGATACAACCTCATCAGGTTGCACCTTACACCCCATCCGACCAAGTGGCTTTTTAACGAGGTTAGCATCCGTAGATGATAAATGGCGGCAAGCTTGGCAAATTATAATGGCATGGCGGGATCTTGAAGGAACCTCACTTCTTTATAGAAGAGGAGGATGGCGAAAATTTGGAGTGGAGGTAAGTTTTTAGTTTCATTCTTGTGCGCTTATGTCCCAAGCAATTTAATTACATTAACCCCATAATGGGTGGAACTCTTATAGAGTTAGCGTCGGTTTTTTATTTCCTATATTAGTATATTCTAACCTTGTTTTGCGGATGTTCCAGAATTTCACGCATTTCCATGGTATTTTTCTACCCTCTTTTATTTAAATGCTTTGAGGACAAAGCATTCTTCTTGTTTGGGGGGCATAGAAATCACGTGTAATTAAGGCATCTGTTAGGATATAGATATGTGTAATATGCATTTGTTTTCAAGTTAAAAATTTCAAAAATATAAATAAATAAGTTTATGCTATACACTTAGGAATATTGGTATTGTTTTCTTTCTCCATGCTCTTAACAATCTAGAAGTCTCCGTAGCTTTTTGCATCGGAATAATTGTTAGAAACTTAGGTTAATATGTAGGTAATAATCTTTGCATCTATCTATAAATATATTACATGAGTATCTATGATTGTTAGTAGTAAGTTTATGAAATCTAGGCTAGAGTACTTATTCTACAAATCCTGAGAGAATATAGCCTAAAGCCTTATATATGAAGCCCTTATTTGAGAAATGACACAAGGGAGAAGTAAAATCCGGATAGAAAATCACCGTCCACTTGCTTGATCACTATGCCATATCCTAAAAGCGAGAATTTAGGCCCTCTTTGGATCGATATAGCCAAAAATTCAAACCTATGAATTATTTTCAAGCTAATTAAGCCCCTCGAGCCTTTCTTTAGCCTTCCATAAACCACAATTCCTTTACCCTGTTACAAAAACAAAACAAAATAAAAAAAATTCAACTTACCCAATCTAGAATAAGTCTGAGAATAGAATGAGTGAAGAAAGAAGAAGAGAAAAAACCTGTGTAAACAAAAATTAGTTAGTTGCTTCAGAAAAAGAAAAGAAGTTTCCATCCAAAGAAAAGAAAAGAAAAAGAAAAAAAAATAGAAATAAATAAAAACTCCAAAAATAGAATAAAAGGGAGTCAAAAGCCAAAGAAAAGAAAAAGAAAAATATGGCTAAGGATGGAAACAAAGTATAGAAGCAAAAGAAAATAACAAGGTTTTCTCTAAGTTACATAATATGAAGACTCTATTATCTCAGACTTGTCCTTTTGAATATCCATTTCCTTCCTTCTTAAACCATCTCCTAATCCCGTGAACACCTAATAAAGACCTCTAGCTCAATTAGAAATAGGTTAGTGTGATAGTAAGTGGCAGTTGTGTTTGATCGACTCCGGCTTCCTTGTGTGTCATTGAGATTGTAAGGTAAAGTGTGCCCACTTGCCTTTAGATATGAAAACTTGAAAGGAAAAATCGAGTGATTTTTGTCTTGACTTTTATGTGAGGACCTACTTAAGGATGCTATTCGAGTTTTCAGAAACGGACCTGCTAAGCATTTCATAGCATTACTCATTGTATATATGTTTATTATTAGTAGATGATTGATTATTATGCATATATTAGCTTAGGTTTTAGACATGATTATTCGTATTCAATTGCTAGTGAGATGTATAGATAGTTGAGACATGAATGAGGAAACAATAGTTTTATTTCTTAGTCGTTTTAGTATAGATTAAGTTTGTTAGTACCTTCACTTTGGAAAACTCTCACGAGGCTATAACTTCGTCCACTAGGGAATTCCTAGTGGTTTAAAGGCCTTGTTGCATATGGTCAATCTGTCGCTTTCAGTAAACGAGAGTAGATAGAACTCCATTTTTGGTCACTTATTCTAATTTCTCATCTTTGCTTGAGGACAAGCAAAATGCTGTTTGGGGTGGTTGATAAGAGCCCAAAACTGTAGTTTTAACCCCTTAGCAATCATACTTTTAGACCAATTATGTGAGTAATAAGTAAGAGTTAATCTTCGATTCACGTGTTTTTATGTATTTCGGGCTTCAAAGTCAATTATGTGAATGTGCCACTTTGATGAGATAAAGGAGCAATGGTTGGTTACTAAGGAGTTCGGTGATTAAAGGCCAAGATTCAAGAAGACAAAGCCTTTGTAAAGCCCGGTCAAAAGATGAAAAGTCAAAGTCCACGCAAAGAACAAAGGATGCACAAAGTCAACAGAACTTCCGAAGACCATATCTTTAGACTCAGACCTCGGAATTGGGCCTACCTTATGTCAAAACGACCGGCTCGGAAAGAGCTATCCAATGGTCTAAGCCTTGACCCAATCAGAGGAGCAGAAGTGGACGAAACATCTGTCGAAGCCAACTGCAGCTGAGGAGCCCATTTTGGACTAAAGAAATTGGGTTTTGGGCCCGATTTTCCGGCCCAAAACATGGCTCCAAGCCCATGCACGATTTTTGGATCTGGAAGTATAAAAACAAAAGCTTGACTCTTTGTTAATGGCAGTTAGGTTAGGAAGCTAATGTTAATGGAGTTTAGGGTTAGAAAAAGATAGATCTAGATTAGTTTTTAGATCTAGATCTAGTTTTGAATCTCCATTTTTATTAGTTTTCATTTCCCTTGTTTTAATTTAAAGTATTAAAATATTGTTATTGCTTCATTAGATAAATCAAGTAGTTTATTATTGATCAAATTCGATTTTGTCATTTATCTATTGCTTAGATCTAATTTCATTTCTTGGTTGTTAGTCATTTTGTAGTTATTGATGTTAGATTTTAATTATTGTTTGTTAAATTTCATAAAGTTAGAATCTTTAGATTTAGTTGTCTTAAATTTATAATTAGTTTTAGTTTAAACACCAAACACATCACTCTCACTGTTCCTTGTGTTTGAATAATTGAATTCTATTTAAGTCTTGAGGGTTTAAGAGTGGAACGAAATCCTTACTCGTTGTATTGCATGATTATGTTTTGAGAGTAAGAAGAATTGATTTAAACGTAAGAACGGTAGGATTACGTATTAGTGTTCTTGTAGCATTAATATTTAGGATTCTATTGTTTTTACGGTTATCACCAACCCCAGAGCCTTCCATCTTGCCAAGGAATGGCAAACCAATGTGGATCTTGCCAAAGCCTATTTGGAGAAAGCCGCACACAGAATGAAGAAGTTTCCAGATCATAACCGCCACCCAGATCCCTTTCAAGTAGGTGACCAAGTCCTCCTCAAGATAGATCACATCCGCCACTTCAACAGAGTTGACAGAGTGCACAAGGGACTTGTACAGCACTATGTCGGACCAGTCATCATTATGGACCGTATTGGCCAAGTTTCCTACAAACTTCAACTCCCACATTGGCTCAGAAAAATGCATCTAGTATTCCATGCCAGCTGTTTGAAGGAGTACCATGCAGACAAGGACGATCCAGGCAGAAGCATTACCACTAGAAGATTCAAGCACGCCACCATCAAGCCAGACAGAAAGGTCGAGTAGATTCTTGCTGACAGAACAATCACCCCAGTAGCAGGAGATCAGATGTAGTTGGAGTATCTTGTTAAGTGGAAGGATTTGCCGCTTTAAGAAGCCAGTTGGGAACCAGCTTCCACTCTCACCTCATTTAAGCAAAAGATTGAAGAGTTCAAGGACATCAGCGCGACGAGGACGTCTGCGCATTAAGTGGAGGAGAGTGTAACAGATACAATTGTAATAGTCATGTAATGAGTAGATATATGTCAAAACTAGAGTTTGAACCATCCCAAATGACATTAGGCAGATATATGCCATTTTGGATGTTTAAAACTTCTCGCATGCTCCCAATTTTAGTTCCATCTTTTAATATGTTTTGAGGCACCCCAAATAGTGTGGTCAAACATACAAATTGGAGCATCGAGCTAGGAGTCATGTTTGGTTGAAGTTTCAACCTGGTTCAATGTTCCCTTTTGATTGTATGGGAAAAAAGTTATTAACATATATGTAGGGGAATAACAAGCATCCTCTACAACCAAAACGGTTGCCTTCGCTTGCTACAATTGTATTGTTGATTACTCGAATGAAAGTTATTTGATGCCTTCTTATGAATTGTTGCCTTCTTACGAACTGCTTACTTACTGCTTCCGCTCTCTTTGTACAATTGTGATCTGATTACTGTTTACTTAAACACCACTAGTTCGCACTGCTCACTCGAATAACAGGCTTACTTGGGACAAGTTACGCCCAAGTGATGCACGACACGCCCTGCATCCAAGCGTGTCCGTGACACCAGGGCGTAGTTGTGTTGTCTTTTATTTGGTTTATTGAAATCTCATTGTTGTTGTATTCTTACTGTCAGACATGTGTCAAGATTGTATCTTTTCATTGCGTATTTATGTTTCCTGTTTCGTTTTATAGCTTGTGAAGTGATTAGTGTTTTTCAACGATTTTTCATTTTTTCTGAGTGACCAGATTTACCATCAAACTAGTCTAGCCGATTAATCACCCGAGATAACCGATTTCTCACCAAACCAATTTCATTGTATTTATACCAAAGACCAAAATATCGAATTCGGACAATATATCGTGTACACCAAAAAATGAGATATATCGAAAATATTGGAGATATCTATTTTATTGTTGACTAGTCAAAATTTTGTTTTGTATGTTGATATATCGGAAAATATAAAAAATATAGTCGATTCTATCAAAAATATCGTCGATTATATCAGAAATATCATTGATATATATATTAATAAAAATCAGTCAAAGTCAACATTTTATGTCGTATATATCCCTTGTCACCAAATTTTTTTTTTTTTTTTTTCAAAAAAACGCGTTTAAAACCCATTAAATTGGCAAGGCGTCTTGTTCGTATTTAAAACTCGGCTTTTTCAAAATATCGCGTTTTAAACTTAAAAAACTTTTAAAACCCAAGATTTTGAAAATTTCCCGTTTAAAACTTTATTATTATTATTATTATTATTATTATTTTTTTGAAATTTTATTGATAATGATAAAATTTTTTACAAATAATTAGGACAAGCGTACAATAAGCTACGCCGCCAGTTTTTTTTGAATAACAAATCCTACCAATCTAAAAACAAACTTGTTAGAACCAACTGTCATAACGTTATTGTCTATAACTTTCTGAAGTCTCTTGAGAAGGTTAACAGACTGTTGTTCCAAGAAATCAAAAGTGTCGAAACTAAATGGAATGAAACAATGTTAGTTAGCCTTGCAAGCTTCCTCATGCTTCTCCATCTTCCCTGTCACTGCTTTCTTAGCTGCTTCTCCCACCTCAAAGTCACCATTCAATTCACCAACCCTACCAACGGAGAGACTCCAGTTACATCAACACATCCATGTTTCCCCTCAGACCAACTGTAAATCAAGACATCTGCAGGCTGAAGAGTCGATCTTCCTTCATTCGAATCAGTGAGAAAGTACGTTAACAGGAGCTTCTTTCTTCATTTGTACCCCAGCCCTCCAAAATGTATCACATAAAATGTCAGTATTTGAAACCTGGAAAATGCCGACAATGTACTGCATGGTCTTCGAAAGCATCTAATCTACTCTTTTTGCAAACAGGGCATAAACCACCGTCAGAGTACAAAGGAATCATGAGACGGTATCGGAGAATAGAACGATGCTCCACCGGTGACATACGTTGTCCAAGTCCCTCCATCGGCATAGCAAGTAGAAAATCTTTTGCGTGTTCCGACTGCAAGCATCCCATGATTGTCTTTTGACGAGCATATAAATCAAACTCCCTCTCGAGACCAGCAACAATCTTATCGTAGAACACGCAAGATTGACTTATTGATAAATCAAACTCCTTCTCGAATCCCATGACATTTTTTTTAAATCTAAAAGAAAATGTGAGAAGAAAAATGGGTTTTGGAGTTTACCTTTTTGAAGAGTGGGAGTTAAATTGACTTATTGAGACAATTCTATTTTGCTTTGGACTATTAATACTTGGAAATTTTAAAGTTATTCACTTATTTGTAGTACTTGATTATGCAATTATGGTTGGTAATTAGTAGTATCTTATTTAAGGCCGTGTTTTGGTACTGAATCTAAAACTTATATTATTTGGATGAATAATTATATTGATAATTTGATACTTTCATGTATTTGAATTTTCTTTCATTTGTATTATTTTTATTTTTATTTTATGTGCCTATTCTTTTTTGCACTCTTATAAAAAATCAAACTCTTTATCTACTGTATTTTTTATCATCGGTTTTTACCGTTTTTTTTTTACGTATTATACGTTTTAAATCCGTTTTACCGTTTTAAACCTGTTTTTTATGCCCCACGTTTTTTACGTTTTTTTTCCGAGACGTTTCGTTTAAAACACGAACTAAGTTTTTTTCAAGTATGCCATTTTAAACTCGTACCGTACTTGGTGACAATGTATATATTGGTCGATATATATCCATATATCGAAAATTGTGAGATATATCGGAAAAAACAAGATTCAATATTTGCTGGAGATATATCAAATATTTCCATCTCGTGTACGCAGAAAACGAGATATTTCGGATATCTCAACGATATTTTGGGCCTTGATATAGACAACTGTGTGAAAAGATGTGTTTTCTGAAATATGGCCTGTAACAAGCTAGATACGCACAAATTCACTTGTATCGAGCAAGTTGCTTGGAACTAGGGGTGACTTCGGATCGGATCGGATCGGATTAACCTCCTTCGGAATTTTTCCGATTTTTTTTCGGAACCTAATATACTAGCCAAATCCGATCCAATTTTTTTTCGGATTCAAAATATATTTCCAATTTCGGAACTTTCGGAAATTTCGGAATAACTCGGAAATTTCGGAATTCTTGATAAATTTTCAAATCATTGTTGTTATGACAGATGTGGTGCGTGTGATGGTGCTATTCGTTTTTGGGACATATAATAAAGTCTTCATAGTCACTGCAGTGCTCAATCCTTTGTAGAATTCATAATAAGAGAAAAAACACAAAGGGGCATATAGTATAAAGGGTCCTGTGTAGAATTCATAATAAGAGAAAAAACACAAAGGGGCATATAGTATAAAGGGTCCTGTGTAGAATTCATAATAAGAGACCCCCTAGTCTTGAGCTACACCTAAAGTTGAAGTTAACCATTCAGAGAAAAAACCCATTCAGGAATGCTAGCCTTTACATAACTTCAAAATACCAAAAGCAATATCAAAATCCACCTTAACAATTTTGGATCAGTTTAATATCTACTATGGCAGTATGATATTGTACAAAAATTTAAAACCTATTCAGCCAATGCAACGTCCAAGAAACCATCACAAAATTACGGTGTTTCATTAGCCAATGTATGATACTCCAATTCATTTACTATTCCTATTTATCAAAAGCATCCAGCAGCAGTGCAACACCAATGACCTCCATAGCTATTACTCCTATTAGTGTAGCACCTAAAGTCCTGAACAAAAAAAATTTGTATAAGAATCTACAAACCAAACAAATCTGGATGTTGAACTTAAAATTAAAAACTATACAAAGTAAATATAGAGATTAAAGAAACGAGTTATAAAACTTACAATTAAGATGACTGCGCCCTTCCAAAATATAATCAAGTAGTTGATCCAATTGACAAAGATCCCAATTCATGCAAAACTACTATAATGACAAAGCAAAACACATAATAAGTTTTAGTAAACAATAATAGAACAAGAACAAAAACCAAAATCAGGTTAAGCACAATATACCTTCCTCAATTTGTTCCAAGTGCAGCAAGATTTTCTTCAACCTCAATTGATGACAATGAGGTTCTTAGATAGCCAATCTTGAGCACACACCAAACTTTCTACAACTTTTGGAGTCAAAGAGCTTCGAAATGGATCTAGAATTCGGCCGGCAGTGCTAAAAGAACATTCGGAAGCAACCGATGTTATAGGAATGGTTAAAATATCACGTGCCAACATAGCAAGTGCATGATAAGTTGGAACCATCTCTTTCCACCAAGCTAATACATTAAAAACATTTTCATCCCCTTCTACAACACTATCATCCAAGAACTTATCCAAATCATTTAAACCTACATTAGCATCCTTCTTCTTCAAATTGCCCTTAAACAAGTCTTTAGACAAGAGACGCTTATTCACCTTCCCAATCAGATTACTCCCCTCATCATTTAAAATGCTAGATGATTCAATTTCTTCATTGGAAACATATTCTAGTTTATAATGGTTATAAAGATGAGTCATCAAAGCTTTTAACTCATCACGGAATGTCTCCACCAATTTCTTCCTTGCATCATCATCATCATGACCAATTCTTACTAAATAAGTGTCATACCAAAACTCCACATATTGCATTTTATACCGTGGATCCAAAACTATTGCAACAATCAAAATCTGATTTAGAGTTTCAAACTTGCAATACTTATCAAACTTTAAATTCATTTTCCTAGCCATATCACAAAAAAACACATCATCACTAGCTAAATGATCCATGATCAGATCTTTAACTTGTGTTAACTCATCAAAATACGTGTTAGAAGTAATATATTTGGAACCAGAAATACGTTTTGTTAGATCATAAAATTCTTCTAAGAAAGCATGCAAAGCCTTTAGTTTCATCCAATCAATATCCCCCATTACACCCTGCTTATTTACATTACAATCAAACCTATAATTTGGATCACACTCATCAAACTTATCGAAGACCTTCTCAAAATCCATTGCGGCATTTATCATTAAATAGGTTGAATTCCATCTTGTTTTGACATCTAAACACAATGACTTCTTAGAAGTAACCATCTCCTCCAGACAACACTATTTAAACACTTGCAAGCGTGAAGGACTACTCCTCACATACTTGACACTTCGACGAAGGCGTATGATTGTATCTTGAACCTCCGCAATTCCATCACCAACAACAAGACTAATAACATGTGCAAAACATCTCACATGAAAGAACTCACCACCAAACAACAACCCATTTCTCCTGTTCAATCTTCTTTTCAAGTCCTCAACACATGAATCATTATTTTTTGCATTATCAAGTGTGATGGTCATTAAATTTTTTATACCCCACTCTAATAGACACCCATCTATAGCCTTGGCAATGGCTTCACCAGTGTGTGGGTGTGGAAGCACTCGAAAATTGATAATCCTTTTGTGAAGCTTCCACTCCTTGTCGATAAAGTGAGCGGTTAAGACCATATACCCCACGTTTTGGATTGAAGTCCACAAATCTGTCCTGATGCATACCCTAGAAGGCACCAACTTCATACACTCTTTCAACTTGATTCCTTCTTCATAAAACAACTTTAAGCAATCCTTAGTTATGGCTGTTCTACCAACCACATGAAACTTAGGCTGAGCTTCTTCACAAAACAACCTAAAACCTTCATTTTCTACAAAACTAAACGGGAGTTCATCGACAATTACCATTACTGCAAGGGCTTTGCGACACTTTTCTTGGTCAAACCTCCAATTAGAAGGTTGACCTTGTTTAAAAGTAAGTGTTGTTTGAGTTTTGTCTCCTTCATAACCAGGAAACTCTCTACATTTCTTAAGATGATTCCATAATTTGTTGGTTCCATGAGATGAAGGTGCAGTAACCGGTTTATGACAATAGTTGCACATACCTATGCCACTATATTTGTTGGTTCCCTTTAATAGCTGCTTAGCAAAGTGATTCCATACAGCAGAAGGTCCATGGTGTCCATCTAACCCATACTTTGGACCTGTCTTCTGCTTCTTCTGACTTATAACTCCACTACTAGGAATACTAGCTACTGGACCTGAGTTTTGCTTCTTCTGACTTATAACTTCATCACTACTAGCTACGGGAGTATTGTTCTCACCCATGACTGACATATATACCTGCACAAGCATATATTATTTCAAACAATTAAACATTTAATTTATTCAATGTCTTCTATAACAAACACCGAACATCATTGTCGAACTAACATAAGATACATCATTGTACTTATTCGAACTATATAGAACTAATAATTATAGTTGAAATCGAATTCTTTTGGTTGGTTGGTGAGCTGAGTCCATCTCATGGCCCATGACCTCACAATAGCTAGAAACTAGAGCTATACATTGTGGTATTATTAGCTTCTTAAGAAAAACTAGTTTTGATTATTTACGATTCAGGTACAAACAAACTAAAAAGTAGTTCTGACATTTAAAAAAATAAAGCTTTAGAATGCCAACGGAGAGGTATGGACAAGCTTACTTTACTGAAGGAACACAAACACAAACTGAAAAGAACGAGAGAACTAATGAATTCATTGTGGAAAAACAGGAAAATGTATAACCCTCAACCTTGTTTTATTCAAAGTCATCAGTTACGGAATTACTAGTAATTATATTTCCGGAATACTATATCTACAAAGCTATGTATCTTCTATAACAAATAATGAAGATTGTACTATAATAAACAAAAAAATAAACGAAAATACCTTTTATACTGAATAGTAAATACTGAAACTCGAGAAAGAGAACGAAATCAACTCATCAACAACAAAAGGACAATAATACCACTGCCCAAAAAGATCAAAACGGGAAAATCATTAGAAAAATTATATTTTTTTTCGATAAAGGACATTAAATATGTTAGTTACAAGCTATAGAAAAACACATTACTTGATCATAATCTCCTTCTAACTTGCAACAAATCTATTCTTGATAATTAGAAATCAGATTCTGACTTGGTGAGGGAGAGGAGTGGTGAGTGGGGAAGTAGCGGCTAGGTTATCAAGTTATGTTTTTGTTTTGTTATGTTTTGTTTTAGAAAATGAATGAACGGTCGAGATTGACCAGATCTAATCAAGTGGATAGTGATATTTTCAGAATAAATCGGCAATAATATCGGAAATTTTGGATCGGCTATATATCGGAAATTTCAGATCGGCTATATATCGGACATTTCGGATCGGATATCGGATCGGATCGGTTTTTAGAGTTATATCCGAATCCGATCCAATTTTTTCTTCGGAATTTTCGGAAATCGGAAAATTGGAAAATCGGCCCATGAAAACTACACCCAGAGCCAGACCAATTTCGGGTCGGATTTCAGAAAAATCGGAAATTCGGCAAAAAGAGACACCCCTACTTGGAACGGGTGTACAAGGAGAGGTAAGTAGTTACTTTAATATAACGGGTGTACAAGAAGAGGTAAGTAGTTACTTTAATATATTCATATCCGTGGTTTATTAATTGTAGGCTTGTTAGAATGTTGAGTATGTGACGCTTGCTAAAGTATCTAATGAAAATGTGCTTAAAGGATTGCTTAGGAAATTGACACACTAGTGTAAAATACCCATTAATTATTTAATACGTGAACTGGCACACTAGTGTAAAATACACATTCAAGGTATAGAATCGGTTAGTGGACTAAATTAAATAATTAGAACAAAAGTGAGGAACCCGAACCGCCAACCTCATCGGAATGCTTAATCCGAGAACTATGATTGGCTTCAGGGGCGGACCTAGGAGTTTCAACGAGGGTATTCAATGACCAAAAAACTTCTTAATATAAACCGTCTTGCGTAACCACTCACATCTGTTTGGGGAAAGTCATGTTCGCGTAGCTGACATGGACCTCTAAGTAGATATACTCTTTGAATATATGAAGTCTTGAGCACTAGGATGGTAATCTGAAATTGATGTCCGTAAGCCAGGGTATGCAAAAAGAGCGTCTAAGTCGACATCTACATGTCTTTGTTTCAGACTAGGTTCCACTTGATTGGCATCAACAATGTTCCATGTAGAAAGAGATTGAGTAAGCTCAACGTACTTCTTTATGATTTCTTTTGAGACTAGGGTGCTGACTGGAGCCACCTTTCTTGAATGTAGGAGACTTAATCGGCACAGATAACTTTTTAAAGTACTTCTCCATTATAACATTACTGATACAATAATACAAACATAAAGTCAAATACTTTAAGTCTTTAACCAAATGACAAATCCACAATAAAGATTAAAAAAAACAAATATTGAATAATGGAAGAATAACTTGGGTTAAAGAAAATAATAAATTAACTATAACTTACCTCAATTCCTCAAAAAGGTGAATTGGGGATTTGGGGAACAGAGAGAAATCAAAGAAGGCTTTCTTAATTTCTTTAAACGATGGGAATATGGGATTGGCGGTCATAACACTGTTGATTTATTGGGCCATTTCTTTTAAGGCGTAAGACCTCATTTGGATCATTGGATAGACACAAGGTCACATGGGCCAAATTAAAACTAAGACTAGTCTTTTTTTTCTTGGGAAAAATTGAGGATATTCACTTGAATACCCTGCCCATATAGTAGGTCCACTCATGATTGGCTTGATCCCTTAAAAAGGTACGTAGGTAGCCATCCGGCTCAGCCGCTTTCATAGGAAAACCCTACCCTTTTTTTAGAGAAAGAGAAAAAGTTATTCTGAATATTTTATAAATGTTTAATTATAGTTAAATTTATTTTTGCACGTGTTAATTGATCTAAATATTCCATTGCATGATGTTATTGTGTTTCTTGAGATTCTGTTAATCTTATATTTGAAACTCTGCTAATTGACGCACCTACGAAAATGAAAATTTTAAAACAAAATGGTAAGCGTTTTGCTATGTAACTAAAAGGTAAGTAAATATTGTTATTCGTTAAAAATTTATATCATGTGGATTATTATTTGTTGGCCAAGTATCTAATGTTGAGCGGCGGAGAGCAAATGACTGGGACAAACATGTGCCCCATGAGTCAGACAAGGTATACAAGCCTATTAAAGAACGGTAAATGCCATAATCGAACGTTGAATTTAAAATTATGACAGAGTAGCCTGATCGAAATATCAGAGAAGTTTTATTCCAACTGAGGATGTGGCCCCACAAAAAGCAAACGGTTTGTTACGTTTATACCCCTCTCTCTAATCTTGCGAGTTATGGGAAGGATTATAGACACATCATTGTTATCGGTCGATCATAATTGGGTATCCAATATAATGTCTTAATTCTTTGTTATGTTGTTTCTATGTTCGTTTTCAGAATAAATTTCTACAACAGTAATGAAGATTAAAAAGGCTAAGGAAAAGAGCCTCAAATAGAATGAGACGAATTTAACAGCACCACATAATGTCGTATAAGTGAGATACAATGTCTTACTACGATCATATTTAATTCAGTTAAACATGTTATTTAACATCACCACATAATGTCGTACATGTGAGATACAATGTCTTACTATGATCATATTTAGTTCAGTTAAACGAGTGTATTGTTAGGTTATCCAAATACAAATTATTTGAGAATGAAAGCCAACTTTTGGTGGAAAAGTCATTTAGAGATGGGAACATTTGATGAGTACTAGATTATTGGAAAAAGATTTGAAGCAGTAGTAGCAATAGGAATGAAAACCATATTAAGCATGTATTTTTAGGTTATCCAAATACGAACGTGTCATTTAACATCACCACATAATGTCGTACATGTGAGATACAATGTCTTACTATGATCATATTTAGTTCAGTTAAATGTGTATTTTCAGGTTATCCAAATACGAATGTTACAACACTACATAATGTCGTACATATGAGATACAATGTCTTAATATATAAATGTTGTGGAAAGGTATTATGGGTATTTCATACTATTATCAAGTGGGGGCCACGTTCGGAAGTGGAATAAATCTTCTCTGCCACATTCAATGGGCTACTCTATCCTAATATTAAAGTCAACGTCCGATTCAGAAATTTACCCATTAAAGAAATTCAACGTGCACTCTGAGAAAAAGGTTATTTTAGCGACATAGAAAGCTTATAAGGAACCTTATAAATAAATCTGTTATGTTGTTTTGTAATATATTTATTGTTTATGTTCTTTTAACTTTAAGAAATTAATGTGTGAATGCTTCTATTATTTAGATAACATGACGTGGACTGGGCATGTGTAAAACCGATTTAGGGTAAGAGATCGATTTTGGGGCGCTACAACTCCGGACCAACTTTGGTCCTAAGCATCTATCCAGTACACATCTATCATATTTTTACATCTTGATTAACTCTACTTAAGATTCTACTTAAATATTTATTTTTTACTCGAAATAAATAAATAAATAATTATATTGCACATCTATTATCCTTCTTTTTTTCTTCTTCTCTTTTGTATATTATTAAATATACCATCTCTTTTTCATCTTTTTGTATTAATTTATTAGTGGTTTACACTATTGTTTTATTTGCCAATGATTTTGTATTAGGAGATAATAAATTAAGTTAAATAATAGGGTTTTAATTAGGAGATTCATTGGGATTTAAATATGTGAAATAAATAGTCTTAATTAACTAGAGTTAATCTAGTTATCAAAATAGGATAGATGTATGGTGGGTAGATGCTTAGGATAGATCAAGTTAACCAAGTTGAACACCGACATATCTTCTTTTGGAAATCCAGGACTAGCAGCCACTGGAGGCGTTTTGAGAAACTCAACAAATGAAGTAGTTTTGGTATTTAGCAGAAACATTGTAGTAGAAACAAACTATATGGCTGGATGAATAGCAATTGTGGAAGGAGTGGAAATTGCAGCGGAAAGGGGCTGGAATCAATTGTGGATTGAGTCTGATTCAACCTCTGCTATTGATGCTCATCTCTCAAATGTAATTCAATTCTTTATCATGGCAGTTTCAGTCAAGATGGAACTTATGCAAGGAAAATTTTGGGAGTATCGCCATATATGTCAACCACTTGGAAGGAAACTCAATTTTCAACTGACGCTATGGCCAAGGATAATGTTACTTTAGTAAGCACTGAGTTATGGTTGTATTCATATATAAATGGGAGGATCCAATGGTGAGCTATTTTAGATTTGAAGCATACCCACATTTTGTAAACAAAGCTCATAGGCATAGGCCGGGTGTAAGGGAGTAATATTCTCATTGAGGAATATTAAGCACGCGTTAAGCATAAGCAGAGAACGTAGCGAACTCAAATCATCGACCTCCAATATCGAATCATGACCAGCTCGCTTCATGTAGGAGGTACACTTCAGCTCGCTCAAGAATACCTCAAGTCGAATAAACGACCTCAAGCAGAACGCTTAGAGTAATGACACCAACCCTTATCCAGATGTAATCATAACCAGGACCATACCTGTACTTCCAATCACCGTGATATATGAACTACTGCACCTACTACCAATCATCACACAATTCCTACCAAAACCAACCTAACAGACATTCTCAATCTCCACCCTACATATGTACATGTCAGTGCATGTGTCACGTGGATCTCCACCCCCTTATGTCTATAAATACCACCTACATGAACTACGTGAGACCTGATTCTTCTCTCCCCCCATAATCAAGAGAAAATACGTAGGCAGCTCGCTCATCAGCGAACTCGGTCTCTCCTTAACCCAATCCCATTCTCCTTCCTCCCTTGTATGTAAAGGAAAACTAAAACACACCTTTACATTGGCGCCATCTGTGGTCTCATTACTTGAGAAACCACCTTCACACACACCAAAAACCAAAAACCAAAAATCTCAAGCCCACGAAGCATGGGAAGCCTCAAAGCTCAAGTTCAAACCTCGCAAACCAGCTAGGTTTAACGAATGAGAGCATTTCCCTGCTTAGGAAAATGCTGCTCTACGTGCACAAGTAGACGCACAACAACAACCAGTTGGTAACGTCGCTGAGAATGGCATCAACGAAGTTAATCAACAGACTAACGAACTGTCACAAAGGATCGGCCAGAGTGCAGTAAGAAAAGATGCAACCCAGATCGTTTAGAAAATGCTCAAGACGTACTCGCGCATCCCCGTTCACTACTGAGGTACTCAACAAACCCTCTCTTCAAGATTTCATCCAGCCACGTTTTCCAATGTACGATGGCAACATGTGCCCTGGTCAACACGTGGCTCGCTACATTCAAAGCCTTGCACTCTACAATTCACCTGAGTTTGATCATCTTCATTGTCACTTATTTCCTGCCAGTCTCAAGGATGGCGCACTCGACTGGTTCTTCTCACTAGAGTCAGACTCGATAAAGACATTCGAGCAACTTACTAATTTGTTTGCTAGTCAGTACGCCCACAATAGAAGTAAAAAAGCAGATCTTGATTCACTTTTCCAGTTATCATTTGGCGAAGATGAGACCATTCGCCAATTCCTAGGTCGATTCAAAGCCGAACTGTTATGCATGGAAAGCGGCCTTAAAGAGTTTTTCGCCACACTGGCATTCTCCAACGCCTGTCGAGTGCGTAGCACAAATCTCTCCAGATCACTGATTAAAGAGCATCTGGAAACGTTATCCGAGCTATACGCTTTGGTAGACAAATACATTAAGTTGCAAGAAGGTTTGAGACACCACGGCCTAACAGAAGATCAAGAGGTCACCGCGATCTCTGATGACACCCCACCTACCAAAAAGCGGTCTAGGTCGCAAGTACCAAAGTCGGGAAACCGATTAAACAACAACCGTGAGTTTGTGGTCCTTACATGGTCTCCCAGTTACATACTGGATAAGATCAAGCGAGTTGCGTACTTTCGACTTGACGTCCGGCAACCAGCGGATCGACCTGACAAGCCCTACTATGCATTCCACAGAGCAAAATGTCATGAGACCGATGCATGCTGGGGGCTAAAGCATTACCTCCAGGACCTCATTGAAGCAAGGCACATCAAACAGTACACCAACATCGCTGATGGAGATCTGCGCCATAAACTCATGACTCGCAGAATGCACAGCCGATCTCCACCTCGCCGTGATCATTCCAATGTCCAAGCTCGCTCCCGTAGCAGAGGACGACCAAGAGATCGCTTCCGCCACGAGCGTCGTCAACACTCATCAGATCGAGACAATGACATAACCATTCACATGATAACGTTTCCGGATGATTCAGTAACATCGTCCAGAGAGAAAAGACAGCATGTAGATGCCCTTGAAAAAGTCTATCATTTTTCTTCCTAGGCCGCACCTACCCCACGCAGTTCCAGTCGCAGTTCAGGCGAGATCACTTTTATGGAGGCCGACCTTAACAAGGTTTGCCTCCCCCCACAATGACGCACTAGTAGTCCATGTCAAAATCAGCGATTGGATGGTCAATCATGTTTTGATAGGCCTTGGTAGTTCATGTGACATTCTGTTCTACCATACTATTCAAGAGATGAATTTGCCCAAGTCAGTTTTCATAGATCCCATCGCTCCTCTTTACGGGTTCAATGGCTCTAGAGCCGACCCAATTGGTGATATCATACTCCCAGTTTCTATGGGATCACGAGAAGATAAAGTCATCTTCAATACGCATTTCAGCGTTCTGGACATCAAGTCGTCCTACAACGCCATCCTAGGACGGTGGTGGATTCATCAAATGCAACCCGTACCGTCAACATTACATCAAGTTATCCGCTTCCCAGGCCCTAGGGGCATGATGGAGCTTCGAAGCAATCAGCTCGAAGCTTATCATTGTAACCAAATCCTCTCAGCGAATAAGATCGCCGATCCACCTTTCAGCACAAGGAACGAGCCTATAAGCTACACAATGGCCAAAGATTTGGTCGCTGAGGTCAGTACCAAAGCACCAAAACAATATGCTGGGGGATCCAGCAAGAAGGTCTATTCGTCTGTTCAGATCCCAGAAGTCACTCAAACCTTTGTTGCTCCACCAGTCAGGACCCTAGAGGTCGCTTCAGTTGTTGTCACTCCACCAGTCAGGACCCCAGAGGTCGCTTCAGTTGTTGTTGCTCCACCAGTCAGGACCCTAGAGGTCGCTTCAGTTGTTGTTGCTCCACCAGTCAGGACCCCAAAGGTCGATTCAGTTGTTGTTGCTCCACCAGTCAGGATCCTAGAGGTCAAACCATCATGTGTTGCACAACTAGCACCGATTCCAAAGGTCACTCCAGCCCCTGTTGTCATGACCACAAAGGCCACCTTAGCTCCTGTTGTCGTCGCCACAGAGGTCGCTCCAATCCTAACTGCCAAATACACCGTCCCTCAGAATGGCAAAGCGTCGCCAGAAATCAATCCTTTGGAAGACACATCATCGTCAAAGGCAGCATCTCAACCTGCAGACAGAGAGCAAGTGAACCTAGGAACAGAAGATGACCCTAAGTTCGTATACATAGGGGCTAACTTAGACCCTACACTCAAGGCTCAACTTGTAAACTTTTTAGCAATGAATAAAGATGTTTTCGCTTTGTCGTATATCGATGTACCGGGTATAGATCCTAATGTCGCATGTCATAGACTAAATGTAAATCCTAATGCTAAACCAGTTCGTCAATGACCTCAACAATTATCCCTGCAATTTCAGAAAGCCATCAATGATGAGGTCGACAAACTCAAACAAGTCGGTTTCATTAGAAAAGTAGACTATCTAGACTGGATTGCTAACATCGTCGTAGTTCCAAAGAAAAACGGCACAGTTCACCTCTGCGTCGACTTCACCAATGTCAATCAAGAAATGCCAAAGGATAATTTCCCTTTACCTCGCATTGACCGACTTGTGGACCAGACCTGTGGCCACGAGCTCCTCTCTTTCATGGATGCGTACAGTGGGTACAACAAAATCCCACTCACTAAAGAAGATCAAGAGAAAATGTCATTCATCACTGAGCAAGGAATCTATTGTTACAACGTGCTCCCATTCGGCCTTAAGAACTCTGGAGCAACTTATCAGCGTCTCGTTACTGACATGTTCCAAGACATGTTGGGTGACACCATGGAAGTCTACATCGACGACATGGTCATCAAAAGTAAGAAAGTCGAAGACCACCTCACTCATCTCGAGCAAGCATTCACCAAGTTGTGCCGAACTCGAATGAATCTTAATCTAGAAAAGTGCCTTTTTGGAGCGTCCTCAGGGAAGTTCCGTGGGTACCAAGTATCATAGTGGGGGATCGAGGCTAACCCATACCAAATCCAAGCATTCTTAGACATGCCCGACCCTCAGACAAAGAAGCAAATTCAGAAGCTGTCAGGAATGGTAGCAGCACTCAACCGATTCATATCAAGGGCATCAGACAAATGCTGACCGTTTCTACAACTTCTTAAAAAGAGTGAGCAATTCTAGTGGAACGACCAGTGTCACCAAGCATTCTCCACCTGATAAGAGCCCAAAACTGTAGTTTTAACCCCTTAACAATCGTACTTTTAGACCAATTATGTGAATAATAAGTAAGAGTTAATACTGATTACGTGTTTTTATGCATTTCAGGCTTCAAAGTCCATCATGTGCAGAAATGTGCCACTTTAGCGAGATAAAGGAGCAAAGGTTGGTTGCTAAGGAGTTATGTGATTAAAAGCCAATTTTCAAGAAGACAAAGCCTCTGTAAAGCCCGGTCAAAAGATGAAAAGTCAAAGTCCACGCGGCGTAAAAAAAGGCACAAAGTCAATGAGAACTTCCGAAGACCATATCTTTGGACTCAGACCTCGGAATTGGGCCTACCTTATGTCAAAACGACCAGCTCGGAAAGAGCTTTTCAATGGTCTAAGCCTTGACCCAATCAGAGGAGCAGAAGTGGACGAAGTGTTTGTCAAAGCCAATTGCAGCTGAAGAGCCCATTTTGGACTAAAGAAATTGGGTTTTGGGCCCGATTTTCCGGCCCAAAACATGGCTCCAAGCCCATGTACGATTTTTGGATCTGAAAGTATAAAAACAAAAGCTTGACTCTCTGTTAATGGTAGATAGTTAGGTTAGAAAATAAATTAGGTTAGGATAAGAAAAGTAGCCATTAAACCTTAGTTCTAGATTTAGTTTTACATTAATTAATTAGTTTTTATTCTTGCCTTAAATTCAGTATTAAATTAATGTTATTGCTATTCATTAGATAAATAAAGTTAATTAGTTCTCCATAATCTAGTTTCATTTTCATTTATTTATTAGCTTAAATCCTTAGATTTACTTATTTGTCATTATTAGTTTAATTCAATTATTGCATGAGTAGTTTCGAATTGAGTTTAAACAAGTAAAGTTCAAATCTTTATATTATGTCTTGTTTAGATTCCATGAGAAATGATAGTCTTATGATTCTCGGCTAAACCTCCATTAGAGGGGGTTGAAAAACCTTGATGAAGCTTGATTTCGATTAGCATACAATAGTCGTAATTTCCTATTCAACTCTAGAAGTAATTAGTCCACCATGAGAATGGGGTTGAATACTTCACATGCTAGATGTTAGTTGATAGAGATTACCATGAACACTAGGGATTAGGAAGAACCAATTGTTCTGCGTAGCAGTTCAATTCGGATTACAACGATATTCAAATCCCCCCTAATTCCTTATCATTGAATCATTTTAGTTCATACCTTGTTATTTGAATTATCGCGTCTTGTTAGTATAAATTAAATCCGTAGTATAATCATAGAATAGAAATTTCACATAACACATTACTCTCACCATTGTTCTTTGTGTTTGTTCAATTGAATTTGTTTAAGTCTTGAGAGTTAAGAGTGGAACGATTCCGTACTCTATATATTGCATAAATATATATGTGAGAGTAGGAAATAAATTATTGATACCGTAAGAATAATAGGATTACGTATTAGTGTTGTTAACATTAATATTTAGGATTCTATTATTTTTACGGGTTATCACCACCCCTCAAAGAATATCTGACAACACCTCCTGTCTTAGCGAAGCCAACTGACGGGGAAACGCTGGGGCTTTACCTCGCAATATCAGACTTTGCTATCAGTTCGGTTATCTTTAAAGAAGACAACAACTTAGAGAAACCAATCTATTTTACAAGTAAGACAATAACGCCAGCTGAAAAGAACTACTCTTACATTGAAATGGTAGTGCTTTCATTGTTATATTCTGTAAGGAAGTTCAGGCCTTACTTTCAAGCGCATCCAATCAAGGTACTCACCGACCTTCCATTGAAGAAAATCCTTCGCAAGGAGAACAAGACAACTTGCATGGCAGTATGGGCCGAAGAACTCGGAGAGCACCACATGGAGTTTGTCCCTCGCACATCTTAGAAAGGCCAGGTCGTTGCAGATTTCTTGGCAGATTTCCCTGTCGATGACCCAAATTGGGAACCAGAAGCAGAGATCACACCCACAAAGGAAAGTGCCAAGTCAGTTTGGTCTCTCTTCGTAGATGGTTCCAGCAATCCCGGAGGGAGTGGCATCTTAGTGTCCCCAGATGGAGCTATGGTAGAGAAATCAGTTCACATCGACTTTGCGACATCTAATAACAAGGCAGAGTACGAGGCACTAATCACGGGACTTCGGATGGCACTACAGCTTGGTGTAAAGGAACTTCAGGTCTTTAGTGACTCGTAACTGGTTGTTCGCCAGATTGCAAAAGAGTACACTACCCACGAAGGTAACCTTTCTAAATACCTTCAAGTCGTTAATCAGTTACTTCCTTCTTTCAAGAAAGCCACTATACACCACTTCTTGCGTGACGAGAACCGTCACGCAGACAGTTTAGCTTACTTAGCTACTCAAACACCGAACTGCGCCCCTAGACAATTACTCATTGAGGTAGTTGACCGACCTTCTTACCAAGTGGAACACTTCTTAAAAATCAGCGACATGTGCCCACTCCTTGACAATCAGATGAGTCAAACATGGATGCAGCCCATCATAGAATACATCCAACACGGCACGCTCCTAGAAGAGCGTACCAAAGCCAGACAAATCCCATATCAGGCTGA
This sequence comes from Coptis chinensis, assembly GCF_015680905.1. Classification (NCBI taxonomy): domain Eukaryota; kingdom Viridiplantae; phylum Streptophyta; class Magnoliopsida; order Ranunculales; family Ranunculaceae; genus Coptis; species Coptis chinensis. Next base: position 62,422,470 of record NC_141464.1, on the reverse strand, counting down.
TAAGTGCTCAAAAAGTGCTATTTAACCCTCGATTATGCCTCCTGTTTAGCCATCTTAGTAGACTAATAGTGTTTGTAAGTTATGTTTTAAGATTCTACAGGTGAAAAAGAGAGTTTTGTAGAATATTAGAGAAAAAGGGATAAAAAGCGAGCAATACGGGGCATTAAGGATCACATGGGAAGCCCGTGGACAATCATGGAAAAGGCCAAGGAATTGAAGCTATTAAAGATGCGATTTGGACCTATTTTAAAGCCTATTTGGAAGCCCAAGGCCAAAGGATTCGTTGTTTGGACCAAAGCCCGCAAAAAGAGGATAAAATGATAGAAGCGAAGAGACAAAATAGGGCTTACGTGGTTCCGGACGATAGATCGGCGTCCCGTGACGCATTGATCAAGTCCGGATGCATGGATCGACCGTCCCGGACTCATTGATTAAGTCCGGGCGCATAAATAGTGTGTCCGAGATGCATGAATCGACAATCAGTAGCAATTCCTTCTCGGTTTGGAGATGAAGTTGGACTCGAAGAAGTCTATTTGTATTAGGAAACAAATGACGGTTTGGAATGCTTCTAGAGCTTATTGTAACCCCTATAAATAGAGGACCTAAGTGCCTCATGTAATTTGCCAATTCACTTATATTCTTGTCTCCAGAACTTGAGGCAGAGAGAGATTAATAATAAAAGATCTATTTTAACTAGCTGAGTCTTAATAAATTAGTCTTTCTAGTCTTATGTTCTTCAACTCTTCTTCTTCTCGTTCTTCATGTTCTTCCTTCTATATGGAAGGCTAATCTTCTCCTTCAAGGGAGGAGATGAAGCCAGTGCTTAAGGTTTAATGATTCTTTTGGTTCATGATGTTCTTCAATCAGGTTAGTTCTTTATGTTTTTAGTTATTAGTTCCATTGCCCACACCAGGGGATGAAAGTATAGATTAAGGTTTTTATTTATTATAATTGAATATCATGCTAGTTTAGGGTTTTATTTATTGCAATTGAATATTTGCTAGTAACATGCTTTTATTTATTGCAATTGAATATAATGCTAGAATAGAGTTTTATTTATTGTAATTGAATATTATACTATTATTTTCTACTTTTCTTCTAATTGTGTAGTGTTTTAGAGTAAGGGAACTATTTCTTGTGTTTGCCTTAGATGGTGATTCATTGAATAGCTTCCCAAGCTCACATAAAAGGAAAGAAGATACTAGTAACATGAACATAGGAACAACCTTAAGTAGAGTTAATTGTTTAACGATGTTTCACCCAAAAAGGCATCGGCACTCGCTCGATTGCTCGTTTGTAGTCTACTTGGAGAACAACATGAAGCAAAAAGTCATTGAATCAAAAGCATTGGTGGATTTGAATCTCTTGAATCTATCTCTCTCATATTCTCTCCATATTTCCAATTTTTAGCTTTAGTATAAGTTTAGTTAGTTTAGTTTAGTTTAGCATTAGAATCTACTATATCTATAATCATAGTTTTTAATCCCTCAAACCCCCTTTCCAGTCTTGTCCTTCATATAAACATACACTTAAAAAATGGAATGATACCCTACTCATCCTTTACTTATTGAGGGATAATTAGGTTTTGATACGCTTCTTTTTGTTCAACGACCATCATACATCTACATCATCTATCTACATTATCTGTATACCATCTACACACACAAAAGGAGTGAGTGTCAAATGGCGCCGCTGCAGTTTTAAGTTGTTTATGTTTAACATTTTCTTTCAAGATTAGAAGTTTGGATCTTAAGATAATTTTAGCCGCATCATCCATCCTTTTGAGAAAGAGAGAAGCTTGAAGGACATCTCGAAGACAAGATCTACCATCCAGGTTAGTCGAATCTTCATTCTTTTTATTTCATTCTTAGTTTAGTTGCATCATAATTAGTTTAGTTTTATTGCTTTCTAATATAATTGCATTTAGGATCTTTTCAACAATTGAAGTTGTAAGCCAACACAGCGAAAAATCAAACTCTAGTGTTTCTTGTCTGAATCTTGACAAACAGACTATCGTCTGTGGGACGTGGTACTTAAGCAATCTAAGTGATTCACCATAACCCTAGAAGAGGTAGCTTTAGACAACGGGCGAGATACTAGCTACAAAGCCCAACCCAGTTGAAGGAAAGTAGTTTTGCATATTAGTATAATTTAGAATAGTTGCATATTAGTTTAATTGCATTCAAGCATAGTAGGATAGTTTTTCGTCATTTTCGCATAGCATTTTCTAGTGTATGCACCGTCATCCATATCATCGTCCGGTAAGAACACAACAGTAGACAAGGTTTAACAACCGACTCACAAGAATACTAGACGAGATTGAAACAATGGCCGCAAGCAATGATGGAGGTGTTATGAATCCAAATAATTCTGAAGCTATCCCACCCATGCAAGCACAACAGAGAAAGAAGTTGAGCGATTTCTATTCACCAATCATTGGAGACCCACCCAGCAGTATTGTTTTTCCAGAAACAGAAGCTAACCAGTTTGAGCTTAGAGAATCAGTAATCTCTATGCTTCCAAAGTTTAACGGTTCAGACAATGTTCAGCCTTATGTTCACATGAACAAATTTCTATCAGTCCTCAGAACTTTCAAGAACCAGAATATCAGGGATGAGAGTATCAAAATCATTATGTTCCCACTCTCACTCGAAGGTGAACCATCTGAATGGTTAACTACACAGCCGATCAATTCAATAGACAACTGGGAGAAAATGAGAACAAAGTTTATGAACAAGTTCTACCAACCCCAGAAGACAGATGCCATGTAGCAAGCCATCAACAATTTCAAAGGGAAGGTGACTGAAGAATATCATCAAAGCTGGGAGAAATTCAATAATCTGCTAGTCTCATGTCCACATCATGGATACGACAAGAGCACACTGGCCTCATTTTTCTATCGAGGACTCTCGATGATGAACAAGCAGATGATACAGTCAATGCACAAAGGCAAGTTTACATCAATGGATGGAGAGGAAGCTTACAATTTTCTCGAGAATTTAGCTGAAGAAACACAACAATGGACTACTAGCAACGAGGATGTCTCTAGCATGGAGGGGGAGCCAAAGCAATTTGGCTACCAGGCACATGAACAAGCAGATCAAGAACTGAAGTCTACATTGGCCAACCTGGCCACTAGCATTGAAATTTTGAGTAAGAAATTCAATCAGTTCTCTATGAATCCCTCCAAGATCAACAAGTCTCAAGCTAAATCTCTCCCAATCATGCAAGCTAGCCAATACTGCGAAGTCTGTTCGGACACTTCTCATGCAACTCTAGAATGTCTTGGTTACTATCAACATGCATCAATTTGAGAGTACAATATAAACTCATTTCAGAGGCCCAACCAAGGTGGTAATAATTTTCAAGGTAATTATTGGAGACGAATCTTTGGACCCCGTGTTCTCAAGATCAAAGTTATATTCCACAGACAAGTCAAGCTTCACAGTTGGTTCCTCAACAACAGTTATACTCTTAGTAGAATTCCAATACAAGTGGAGAGTTAGTGCCTGATCCTAGGAGAAATTATGCTACACCTGCCAACCTGGAGAATGCAATTACTTGCTATCACAGAAAAATCAGAAGTTTGAAAGTGTTCTAGAGCTTATTGCACAGTCTCAGCTCAATCTTCAGCAATCTCAGGTAAGCCAATGTTCTAGAATGGAGTCTCTAGAGGCTAAGGTCGACAAACTCACTACTGCTTTGTCTGTAAAGACACAAGCCACTCAACCTAGCTTATTGGAACCAATATTGAGGAGTGAAGATGTATGCCACATTGGGACAACTTCTAGTACTGATCACCTCCATGATCATGTCAGCTCAGTTACTACTCTTAGATCAGGATTGAAGATTGATAACAAGGTTGACTTACCTTCTCATGATGACATTGCTACAGAGCAATCGGTCAAGATTTCAAATGAAGTTCGAAAGGAAGTGGGAGAAATCCTTTCAACTCCCATTGGTCAAGACAACCAAGACAAGATATGCAAGAATGCTAAAGAGAAAGAAGAGTAGACACATGTCTTGTGTTTTGTACCAAAGGCACCTTTTCCTATATTTTTTTGCTCAAAGCAAAAGGACAAGCAATTTTTAGAGATGAAGGAGGCATTTGAGAAATATAACATCAATATCCCCTTTCTCAAAGCGATCAAGCAGTTGCCATCATATGCCAAATTCTTGAAGGATGCATGCAACATAAAGAGAAGTACTCATGTTCCAAAGCGAGCGTTTCTAGTTGGACAAACAACATCTATTATCCATCAGCAAGCTCCAATCAAGCTCAAAGATCTAGGAAGTCCTATAATATCATGCAAGATAGGAGAAAAATTCACGGGTAATGCTCTTTTAGACCTTGGTGCTAGTGTTAATCTCTTGCCATATCATCTGTACCAAGCGTTGGGTCTGGAGAACCTAAAGCCTACACAAGTCAAATTGAAGTTAGCTGACCGTTCTACCAAGATTCCCAGAGGCATAGTTGAGGATGTTCTTGTTCAAGTAGCCGATTTCTACTATCCAGTGGATTTCATTGTGATAGACACCCAGGAAGCCTTTGATAAAATACCAATTATTCTAGGCCGACCTTTCCTCGCTACCACAAAAGCTTTGATAAATTGTCACAACGGTGAAATGAAGATCAACTTTGGTAAGATGTCCATGGACATAAATATCTTTCACCTGTTGCATAAGGATTATGATGAAGCCGAAGGTGGAGAGGTGTACTTCCTTGATAGCATGATACAAGAATTCGTCCCATTCGAAGATACAATTGAAAGTGCTCAATCTACAAAAAACTATGATGAACCTGAGAACCACACCACAGAGGCGTTGCTAGCCATGTTCTTAGAATCTCTGCAAAAAATTCAGGATTTAAGTGAGCATAATGGAAAATTGACAGAGAGAGTATCATACCTTGAGAAGATGAACTCTACATTTCAGGATGAACAACATACTTCTGCCCAGAAAAATTAGTTACTAGAGAATCAACTTAAAGAAGTTTTGGAAAAACAACAGTATCTAGAAACTGTAATGAGTCTTCTAAAGCAGAAAGTGGACTATATTGATAAGAAGCATTGCACTGTTGAAGCCTTTTCTACACCATCATTGTCTGAACGAGAGAAGTATGTGAAACAGTCTACCACCCACCTTGAGCGTAGTCAGCCAGATATCTATTATCATTACTGTAGTGGTAAAGGGCACATAAGATATTATTGTCCTGTTAGAAAGAAAGATTTTCGTCAATCTTCTACACAGAGGAACCACAAGGCATATCACAAAATCATCAGACCTGAAATAGTTCAAGGTAGAGAAGCAACTTCACCATCAATCTTTCCGACATATCAAGGAGTATTTTTGACAACCCACAAGTCTTGAGGATCTGACTATAAAGGACTCAAAAGTCTTGAGAATCTGACTTTAAAAGACTCACATTACGTCTTGGGGATCTGACATAAAAAGACCTAAAAATTTGTTTCTTGAACTAATTCTGATATTCGGCATCAATGGTAATATCCTACCTTTTTCTCATCCATTTCATTTACTTCTTTATACATTGAGGTCAATGCATGCATAAGTAGGGGGAGGGTGTACTTGAGAAATGAATTTCGAAAATTAGTTTTCAAAAATTAATAAATTTTTTTTCTATATCAGCAGCATGAGAAAAATGAATTTTAATGATGAGTCTGGGATATAGATTCTATACTGCTTAGTGTTGAGTTTGATAGATATTTGATATTATTGATTTCATTACCGCTTAGACTATTTATTATGCTCAGACATAGTTCTTATTGATAGAATTCTTTATCAAGGCACCACCATAGTACTTGGTCAGTTTTGTGTACTTTTGCTAGAAGAGAGATTTAAACCCCTAGTAAACTGGAAGTAGAATTTTTAGACTTAACCCGTAAGACTTGAGCTTTATACCCATTCCTTGGAGAGTTTTTATAAAAAATCCGAGTTTTAGTGACTCAACATCTTTCAGTTCTTTATGTCGTTGTAATATAGTCTCATTATTCGTTGATTTGGTTAATCACGAAGTGACATCAACTGGGGAGATAGCCATTAGGTCTTGTAGTCTATTCGAAACAGAGTATCATACTGATAAGTCAAGTAGTGAACCCATTCAGCCTTTATCCCACCTAGTAGGACCATCATATTAAACCCTTTTGAGCCTTACAATAAGCCATTTTCTTCCAAAACCCTTTATCCTTTACCCAACTCCAGACAAGGAGTATAGCCAAAATCTTTATCAGCCATACCCATATGTTTCTGAGAATACGAGGGGCACAATGAGGAAGAAAGACCACAAAAGGAAGATTACAAGGAAATATCAGAGAGATACAATGAAGACCATCATTCTGTTCAAAGTGAAAGAAGCTAGTGGAAAACAAGCATATCCAGTACTAATCAAGGATATACCACTGAGTTAAAAAAAAAAAAAAAAAAAAAAAAAAAAAAAAAGTTGAACAGAATGGATGGAAAAGCTAAGACAAAGGAAGAATTTTCTCTGCAATACAGAATTTGAAGAAATCTTCCAAAGAAAGAAGATAAACCCTTAGTGTTTTCAGAAACAACCTTAGAATCCCTTTTACCTTGCCTTCATAAACCAATACCCAAGCCAAGGTACAATCCATGACTTATCACTACAGTATGGTACGAAGTCTAGAATAGGTGAGAGGATGCTAAAGTGAAGGACCCGATACTTCATATGTGATTGACATTCTTTCCATGAGACTACTTTCATTCAGAAGTCTGTTTTTCAAGGTAGTATGTGGGATGTTCGTATGTATTATTCTTTTCCCCACATACATGAGGTAAAATAGTAGACCACTGAGAGATTCTTTGTTGAGAGTATGACCGGTGAGGATTGAAAGTCGAGATTTTCTGTCTAAAGGTAAACTAGAGATTCCCTTTCTTGGATAGGAGAGTATAGGAGATTGACTAAGTACACACATAAGCCTTGATTGAGAATTTTGTCAATTTTTACTATCTCCCATCATAATCTATGAGTCTTTGCAGCAATGTAGTTAGCAATGGAGATTGTCTATTGGAGTAAGCACTAAGTGGGTAAGGAATTTCTCTCTCTGAAAAATGCTATCATTCTTGAACATGTTATTGATTGATTTTGTGGGTATATCACCTGAAAACCCTCACGAGACTATAACTCATCCTTTTTGGGGAACTTAAAGGTTTAAAGCCTTGTTACATATGGTAAATGCAATCGCGATTCCTGCGAAAGTGAGTTAGGATTTTATTTTTGTTGTTAGGATGTGATTTTGATCACTTATCTATTTTTATCTTATTTGCTAAGAGACTAGCAAAAGGCTAGTTGGGAGTTGTGATAAGTGCTCAAAAAGTGTTACTTAACCCTCGATTATGCCTCTTGTTTAGCCATCTTAGTGGATTAATAATGTTTGTAAGTTAAGTTTTAAGATTCTACAGGTGAAAAAGAGAGTTTTGTATAATATTAGAAAAAAGGGGTAAAACAGAGCAATACGGAGCATTAAGGATTACATGGGAAGCCCGTGGACAATCATGGAAAAGGCCAAGGAATTGAAGCTATTAAAGATGTGACTTGGACCTATTTTAAAGCCTATTTGGAAGCCCAAGGTCAAAGGATTCGTTGCTTAGACCAAAGCCCGCAAAAGAGGATAAAAGGATAGAGCAGAAGAGACAAAATAGGCTTACGCGTCTGGGACACATAGATTGAGCGTGCAGATACATTGATCAAGTCTGGGACACATGGATTGAGTGTCTAGATGCATTGATTAAGTCTGGGATGCATAAATAGTGCGTCCAGACGCATGAATCGACACTGTAGCCAATTCTTTCTCAGTTTTGGAGATAAAGTTGGACTCTAGAAGAAGTCTATTTGTATTAGGAAACAAATGACGGTTTGGAATGCTTCTAGAGATCATTGTAACCCCTATAAATATAGGACCTAAGTGCCTCATGTAATTTGCCAATTCACTTATATTCTTGTCTCCAGAACTTGAGGCAGAGAGAGATTAATAATAAAAGATCGGTTTTAACTAGCTGAGTCTTAATAAATTAGTCTTTCTAGTCTTATGTTCTTCAACTCTTCTTCTTCTCGTTCTTCGTGTTCTTCCTTCTATATGGAAGGCTAATCTTCTCCTCCAAGGGAGGAGATGAAGCCAGTGTTTAAGGTTTAATGATTCTTCTGGTTCATGATGTTCTTCAATCAGGTTTAATCTTTATGTTTTTAGTTATTAGGTCCATTGCCCACACCAGGGGATGGAAGTATAGATTAAGGTTTTTATTTATTACAATTGAATATCATGCTAGTTTAGGGTTTTATTTATTGTAATTGAATATTTGCTAGTAACATGCTTTTATTTATTGCAATTGAATATAATGCTAGAATAGAGTTTTATTTATTGTAATTGAATATTATACTATTATTCTCTACTTTTCTTCTAATTGTGTAGTGTTTTAGAGTAAGGGAAGTATTCCTTGTGTTTGCCTTAGATGGTGATTCATTGAATAGCTGCCCAAGCTCACATAAAAGGAAAGAAGATACTAGTAACATGAACAAAAGAACAACCTTAAGTAGAGTTAATTGTTTAACGATGTTTCACCCAAAAAGGCATCGGCACTCGCTCGATTGCCCGATTGTAGTCTACTTGGAGAATAACATGAAGTAAAAAGTCATTGAATCAAAAGCATTGGTGGATTTGAATCTCTTGAATCTATCTCTCTCATATTCTCTCCATATTTCCAATTTTTAGCTTTAGTATAAGTTTAGTTAGTTTAGTTTAGTTTAGCATTAGAATCTACTATATCTATAATCATAGTTTTTAATCCCTCAAACCCCCTTTCCAGTCCTGTCTTTCATATAAACATACACTTACAAGTAGAATGATACCCTACTCATCCTTTACTTATTGAGGGATAATTAGGTTTTGATACGCTTCTTTTTGTTCAACGACCATCATACATCTACATCATCCGTATACCATCTACACACACAAAAGGAGTGAGTGTCACAGGCACGCTATTACTGCTTAGTCGATAACAAGTTATTCAGGAAATCCGCTGGTGGACCTCACTTACGGTGCATAAGTCCAGAACAGGATTAATTGATTTTTGCTAAGATTCATGAGGGAGAGTATGGAAACCATGTTGGAGGTCGCTCTTTGGCCCATAAAGCGATTTTGCAAGGATACTTTTGGCCTCGCATGCAGATTGATGCCAAAACATATGTCCTCAAGTGCATAAAATGCCAAACATTTGACCACAACATCATCCAACCAGCTCGTGAGCTGATCAACATTGCGAGCCCATGGCCATTTCACATGTGGGGCATGGACATCATGGCACCGTTCATCCCACAGAAAAGCACTGGTTTCCACTTCGTCTTAGCTGCAACCGACTATTTCACTAAGTGGGTCGAACAATTTCCATTAGCACATGTCAAAGAGTCACATGTCAGAAACTTCATCTGGACTCACATCATCACCAGATTTGGCTTGCCACATACACTGGTGATGAACAGTGGCTCCCAGTTCAAGGGCAAAACAGTCAAAGAATTTCTGGCCAAGTGGAAGATCGTTCATGGATTTTCCACTCCCCAGTACGCCCAGAGCAATGGTCAAGCAGAGGCCAGCAACAAAGCAATCTTAGAAAATTTGAAGAAAAAGATTGAAAGGAACAAGAGCCAATGGCCAAATCAATTAGAGAACATTATGTGGGCTCATTGCACCACAGCTCGCTCTAGCATAGGTGAATCTCCATTCTCCTTGTGCTATGGCACAAAAGCCGTTATCCCCACTGAACTGACAGTCACTACGACTCAATCAGAGCTCGTCGAGTCTGGCCACAATGACTCCGTCCTAGCACGAGAGGTTGATTTGCTAGAAGAACGGCGTGACCTAGCCGCCATCAGAGTGGGCATCTTATCAACAAACTCTGAAGAAGTCCTACAACAAGTGAGTACATCCTTGATCTTTTCAACACGATGATCTAGTTCTGAAAAAAACTCAAGATGAATCCAAACTAGCACCAACATGGGAAGGACCATATATAGTGGAACGAGTTGTAGGCAAAGGAGAGTACTGGATCAAAACCCAAGAGGGGAAATTATTGCCACGCCTTTGGAACACTTATTTGTTAAAGAAGTTTTATCAATAAAACTACATTGTTGTATATTCCATGTTTTCATTTACTGTAAATTCAAGTTTAGTTTACTTATGTTTGTTATTACAATCTACTCCGTTTACTTTAAATCGCCAAGTCACACAATTCGCACCGCAAGAGCCACCAGTATACGCGCACTGTCAACACTTTCTGATGTTTTAACACTCTCAGTGAGCAATACGCTTTCACAAGCTACCACGCTCTCCGTGAGTAGCATGCTCTCTTGAGCTTACAGCCTCCATAGCCTCTCCGAGTCTCGCTAGTTGAGGACCTATATTTCTAAGATCAATTCAGTGAGAACGTTCTTAGTGAGCAATACGCTTTCATAAGCTACCACGCTCTCCGTGAGCAGCATGCTCTCTTGAGCTTACATGCTCCATAGCCTCTCCGAGTCTCGCTAGTTGAGGACCTATATTTCTAGGATCAACTCAGTGAGAATGCTCTTAGTGAGCAATACGCTTTCATAAGCTACCACGCTCTCCGTGAGTAGCACGCTCTCTTGAGCTTATAGGCTCCATAGCCTCTCCGAGTCTCGCTAGTTGAGGACCTATATTTCTAGGATCAACTCAGGGAGAATGCTCTCAGTGAGCAATACGCTTTCACAAGCTACCACGCTCTCCAAGCTACCTCTTTGAGCTTACATGCTCCATAGCCTGAAGTTGAGGACCTGTATTTCTAGGATCAACTTCGGTGAGAACGGCTCTCCGATGAAGCAATACGCATAAGCTACCACGCTCTCCTTATAGGCTCCATAGCCTCTCCGAGTCTCGCTAGTTGAGGACCTATATTTCTAGGATCAACTCAGGGAGAATGCTCTCAGTGAGCAATACGCTTTCACAAGCTACCACGTTCTCCGTGAAGAACACGCTCTCTTGAGCTTACAGGCTCCATAGCCTTTTCGAGTCTCGCTAGTTGAGGATCTATATTTCTAGGATCAACTTAGTGAGAACGCTCTCAGTGAGCAATACGCTTTCATAAGCTACCACGCTCTCCATGAGCAGCACGCTTTCTTGAGCTAACAGCCTCTAGCGCCTCTCCAATTCTCCCAGTTGAGAACCCTTCACTTTAGGGTCAAATCAATGAGAACATTCTCAGCGAGTCTTACGCCATAGCAAACTAGCACGCTCACCTAAGCTACCAAGCTTCACAGCCTATATAGTTCTTGTGGGGAAGTACATACAGAAATGTTACTAACCTGCCTATACTGTCCTTACTTGTGGTCAGCCCACAAAGGAGAATGTTATTTACGAGCAAAACGCTTCCTTAAGCTAAGTCTTAGGCTCCTTAGCCACTTTGCACCATAAGCATTATAAACGGAATACTAGCTACAAGCAACCAAGCAAAAACATGCATTCCATACACATTCATCAATAGAACTGTCCTGCCAACGCCAGGAAACCAGTTCCACCGATCTGCTGGGTCTACCCAGGAAATCCAGATTGGTATTTCTTACAATTTAGCAAAATATCAAACTGCCACTTTTGTGGAAACTAGTTCACTGCGTCTCGGTACCAAAAAGGTGAACTGATCAGGCAAGCTTGAGAACTCAGCTCTATTGTTTAACTCTCATACAGAGAGGAGAACAGACAAAGTATTCCCAAATTTTCAACACTTACAAAAACAAGAGCGGAAATCACCATCAAGGAGCAACAACAACATGTTTATCTTTCGGGGCAGCACTGGTCGAGGGAGTGTGCCTTGCAGATCTCAGCACCATGCGCATACCCGTACCCTGATCTCCACCATCACACGCCTTTTTCAACTAGAAATACTTCTCATCCAGTTCGGCATATTGGATACAAGCCACGTCGTACGCATTTTGCGCTTTGCACGCAACCCCCTGACATTGCTTGGCATACTCCGTAACTTCAGCCAACTTGCCCTACAGATCCTTCATCACGTTCACCAACACAGAATTCTCATCAGCAGCATCCCAGTACTTTTTGGTCATTACTTCCAGTTTCTTTTTGTCAACGCCCCAGGCAGCTCGCATACTTCCCAACTCACCTTCAGTGTTGACATCAGTACCAGCACGTTGCACAGCGTTCTTCAGTTTGTTGTACCCCGCAAGAAACTGCAAATACAATACCAAAATTAGAGTCGCCTGATAAACAAAAGAAAAACATAACAGATGAATAGCTCACCAAACAAGTAGCCATGTCCATGGTCCCCAACAGCGTCTCCATATCTTTGTCTTCAACCTCAGCCTTATCACCATCCAACACGATCCCTTTTAGAAGACTGGTCGCTATGGGTGCTGAGTGGAAGCTACAGTCAGAACGTTTAACAGCACGCTTCTTCCCTATCTTCCCCACATAGAAGAATTCGCTCCCCACGTCCCCGAGATGCTGGGACGAACTCTTTCCAGTGACGTGGTGGCCTTGACCCTGGTCTCTACGTTCGTCAGCAGCTAGATCGGTCTCATCCATCTGCCGAGGAGACCTGAATACAATGCCACCAATCGAGCAACCTGAACTCCTAGGTCGCTTATTGCCCTTAGCTTCTGAAGCAACAACTTTCCTCTTGCCACGGTCACCATGCTGATGAGGGTGGAACTCCATCTCTTCCATTATAAGGGGGGAGGTTTCCCTCAAACTCCCTTCACCCTTAGTATATTTACGGCACCTGGCCATAATGAAATCTACAGACAAGGCTAACATTAAGCGAGTTAGCAACCAAGACACAAGGTTCTGTTCAAAAGGAATAACCAAATATAGAAACAAACATACCTGAGTACAGAGCAAGGAAAATGGCGCACAACGGTTTGGAGAAGAGGGGATGCAGCAAGAAGAAGAACAAATGCCTCTGGTCTTCTAGGAACAGTCGTACTTATTCTTAAATAACGTATCTACCCTAGGCATGCCATAATTACATCGAGACACCAAATGTCAGGCCACCTGGTAGCCATCATTTCATATTTCTAACCGTTCATATTCTTACACGTGTCACGCATGTGTAGGAATATTTCAGTTATCCAGAATACGGAGCACGGCATACGTCCTACTATGTCCGCAGTTCGTACAGAGTCACTAATTCTTGTCAAATGCGACCTACTATATACGCGGTTCTTATAAGGAGTCGCCTACGCAACCACACAGATATAACAATATCGAGATTCATACATTCAATCATGCAAGAGATAAACAGAACGGCGAAGGAAACAACAAACATGACATATAAGCAAAAGGACGAACTGGTCGGACCAAACCAGACCACAATGCACATCTTAGCCGAGCTTCTGAGTCAACTCAGGAAATCCAGCTCGGCTAACCACCATTCATCATCACCTTGGCACCCCAGACCAATACGGGGCACCAGGTCGTTCAGTATGTTCACAAACAGAAACAAGAAAAGCAAACTGCCTAGGTTCCGGGAAACCAGCTTTATTGTATCACAACTTACAAACATCAAACTCAACAAACTACTTTTACAACTCACCAGCTCTAGGTAGAACAACTAAATTTCTAGCCGCCAGCGAGTCATCAACCTCGGCATCCATCTCCTCGACCACAATTGATACACCATCCACATTTAAATTCACAAATACATCTGACATAACAGCTTCAGTTTGAGGTTCAGCAACCTCTTGCGCAACGACCGCAGAAGTAAGAGCATCACTTGCATCTTCTTGTACTTGTACCACTGAGGCACGGGGAGCCCCACGTTCATGCTCCTCTTTCAAAGCCTTATAATCGGCTTCCAACTCAACAAAATCAGGATCCAGAATGTCATAAACTTTAGTAGTGTCCTGAGCAACTCCCTTGCAGTGTAGGGCGTAGTCATTCAGCCTACCAATTTCTACAGTAGCTACGTTAACGTTCTCTTCAGCAGCTTGTAGTTTCAGCTTCAGTTCTTCCACCTCACTATCCCTCAGCAGCTTCACCAACTTAAGATCCTGGTACTCCTTCACCACTTCAAGCTCACGGCGATCTATGCCATACGCGTCTTGAACCCCCTTCAGCTCGTCTTTCAGCTTCACCACAGTCTCTCTATTTAATTCAGCGAACTGGGCAATCTCTGTCAGCTTCTGAAATCCACTCACAAGCTGCAATTGCACACATACAATAGCAATCATTTCGCAATAGTTCTCATAAACGAACAAGCAAACCAAGTCTGGACAGTTTCACTTACCAGACATTGCGCTATCTCCATTCACTTCAGGTTATCAGCTAGCCCCTTGGCATCCAGCTCCTTATGGTTATCATCTAGAGCTATATGTTCAAGCAAGCATGCTGATACCTTACTCGACCTGAAGTTAACATCAGTTCGCTTCACAGTCCACTGCACCCCCTGGTCATCCAAGTACACTATTTGCGAGATCAAGTCCTCAGCAGTCATAGGCGACTTCCCACTAGGCTTACTGGGACCCTTCGCCTTAGCCAGTAGGGTAGGCTCTCGAAGCACATGGAATGAGCTTTGTCTAGCCCCAAAAGTTGCCAAGTCCATAACTGGTTCCGGCCTCGACCGAGTACTGCGAGTGGCTTTACCGTGAACTTAACCATCACCAGACCTGCCCCCTGTACTAGAACTCTCCCCCAGTACATGCTTCGTAGCTCTAGAAATGTCCTTTTCAGCGAGCTGCTCCATGCACGAGGGTTGAAGACCACCCTCTCCAGTTCTACCGGCGCATCAATCGAACCCCCTTCAGGTCACTAGCCCGACCCACCTAGCCCCCGAGGCACCAACACCTCCGGAGGGTCGTTTCGAACCACCGCGACCTCGGTTCCTATCTTCCCTGGTTACCAAATTGCTCGTTCGTTTCTCCATCACTTCATCACTAGCTTGACCCCGAGCTCTTTTCTTCTGAACTCTTCTTTTCTCCCTAATTGCTGGACCTCCTTTTTCTACAAAGAAATGAGCTACTTTAGGCAGTTTTGCTTGTTTCTGGGATCGAGTCAACCGTGCGAACCTCTCTATCTCCTACCGATTAGTTCGTGTCTTTACAGCAAACTCTGCAAGCAGAAAAAAAAACACGGGTCAGTTAAAATAACAATAAGTCACCCATCAAAACGACATGAGCAAGACACTCCCACCCACCGGAGATATTGCAAATCCTAGTTTGCAACCTACATCCGCTAGCACAGTAGTTACCAACTAGCAGCAACGGCCTCTTTTTCCAAGCTTCGTTACTTACACCATCCATCACACTGAAACGCTTCATCATAGTTTGCAAACTAAAATTGAAATTACGAGATCGCTTTACAATGAAGTGCCCAGTAATGTCAGATACCCCTATGTGGTATTCACCACTCGCATTCAGTAGGTCGAACACTTGGAACAGCCGCCAAGTGTTACCAACAAACTGATAAGGGAACTTCCAAGAATGAGCTAAAAAGTCACAAACCAGCTTCGAGAACAGTATTTGCATATGCGCTCTCAGCTGACCTTCACAAATTATTACCCTACCATTCGACGGGTTATAT
Organism: Coptis chinensis; assembly: GCF_015680905.1. Lineage (NCBI taxonomy): Eukaryota > Viridiplantae > Streptophyta > Magnoliopsida > Ranunculales > Ranunculaceae > Coptis > Coptis chinensis. Next base: position 62,406,895 of record NC_141464.1, on the reverse strand, counting down.
TCCTCACTCTGTACATTTTCACTCGACCCTGGTTCGTATATCTCTAGGTCGAGTATATCTATCCCATAAGCTGCCCTCAGTTCGGGGAACGCACTCACTGCAAGTCGATCCACCGTCCTAAGGGCAACCCACTTGAGGACGATCCCTCATCACGACCTGACGTGCTAGCCATAGCACCCACAGAGCCAGATTGCATACTACCCTCATCTTCCCTAACTTTAACCTCACCAGAATCAGAACGACTTTCAAGACTAACCGACTCTTCCTTATCCTCCTCATATTCACCACAACTTAAAGATACTTCCTAAACCTCTTCCGATCGCATATCGTCAGAGTCAAACATTTTTGTGTTTTCTTCTTATCAAATACCCAAACCTAAACAACAAAACCTGACACTGACCTACTTATTAGACACACAACACTTGCACAAGCATAAAGAAAGCTGAAAATGGAAAAGCAGTGGTAGCGAAAGCACTCACCTGAGAAACCCTAGCCTGCAGTTTTGCTGAAGAAGAAAACAGAAAATAGCTTTTCAGTTTTCCCAAATTTGATTTTGGACAACCGCCCGTTCAGTTCCCAAGGCGTTATAATTACAACCTAAGCCTTAGCCCACACACGTGTCTCATGGACCTGTCTTTTCAAGATTCCAAAAATGTGGCAACACGTTTCCTCGCCAACTGCTATGATTCTATCACGTGCCAACCATGTGCCAACTTCCACTTCACATCAAGTCGTTATACAGCATGACTCGACCCTTACGGTATGACAGTCAGTTCTGGTCACACCAGCCCGCTCTTCCACTCATGCTCAACATGTACTACCGTTTTCTCTCAGCAGATCGTTTCAATGTATAACACAATCTACTGAGAGGGGGTTGTGTAAGGGAGTAATATTCTCGTTGAGGAATATTAAGCACGCGTTAAGCATAAGTAGAGAACGTAACAAACTCAAATCATCGACCTCCAATATCGAATCGTGAGCAGCTTGCTTCATGTAGGTGGTACACTTCAGCTCGCCCAAGAATACCTCAAGTCGAATAAACGACCTCAAGGAGAATGCTTAGAGTAATGACACCATCCCTTATCCAATCACCGTGATATATGAACTACTGCACCTACTACCAATCATCACACAATTCCTACCAAAACCAACCTAACACACATTCTCAATCTCCACCCTACATATGTACATGTCAGTGCACGTGTCACGTGGATCTCCACCCCCTTATGTCTATAAATACCACCTACATGAACTACGTAAGACCTGATTCTTCTCTCCCCCCAAAATCAAGAGAAGATACGTAGGTAGCTCGCTCATCAGCGAACTCGGTCTCTCCTTAACCCAATCCCATTCTCCTTCCTCCCTTGTATGTAAAAGAAAACTAAAGCACGCCTTTACACCGGGCATCTCTCCTAATGGCTTACTTGTACCCTAGGCCTATACTTTCTCCCCCAAATTCTAATACATCTCCAACTTACCTAGCAACAAAAAGTTTATTGACTGAAGTTTTTTAAAAGTTGTTATCCCAAAAAAGTTGTTTGTTTTTTTATAGTACCTAGTTATACATGTAAGTTTATATATAGTAATTTGAAAGTTAAAAAACAATGAAACATCTAGTCAAAGAAATAAAACATTACCAAACAAATTATGAGCATCTTAATGAAAGAAAAGACATTTTAATAAACAATTTGTGAGCAATTGCAATTATATTGCAACTGCCAGACTGCCAACAAGCTTAGTTGGTTGGTAAAACCTTTAGGTGATGATAACATAGGTTTAGGTTTCGAACCCCGCCAGCATCCGAGTTGCCCGAGTTACTAATCCTATTTAAAATAGACTTGCCCAGTGGCAGAACTAGGAAATTGAGTGAGGGTGAACCAACCCTGACCCAACCAAGCACACCAAAAAAAACACACATTTTTTAACTAATTATTCATAACTCTTATTTGAAATTATTATTTGTCACACAAAATGAAAATAATCAAAACTGAATGCTAGTGTAAATTTGTAGGCCCGTTAATGTTTTTTTTTCACTAATGAGCTAGGGTTAGGCATACCCTCACCTGTATTGAAAATAAATCATTGTCTTACATAAATAGTACTTTTATAGACATCCTCTTCCACATATACATGTAATTTATGGTCAAGAGGTGGAATACCGGAAACTAAGTCATTACATCCAATGCCTAAGACATAGGCCTACAATATAGTCAGCAACTCTATTACATTCTCTAAACGTACACATGTTGAAAAGAGATACACAGAAAAGAGGGGATCATATTTTGGATAGCCTTGATCAGGTCATCACAGTACCATGGAGGTTTTTCAACCTTGTTGATGGATTTAATGGCCCTTAACGAGTCATAATCTACCTCAGCTTGGAGGATTTGATTGTTCAAGCATATTTTCATACCTTGTTCAATAGCATTCAATTCTTGAACAAGAACTGAACATCTATCATCACTACCAGAGTAAAGTTGCACAATTTGCCCATTCATTTTTGATAGCACCTCCATATCCAGATCTTTCAGAGTTCACAACACCATCCATATTTAGTTTGACAAAACTAGTGGCAGGGGGAGACTAGGAACAATTGATGGCATGTGGAATTCTAATCTTAACTTGTATACTAATAGAGGATGTCAGGTTATGATTCGCTAGAGAATTAGGTAGCTCAAGAGATAAAGATTGTACGTATATAACGTTTGATATCTCTTATAACCTTGTTCAGAACAACATGGGCTGGTTTATTTGCTGGTGTGTCGAAATCTTCTAGTATTTCTCTCTAGTAGTGCTTCTAACATAATAGGCTCCTTGATAAGCACCTAAAATTGTAGTTTAAACTCCTTAATAGTATTTCATTTAGGCCAATTATGTTTATAATAATGTGAATTTATCATTGTTTACTAGTTTTTGTGCATTTCAGGTCTTGGAGCTGAATATGTGTATAAAGACATCACTTTCATGTGGAAAAAGAGTTAAGATGATTGCGAAAGAAATTCTATGGTTAAAGGCCAAGTTTTAAGGAGAAAAAGTTTTTAAAAGCCTAGTCAAAGCTGGAAAAGTCAAAGTCAACTCGAGTAGAAAAATGACAGAAAGTCAACAGAACTTCAACATGCCTTATCTTTGGGCTCAGAAATTGGAATTGGGCACATTTTATATCAAAATGACTAGCTCAAAGAGAACTTTCTAATGATCTAGGTCTCAACCCAATTAGAGTAGTGAAATTAGACAAAAAGGGTAGTGCAATAAATTCCAGCAGTTTGGACCCTTTTGGATTTAATTCTTTGGGCTTTGGACTTGATTTAGTGGCCCAAAACTCAGCTCCCAAGCATATGCACGAAAATTGTAACCTAAACCTCTAGTATATAAAGAGGATTAAGGCAACCCTAAGATCCGGTTCCCCTTAGTTTAGTTTAATTAGGGTTTAATATTATTGCCTCCAACCTCCATTAAAACACCATTATTTCAATAAAGTTCATTCATATCTTCATTAATGTAATTCAATGTCTTATTTAATTGTTAGTATAGTTGTTATTTCAATGAATTTAGGCTAATCTCCTCATTAGAGAGAATGATTATGAAGCTTAAAGAGGGATTTTAGTATAGATGATAATTATTTCATTGTATAAGGTTAAATAAATTTAGTTTCTTATATATGTTTAGAGATAAACTGTATGTTGAATTGAACCAATGATTGTTAGTGTTAGATCAAATATGTTTAATCATAATTCTCTTTCATGCTAGTAGTAATGACTATAGAGATAGATGTAGGTTATTGTTAGGGATCAAGAAAGTTCAAAACTTTTGTTGGAACATTGGAATAGAGTTTTACAATGAAGTAATTAGAATTTGCATGAGATAACTTGTTAGGTTGATTATTCATTACTCTCTATATTTCTTCATTCATTCAAATATCATATTTTATTGTTTAGATAAATTAGTTTAAAACTTAATCAATAGCATAATTAAGTTTAATTCATCTCTCAACATAAACATTACTCTCACCATCGTTTCTCTTGTTTAAATTAGTTGAATTCATATATGTCTTGTTGATTAGGTGTGAAACGAATCCGTACTCTTTTTATTGCATGATATGTTTGAGAGTATGAATTTGATATAACTACATTAATTGTTATCTAAACTCTTTTTGTGTTTTTCACTTCTCTATTCCAACATTGTAAATTCAAGATATCATGACCACCTTTCTCCTTGAGTTTGCTAATGGTACTGAAGTTAGCTTAATGCACAATCTTCTTCATTAATTGTTGGGCTACTCCACAAATATTGTCATTGTCACCAAATTTGGCGATTTTTTACAAAAAAATGCATTTAAAACCCATTAAATTGGCAAGGCGTCTTGTTCCAGTTTAAAACCCGAGTTTTTCAAAATATCGCGTTTTAAACACATTTTAAACTTAAAAAACATTTAAAACCCGAGATTTTGAAAATCTCTCGTTTAAAACTTTATTAATTTTTTTTTTCTTTTTTTTTTAAAATCTAACACAAAATATGAGAAGAAAAATGGGTTTTGGAATTTACCTTTTTGAAGAGTGGGCATTAGATTGACTTATTGAGACAGTTCTATTTTGCTTTAAACTATTAATACTTGTAAATTTTAAAGTTATTCACTTATTTGTAGTATTTGATTATTCAATTATGGTTGGTAATTAGTAGTATCTTATTTAGGGTCGTGTTTTGGTACTGAATCTAACACTTCTAGTATTTGGATGAGGTAATTGATGATTTGATACTTTTATGTATTTGAATTTTATTTCATTTGTATTATTATTATTTTTATTTTATGTGCCTATTCTTTTTTCCATTCTTATAAAAAATCAAACTTCTTATCTATCGTATTTTTTATCATCGGTTTTTACAATTTTTTTTTTACGTATTATATTTATTATACGTTCTAAACCCGTTTTACCGTTTTAAACCCATTTTTTATTCCCCACGTTTTTTTACGTTTTTTTTTTCCGTTTTTTTTCGGAGACGTTCCGTTTTAAACCCGTACCGTACTTGGTGACAATGATACACTACGTACCTATTTTGTTCGCAATAAAACAAGTGGATTTGGAAATTTGACCAGGTGTTCACTTTTGTATAAAATTCACAGCATTGTAAAATTATACGAAGCAGATGAAAATCATAGGACCTAAAATTTAGAAAAGACCTAGGGAATGCACTGCAAAGAGAACTGGTTCAGAATTCTTTGTGGACGTCATTGTCTTACGTCTTCGAACTTGTTAATGAGATGTTGTTTTTGGTTTGAGAAGAAGCAGATGATGTACTGCGCGTTTGTGAGCTGCGGTTGGAGGTGGTTTCTGAAAAGAATGTATGTCCCCTTCTTTCTCCACAAGAACTTGGAGTGTTCTGGGGATGGGAGGAGGATTCACCTCCATGACCCCCTCAAGGATTTGAACCACCTGCCCCATTGTTGGCCTATGAGATTCATCATCTTGGATACACCAAACAGCAACTCGACAAGCTCTAGTTAGCTCTTCAACATTGGCAGTACCCTCTAACCTGTAGTCTAATAATGCAAGGACTTCTTCATCTTCGCTTATTTTGCGTGCAGCCCAAGCTGGGAAGAACTTCACCATCTCATCCTCCGAATGCTCTGAGTTTCTTCTCCCTGAGATTATCTGAAAAAGCATCATGCCGTAGCTATAGACATCAGCTTTGGTTGTGATAGCTACACCGGAAATCCATTCTAGCGGCAGATAGCCCCTAGTTCCCCTCATGGTTGTCAGGACCCTGCTGAATTCGTGACCAATAAGCTTCGCCAAACCAAAGTCGGCCACCTTGGGACAAAAATCAGCATCCAAAAGTATGCTCTCCAGCTTGATGTCACAGTGTATAATGTAGTCTCTGCACTTCTCATGGAGATAAACTAAACCTCTAGCTGTTCCAAGTGCAATTTGGTACCTTACCTTCCAGTTTAACATCTCAGAATCTTGTTGATTAAACATGTGATGATCTAAAGAGCCATTAGGCATGTAATCATAGACCAACAACCTTTTATCTCCTTCAGAGCAAAAACCACGTAATCTGACGAGATTAACATGTTGTATGGTCCCAATAGTGCTCACTTAACTGCGGAATTGCTTTTCTCCTTGACCTAGGGCTTCAAGTTTCTTGGCAGCAATGACCGTTGTATCAGGTAAAGTCCCTTTGAAGACTGAACCAAAACCCCCACCACCTAACTTTTCGGAGAAATTCTTCGTCGCATTTTGCAAGTCTCTGTAGGTGAATGCCACCAAGGAGCCCTCAACTGTCTTTGACGTTCCAACTGATTGTCTTATCTGCCATCTCCGAACAACTAAGAAAACAAGGCCTAGTAAGGCCACAATCCCTGCAGCGGCACCCACTATAGCCGGAGTAGGTGTTCCCTTATTCTTAGCACCAGTATGCGCAAGTTTGAGATAGAGATCTATTCCACGACCATCGCCATCTGGGGCTTCTACACTTAACAAATCACCATTCCAAACTGAACACCCCCTACTGTAAGCATAAGCACTGCAAGAACAGTTGTTCAAGCAAGCCGATTTGCACTCATCAGCACTTGAAGCACTTGGAATTACCAAAGACTGTTGATTGGAAGGCTGATTTGCATGCAATTTCACATTTTGCTGCGGTGAAAAGCCATCTTTCCCGCATTGCAAAGATGCTTGCCTCACACATCCACCAGAATAATCTGTAATATTCCATTCTTTTGGTGTTCGTGGTTTGAAACCATCCAAACACGTACAAGAGGGTAAGTTCTGATCGCATATACCGAAAGCACCACAAAAGTCATAGACATCACACTGTTGTCCTGGTTGAGACCAAAATTGAATCCAATTTTGTGTACCATCACCCCAAAAAGTTTGCTTGATTTGCTCTGTCACATCCATCACAAATCTAGAAACAATAGAAGTATTATAAAGACTATAGGTGAAGTAGCACTCATTCACATTTTTCGTATAGCTGAAATTGTAAATATAATTCAATCTCATTTCTGGAACTCCACTGAAAATCTGTCAGTTCCAATGTCCACTAGTCCAATACCTTTGAGTCCGATTCCACAATATAACATACTGGTCCCCAATTGGGTCCAACTCTAAAGAAAATAACCCTGTCCCAGGATCATTTATATTTTTCCAAGAAGTGAGTAACTGCGCTTTCTTCGTTCTATTATCATATCTAATCTTTCCACCAGGCAACCATGTATCAGTAGGGTAATCAAAACTCTGCCAAGAAACATCAGATGGTCTTACCCTATTTCTCAAAACAAGATTTCCATCAACCCCAAGTACTACTTCAGATGAATTCATGGCACTTGAAGTAGTGTTTGTCCACCAAACTCTGACTTTCGACTGGCTTAACAGAACTAAATTACCATCTTCTAAGAGTTTCAACTCAGAAGAAGCAAGGTCAGTAAGAGGAGTATCTCTATTGGCAACCCAAACAACAGTTTTGTTTTCAACAGAAACTTTCTTATACCATATTCCTATGTAGGAGTTAAGAGAAGTACCTGGTTGGAAGAAACCAAGTTCGAAGTTCCCATCCTTAGAGATCAAAGTTTGGTTTGGAATGAGAGATTGACTTGCAGAGATGGTATCAGCAGCAGTACAGAAATGAGTTTTTGTTGCTAAAAACAATAACAGAAAGGATAGAAGCATCTATGTTTGGTTTCTTGATCTCATCTCAGCAGAAACTACCACAGAGAGGTTCCTGAGACAGAAATATGTAGACTTTTTCAAGCAGACAAAGTCTTATTATTATTAGCCAGACAAAGTCTTTTAACTTTCAGCTGCAGATCTTTCAATCCTACTTTTCATGGTAACTATTTAACACCATGTGTGGAAGCATCTTATTAAATCTTTTAATAGGAAGAATTGGTAGTAAGAGTGTGTTTGTTAGGATGGAAACACCATGGAAAGGAAAGGAAAATAATAGTGGTCCACCTTTTCCATAGTTTTTAAGGCGTTTGTTTATCCATGGAAAGGAAATGGGCTTTTCCATATGGAAACAAAATCATGGAAATGGAAAAGGTTTTGTGTCCTTAGCTAACCCCCCTAAAAATTTTGTGGAAATAAAAAGAAATAGATAGCTAGGGACTTAAATTTCTTTCCATAGCCCACCAAACAATACACACCCAATAATACAATTATTCATTTCCTTAGCTTTTGCAAACAAACATGATTATTTCTTTCCCCAATTTACCAAACACATACCATTTAAAATTATTTCCTTTCCATTCCATTCCATAGTGGACCACCCATTTTATTTCCTTTCATTTCCATGAGTTAAAATTTAACAAACACACTAAATGATGAATTGCAAGAATATTCAATTATAGTCAGCAACACTTGTTATTGCATTATTATTATTATTATTAAACCCCACACCACAATCTAATGTAAGACTGTAAGACACCTTTGTTCCTTACAATATTATATCTGATCAATTGATTCAACGCAACCATCTATGTCAGTGTTATAATTAGTATGCCACTTACAGTGGTAATTAATATAAGCAAACGTAGCAAAAATATTAACTTTTATTTTATTTTATTTTTTTTACCCCATATCTTATATATAAAGCGGATACCAGATTTCCCAATTAGTTCCTGTATTCCTGGTTTTATGCCAAAGTTTTAAATGGAAAGGGTACCGGAAAGTTAGACAGCCACTTATTTTTTGTTCTTCACACAAAGGGTAAATTTGTAAATATGCTTCCCCCTTTCCATCCCTTAAATTACAACTGAAATATCTCCGAATAGACATACCCTTTCCATCTATCACAATGAAAGAAAAAAAAACGACACATATAACTCTAATTCTCACAAACTATCTCTACCGCTTTTTCTTTCACAAATCTCTAATTCTCTTCATCATCTCACTCTCTCACACACAAATTCTAATTCATTGTTTCTTTTTTGATTATTCATCCTTCAAACTTTGGTAATATTGTATTTCTTTTGGAATCCAAAATCATTACTTCTGCAACTTTGGTATGGTACTATTTTCTTTGGTTTTCTTATTGCTGTGTGTCGATCTTCTATTTATTTATTTTTCGTTGGTTTTACATTGCCATAATTCAGTATTTTCTTTTCTTTCAGATTAACTTTAATTGTCTGTCAAATACTCTCAGGTATGGTTATTCAATTCTCTGCAATTCAGTTTGAAGTATTTAATGTTTGTTTCCAATTTTGTGATTTGCCATTTATGCTAATAGTTTCTCACTGTCACCATTTATGACAGTGAGAATATTAGGATTGATTTTTTTTTTTTTAAGACTCTATTTCGATAATTAATGCCTCATTTTAGGCCTGCGTTTTGAGGATAGTACTTCTAATTTTGCAGTTTCTCCAGTCATTTAAAGGTTGGAGACTTTGGATTAAGCAAGCTCATCAGGGTTCAAAATTGCGATGATGTCTACAAAGTGAGTAGAGAAACTGGAAGATGTGAGTAAATAACATTCTCATAAAATAGTTGTCGTAGACTCGATGATAGTTTCATAGGCTCTATAATATATCTATAGATTATAGATGTTCTGATTTCTTTCGTAGAACTTTTTTTTTTTTTGAAAAATCAATCCATGTACATAAAATAGAAATGAAAGTTTGAACCAGTGAAAATACACAAGGATATACCCCTTTAAAGAGAGAGGAGAGTCGGCAGAAGGTAGGGTGTAAATGAATTAACAGAACTGTATACAAATTATGATTTCTTTTCAACTCCTTTACATCCTTGAATATCCTCTATGTTCCTCATATTGTTCAATGAACTCATCGTTGAACTTCTTAAAACTTTCCATGATTGCAGGCATGTCTTCTTCAGCTGGTAAGATGGTTGTCCTTAGGTGGAAAACCCTTCTTTCTGACCAAATCCAGAACCAGGGACGGTAGAAATGCCAGTGGCTTCCAATAGCTTGAGACAATAAAAAACATCGGGGACTTTTCCAGCCATTTTCGCAACTTCGATCGCTTTTGGTGGTAATCTTATTTGTGGGAATGAATACATAGCTCCTTTTGTAAAGTTGCAAACTACATTTCTGCAAATGTTGAATCCATTAGTCATTATGTGGGCTCTCTCCTTAATGATTCAAGAACTGAGTTGCTCTCCTGAACATACTTCTGATATGAGATGTCTCCTGGATTGGGAGGACTGACCATCAAACCCATAAATATTTGTCCAAGAACATTTGGACTGAGTGATATGGATGCAATCTTATAATTTTGTCAACAGTCTGTGGAGAAATATTTGCCATTTCAAAGTACCATCCTCATTGTCCCAAGATTCTCCCTAATACCCTTTTTAGGACCGCGGTGTGGAAAGATATACAAGTTGGACTTCCTTGCTTACGGGTAGAACCATGTCCAACAAAACCTTTCTCGCACTTAAGAAGGGTTGTGCATCCTGGTATATGTTATGCTGATAAACTTCATTTACCATAAGGACCAACTTTTCTCGGTAACAAAATTTTAGTATTTCCTGCAGATTGGCTTCGCTCAAACACTGACTAGTTGGGTTTCCTGGGTTTATAATCACCATGGCCCTCACAGTTATACCTCTTGAACGGGCATCTGCAACTGACTGGCGAAGGTTATTTACATCAAGACCCCAATTTGCAGTCTCTTCCAAGTAATATGGAACAAGAGAACCACCATATAAAGATATTGCTGCTGAATAAAGCGTGTATTGTGGAATTGGAACCAGAATCCCATCACTTTGACCACGTATAATTGTATTCAAGATTTGCATTACTCCTTTGCTAGCACCATCCGTCAGATATATCAGTTCTGGGTCAATAAACTCTGCCACTTCCTATCGCACTCCTAGAAGTCCTCGGGAATCACTGTAGGCACCTAGAACACCCGATGTCAAAGAAAGGTAATGTTTAGCTCTAGCAATGGCATCTGCTAGGAAGGCGAGTCCCACATTAGGATCATCCAGTAGAAATGGAGCTTGGCATAGAGCCACAACCTGGCGAGGGAAGGTCAGTGGCTTCTGTCCTAAAGCATGCGGGTTGCCAACATTTGTAAATATAATCTTCTTTCCTTCCTTCTGAAGCTCGGAAGCTCTAAGATAGAGCTCACCTCTCACAACATATTGTGGCTTCTTCACGTTCTCATTCAGTGTCTCATGGTCTAATCACTTTGACATAATTGAGTAGTTATTAGTGTTCCTAGTGCCGATCTAAAGCTCAGACTTCCAACTGGAAAGTGGAAACTGAGGTTAGCTACGTGTAGAAATAAGAAATTGATAAGGTATATAGTGTCAGTTCCATTCCAATAATGACAATAACTATAGTCACATCCCCCTAAAACCCATATATTGCAGATGTTTTCAGTAGCTGGGTAGTATTTCGTCCCTAGCACATGATTGGATCGGGAAACAACAAAGATTGTGAGGAGTGGTTCTTTGATCGTAAGTAAGCGAATGAAATTCTTATTTGTACCTTTGTTATGTTTAGCTCTAGGCTTCTAGCTGTGGGTGTAATAATTGTTTATTGCAACTCCAAATACCTGAAGCCAATACTTTGCTCTTTCCAATCTTATCTACCTGCGATCTACCGTGTACAGGTATTGTTCGTGACTTACCAGTTCCAATTCCGGGCTCAGGGATGCAACTCACCAACATCTCTCATGTTAGGGACTTATCTTCTATGCTCACTTCGGCAGTTGAAGATCCAATTGTTTCAAGTAGAAATATTTTCAACTGTGTAAGTATTGGCTGTTAAAATGTTATTTTGTTGCCTCATAGGTAGGATGGTAACCTATGCCAAATAGCTCGGATGGTGGTGGGTATGTGGAAGCTGAGTTGGGTATGAAGATTGCATGTGGGGTTGACATTATGTATCAGCAGAGAAAGAGTGAAGGATTGCATGGCAAAGGGAGTTTGTGGGAAGCTTTTCGTGAGAGATTAAAGAGTAGTGTATACTTCAAGGAGCTTCTTCCTAGGTCAAATAATTAAAAATAAATAAAATTGTTAGTTCTTTCAATCTTCAATCAACCATCGGTAAGTTCTATGCCTTAAAGTATGTTATCTGTTGCCATCTTTTATTATTTGTAACGGGAGGTGTTTCAATTAGAAAATTGAATATTATTTTGTTAAGAATCATGTCCTGGGCAGGGCAGCTCATTAGAAATTCAATACTTCTTGATATGGATAAACCATTTGAAAATTTCTACTGAACCACCTGGAACCTCAACTAAGGAAACAAAGCCTGAACGGATGCGTAGAAAGTCCGAATGTGTGGTAAATATACAACCGCGTTGATTTTTAAATATTTGTTTTTATCAATTCCTTATCCTTTATAACTAACACGGGATGGGAATGTGCATATTATGTTGGCACAGGAAATTTATTTATACAACTTTAATGAAACTATGGAAACTTCAAACACGACTGTTGCATCTAAGAGAATCCGCAAAATTTACCAAGTAATAGACTTTAATTATGGTCAGTAGAATGCTAAACTTCCATCTATTGTGATCTTTAGTTTAAATAAAATTTTGATGAAAGAATATGTCGTTATAGGAGTAAATGTGTGTGGTGTTGTGGATGTGGTTGTATGGTGTGGTGTGGTGTTGTTGAGGTGGTAGTGTGTGTGTGTGTGTATGGTTTTTTGTGTGTATGTGTATGCTGGCAGGTCATGTGGTAGAGTGTTGGGTGTGTGACGTGCTGTTGTGTTATGTTGTGTGTGTGGTGTTGTGTTAAGTGTTGGGTGTTATTGCTACTGTTTACTTGGTGCTGCATTCTGCCTGCTGCTGCTGTGTGTGTTGGGTGTTGTTGCTGCTGCGTTCTTGATAAGCGTCTAATTGTTACATATTTATACCCAAATCTGTATGAGTTAGTCTATTTATCTTATATATTTTTCGATTGATTAGCGTGTTTTATGGTTTTTGCAGAAATCGACTTGATTACGGGAAAGTGCTAAAAAGGACAGGAAGTTGATCGAAGTTAAAATTGTGAGGCTTGCTTTCCATCAAATAGTTAATGAGCCACGCCAAGGATCTGTTTGTGGAATATGGGCCTAAGAGTTGGCCCATTAGCTAAATACCAAGTGGGTTAAAGACAAGAACCGAGACATAAAGACTGGACCAAACCAGTTAGTAACTAATGGTTGTACCAATTCAAGTCCACCTGAGATGCACCGTAGCAACACTTATATTTCTCTCCCATTTCTCATGAACAGGAGTACCGAATAGAGAATAAAACATCCCGATAATTCCGGTGATGGAAATGGAATACCGTATGAAACCAAACCATCTGTCTAGCAATCCAAACATCCAATCCCACCCGATCACCGACTATGATTCTTACGAAAACAGAATCTCAATAAGACATCAACTAGTTATTCTCCGAATGGATCGAAACCGAAACTCTTGCGACCGACTTCGAATTCCATTCAAAATCAAACACTGCTCTAACCAAACCTTTATATATACAAGGGGAAACAAAGAGAAGGGTGCACTCCAGAACACTGAAACAGAGAACATGAGAGACAGAAAAGTGGAGTTCGAGTTAGTACGCGGAAAAGCTTGGGGACAGAACGAATTGGAGGAGAAGACTTCAATGTGAGACTACGGTTTTTGCAATGATTAATTCTTCTATTAATTTCATTTTTCTGTTCATTGTTATGTATAGCTAAACTCCAAGTCTAGGGCAGATGAAACCTTAGGCTAATGTTTGTGTTTTTTGGGATTAATTTCGATGATTTCCAGTTAGTTTAAATTGTTATATTCTTCTAGTTTCATGTATTGATAGCTAGCTTATATCTTTCATACAGTATGTCACGCATGCTTTATAGTTCGATATTCGTTGCTATTAGTTAAGCCTGTTTTAACTGTTGAAGTCAAATTTAGATATTATTCGTGCCGTAAAAAGACGAGTAATCTTTTGAGTTTGATCTGTAGTGTCGAAACTTTAGAAGATACATGTTTAGTTAAGATTATCACGATCATATCATCGAGAAAGCAAGGGTTACCTTTCCCTCGTGCTACTTGTATTAAATCTGGAACATTAAAATTACTCTTAGAAATATAAACAGAAGTCTACGGTGGATTCTATAGTCCTAGAGTTCTCTCCATTTGATAAAACCCAATTATTTAAGTTATAGTTTTTGTAGTTTAAATAGTTTAGTGAGTAGTTAATTCCAACTTTCTCTAAAACAACATTGTTCGAATTAGGATAAGTAATATTTTAGTATTCAATTGTCCCTAAATAGCAATCCCTGTGGGATCGACCCGTTTGCCGCAACTATTTTCAACGATAGCTATGCGCTTGCGGTTTAACTAAGGTTAGATTAGTCTATTTAATTAGACTGACTAAATTCCTATCAGTGCTTGGTGTTGTTTTCTCTTTTGCTACTACCTCCATTACTTCTACTTGAAGTCTTTGCCGCTTCTTTACCTTTGATGCCCGTGGTTGGAGTGTGGTGAGTGTCTTTGGTTCAGATATCGTGTGTGGACTGGTGTGTGATGCTATAGTGGTGTAGGCGGCAGGTGGTTTAGTAGTGTAGTCGACTTATTCTGCTGCTGCTGTAGTGGTTTGAGATTGGAGCATGTAAACAGTTATAGGACCGAATGCTAGAGATGGATTGGAGCATGTCGTTATTATTATTGTCCTCAACTTATTATTGTTTTATTATTTATGGTTATTAGATATTTTGTTGTTGGAATTTAATTTGTAATACTACAGTGATGTTACTAATGGCTACTAGATTTGCTCTGCCATGTAATAGTGTTTGTTATGATATTAGTAAACAAACACTTTCTTTGAAGGCCCCTCATGATTCAGTTGCAGCTACTGCCTACCATGTAGTATAACCATTGTTGCTTAATGGCCCAAACTATTGTTGGGCAATATTTCAATAATGAGTTAGTACATAATGGCCCAAACCAACTCATTATTTTACAATACTCAGGCCCAGAACAATATATAAAAATGGGCCAACCCAGTCCATCATGAAATGCTTAATATATGGTGGACCAAATAATTATTATTTTGAAAAATGTTCATAAATTGGGACCAAAGAAGTGAAAGAACCAAACATTTCATTGCATTATGTTAATCAAGTGGAAGCTTGAAACCCGCAAAGTTTTGCATGTGCAGATTGGTGCTAATAACATTTTCAGAATAGGGACAAATAAACAATGTAAGAATTGATCAAAATATTGTGCTACTAACAACAGGATGAAACAGATGTAATTCAGCGATACAGCTAGCATCCATAATTTCTTCCTTTTGTCGCCTCCATACAAATGGATTGAAAAAATTCAACCCTCCATCATTTGAATATATAATTCAATCTCCATACACATGAAATGGGTCCACATTATATTAAAAGCTTTTAAATTGTAATCTTGCCACATATAGCCATCTTACCGAAAACTATTATTTACACATTCAATTCAGTCCACATATTATATCCGACTTAAATGTGAACGTTTCTAAATTAAAAAAAAAAAAAAAAAAAAAAAAAAAACAATGACTTTTTTTAGTTAGCAACAATTTCTTTCTCTAAAAAATAGTTGATGGATTCGCTAGATCATTTTGAAGACAATAATAAGAAAAAGGTTATTCTTCTTGCATTTTTTTTAGATATTTTATTCTTCAGTTTATAATAGCAATTATGTTGCACAACATGATGTAATATTCTTATATCTTACAGGTAGTACACTCATATAAATCCAACAATGTTCCTCCATTACATATAAATGCTCGACAAGAGAATTACACAACTAGCAACACAAAGGTAAACTTCATCAACATAATACCTATTTTTTAGGTAAATTAGTTTGTGGCATATACAATACTAATTACATACTAACTAAATTACAGGCGGTTAAATACCTTTTCAAATATATTTATTCGCATCATGGCAAAGCAGCAAAAATCGAATCAAACAAAGAATAAAACTAGCGTATTCAAGTGTTTTTTTCTTTTCTTATTGAATTTTTTTAATATAAAACATTTTACATAATCCATTCAGACAAATGTAATATGTAATATTTTACATTTTACATAATTCTTTCCTTTGATTTTTTCCACCCCAATTTTCTTTCCTAGCACGTGCAACGCACGTGCCCATTTACTAGTATATATTAATAAAGATATAAAGGATTACAACATAATGTTTTGTTCCAGCAGACAACCCGGTAGCTTACAAACTTGAAGCCGATGGTTAGTCCATTTCGCAATCAAGTTTGTATTTTCATTTGAGGTTCTACTGATCCACTTAAATTTACTGTGGTGGCCAAATATCGTACATATTGATATTTGTCATTATTTCACTAAATTTCTAATACAATATCAGCATGAGAGCCTATATATTCATTTTAAATTGGAGGTAGAAGAGAAAAAAAAATGGACACATGTCACAAAACTATTAGATGAAGTCATGTGGAGTAACTATAAAAGGACTAGATGGCAGAAAGAGGAGGGGGAGATTCATTTCCACATTTCATTTGTCCTATTCTTTCACATTTTGAGAAAAGACAGAAAGAGAAATTGAAAGGTTGTAAAATTCCATTAATGAATAAATAAAAAGGCTATTTGTTTTGATGATTTCTTCTTGTATCTCACACTTACTAAAGGTAAAAGAAGTTAAAAGGTTTGTTACAGAATCTCTCAAGCTCTCTAACAACCATGAACATGTAGAGCTATTAAAGGCTTTGATTACTTCTGCATGGTCTCTTTCCGAAAGTACTACAGTGCACCCAGAAAAAATAGCAAGAAAAATTGCGACTTCAGCAAAAATATTAACTAGAATAGGGGAGATATAATGAAAAAACAATCTGTGTGTATTTTGTAAAATGAGGATGGTATAGACACTTACCAAGTTGTGACTCGGACTATAGAAACAAGCTCCAGTGACTTGGACACTTAGTCTTTTTTTTTTTTTAATCCGATAATCAAAATAGTCAGATAACATAACATCGTTTTGAAAACAACAATTTATTTAATATATGTAGGAATTGGTAAACTATAATAATGGTTATAAGAAGTCAATGAGAATTGCTCTACTTGGATTCTACAAGGACACACCGATTTATAGATCAGCTTAAAGCAAAGTAAGAAACAATAAAATCTCAGCGCACAAGCGAATGCAAAGAGGAAACTTCTGAACATATGAACACACAATGTCACTGGCAATTTCAGTTCTATTGAAGGTTAGCTTCATAACCTTCTTGATCTCATATTTAATTTATGTTTTCTTTACAATACGGAACATCAAATATATTACATATGGTGTTTGATTAAGAACATCATCCAGAATCTAGTCCCCCAATTCAATAAAGTTGATAAATTACCAATACCAATATGGCAATAGCGACCATGCTCTTAGGCTGTGTTTGTTTACTGGCAAATCTCTAGTGGGAAAATATGAGATTTGCCAGTGTTTTCCCACTAGAGATTTTCCAGGCAAATTTCTAGTGGGAAAATTTATGTTTTACAGTGTTTGTTTGCACAAATTTCTAGTAGGAAAATATGAGACTTGCCAGTGTTTGTTTACATCATTTTTTTCCCGTGGCAAATGAAATTTCAACTTTTTGGAAATATATTTTTTTTGTTTCCAAACTCAATGAAGTATAACAAAAAATAAAATTAAATACAAATTAAATAAAATTAAAGACAATACAACTCAACTTTAATAGCATCCATAAGATGTATTCTCAAATAACCATAAAATAAAGTGAAAGTGCAATGAATCATAATAATTATTATTATCCAAACACATATAAAATGCCATTGTGCTTTAGAAAAATTCTATCTTTATTTGTACTTTCCCATACTCGGATTCCGTGATATTGCTTGATCCCAAACATCGTTGCTAGCTATGATCTTTTGTTCTTCAGAACTCCATTCAAACCCCTCTTGCATACTGCTCTTATAGATCATCCATCAATTTGTACTCAGGAAATTAATCGTGGAGATGGGGATTGTGAGGTGACTCCAATTGTCGTAGCAGATAGCCAACAACATGTGGAGGTACAAGTTGAGCAGCATGAAAATGAGCCACCTCATCAAGATGTTGCTCTTGTACACATAAATTCTGAAATTTGTAGTGTAGACTTGGATGTTGTGGTTCAAGTGGATTCTACTACAGTACAGGTGGATGCTGCTGTAGGTACAAATGATTCCCATAACCTCTTGATTAGTGAGCAGTCTTGTGCTCCCATGGAACAACAGACGAGATATAAAACACAACCTATCTCTCCACATGGTACAAGGTCGAGAGTACATAGGGAAACTTGAGCTGATGAGGAATTGACTACGGTAAAGTCAAAGAGAACTAGCAAGAAACCCTCTCTTTGTGTGGTCAGGGGGCGCTTAGCTGGTGAAATTAGTCCTACCTTAGCTATGATCAAGCAAGCTTCCAAGGTAAGATATAAAGGTAAAAACTTTTATGGATATATCAAGGAAATTTCGGATGATACTCGATCTTGGTCTAACATACGCTTGTGGTGAATGTGGGCTCTTTTTCTATGACTTTGAGCACGCACAAAAACACCTAAAGAATGATCACCTGGTCTTAAGTGATAAACTTTTGTTTGGCGGTAGACATTAATGTTTTTATGTTGTTAAGTCTTTGTGTATGTACCCGAGTGGGTTATTTTCATGAGTTTCTCATGATTGTAAGGCTTCGAGCCTATTATTATTGTAGTCAGGATTCTCCCTCTAATGATCATACTCTTGGGGAGGTATGTAACTCTTTGAAGTTTAATCAACAGGTAGGGGTCTGCCTCAACCCCATAACCATTTAAAAAAAATGGCAAATAATTGCAATCCACACTATAAATTTACTCAAGAGGGACTGCTTCTCCCCTGCAATGACACACACAGCACACACACACACACTGCACACACTAAATCAGCAACACACACTACACACACACTAAATCAGCAGCACACACTACACACACACTAAATCAGCAGCAGCACACATACTAAATCAGTAGCACCACAGCATCACACACTAAATCAGCAGCAGCACGCACACTAAATCAGCACCACAGCAGCAGCAACATAACAACATCACACATTTTTCTAGTAACACAACACAACACACATATCATATTTGAGAGTTGCGACTGCTTCACTTTTGCAGTCACATCCGACCTGACTCAACAACTTTCTGCAGTCCATCTCAAGTTGAGGCTTTCAGCTGGTTCTGTGCTCTATGCTTCATTCCTTCAGCTGCCTGCATACACAAATTTGTTAGGTCATCTACACATAATGAAAACTTCACACAAAAGATCTTCGAAGAAATATTAGCCATCTGCATGAATCTAGTGCAACTAACTTCGGAGTTTAGAGGGGCAGAATATTTTGATTTCCCCTTGTGTTGGTGGATTAATGAGGAGCTTTTGGGTTTCCACAAGTATGGTATAGGAATAAAGCTTAACTTCGCAATGGGCATAACAACATTTCTATCCATCCACAAGAGCAATATTATCAAAGTAACTAGGAGCAAAAAATATGTTCACTTTTTGCATATAGGTCTTTAATGTTTCAATAAGATTACAAAAAATGGAATTTAAGTTAAAGATTTCAGGTTTACGATTTCTAACAAGTGAAAAGACTACTGCATGAAAAGTAGATTCAGAAGGATCACCAGTTTCCCACATCTAGGGAAAGTATTATAATCATTATACTTCCAGAAGTGAAAAATTGCTTCATGGAAATGAAGCCAGTAGTTAATTTCGAAATAAACAATTCAACTCGACTAGGTCAGTGAATATTCCAAATTGAGTGTTAGATTGTGATTTGGGATAATCTGTTGGTGAAATAAAAGGTGTAATCATTGAAACATAATGGGTTTAGAGTAATCCTAAACGGATGCCATATAAATTCTATCAATGTGACTTCTATTTACGAAGATTGATCAATAGCTTGTCAGCTTGTGCATGCTTGACTATCTTGTGATCCCAGTTAGCACAGTTACCTATAAGATCAGAAACTACTTCAACATTACTAAGTAGGTGCTACAAGAGGGAGGGATAGGTAGTAGACTACGATACTCACATATCAAAATTTAGGAGAACTCAATTATTGCATTGGGAGAACCCTTGGTGAATTTCTACAACGACTTAGCAATCAGCATCCGAAAATTGACATCCCTTTAACGCTAAGGTGGTATACAATTTTCATTTTCAGGTAAATATCTCACAGTGTGTAATTCATCCTCATAGTGACCCGCGAGTTAATTTATAATGAGTACAGCAAAGTTAAAACTCATATAAATATTTTAAGTACTATAATAACTCAAAATACATCAAGTAGTACCCCGAAAGATATGTGCAAAGTTTCCAGATTGGGATAACTCCTGAGTAAGAGGATTAACACTTTGACAAGCCATATTACAAGATGCAAATGTTGCAAGCTACAACATGAGGTAGGAAGACACACTTCTAAATTTGGATTTTCACCGAAAAACTATACGGCACAACTACGTGTAAGATACAGATAAAAAGATTAAAAAAAATCACAAAATTATCATATGGATGAATAATGAATCATACCTCAAAACTTTTCAATCAATTTCAGAATCCGACATTACTCCACCAAACGCACTCATCCCGCTCATTCTTGAATTAAAAAGCACAAATTGAAGAAAAATGGTTATGGTTTAGTCGTTCATAGAAAATTTGCTAGGTGTTCAGTTAGAGTTTGAGAGAGGAATATGGTCGAGTGTAAGAAGATGAAGACGGACTGAAAAGGAGATGATCAAAACAATAAGAGTGAAAGTGAGAGAAGAGGCCGATAGTTTGGGAAATAGGGCTGGCGAATTTTCTTGCGTAATTGGGAAAATAACCCCTATTTTTTCACTGGCAAAAAGACTTGTGTGGGGGGGGGGAGGTGGAGCATATTTTCTCACTTCTCATGGGAAAATAACATTTTCCTGTCAAATCAAGATTCTATTTGCCAGTACTCAATTTCGTAGCCAAACATGAAAAAACCACTGTTTAAGTGGGAAAATATCATTTTCCAGCTTGGTTTGCCAGTAAACAAACATAGCCTTAGCGTCACCAAATTGTATACCCGGTAGGGCAGGGAATGGGTCGGGTTCGGGTGTATCTGAATCCGTATCCGAATTGTTTCAACGTATCCGAATTTCTTAAAATATTTATATCCGAATCCGAACCTAATATCCAATCCGATAACACTAAAAATTTGAATTTTTTTAATAATTTACCCAAAACAAATATCTTAACCCGTATCCGTATCCGAATTACTTGATCCGACCCGAATGCAAAAAACGGATATAAAAATAGACCCGAATTCGTCGGGTTCGGATTCGAATTCGGGTCTACCCGACCCGATTCCCCGCCCTATTACCCAGCCCTAATGTCATTAGGAAGGAAGAGAAACGAAAATAAAGGTCCCATTCTGCCTAAAAAAATCCACTATAATGCTTAATACCCAACAAACATCCATTGCAAAAGCCCGTTTTACTAACAAATAGGCTCAGTTTTAGAGAAATTGCTTAGGGCCTATTGAAATTTAGGGTCGAGCCTGAAATCAACTACCACCAAACAAATCCAATTATGATAACAAAAATGAGTTCCTTATGTCAAAGATGTTTGAATGAATATTTCTAATGTTCTTTATTGATATATCAAGGGGGTATATATACAAGAAGGATTCTATGAATACATAAGATCTCCCATTATTATAGGAATGATTATATGAGATCTATATATCTAGAGAAAGATTATGATACACTTGCTAAGATTACAATATACTTTCTAAGTATACTACATACTGTAATATATTGTTACTCCAACACCCTCCCTCAAGTTGGTGCGTGGATATCACACATGCCTAACTTGACAAAAGAGTCAATAAACACTTTGCTAGCCACTGCTTTAGTAAGGACATCTGCTAGTTGGTCTTTAGATTTTACAAATGGAAGAGTAATAATTCCAGCATCAAGTTTTTCTTTGATAAAATGTCTATCAATCTCCACATGCTTCGTCCGATCATGTTGGACAGGATTATGAGCTATCTTTATAGATGACATATTATCACAATATAGATTCATTTCCACTTTTGGTTTAAAACCCAAGTCCTGCAACAAATTTCTCAACCACAGCAACTCATATACCCCATATGCCATACCTCTATATTTAACTTCAGCACTTGATCTTGATACTACTGCCTGTTTTTACTCTTCCAAGTCACAAGGTTTCCACCTACAAAGGTGAAGTATCCTGAGGTAGACCTTTTGTTGTCAGCTGAACCTGCCTAATCAGCGTCAGTGTAGCCTTCTACCTTTAGGTGATCATGAATTGAGAACAATAAGCCTGTACCTGGAGCAGATTTCAAATATCTTAATATGCACTCTACAGCATCCATGTGAGGTTTACATGGGTCATGCATGAATTGACTCACGACACTAACTGCATAGACAATATCTGGCCTAGTATGAGATAAATAGATCTGTTTTCCTACAAGCCTCTGGTATCTCCCCTTCTCGGTTGGAGTTACATTCAAACACATAAACAACTTGTGGTTATGCTAAATGGGAGTATCAACTGGCTTACAACTGAGCATTCCTGTCTCAGATAATAAATCAAGAATATATTTCTACTGGGATAAGAAAATACCATGTTTTGATTGGGCTACCTCAATCCCAAGGAAATATTTAAGGTCTCCAAGCTATTTCATTTCAAACTCAGAAGCCAAATATTGTTTTAAACTAGAAATCTCTTCATGATCATCACCTGTCACTACCATATCATCAACATAGATAATCAAAGCAGTGATTTTACCTTTTCTGTGTTTTAAAAACAAAGTATGATCTGAGTTGCTTTGTTTGTAGCCGAACTTCTTCATAGACTTGGTAAACCTGCCAAACCAAGCTCTTGGGGACTGTTTTAACCCATACAATGCCTTCTTTAGTTTACAAACCATTGTTGTATCTAAGTATTCTGGTATACCTAGGGGAGGATCCATATATACTTCTTCAGTAAGATCTCCATGCAAGAAAGCATTTTTCACATCAAACTGAAGAAGAGGCCAATCTTTATTAGCTGCTAATGACAAAAGTACTCTCACAGTATTGAGTTTGGCAACCGGTGCAAAAGTTTCTTGATAATCTACACCATAAGATTGTGTATACCTTTTTGCAACTAGCCGAGCTTTGTATCTCTCAATACTCCCGTCTGCTTTGAGCTTGATTGTAAATACTCATCTGCACCCCACGGTCTTCTTTCCCTTTGGTAAGATTACAAGTTCCCAAGTAGCATTCTTTTTCAGTGCTGCCATTTCTTCTGCCATAGCTTTGGTCCATCTAGAATATGCTAAAGCTTCCTGCATTTCACTAGGAATAGAGATAGATGATAACTGGAATACATAAGATGCATATGACTTGGACAACTTGTGAGATGACACATGGTTGCAAATGGGATATTTCACTTTAGCTTTAGGAACAGGTTCATATTTAATTGGTGGTTGGCCATGGTTAGATCGAGGTGGATGATGATATTGAACTAGTTTAGAATCAGGACTAGGTATATTAACAACATCATGAATATTAGAATCAACAACATTATGAATATTGGAATCATCAATAATAGAGTTAGGCGATACCTCTAATGGGTCCTCTAGAGAAGATTGGATCAGTGGATCCGTTGTAGGAGGTAATGTACTATCATGGGCTTGATCTTCACATCCTTCACCTAAACATTCAGGAGAGGCTGTATCGACTTCTTCTATTGAAATTTTATCATTCGGTGATCGTGGTCTCAATAAATCAAAGACCATTATATCATCATGATTATGAATTTCATTTCTATTCCCCCCCCCCCCCTGAAGTGAAGAATCAGTGATCTCTGTGGTAAAAAAAAAGTTCGTGTTCATCGAAAATGACATCCATGGAGACATAAAATTTCTTAGAAGATGGATGATAACACTTATAACCCTTCTGAGTTGAGCCATACCCAACAAATACACATTTCAATGCACGTGAGTCAAGTTTGGTGTGTTGTTGTGCATGTAAGTGAACATACAGTACACATCCAAAGATATGAGGTGCTAAATGAACAATGGGAGGAAGTGTACAGTGGTCAGAAAGCACATCTAAGGGTCTCCGAAATTTTACAACACTAGAAGGTGTACGATTAATCAAATAAACTGCAGAGTTCAAAGCTTCGCCCCATAAGTGAGATGGGACATGACCACCAATTAATAAAGACTGAGTGACCTCCAAAAGGTGTCTGTTTTTTCGTTCTGCAACCCCATTATGTTGAGGTGAATAAGAACAAGATGTTTGATGGAGAATGCCAGCCGAATGCATAAATCTAGTCAATTCTTTCTTGAAATACTCACCCCCATTATCAGAGTGAACAACCTTTATAGAGATGCTAAACTGTGTGAGCACCATCTTATGGAAAAGGGGAAAAACTGTACATACATCACTTTAATGTCTCAGAAAGTATACCCAGGTCATCCGGGTGCAATCATCGACAAATGTAATGAACCATTTCATTCCATTATGTGTAGGACGTGGGGAGGACCCCAAACATCTGAATGAACTAAAGAAAAAGGAGCATCAACTTTATTATCAGTCGAATAGAAAATAGTACGATGGCTTTTCGCCATTACACAAGTTTCACAAGAAAAATCAGAAAGACTACAACCATTAAATAATGATGGAAATAATCTCCTAAGATAACCAAATGAGGGATGTCCTAGTCGTTTATGCCATAGCCAAATCTCTCTTTTATTATTCTTAACCTTGTCGTCACTCATAACATGAACTAGTACTCTTCGATTGGACCGTTGAAAACCATCCTCCTGATAGTACAAACCTCCACTTTGTTTACCACTGCCAATTCTCTCCTTGGTATGGATGTTCTGAAAAATACAGTGAGTAGGAAAAAACAAGGCAACACAATTATTAGACTTGGTTAACTGGCTAACAGAGAGAAGGTTACAGTTTAGTGATGGGATATATAAAACATCATGGATAGATAAAGTAGGGGACAGAGGTATAACGCTAACATTAACAACTGGAGATGACACACCATTAGCATTAGTAATGACTGATTTTGAACAACTAGAGGAGATATGGCTAAATTTATAGCGATCACAAGTCAAATGATCAGTAGCACCCGTGTCAATTATCCAATCACTATTTCTATTAAAAGCAGTAAGACTAAAAACAGAGTTAGACATACCTGACTGGGCAACAAATTCGACAGCAGTGACTAAGTGACTCTTCGAACTTGAACCCTCTGCCTTAGAGTTAGAAAACATAGGAGATGTCGTCTTACCCTTTGGATGCCAGTCTGGATAACTGACCTTGCCTCTTTTTGTGTGTGAGATGTGGTATGGTCATTGAACAAAAGAGAAGCGTATTAAAACCTAATTATCCCTCAATAAGTAAAGGATGAGTAGGGTATCATTCCACTTTTAAGTGTCTGTTTATATGAAGGACAGGACTGGAAAGGGGGTTTGAGGGATTAAAAACTATAATTGTAGAGATTTTAGATTCTAATGCTAAACTAAACTAAACTAACTAAACTTAAACTAAACTAAACTAAACTAACTAACTAAACTTATACTAAAACTAAGAATTGGAAATAGGGAGAGAATATGAGAGAGATAGATTCAAGAGATTCAAATCCACCAATGCTTTTGATTCAATAACCTTTTGCTTCAAGTTGTTCTCCAAGTAGACTACAATCGGGCAATCGAGCGAGTGCCGATGCCTTTTTGGGTGAAACATCGTTAAAAAATTAACTCTACTTAAGGTTGTTCCTATGTTCATGTTACTAGTATCTTCTTTCCTTTTATGTGAGCTTGGGCAGCTATTCAATGAATCACCATCTAAGGCAAACACAAGGAATACTTCCCTTACTCTAAAACACTACACAACTGGAAGAAAAGTAGAGAATAATAGTATAATATTCAATTACAATAAATAAAATCCTATTCTAGCATTATATTCAATTGCAAATAAATAAAAGAATGTTACTAGCAAATATTCAATTGCAATAAATAAAACCCTAAACTAGCATGATATTCAATTGTAATAAATAAAAACCTTAATCTATACTTCCATCCCCTGGTGTGGGCAATGGAACTAATAACTAAAAACATAAAGAACTAACCTGATTGAAGAACACCATAAACCAGAAGAATCATTAAACCTTAAGCACCGGCTTCATCTCCTCCCTTGAAGGAGAAGATTAGCCTTCCATAAAGAAGGAAGAACACGAAGAACGAGAAGAAGAAGAGTCGAAGAACATAAGACTAGAAAGACTAATTTATTAAGACTTCGACTAGTTAAAACCGATCTTTTATTATTAATCTCTCTCGCCTCGAGTTTTGGAGACAAGAATATAAAGTGAATTGGCCAATTACATGAGGCACTTAGGTCCTCTATTTATAGGGGTTACAATGAGCTCTAGAAGCATTCCAAACCGTCATTTGTTTCCTAATACAAATAGACTTCTTCCAGTCGACTTAGCCTTCAAAACCGGAAGGAATTGGCTATAATTAATGATTCATGCGTCTAGACGCATTATTCATGCGTCCCAGACTTAATCAATGCGTCTGGACGCTCCGATCTATCGTCCCAGACGCAATCAATGCGTCTGGACGCTCGATACATGCGTCCCAGGCGCATAAAGCCGATTTTCTCTCTTCTGCTCTATCCTTCTATCCTCTTTTGCGGGCTTTGGTCCAAACAACGAATCCTTTGGCCTTGGGCTTCCAAATAGACTTTAAAATAGGTCCAAGTCGCATCTTTAACAGCTCCAATTCCTTGGCCTTCTCCATGATTGTCCACGGGCCTCCCATGTGATCCTTAATGCTCAACCGCCCGTTTTACCCCATTTTCTCTAATATTCTACAAAACTCTCTTTTTCACCTGTAGAATCTTAAAACACAACTTATAAACACTATTAGTCCACTAAGATGGCTAAACAAGAGGTATAATCGAGGGTTAAATAGCACTTTTTGAGCACTTATCACAACTCCCAACTAGCCTTTTGCTAGTCTCTTAGCAAATAAGATAAAAAAATAGATAAGTGATCAAAATCACATCCTAATAACAAAAAATAAAATCCTAACTCATTTTTTAGCAGGCATCACGATTGCATTTACCATATGCAACAAGGCTTTAAACCTTTAAGTTCCCCAAAAAAGGACGAGTTATAGTCTCGTGAGGGTTTTCGGTGATATACCCACAAAATCAATCAATAGCATGTTCAAGAATGATAGTATTTTTTCAGAGAGAAAATTCCTTACCCACTTAGTGCTTATTCCAATAGACAATCTCCATTGCTAACTACATTGCTGCAAAAACTCATAGATTATGATGGGAGATAGTAAAATTGACAAAATTCTTAATCAAGGCTTATGTGTGTACTTAGTCAATCTCTATACTCTCCTATCCAAGAAATGGAATCCACTAGTTTACTATAGGTAGATAATCTCGACTTTCAATCCTCACCGGTCATACTCTCAAAAAGAATCTCTCGAAGATGGTCTACTATTTTACCTCATGTATGTGGGGAAAAGAATAATGCATACGAACATCCCACATACTACCTTGAAAAACAGACTTCTGAATAAAAGTAGTCTCATGGAAAGAATGTCAATCACATATGAAGTGTCGGGTCCTTCACTTTAGCATCCTCTCACCTATTCTAGACTTCGTACCATACTGTAGTGATAAGTCATGGGTTGTAACTTGGCTTGGGTATTGGTTTATGAAGGAAAGGTAAAAAGGATTCTAAGGTTGTTTCTGAAAACACTAAGGGTTTTGCTTCTTTCTTTGGAAGATTTCTTCAAATTCTGTATTGCAGAGAAAATTCTTCCTTTCTCTTAGCTTTTCCATTCATTCTGTTCAACTTTTTTTTTTTTTTTTTTTTTTTTTAGACTCACTGGTATATTCTTGATTAGTACTGGATATGCTTGTTTTCCACTAGCTTCTTTCTCTTTGAACAGAATGATGGACTTCATTGTATCTCTCTGATATTTCCTTGTAATCTTCCTTTTGTGGTCTTTCTTCCTCCTTGTGCTCCTCGTATTCTCATAAACATATGGGTATGGCTGGTAAAGATTTTGGCTATACTCCTTGTCTGGAGTTGGGTGAAGGGTAGAGGGTTTTATGAAAGAAAATGGCTTATTGTAAGGAGCAAAAGGGTTTAACATGATGGTCCTACTAGGTGGGATAAAGGCTGAATGGGTTTACTACTTGACTTATCAGTATGATACTCTATTTCGAATAGACTACAAGACCTAATGGCTATCTCCCCAGTTGATGTCACTTTGTGATTAACCAAATTAACGAATAATGAGACTATATTACAATGACATAAAGAACTGAAAGATGTTGAGTCACTAAGACTCAGATTTTTCGTCAGAACTCTCCAAAGAATGGGTATAAAGCTCAAGTCTCACGAGCTAAGTCTAAAATTTCTACTTCCAGTTTACTAGGGATTTAAATCTCTCTTCTAGCAAAAGTACACAAAACTGACCAAGTATTATGGTGGTGCCTTGATAAAGAATTCTATCAATAAGAACTATGTCCGAGCATAATAAATAGTCTAAGCGGTAATGAAATCAATAATATCAACTATCTATCAAACTCAACACTAAGCAGTATAGAATATATATCCCAGACTCATCATTAAAATTCATTTTTCTCATGCTCTTGATATAGAAACAAAAATATTTTTGTTTTGAAAACTAATTTTTCAAATTCATTTCTCAAGTACTTCCAAAGTACACCCTCCCCTACTTATGTATGCATTGACCTCAATGTATAAAGAAGTAAATGAAATGGATGAGAAAAAAGGTAGGATATTACCATTGATGCCGAATACATAATTAGTTCAATAAACAAATTTTTAGGTCTTTTACATCAGATCCCCAAGACGTAATGTGAGTCTTTTAAAGTCAGATTCTCAAGACTTTATATCATGCATTATCAATTTGGAGTGAGGAGATCAGATTTTCTTACCCAAATCTGACGAATGTTTGGAGGACGAGGAGGTCTCACCTTGTGGGTTGTCAAAAATACTCCTTGATATGCTGGAAAGATTGTTGGTGAAGTTGCTTCTCTACCTTGAATTATTTCAGGTCTGATGATTGTGTGATAGGACTTGTGGTTCCTCTGTATAGAAGATTGATGAAAATATTTCTTTCTAACAGGATAATAATATCTTATGTGCCCTTTACCACCACAGTGATGATAATGGATGGATGTCCGGGCCGACCACGCCAGGAAGCGATGGACCGTTCACATACTTCTCTCGTTCGGATTAATAATGGTGTAGAAGAAGCTTCAACAAAGTGCAATTCTCCTTATCAATATGGTTCACTTTCGCTTTAGAAGACTCATTTCAGTTTCTAGATTACATTGTTTTTCCAAAACTTCTTTAAAGCTGATTTTCTAGTAACCCATTTTTTCCGCGTAAGTTTGTTGTTCATCCTGAAATGTAGAGTTCATCTTCTCAAGATATGATACTCTCTCTGTCAATTTTCCATTATGCTCACTTAAATCCTGAATTTTCTGCATAGATTCTAAGAACATGGCTAGCAACGCCTCTGTGGTGTGGTTCTCAGGTTCATCATAGTTTTTTGTAGATTGAGCACTTTCAATTGTATCTTCGAATGGGACGAATTCTTGTATCATGCTATCAAGGAAGTACACCTCTCCACCTTCGGCTTCATCACAATCCTTATGCAACAGGTGAAAGATATTTATGTCCATGGACATCTTACCAAAGTTGATCTTCATTTCACCGTTGTGACAATTTATCAAGGCTTTTTGCAAGATAGAGAGGAAAGGTCGGCCTAGAATAATTGGAATTTTATCAAAGGCTTCATGGGTGTCTATCCTGATGAAATCCACCGGATAGTAGAAATCGGCTACTTGAACAAGAACATCCTCAACTATGCCTCGGGAATCTTGGTAGAACGGTCATTAACTAACTTCAATTTGACTTGTGTAGGCTTTAGGTTTTCCAGCCCAACGCTTGGTACACATGATATGGCAAAGAGATTAACACTAGCACCAAGGTCTAAAAGAGCATTACCCGTAATTTTTCTCCTATCTTGCATGATATTGTAGGACTTCCGGATCTTTGAGCTTGACCGAGCTTGTTGATGGATAATAGATGTTGTTTGTCCAAATTAGAAACGCCGCTTTGGAACATGAGTACTTCTCTTTATGTTGCATGCATCTTTCAAGAATTTGGCATATGATGGCAACTGCTTGATCGCTTTGAGAAAGGGGATATTGATGTTATCTTTCTTAAATGCCTCCTTCATCTCTAAAAATTGCTTGTCCTTTTTGCTTTGAGCAAAAAACATAGGAAAGGGTGCCTTTGGTACAAACACATCAGCATGTGTTTGCTCTTCTTTCTCTTTGGCATTCTTGAATATCTTGTCTTGGTCATCTTGACAAATGGGAGTGGAAAGGATTTCTCCCACTTCCTTTTGAACTTCATTTGAAATCTTGACCGATTGCTCTATAGCAATGTCATCATGAGAAGGTAAGTCAACCTTGTTGTCAACCTTCAATCCTGATCTGAGAGTAGTAATTGAGCTGACATGATCATGGAGGTGATCAATACTAGAAGTTGTCCCAATGTGGCATACATCTTCACTCTTCAATATTGGTTCCAATAAGCTAGGTTGAGTGGCTTGTGTCTTCTTACGACAAAGCGTGGTGAGTTAATCGACCTTAGCCTCTAGAGACTCCATTCTAGAACATTGACTTGCCTGAGATTGCTTGGAGATTGAGTGAGATCAGCGTGCAAGAAGCTCTAGAACACTTTCAAACTTCTGATTTTTCTGTGATAGCAAAGTAATTGCATTCTCCAAGTTGGCAGGTGCGGCATAATTTCTCCTAGGATCAGGCACTAACTCTCCACTTGTATTGGAATTTTGTTGAGAGTATAATTGTTGTTGAGGGACCAACTGTGAAACTTGACTTGTCTGTGGAATATAACTTTGATCTTGAGAACCTGGGGGTCCATCGTTCTGTCTCCAATAATTGCCTTGAAAGTTATTACCACCTTGGTTGGGCCTCTGAAATGAGTTTATATTGTACTTTCCAACTGATGCATGTTGATAGTAAACAGGACATTCTAGAGTTGCATGAGAAGTGTCCGAACAGACTTCGCAGTATTGGCTAGCTTGCATGACTGGGAGAGATTTAGCTTGAGACTTGTTGAACTTGGAGGGACTCATAGAGAACTGATTAAATTTCTTACTCAGAGTTTCAATGCTGGTGGCCAGGCTGGCCAATGTAGACTTCAGTTCTTGATCTGATTGTTCATGTGCTTGGTAACCAAATTGCTTTGGCTCCCCCTCCATGCTAGCGACATCCTCGTTGCTAGTAGTCCACTGTTGTGTTTCTTCAGCTAAATTCTCGAGAAAGTTGTAAGCTTCCTCTCCATCCATCGATGTAAACTTGCCTTTGTGCATTGACTGTATCATCTGCTTGTTCATCATCGAGAGTCCTCGATAGAAAAAATGAGCAAGTGTGCTCTTATCGTATCCATGATGTGGACATGAGACTAGCAGATTATTGAATTTCTCCCAGCTTTGATGATATTCTTCAGTCACTTTTCCTTTGAAATTGCTGATAGCTTGCTGCATGGCATCTGTCTTCTGGGGTGGGTAGAACTTGTTCATAAACTTTGTTCTCAAGTTCTCCCAATTGTCTATTGAATTGATCGGCTGTGCAGTTAACCATTCAGATGCTTTACCTTCTAGTGAGAGCGGAAAAAGAATCAACTTGATACTCTCATCTTTGATATTCGGTTCTTGAAAGTTCTCGAGGATCGATAGAAATTTGTTCATGTGAACATATGGCTGAACATTGTCTGAACCATTGAACTTTGGAACCATAGAGATTACTGATGCTCTAAGTTCAAACTGGTTAGCTTCTATATCTGGAAAAACAATACTGCTGGGTGGGTCTCCAATGATTGGCGAATAGAAATCGCTCAACTTCTTCCTCTGTTGTGCTTGCATGGGTGGGATAGCTTCAGGATTATTGGTGTCCAAAACACCTCCATCATTGCGTGCGGCCATTATATCAATCCTATCTAGTATTCTTGCTATGCGAAGATGATGAAAACTATTCTATTATGCTTGAATGCAATTAAACTAATATGCAACTATTCTAAATTATACTAATATGCAAAACTACTTTCCTTCAACTTGGTTGGGCTTTGCAGCTAGTATCTCGCCCGTTGTCTAAAGCTGTCTCTTCTAGGGTTATGGTGAATCACTTGGATTGCTTAAGTACCACGTCCCACAGACGATAGTCCGTTTGTCAAGATTCAGACAAGAAACACTAGAGTTTGATATTTCGTTGTGTTGGCTTTCAACTTCAATTGTTGAAAAGATCTTAAATGCAATTATAATAGAAAACAATAAAACTAAACTATGATGCAACTATATTAAGAAAGCAATAAAAAAGAATGAAGATTCGACTAACCTGGATGGTAGATCTTGTCTTCGAGATGTCCTTCAAGCTTCTTTCTTTCTTAAAAGGATGGATGATGCGGCTAAAATTACCTCAAGATCCAAAATTCTAATCTTGAAAGAAAACGTTAAACATAAACAACTTAAAATGGCAGCGGCGCCATTTGACCTTGCCTCTTTTTGTGTGTGAGATGTGGTATGGTCGTTGAACAAAAGAGAAGCGTATCAAAACCTAATTATCCCTCAATAAGTAAAGGATGAGTATGGTATCATTCCACTTTTAAGTGTATGTTTATATGAAGGACAGGACTGGAAAGGGGGTTTGAGGGATTAAAAACTATAATTGTAGAGATTTTAGATTCTAATGCTAAACTAAACTAAACTAACTAAACTTAAATTAAACTAAACTAAACTAACTAACTAAATTTATACTAAAACTAAGAATTGGAAATAGGGAGAGAATATGAGAGAGATAGATTCAAGAGATTCAAATCCACCAATGCTTTTGATTCAATAACCTTTTGCTTCAAGTTGTTCTCCAAGTAGATTACAATCGGGCAATCGAGCGAGTGCCGATGCCTTTTTGGGTGAAACATCGTTAAACAATTAACTCTACTTAAGGTTGTTCCTATGTTCATGTTACTAGTATCTTCTTTCCTTTTATGTGAGCTTGGGCAGCTATTCAATGAATCACCATCTAAGGCAAACACAAAAAATACTTCCCTTACTCTAAAACACTACACAACTAGAAGAAAAGTAGAGAATAATAGTATAATATTCAATTACAATAAATAAAATCCTATTCTAGCATTATATTCAATTGCAATAAATAAAAGAATGTTACTAGCAAATATTCAATTGCAATAAATAAAACCCTAAACTAGCATGATATTCAATTGTAATAAATAAAAACCTTAATCTATACTTCCATCCCCTGGTGTGGGCAATGGAACTAATAACTAAAACATAAAGAACTAACCCGGATTGAAGAACACCATAAACCAGAAGAATCATTAAACCTTAAGCACCGGCTTCATCTCCTCCCTTGAAGGAGAAGATTAGCCTTCCATAAAGAAGGAAGAACACGAAGAACGAGAAGAAGAAGAGTCGAAGAACATAAGACTAGAAAGACTAATTTATTAAGACTTCGACTAGTTAAAACCGATCTTTTATTATTAATCTCTCTCGCCTCAAGTTAAAGACAAGAATATAAGTGAATTGGCCAATTACATGAGGCACTTAGGTCCTCTATTTATAGGGGTTACAATGAGCTCTAGAAGCATTCCAAACCGTCATTTGTTTCCTAATACAAATAGATTTCTTCTAGAGTCCGACTTCGTCTTCAAAACTGAGAAGGAATTGGCTACAGTGTCGATTCATACGTCTGGGCGCATTATTCATCGTCCCAGACTTAATCAATGCGTCTGGGCGCTTCGATCTATCGTCCCCAGACGCTTGATCAATGCATCTGGACGCTCGATACATGCGTCCCAGATGCATAAGCCGATTTTCTCTCTTCTGCTCTATCCTTCTATCCTCTTTTGCGGGCTTTGGTTCAAACAACGAATCCTTTGGCCTTGGGCTTCCAAATAGACTTTAAAATAGGTCCAAGTCGCATCTTTAACAGCTCCAATTCCTTGGCCTTCTCCATGATTGTCCACGGGCCTCCCATGTGATCCTTAATGCTCTGAACTGCTTCATTTTACCCCATTTTCTCTAATATTCTACAAAACTCTCTTTTTCACCTGTAGAATCTTAAAACACAACTTATAAACACTATTAGTCCACTAAGATGGCTAAACAAGAGGTATAATCGAGGGTTAAATAGCACTTTTTGAGCACTTATCAATAACCATGGAGCTTAAAGCAGGTATCAACTACATGGTTATTACCATTACAATGAGTACACTTATGAACACCTTTCTTTGACTCAAGCTGAGCAAATGGTTTTTGAGCCGCCATAGCAGTCCCTTCATTAGATGTCCTACCAAGCATGGCATCCTGACGATTCGCCTCAACACAAACCATGGCATAAACGGATTGTATGTCTGGAAGTGGCTTAATAGCAAGAACACGACCACGAACCCCATCCAAATGAGAATCAAGACCGGCCAAGAAAACATACACACACTGAGAATTAACCTTTGTGGTATATTTCTTAATGTCATTGCCACACTCCATAGTGCAATCTTCAATAGCATCAAATTCCTGCCATAATTTTTGTAGTTTTCCAAAATAAGGAATAACAGAACCTCCATTTTGGTGGACAAAAATTACCTCACAATATAACTGATAACCCTTTAATGCATCTTGGCTGACTGAGTAAGTTTGTTTGGCAATTTCCCAGATTTCCTTGGCCGTAGACAAGCGAAGGAAAATTGACCTGATGTCCCTGGTCATTGCATCAAGGAGCCAAGACTTGACCAAACAGTTCTCGTCCTCCCAAGCTTCATATTCCACAGAATTTATGTCCGCTGGAGCAACCTTAGTACCAGAAATAAAGCCCCAACGTTTTCTACCCCTAACCACTCGATGTACTTAGTACCATCAAGTCGTTCTGGAGTGTAATTAGTGAGGACATTTCTTTCATATAAAGAGCAGGCACAACAGTGGAATCATTATTGGAATTTAATTCGGTTATTATGATAGAGAACACAAACAATGAACTACATCAATAGATTGAAAACAACGATAAGTAAGAAGGGTAATAAATACAATCTGATATAATGTAACAAATTGTATTAAATGACCAGAAAAAAAAAAAAAACACAAAAAAGGCTCTGATTCCTATATTAATGGAGTAGTGGAAAGGAAATCGGAGTTGGCTCTGATACCATGCCAAAGATGTTTGAATGAATATTTCTGATGTTCTTTATTGATATATCAATGGGGTATATATACAAGAAGGATTCTATGAGTACATAAGATTTCCCATTATTATAGGAATGATTATAGGAGATCTATATATCTAGAGAAAGATTACGATACACTTGCTAAGATTACAATATACTTTCTAAGTATACTACATAATGTAATATATTGTTAATCCAACACCTTAAGATTCGTGTGTCTAATTTCAGGAAACCATTATACCAAAATCTCATGCATAACAGTTTCAAATAAAATTTTATTTTTGATAATTCCTCCTCTTATGTTGGAACTTCTTGGCATTCCATGATTTGTTAATGTAACCGTGAGAATGATGAGATAAGAAAGACGAACTAGATAATTAATGATGATAAAGATCATGAAGAAAAATATTATGATGAATTTTAAGAAATGGGTATTAACCCAACTACATTGGTTGTTGTTTCTTTGTTAAATTTGGTTTCTGATCCTATTGAGATGGAATCGGTTAGTGGGGATTTGTTTAAACTTAACGATATAGCGATTAAAAGTTATGTTCGTGCATAAAGAGTTGTAGTTAGTACTGGTGTTCATTTGGACCCGAAACCAGACACAAAAAACCAAGCCGCAACCAATAAAACCCGAACCCAACATATAATAGGTTAGGGACTTAGGGGTTGGTAGGGATTGTTGGAACCGTTATTTCAGAATGACTATTTCTACAAACCGCGAACACCACGCGTAGCGGAATTAATGGGTGTCCACGATTTGTGATGAAGAAAACATACCTTTGAATCCAATTTAGATAACTCTAAGAATCCAAACTTTATCAAATCCGAAATCAACCCCTTGATCTTCTGTTGTATTCCTTTAGAACATATTGGACGTTGTGTGGGCAATGATCTACCAATCCCCTTCTTTCTCATAAAGCTAGATCCAATTTTGGATCTATCTTTCCTTGCCTCTTTTTCTGTTCAGATGAATAGTGAATTTCGGCCAAAGAGAGATTATTCTATTTATAGGCTACAAAAGGGACCATGAGGAGAAATTAGGGTTGGGCCTCCTGACGGGCTTTGGTTTCCCATCTTCGCCCCGAACACACGGCCCAAGTCTGTCAACAAATGACTTATTCCACTAAAGGCCATTGTTGCACTACCGCCCTAATCCCAAATTACGTGTCAGCGTTTATGGGCTCCATATTATATGCTCGTTGATCTCCCCGTGTTTAAGATATCGAATGTCCGTTGATTAAGTCAAGTTATTGACAACTACATTAATCAACTTCTTATGTCCTTGAGTAGTACCACTCAACCTCATTGTCATATCGGAATAAATCCACCTGCAGGGTTTACATGACAATCTTTTTGAGCTCCTCAAGGGGACATCATCAACCCGACTTCTTGCGAGACACAAATTTCTTCTATAATCAACAACACACCTTACATACAATGTCATTACCCAATCCATCGAGTTTGTTGATTCACAAATGAATCTCACTCATTGATGATTTAAAGCAATGTACAATGCATGTAAGTGCCCGTTATTATATCCGGATTAGGAGGACAAGCATCCATAATAACATAGGTGTTTGTTCTCTTATATAGTCAGTATAAGGAGAAACAACTTCACTTGGTCATGTTCAATACACACAAAGTGTACTAGTGTAATCCTATAGTCAAGATAGACTAATACCATATTATACTACAACCGTACTAATGGTTTGTCCAAATCCATCTAGGTTATGAACGATTACTTATACTTTATAAGGTACTAATGATATGATCTTCTGTGTGTTCACACTCTATCATCTACAACATAAAGTATTAGACATATGCATATAACAAATAACATATATAATATGTATAACATTTGCCTATATGATTCTCATTCAAAATATAAAGAATTAGAGTTAATACAAAAGTAATACTTTTAGTATATAACCCTATCAGGGATTTGGTACCCGAGGGGTACCTGAATCTAGGGGTGATAATTTGGCCCTCAGGCCCTCAACCCGGCCCTAAAAAATGCGTGTAAAAAACCCTTAAAAGTTGGCCCTCACAGATTTGAGGGGTGGGCTGGCCCGGCTCTCATGCTTGTTAGGGGCGGGCTAGGGTCTAGGTTTTGGAGCATGTGCCCGACCCTCATTTGGCTCTTTAAAGCCCTCACTTGGCCCTCAATACTCATAAGATATATTTTATTTTTTTACATTATATATGTAGGGTACCACAATTATCCCTATTTGAACTAAATATTTTCACTACAAATGATGTTTAATAATGGTAGTTTACCACATATCATATGGGATATTTTGTAATTTGAGTAAAAGAGGTCAAATATAAAAAGGAAAATAAACTATGATTATTTTGTGTAAACCCTAAATAGGGGTGATAATTTATGTATTATACTATATATTTGTGTAAACCCTAAAAGAAAACCACATTTTCTTATTATTTTACATTATATTTATGTATTATACTATAATTATCTAAATTGTATAAAAAATAATCATTAAATTATTTTTCAATAGTGGATAAATTAGAACATAACATAACATATGCGCTTTTGTAATTGATTTAATAATAGGTATATAAGTCATACATAAAAACAAATCCAACCTAACAACATAATTAAGTATGAAAAATGTAGATGTTTTAAGAATATCATCTCTTCTACCATCTCTATATATTTTTTTATTTATTTTTTCTAAAGACATAAGAATTAGTTTTGTATACTTAGTTAAAATTGATATTCATAATCAAAGTATGATAAAAATAAATAAAAAATCACAAAAAATAAAGTAAACTAGTAAAGTATAATTAGACCGGGCCTGACCCGACCCTCATTTGGCCCTAAAAAATGAGGGTCAAGGGGCAGGCTAAGGGCTTGATTTTTCATGCTTGACCCTACTCGACCCGGCCCTCAATACAAAATAGAGGCGGGCTGACCCGACCCTCAATCATGAGGGCTTTTATGGTTTGAGAGGCGGGCTAGCCCGGCCCGACCCTTTTATCACCCCTACCTAAATCCGACCCTTACTTTTAACCCGAAACCGAACCAACAATCTGACCCCAAAACCCGAAAAATTCCTAGAAAATTAGACATGTATGTTGTAGACTTATTTGCGTTTATAGTTTACTGGCCATTTTTCCTTTATTTTGTTGAAAGTTATAAAATTAAATCAGGAGAAGCGTATGCCAACCTTGTTGAACAAAGATAATAGGTACAGGAAATTTGTTGGGGACAACGATACTAATCGATCCCCACTAAGATAGCTTGTACTTAGACAATCTTATACTACAATTAAAAATCTAATATTTAACTACAACCAACAACAACAACCTAAACTATAGATATAACTATCACAAACATACAATAGAAATATAAAGCAAGTAAAACATACCACAACACAAAAATGTAACGTGGTTCGGCTAATGATGCCTACTTTCATAAGAGCTAATCATTTTATAAGTATGGGAAGAAAGATTACAATCACTCATCTCAAGTCTTTCTACCTTACTAGATCACTCCTCTCTCCTTACAAACTTTTCTCTTTGCAAGAGTTCTCTCTCAATCTTGATTGCTTTCAAAATTGGGTTTCTGTGTAAGACTTGGTTTTCCAAAACCTAAGTCCTGTTTTTATACTAAGCTTGCAATCTCGCGATTTCTGTAGAAATAGATATCTGCAAATTTAGACATGAGCATGGGCACACTCTTAGCAAGGCAAAATCGAGCGCGCGCACGCCCTCTTTGATTTTCTTTAGAAAAGTCCAGTAGAGTTGTTTCGGAAAAAAGGCTGAAAAAAAATACTATCTTCTTTCTCTCCAAAAGAGCCTTGGACAAGACCATTTCTAAGCCTGCGCTCGCTCAAACCTCTTCACACAAACAATACTGGATTCTCTCCTTCATCACGTAAGGGATAACTCCAACAAAATCCACTAGTGTGAGCTCTTCTCTTCAAAATCTCCTTGCTTCAAGAAACCAAAAAACTTCGCTTTGAAATTAGATTTCAAAGTCCCTGCATCATTATCCTCCAACTCCATATATCATCGTCTTCATTCTCCATAGTTGGGTCCTCCGCCATCAACTTCACCTAAAACAACTACCTCGACTGCCGTCCCATTCCTTAAAGTTTACACGAGGAAGCGGTTTTCTAGACTCAATTCGATCTACTTCTTTCTTAATATCCCAATACCAGGACCAATTGCAATTTCAAGTATCACATCAGTACTTTTAATTCTTGATTTCATGACAATGGTATCTACGAGAAGTGAGTTTTTGAGATGACACCACATGGTTAGTTATTTGAGCCGCCACCATTGCCCACCTTTTCAGATCTGTTTTTTGTTTTTGGGTATTGAAGAACTGGGTTTTAATCGGGTTATCCGAAACCGAAATCGACAGAGTAACCAACCCAGTCGGATATATGGTAGGTTTCGGTGGTTGCTTTTCTCTTTCTACCTGAACCCAAGACCAACCCAAAATTGGTCGGTTAGGTTTTCGAATTACCTAAATTTTTGGTTAGGGGTAATCCGACCTGACCCGAATGAACCTGGCCTAATTGTAGTTGTAATAAGAAGACGATGATATCATATTCAGAAAGTTGGGCTTTAAATGGTCTCTAAAGCCCATTAATTTCAATTCTCAAATCTCGAAATGTTTTTTAAATCTCAAAATATCCAAAATATAACTCAAATTTCGTTGATCGAAATCAAAGATATACACATGAAATTTCCACATCATTAATTAATTTAAATTTATTTGACAGGTTGGAAATAAGTTAACGCTGCTTAAATCAATTAGGACAGAATCACTAAATTGCAAAAAAAAAAAAAAAAAAAGTTGAGTCCTAAGTCAGAATTAAAGTACGATCACTCAATTGAGAAAAACTTATATTACAAGCTAAGTATAGTCACTACTTTAATAGTTAGTTCTTAGAGCATCTCTAGGTGGTAATATCACCTCCCAATTTCTCCAAATTTGCTTCCAAAATTCGGAATTTTGCAGAAATCCAACTCTAGGTTGAAGTAAATTCGGTCGTATCACCTATCTAGCCGCATCCGTAAAAGCAAATTTGGGATTTCAAATGCGGATGTGGAGCGACAGTGGTAATGTCGCGCGCCATTGCAAATGTCGTGTGGGTTTTTCTATTTACTTTTTTCAATTTAGCACAACATTCGCGTGACAGTGGGAGTGTCGCGTGGGTGTTTTTTTTTTTACTTTTTTTTCAACTTGGGTGACATTGGGACTAGCGCGCGACATTACCAAAGGCACGCGGAGTAGACCCTATATTCAAATTTGCGTCCGATATTTGTGACCACCTAGAGTTGGTCAAAATTTGCATTCAATTTTTTCAAATTTCGCCTTCAAATTTGAAGGTGATACCACCACCACCTATAGATGCTCTTAGACTTTCGATTTAGATTTTTTGTATTTTTTTTCTTCTTTATTTTCAATAGAAGTACGTAGGTAGTTTGAAAATATTTAGATATGTGTCCAGACTCCATGACAACATATGATGCAGGGCGTGGTGGAGAAACTGCGTCAAAATCAATGAGATTGATGGAATTCCAAAGTTTCAGCCCAAGACGGGGAGATTGATGCAAGTCAAGATCATTGAAATTTATGGAATTCAAAAGATTAGCCCATAGAGATTTTTTTTTTTAACTTTAGAAATTATTTATTTTATGTATTTTCGTTATTTAGGATTCTATGGTGTTTTTAGATGTTTCCAGATTCGTATTTGAAGTGTTTTAAGTAGTTTTAGGCCCTTTTAGTTAGTAGTATCAATTTAGGATTTTTCTGGATGTTTTCATTTCCAATTTGAAGTGTTTGGAAACCTATAAATATGACTCTAAGTTATAATACGAAGAGGAGCTTATTGATTAATGAAAATTTGCTTAGAAAAGTGTCAAAATCCGCATGTTGTGGAGGAGGAGGAAGATCATGATAGTGATGATTTTGAAAATCCTTTTGTTGAATATGGTCATGTTAGAAGGAAAAGGGTGTTTTGTGAAAACCTTAGGGAAGAACGCGAATCTCGACATTGGGAATCAGGATTTAAAGTTGAGATTCTAGAGTTCCATGAAAGTTTACAACCAGAAGAGTTTCTTGATTAGATTAATACGGTTGAGGAAATTTTGAATTTCAAGGAAGTTCCTGATACTAAACGAGTTCAACTGGTGGCTACACGTTTTCGTGGACGCGCTGCTGCTTGGTGGCAACAAATCAAGCAAACACGTCTTCGACATGGTAAGCAAAAGATTGAATCTATCTTGGGAAAAACTTAAGAAGCATATGTGCTTAGATTTCTTGCCTTTTAATTATTCGAGAGGTTTGTATCAACGCCTTCAAAATCTGCGGCAAGGACCCAAAACAGTTGATGAATACACCCAAGAGTTCTTTCAATTGGTATCTCGGAATGACTTGGTAGAAACACATGATTAGATGGTTTCCAGATATGTTGGTGGGTTACGACAACCTTTCCAAGATCTTTGGAACCTGCTTGATCTTTATTTTGTCACAGAAGCACATCAGAAAACACTGACTATTGAGAAGCAGTTAAACCGGAAGAGTGGCAATACTCAGTGGTCTAGTAGTTCTGGAAATCAGGGTAGTAGCACCAGCACACGTCCGGCTACAACACCTCCTAATAAAGCACAAACAACTCGCCCTAGATCTCGTTGCTTTACGTGTGGTGAACTAGGCCATATCGGGGCTCAGTGCCGAAGTATAATCCATTATATAAAAGTTTGTTTGTTGATGTGGACGATGCACAGGTTGATGACCATGGCGTTTTTTATGGTGACACAGTCTTTGATAATAATGAAGATGAATCGGTCGCAGAGGAATTTGTTTAAGGCTATCTAGGGCAAGCTTTGGTGATACGACGATCCTGTTTTACACCAAAAGACAGTGAAGGAGATGGCTGGCTTCATAACAATATTTTTATGTCCACCTGTACCATTGGGGGTAAAGTTTGTCGCATAGTAATTGATTATGGTAGTTGTGAGAATGTGATTTCAGAGGAAGCAGTTCAGAAGTTGAAGTTGGAGACCACTGCAAATCCCAAACCTTATGATCTGACATGGCTTAAGAAAGGTACCAAGGTAGTTTTTTCTAAACGTTGCTTGGTCAAATTTTCTATTGGGTCGAAATATAAGGATAAGGTGTGGTGTGATGTTGTTAATTATTATGGATGCATGCCATCTTTTTCTTGGTAGACCTTGGCAGTTTGACAGGGATGTTTCTCACAGTGGTAAGCAAAATACCTACAGTTTTATGGGGGATAACACTCGCATTGTGTTGGTGCCTATAAAAGAGGGTATACCTAAACCCGCTAAGGGAGAGGTTTCAAAGCTCTTGTCTATGAGATAGTTTGAAACTGAAATGTAGGATTCTGGAATAGTTTATATGTTGTTTGGTGTTGATATTGGTACTTGTCTTGGTATCCCAAAGCGTGTACAACCGCTAGTTGAAGAGTTTCAGGATGTGTTTCCTAATGATTTGTCGGATGAGCTCCCACTTTTGCGTGCTATTTAGCATCAAATTGACTTGGTCCCCAGATAAAATGGAAAACGCTAGTTTTACCTACGAATAAGCGATTAAACTAAACGCAAGTAAAACTAAAACTAAATCACGCTTAGGTTATCAAAGTTTTCTACACTCTCGATGCTATTGCACTAAATGGAGTAGCGAATTCGTTCCACTCCTAGTTTTTCAGTATTCAATGCTAACTAAGATTATCGGTTCTACCAAAGTCATGAGAGTATTGATTATGTAACTATGCTAACAACGATGAAATGACTTAATCGAAATGTTCTAAATACTACGATGGCAATCCAAATACTAAGGTTCGAATCTAGATTAAGAATTAGGGGAATTTGATTCCACCTTGAATTCAACTTAATAAACTAGCATAGATTGTTGTAATCCAATTCTTATGTTCTTACGATAATAATTGGTCGTTCTAATCCCTAATCATTCATGGCAATCTCTACCAAATAATGACTAGCATGTGAGGAAGTTCAACCCATTCTCATGGTGAATCAACTACCTTCTAGAGTGGAATAGAATCTTACAACTATTTTTACACTACACAATCAAGTTTTCATCAAGGCTTCCTCAAACCCCTCTAATGGAGGTTTAGGCTTGATTCATAAAACTATCATTTCTATATGAATTTAAGCAAGACATGATACCAAGATTATAAATTTACTATATGGATCTAATAAAGAATTTAAATCTAAATTAACAACTAAGAAATGATTAACAACTAATAACTGAATTTAAATCTAAGTAATTTAATAAACCAAAACTGAAATTATGAATAACTAACTATTTTTATTAATCTAATGAAGAATTATCAATGATCCAATAACTAAATTAAAAACAAGGTAATAAAACTAATTAAAGGAGTCTAAGCTAATTTATTTTCTAATCTAGGTCTAGCTAATTGAATGTAAAAAACTAGATCTAAAATTCTTGGATAATGGCTAACTAAACAAACTGGATGCTTAAGAGCTAAGTCTTCTCTCTTCAAATAAAGGAGACAAGATCCACTTTTTTGTGCATGGGCTGTGGAGCCATGTTTTGGGCCGGAAAATCGAGCCCAAAACCCAATTTCTTCAGTCTACAGAGGTCTTTTCAGCTAGATTTGACTTTAATAGCCTTTTCTTTTACTTCTGCTCCTCTGATTGGGTCAAGGCTTGAACCATTGGAAATCTCTTTCCAAGATGGTCGTTTTGACATAAGGTAGGCCCAATTCTGAGGTATGAGTCCAAAGATACAGTCTTTGGAAGTTCTGCTGACTTTTGTGCGTTGTTTCTGCCTGCGTTGGCTTTGACTTTTCAGCTTCGACCGGGCTTTAAAATGGCTTTTTCTCCTTGAATCTTGGCCT
Organism: Coptis chinensis; assembly: GCF_015680905.1. NCBI lineage: Eukaryota > Viridiplantae > Streptophyta > Magnoliopsida > Ranunculales > Ranunculaceae > Coptis > Coptis chinensis. The sequence goes on along the minus strand of NC_141464.1, from coordinate 62,362,687 downwards.
ATAGTCACATAACTTCTTAGCAACCAACCTTTGCTTCTTTATCTTGCAAAAGTGACACATTTCTGCACATAATTGACTCTAATGCCTGAAATACATAAAAGCCCGTAATCAGCATTAACTCTTATTTATTACTCGCATAATTGGTCTAAAAGTATTATTGTTAAGGGGTTAAAACTACAGTTTTAGGCTCTTATCAAACCACCCCCAAACAGCATTTTGCTTGTCCTCAAGCAAATATGAGACATTATAATAAGTGACCAAAAATGGAGTTCTAACTACTCTCGTTTAGCTAAGTGCGATTGCATTGACCATATGCAACTAGGCCTTAAACCACTAGGAATTCCCTAGTGGATGAGTTATAGCCTCATGAGAGTTTTCTAGTGAAGGTACTCACAAACTTCATCTATACTACAACGACTAAGAAATAAAACTACTGTTTCATTATTTATGTTTCAATTATCTATACATCTCACTAGTAATGAATACAGAATAATCAAGTCGAAACCTAACCTAATATATACATAATAATCAATCATCTTACGAATAAACATATATACAATGAGTAATACTATGAAATGCACTAGCAGGTCCATTTCTGAAAACTCGGAATAGCGTCCTTAAGTAGGTCCTCACATAAATGTCAAGACAAAAATACTCTGATTTTTCCGCTCAAGTTTCGCTATTCCGGTGTGCAGTGGGCACACTTTACATTACAATCTCAATGATACAGAAGGAAGCTGGAGTCAATCAAATACATCTGCCACTTACTATCACACTAACTTATTCCTAATTGAGTTAGAGGCCTTTATTAGGTGTTGCGGGGATTAGGAGATGGTTTAAGAAGAAAGGAAATGGATATTCAAAAAGGACAAGTCTGAGATAATAGAGTCTTCATATTATGTAACTAGAGAAAACTTTGTTCTTTACTTTTGCTTCTACACTTTGTTTCCATCCTTAGCCATATTTTTCTTATTCCTTGGCTTTTGACTCCTTTGATTCTATTTTTGAAGTTTTAACTCTTTATTTTCTTTTATTTATTTATATATATATTTTTTTATTTGGATGGAAACTTTCTTTTCTTATTTGAAGCGACTAATCAAATTCTTGATTTCAAAGGTCTTTCTCTTTTCTATTATTCATCTCTATTCTCAGACTCATTCAAAGAATGGGTAGGCTGATTTTTTTTTTTTTTTTTTTTTGTTTTGTAAAAGGTTAAAGGATTTGCAGTTTATGAAAGGCTAAAGAAAGGCTCAGAGGGGCGACTAGCGAAAAATAATTTCATAAGATTTGAATTTCTGGCTATATCGATCCAAAGAGGGCTTAAACTCTCGCTTAGGATATGGTATAGTGATCAAGCAAGTGTATGTGTGATTTCTCTATCCGGATTTTACTTCTCCCTTGTGTCATTTCTTAAATATTTCACTCATATAAGGCTTTAGGTTATATTCTCACAGGATTTGTAGAATAAGTACTCTAGCCTAGATTTCAGAAACTTACTGCCAAACAATCATAGATGCTCGTGCAATATATTTATAGAAAGATGTAAAGATTATTATCTACATATTAACCTAAGTTTCTAAAAACTATTCTAATGCAAAAGCTATGTGAGACTTCTAGATTATTAAGAGCATAGAGAAAGAAAACAATACTAATATTCCTAAGTGTATAGTATAAACTTTTTATTTATATTTTTGAATTTTTACTAGAAAACAAGTGCATATTATACATATCTATATCCTAACAGATGCTTTAATTACACGTGTTTCTATGCCACCTCCAAACAAGAAGCATGCTTTGTCCTCAAAGTATTGAAATAAAAAGGGTAGAAAAATACCATAAAAACGCGAGAAATTCTGGAACATCTGCAAAATAAGGTTAAAACATACTAATATAGAAAATAAAAAATGACGCAACTCTGTAGGCGTTCCACCCATTATGGGGTTAACAAGAATTAAATTGCTTGGGACATAAGCAGACACTAACTGAAATAAAAACTTACCTCCTCTCCCGCGTTTAAACATCATCCTCATCCTCTTCAAAGAGATGAGGTTCCTTCACGTCCTGCCATGCCATGATAATTTGCCAAGCTAGTCGTCCTGTGTCATCAACTCGTGCTAACCTGTCGAGTGTTACTCGGTCTGATGGAGTGTAAGGGCAACCAAATGAGGCTGCACCTGCCATCCCGGCCAAGTCACAACTCGAAATGAACGAAGCACCCAATTGGTGGGTCTCATGACTTCAACCCTTTTCCAATCCGTGAACTGGGTACAAAATACAGGTAAACAACCGCGCAATGATGCGACAAACCAAAACAGGCATAAGAAGATACTTATGCCTCATGCTTTGGGCTCTCTTTAGACTAGCCACTAATACTCTGGGAATGTCATATCGGCGACGTCCTTAAGCTAAAGCAAGGAAAACGTCACCAGCGGTACTATTTGCAGAAATAAACTGCCACTCCCCTAAAATATTCATCAGGATGAATAACATGGTGGTTCCTACATTCAGGGGCAGGCTACCAAGGGTTATGCTATATCGCCCTTGGTCCATTACACGAAACACCCCTCCCCCATAATACTCATGGAAATATATAGTCATAGAGGTATGCATTATCGGTCATATATCCCCACGTGTGCATAGGATCAGGCAAGGGCAATCCCAAAACTAACGCTACCAAAGACTTATTGAATTACATTGTCGTGTCTTCAATTGCAAGGGAAAATTTTTGTTCTCCATCTTGGTTACAATAGAAAGTAATATTATTGTAGAAAAATGCAGTAAGCTGAGGTGAATACGAGTCGTCATCACTTACCAGCTCAGTAGATGCTGTCATCCTAACTGCAAGATCCTGTCGCGGAATCAACCTCCATAAGTTTTGCTTCCCAACAAGTCTTTAAAAGACTGCTCCGATATGACTGTAGGAGATGTCATCACAAACTACTCTCTAGAACAGCCGCAAACGATCCTGGAACAACCCACAAAAAATCGGAATTTTTCATGCCTACATATGTCAGAGCGCGGGGGGCGCTCAAACTATGCCTTGTATGGGTGCGGGGTGCGCTCTGGCTATGGTCGAGTTCCAGGCACTTGGGCGCAGGGTACGCTCACTTTTAGCCTGGGATGGGTGCAGGGTGCGCTCATGCCTTGGGCAAGTTCTAGTGTTTTTGGGCACGGGGTGCGCTCGAACTTGTTCTTGTGAGGGCGCAAGGTGCGCTCTGGTCTAAGTTGAGTAACAAGCGGTTCAAGCGCAGGGTGCACTCACTGAGGTGCAGGGAGCACTCCGTGTGGCTTGAGTGCTGAAGTGAAGAAGAAAAGAGATAAAAATAGGGAGTGAAAGGTGAGAGTGCAAGGTTTGTAGTGTTGGTTGTGAGTGTAGAAAGAAGGAAGTTTATATAGGGTTTTAGTTTCTAAAATGAATCGACAAGTTGCCAAAAAGGATTAAGGCAATTGCCGGAAACAAAATATTTCCAAAACCTAAAATGGAAACAACCCATATTCATTATTCTAAAACAAACCTAATATCTTTTAGATTGAATTTAGAATAGTAACTTCCTAACTCTTTGAAATTTCATCCTACCACAAAATCTAATCATAGATATGCCAATATCAACAACATTCCCAACAATCACTGCAAAACTACTTCTAAAATTATGGATCATATAAAAATCATGTTAGAAGAAATAATGTCATCCACAAACAATTTGGGAAGGTGGGATTAACACTAAAATCAACGCATAATTTGAAAAGAACCAAATTAAATTCAAATTCAAATTCAAATACAATTAACTACCAAATTAAAATTTTAACTACTGAATTCAACAACTTATCATCCGAACTAATAAAAACAATAAAAACAATATCAATCAATAAATTCCCTAAACCACCCGCTACTGTTTGAAGATGGGTCCGGAGCTCCCGATGGGCCCGAGCCATCCGTCTTTCGGCGATGATGCTCGTGCCTCACAGACGCCTTCTCAAAAGAAGAACCCCCGTGGGGTGGGAAGCGTTCAAGCATTTTTTTCTTGGAACTTGCGCTGTGCTTCCATCTCTGCCTTCATCTCTTCCCAACGCTCATCCTCAGGCTGGACACGAGTCTCATAGTTATGATGTATGGTAGTCTGGCGAGTCCGAAGATCTTTACAAATAGTATTAAGAGAACACATGCCACGATGAAGCACTGACATGAGTACTGCATCGATATCGGAAGTACATCTCTCCAAGGCATCGGCATCAAAACATGTCATGTCCTCCTCATCATCCGACTCAGTCTCTTCCGCTACCCTCTCTCCAGGCAACCTCCAAACTTTCTGAACACAGTCCGTATACGCTATGGCATTCGTATGCAACTTAATCATAGTATGCTCAATTTTCGGAATAGCTCTAAAATTCATCATGATCTTAGTGATCAATACAGGGAAAGGTGCAATAGTTTTTCCAACTCCTCTAATCATATCTAATATAAAATCGAGGATGCATAATTTATACCTCTTCCCCTGCAATATTCAGAAAATGTGCAGACAGTTCAGACCGATGTCACTGAACTTCTCTTTCTCGATGATGTTCTTACCAACCCACTGAGCTACAGCCACCTGGTTGGTTCTCAATGACCGCTGTCGGACGCAATGTGAGGCCGCATTGTACTCTCCCTCCAAAACAGTGTCTGTCATCACTGCCGGAACACCAGCATACTAGGATTCCTACAAGGTGGCGTCGAGATGGGGTTTTGGTGGAACACCTAGAATATAGGCCAACACATCTCTACCAACTTCTATCCTCGTCCCATTCACCTACACAAAAAATTTCTGGCCCTTCAACTCCCTCTTCTTATAGATTTGTTCCACCAAATCGGAGTGGTAGAAATCGTTCGTCGAATACCACAACCCTTTCCACTGCCGGTGAATCATCTCGTCACTGTAAAACGGCGCGAAGCAGTTGGCAGTAAAAGCTTGCTCCGGCAAAATTCTTCGTCTTTGAGCCATTGAAGGTTGTAGTCGGTTTGTGGACTTGAATGCAATGTAGAGAACGAGTTTGAAACCAAACTCACTAAAAACAATGGGAGGTGGCGCGGTGGTGGTTCAAATTTTTTATAGTTTGGTGATTTTTTTTGTATTTTCGGTGGTGCAAAGGTTGGAAATGGTGGTGGAGATGTTTGGGAGAAGATTTGGAGTGGGTTTAAACTTTTGGTGTGTTTTTTTTTTTTTTTTTTTTTTTCTAGGGTTGAAAATCGTTAATGGCCGAAGTGGGAAGAGAGAAACGCGACTTTTTTGTTTTGAGGAAGGAGACACACGTGCCGCGAACGTGCGTGCGGTATTTGGGCCCAAGCCCAATTCAATTTCGAAATTTTCCGATTTTTCGCGCAACTTCAAACTAAAATTGTCGCTTCGTTACCGGTCCCATTTTTGCGAATGAGATATGGAAATGATCAGGAGAGAATTTCCAATTCAATAATCCATAAAACGCTCTATTCAAACCATGGGTGACATATAAAAAGATGTAAATTGCCTCAAAGTGCGTGCGTGACGTAAGTTATGCAAACGAATAAAATCTAAATTCATAGATAATGTCAACCCGAATAAAAAATACGATTAAACGGCATAAGCAACACAAATGGAAAGTTTAGCAATCACAGATGGAAAGCCCGAGACCCCACCCCCAAACAAATTTTAGACAACATAGTTTAAAAAATTTGTTTTAAACGTGGGTCTTGTTTGGGTAATGATTCACCTAAACACACTAATGAAGTTGTAAGGGGTGTTGATTGTGGTAGAGGAGAGACTGAACCAGGTGGTTGCCTACGTATCCAGAGTGTTTTCCAGAATCAAGTCTCCATGTGTGTAGTTCTTTGCTTCAAAGGAATGGGGTATTTATAAGATAATAATGAGAAATATCATTTCCTTAATTGCTAGAAAATCTTATGTAATTATGTAAAGTCTTAATATAGAAGCATATCTTGCCAAATATGTTTTATAAATCTAAACCTGCCATATCTAGCTTATGGTGCCATAATTTTGGGCAGGTCAGGTGCGCCATAATTTTGGACAGGGCAGGCATGCCATAAATTTGGGTAGAATAGGCACGCCATAATTTTGGGCAGGGCATGCCATAATTTTAGGCAGCGCATGCCTGCCATAATTTTGGGCATTGTACCTAGTAGTGAGTGGCGCTATAGTGGTACTCGACAAATTATGTTTGTAGGGGTACGAATATAGTGGTACATATATCGCCCCCTCTTTGTTGTATGGAATTTATTCCTTGCGGCAAAGAATAAAAATTGTTACATATATAAATAAGAGGTCAAGCCATGAAATTAAATGAAGGAAAATTTATGGCAGACACGTAAATTTCATTTTGAGGTGATGAAAAACATCATTATTTTGTATATTTGTATGCGTGGAGTAAGGTGTCGTAGATGCAAACTCCTCAACTTTTAATGTGTGGAGTACGGTGTCGCAAACGCATACTCCACATCTTTTGTTACGTGGAGAAAGGTGTTGTAAATAGAAACCCCACGACTTTTGATGCGTGGAGTAAGGTGCCACAAACACAAACTCCACGGCTTTTGATGCGTGGAGTAAGGTATCACAAACACAATCTCCACGACTTTTGATGCATGGATTAAGGTGTTGCAAATGAAAACTCTACGACTTTTGATGCGTGGAGTAAGGTATCATAAACACAATCTCTACGACTTTTGATGCGTGGAGTAAGGTGTTGCAAATGCAAACTCCACGACTTTTGATGCGTGGAGTAAGGTGTCGCAGATGCATACTCCACGTCTTTTGATGCGTGGAGAAAGGTGTCGCAAATGCAAACCCCACGACTTTTGATGCATGGAGTAAGGTGTTGCAAACACAAACTCCACGACTTTTGATGCATAGAGTAAGGTGTCGGAAACGCAAACTTTATGACTTTAAATGCATGGAGTAAGGTGTTGCAAAGACAAACTCCATGACTTTTGACATAGGTTAGAAGACTTAGCTCGATTGCCGCCCCCAGATTGTCGATAGGCGTTATTTACAAATACTCCAATTAAGTGGTCGCCCTCGATTTTTAGTTACTGCATACAAGTGTTGTTGAAGCTTGAAACTTATGATAAAATTGTCCTCTTGACTTTCCGTCATTTGCCTTCAAGAACATATCACATGTAACATGGCCGTCAAGGAAGACTTTTTTAGGTTTCTGATTTGCCAAATGAGAACCGTCTTGGAACATCTTCATTTATAGTTTTTTCCTTCAATCAAGTGTGTGCTGCATTATTATTGGTTGTAGCTCCTTTGCTTTTTGTTTGTCGTTTGGTTTAGGTAACACATGTGGTATGAAAACGCTCAACAGTAAATGAAGAAACTTTTGGGCGTTAAGCGTATTGTAGTTTCCCCCAATTGTTGGCAATTCACTGGAGAAACAACAATATTCTACGACAATTGGATAGGTGCTCCAGCTATTCAATGTCGACAAGTGCTCGCCCCCAGTTTTAAGTTGTGTATAAAATATTGGTGAAACTTGAGCTTTGTTGTAATATCAACTTTTCCATATTTCTTCAATTTTCTAACCGTGTCTTTATTTTGCTGGTCAGTGTAGGCATGCTAGGGTTCTCTACTATTTTATACCAGATTATACGACTTCTTGACGTCAATTTCTTACGGTCGCCCCCAGTTATGCATTTTGTATCATAAAAAAAATCGCTCAACGACATCTTTGTTTACTGCAAGATTCTTCCATCGAGTTTCAGCCACACCCGCAATGTTCATTGTTTTCTTAATAATGTATTTGATTGCTGTATTGTGAATGCTGCTCTTGCGGCATCTCGATTTTCAACTTGAGGAGTAATTTCGCTATGCTACATCTTACGGTGTGGTCGCCCCCACTTGTTGCTTACTTTTAGATTTCGCTGGTTCCTTGGACTGCGAGACCTATGTCGATAATACGGGCTAAGCTGTCGAATTGGGGAGTAGTTTCTTCTGTGTGGCCGCATTCTGGGCTGATCTTTGTTAAACCTTCTGTATCAGTTTGTTGCATTCAAACCATGTCTTAGGTCGTGTTGCAATTCGTGCCTGAGGTCATGACCTTGTCGTCTGACATCGCCTCTTATGGTTGATGTTGTCCATCTTTTGTATCTTCTTGACATGTTACGATCAACACGTAATGATATTGGAATCTCATGGGAGGTATGTTGTCTACCTGACAATGGTTTTGTTGTTCTTCATGCCTTGTGTTATGACCCTTGCTATGCACATCGTCGTTGTTATTTTGAGATCTAGATCGCCTCCTCGAATGGGATGAATATATGCTTGACCTTAAGTGATTTAGATGATTTTTAGGGATAGATTCTAATGGATGAAATATGCCATTATTATCCTGTATTCGGTTGAATACATTTCGGTTTTCACCCTATTTGGGGACTTTTGCCGATGTGGAAAAAGCAGCATCGGCGTTATCCGTTGGTATTTGCTTCCCTTTGTCCAGTTGCTTCTGCAAGTAGTTGTTGTGTTCCTTTTCTCTTCTAAAGTTTTGACACATCATTTCTAATGTAACATATTCATCTTCTGTCTCCATATTTTTGGATCTACTTCGTTTGCATTTGTAGTATCTAGATCTTGAAGATGAGTTGTTGGAACCTTCGGTCGTGTACGTCTAGATCTAGGCTGTCGTGGCACTTGGAGATGTGAAGGTCGAGCTTACAGATCTAGTGCAGCTAGTTGATCTATCGCAGCCTGATTAATCAAAACTTCAGGATTTGGTAAGTTGTTTTCTTCTTCTTGTCGTGTTCTTGCATTATTGCTCCTGTGAGCCCGTGTAAAAGGGTGTCTTCAGTTAAGACCTAATGTACTTTTGAAAGAGTGGGCAAGTCGTGAGCCTGGAGCTCTATGTGAAGCCATAGGGCACATGAGTTGGGTTGTCTGTGATTAGACCCTCAGTGCTTTGACAACATAAGTGAACACCATGTTAGCCTAGGGCGTAGAAGGTGTTATTGGTTTCTCTTTTGATGCTATCCACTAATGTTTCCCCACTTATGTTGTTCACTAGTGCTGCCCACTTTTCGTCAGAATCAAAAGTGTTGCTCGTTGGTACTGCCCACTTTTAGTGCCGATGAGATGGTGTCATCTTCCTCCGTTCTTGCTATTTGTTGTTTTGTATTCAGTCCATATGATATAGTTTACATTAAATCTGATGTGTTGTAAAATTGGCAGTGTTATTGTCATTGTCTATCTTGTGGTTGTTTCATTTTGCTTTATGTTGACAATATTGTAGCGTCTCCTCTGTAACGATGTTATTGTCTTGTGTGTAGTTATGTTTTCCATTGCTGAAGCTTGTCTGATATCGAGTAACAACCATTGATGGAACATGAAAGTAGTAAATCCATTTCGGCTGAAAGTTGACATTTGAATGTTTGTTTAACTTCTTCATTATGCTTTCTGCAATGGTTAACTTCGGTGTTCTTCTCTGTAAGGGTGTGAGATATGATAACATCTTAGAGCACTTATGGAAATTATCTTGCATTTTCGCCACGCCATTATTGATAGTTGTACTAGCCTCTTTTTGTTTAGTTGCTTCTGCAAGTTGTCTTTAAGTTTCTTTGTTTTTCTGAGCCTTTGACGCTGCACTTCCAGGGTCAACCAATTATGTTTGGGTAATGATTCACCTAAACACATTAATGAAGTTGTAAGGGGTGTTGATTGTGGTAGAGGAGAGACTGAACCAGGTGGCTGCCTACATATCCAGAGTGTTTTCCAGAATCAAGTCTCCATCTTTTTTAGATCTACATCTCGCTATTATGAGGAGAATTGAAGATATTGGCTAGTGAGATCGTGGAAGTTTAGATCTAGGCTTTGTGGCATTTGAAGCTGCAAAGGTGATGCCCTTTGGTATGGTGGAACTTGATTGACTGGATCTTCAAGATTTGCCAAGTTGTTTCCATCGGGCTGTTGTCTTCTTGCCTGGTTGTTTACTTGAGATCTTGTAGTTGTCGCCATTAATGGAGCTTGAAGAAAAAATGTGGAAGAGGGCTCGTTGATAAGAACCGCAGACGGCGCCAATTATGTTTGGGTAATGATTCACCTAAACACACTAATGAAGTTGTAAGGGGTGTTAATTGTGGTAGAGGAGAGACTGAACTAGGTGGCTCCCTACGTATCCAGAGTGTTTTCCAGAATCAAGTCTCCATGTGCGTAGTTCTTTGCTTCAAATGAATGGGGTATTTATAGGATAATAATAAGAAATATCATTTCCTTAATTGCTAGAAAATCTTATGTAATTATGTAAAGTCTTCATATAGAAGCATATCTTGCCAAATATGTTTTCTAAATCTGAACCTGCCATATCTAGCTTATGGTGCCATAATTTTGGGCAGGGTAGGCGCGCCATAATTTGGGGCAGGGCAGGCATGCCATAAATTTGGGCAGGACAGGCACGCCATAATTTTGGGCAGGGCACGCCATAATTTTAGGCAGCGCATGCCTGCCATAATTATGGGCGGCAGCGGCCCCGCCATAATTTTAAGTAGTGAGTTTTTATAGGGTATCATAAATTATGTTTGTAGGGGTACGAATATAGTGGTACATACAGGTCTTTTAAAGTCTGATTTCCAAGATTTCCTGGATTACTATTTATGGTTTTAATATATATATATATAGGGGTAGGATAGAAGGATAGAGGCACATTCACTGTAGCCACATTGTGGGCACAGTGAATCCACACCACCAATCTATCTCTAATCCAACGGACTATCTCGACCATCTCAATTCTCAAGTATCAAAACAAAATTAATGAAATTTCGGAACAGTGAATCCACACAACTGATCTTAAACACGAAATTTTCAAAATTGAGACCGATCTGAAGGTTTCTTCATATATCATAATATCTTTGTGTTTTATTGTCTAATATATCTCTGTTTGGGAGTTTCTTTTATGTGATTCAAGGTTTTTGTTGTATCTAAACTCTCGTATGGAAATGGTTACCTTCAGGGTAAGTTTTTTTTTTTTCCTCTTTCATTCTATCATGTAATGTTATTTTCTTCATTTTGAGAAATGGGTGTTTCATGGTGTTGTGCAGTTTCATCAAGATCGGTGGTGGGAGAGCTCTTCCAACTGAATCGAGAGGAGCACCCTAAGATTTTCGGGATGAAGCTTTGGGCTACTAATGAAGTTAAATTGCCAAATCCAAGTTCCAGTAACCAATCTAACTATGATCATCATCATCATCATTTTTTTTTTTTTTTTTTTTTGATGATGATCTGATATGTTTTGTTGTTTTGGTTTGGTTGGTTTTATAGGTATTTCTTGAGGAAGCTGAAGAAGGTTAAGAAGAGCAATGGACAAGTGCTTGCTATCAATGAGGTATTTCATTTTTTTCATTGTTAGGCTTGTAAAGGAATGTGTTGTTGTGTTCCCCTCTATATAATGATGATTGTTATGTGCTTTGTGAGGACATATGATTGTTATGAATTTGCTAGTTTGCGTGTAATAAGTGAGAATCTCTATCAAACCTATGTGATATGTCCTTGATGTCACTGTAAATGTTGATAATCTAGCTTCATAGGCTGCTTATATAATCATTATTATGAACATTATAAGTGGCATTATTCTACACAAGTTACATGCTATTAGGGTCATGTGCGGGTTTAGCAGTCACATGCTTGTTTGGTTGTATCAGTATTTGTATCAGTATAGCTTGTTTGTAGGCCATGGAAAATTCATATATGTAGTGAGACAATTTAGCGTTTAACTTAACTAAGTGATAACGCGTTTTGTAACCCATTGGTTGGTTAATGGTTCATTAATGATTTTTTAACATGAAACCCAATCTGAAGGGAATTTGATTTTTCGCCGGTGACTATGTGTGGCTTAACTCATTGATATAAGTTTGCTTCTACAAGATAAAACCTGTCGGATGACTCTATAACCACTTAACATTTCTTGAAAGTCTGATTGTCTTGATCACCTAGGCTTTAGTGCTTTGATTAAGTATCACATTATTAATCTAAACTCTATCGATCGGATCTTAAATGAGAATAGTTATACACTTACTAATCTTTTTAACAGATCCCGTCGGAAAAAAACACCCCCTTTTTTTCTTGGTTCTTATACAACCATCCCTCGAAGACTTGCGGTCTTGATCTAAGTGATGTTGTTTCATATCTATTGCCTTGAATATTTTATATACCGCGAAAAGAAGTTATTTGAACTAGAATTGATGTGAATATCTGAATTATTCATAAAAAAGAGTTGTATGGACTAGTTATTTGGTTCTCCATTGTTGAAGTAGCAACTCTATCTGTCATCTTGCTATGCTGATGGGTGTTTGGGGTTTACTTCATCAATGCTTCTTTTCTGATTTTGATTATGTGGGGACGGTGGGGCTGTATCATATTTTCTGATGTTGGGGTTGTTTTTATCTACTTCAAATGTTTTTGTTTCTCAACATCTATGGCTTATGTTGTTATGCTTCTGGGTAGTTATTATATTTGTTTCTTGTGTAAGATTTGAACTCTATAAATATCCTTCCTTACTATATGCAGATGTCATTGAGCCTGTCTCCACACCTAGGAGCATAGGCGAGTTTTTTGGCATGTTGGGTGAGCTCGCCGATCAACCACGGGGAAAGAACTGGAGCAGAAAGGATGAGGATGAAGCAATGCAGTTAAAGATTGATATGCGAGGACTAGGCAAGGAACATGTCAAAGTTACTGTTGAGGAGGACCTTCTGATTATCAAAGGAGAAGCTGATACTGAAGCAGGGAGTGGAAACAATTACTCCACTAAGTTTGTAGGAACTCTGACAGCTTGTAGGAACTCTGACAAATTATCAAAGGACAGCTTGTAGGAACTGTTTATGTTTCGGACCAATGTTTCGGACCAAAACTTGTTCTCTGACAGCTTGTAGGAAGTCTGACAGCTTGTAGAAACTTGTTTATCTTTATGTTTATGACAGCAAAACTATTTAAGTTGTAGGAACTGTGACAACTTTTATTTAGCTTTTATTTTCTGACAGGAACTATTAGAACAAACTACCAATCAAACTTATTCTTTGTTATTAGAACAAACTACCAATCAAATTTATTCATTGTTACATCAACATAAGATTCTATAGCAAATAAAACTAGCACAGAATCCAGGATCCAATAGACAACAAACCAAACAGACCAAACAGACAACATAGTGCGACCATCTTCAAGTTGTTTCCCGCAGAAAGATCGACCTCTGGCGATCAAAGTGGAATCCTTCCTTGTCTTGAATCTTAGCCTTCACATTGTCAATGGTGTCCGAGCTCTCAACCTCTAGAGTGATCGTCTTTCCATCAAGGTATTAACAAAATCTGCATGCCACCACGTAGACAAAGGACAAGATGTAAAGTGGACTCCCTCTTTGGATGTTGTAATCTGCCGAGTGCGACCATCCTCAAGCCGCTTACCAGCCAAAATGAAATACTGGCGGTCTAGTGGAATTCCCTCATTGTCCTGAATTTTCGCTTTAACATTGTCGATTGTGTCAGAACTCTCAACCTCCAGTCAAAACCTTCTGTATATTCACTTAACCTGCAAATAAATCAGAGTCATAGTTATAGTAGATAAGCACAAGTTCACCACAAGTTCATAACCAGAGTCATAACCACAAGTTCATAACCAGAGTCATAGTTACATCAGAGTCATAACCACAAGTTGTTAACAAGATAAGCAAAATGGATTAACCAGCAAGTTCACAAAATGGATTAACCAGCATAATTACATTCACCACAAGTTCACAAAAAAAAATTGATACAAAGAACTTGAAATCAACCACGACTCATCTAATTTTACAATGAAACTTCGAATTCTTTTCGACAAACCATCGTCGTCAATTTCAAGTGTAATTTTGACTTTTTATCTTTTTTTTTGAAGCGAGGAAGAGGTGACTGTGGAAGAGCTTGAACTCGCTGCCAACTCAATGTTGCTCCTTAACAAAGCTAACAACGTATCCAACCATTCAAAATCCTTCCCCCACTTGGTGCAATTCAAGAATTTTCTGCCTTCATTTTCATTTTTCTTCATTGTTGTGTTAACCTTTCTGAACCCCGCGCAATTCAGCTGTCCCGCATCTTAGATTCTCCAGAAGTACTAATGACGATGCTCTCGCGTCTTCCAACCATTGGAAGTCTCCGCAAGCGCGACAGGTCAAAATTTTTTTCCCAAGAGATTGGATTTGGCTCGACTGTTTCAGGATCCTACTTCCACGACATTTTCGAATGCAACAAGGCGTAGACAACCAACAACATTTCTCTGATGAATGAGTGTTATCACCACACCTATTGATAGAGTTCTTTCCATCTACAGTAACTAAAATCCAAACAAACAAACATCCATTTAGCTACACTTGTCCAACAAACCAATAAAAAGAAAACTACGACCTATTTGAACTAGAACACAAGGACACGATTAATTAAAAAGAAAACTATTTCTATTCTTTAGTTACACAACTAATTCTTGGGTTCAAGACCTTAAAAAGTGTCTCTTTACAGATAAATAACTATGGAAGTGGCCATATGTCATATACAAAGTGTCCCTAATAGCATGTAACTTGTGTAGAATAATGCCACTTATAATGTTCATAATAATGATTATATAAGCAGCCTATGAAGCTAGATTATCAACATTTACAGTGACATCAAGGACATATCACATAGGTTTGATAGAGATTCTCACTTATTACACGCAAACTAGCAAATTCATAACAATCATATGTCCTCACAAAGCACATAACAATCATCATTATATAGAGGGGGGGGGGGGGGAAACACCAAGCCTAACAATGAAAAAAATGAAATACCTCATTGATAGCAAGCACTTGTCCATTGCTCTTCTTAACCTTCTTCAGCTTCCTCAATAAATACCTATAAAACCAACCAAACCAAAACAACAAAACATATCAGATCATCAAAAAAAAAAATCAAAAAAAAATGATGATGATGATGATCATAGTTAGATTGGTTACGGAACTTGGATTTGGCACGAAACTTCATTAGTAACCCAAAAGCTTCATCCTGAAAATCTTAGGGTGCTCCTCGATTCAGTTGGAAGAGCTCTCCCACCACGATCTTGATGAAACCGCACAACACCATGAAACACCCATTTCTCAAAATGAAGAAAATAACATTACATGATAGAATGAAAGAGGAAAAAAAAAACTACCCCTCAAGGTAACCATTTCCATCACGAGAGTTTAGATACAACAAAACCTTGAATCACATAAAATAAACTCCCAAACAGAGATATATTAGACAATAAAACACAAAGATATTATGATATATGAAGAAACCTTCAGATCGGTCTCAATTTTGAAAATTTCGTGTTTAAGATCAGTTGTGTGGATTCACTGTTCCGAAATTTCATTAATTTCGTTTTGATACTTGAGAATTGAGATGGTCGAGATAGTCCGTTGGATTAGAGATAGATTGGTGGTGTGGATTCACTGTGCCCACAATGTGGCTACAGTGAATGTGCCTCTATCCTACCCCATATATATATATATATATATGTATATATATATATATATATATATATATAAACTTTTTATTAATACAGATTAATATAAGGAAAAATAATAAAGCAAGAAATGCATAATTCACACCATAGAGGAACATGACTCAAAAACCGAAAAAACTATGCAAGAGTGGAATACGTGAATTATGTTAAACGTGGACTTAGGATCTGATACTTACAACCACACACTCCATAGGGAGGGCCCGGTTACTTGAATGGTGCACTTACCAATATATGAAAGTGAAAGGAAGTATACCAAGCAACAAAGTGAGCCGTTTATAGTCAGATACTCGAGACTTTAACAAATAACTGGATATATATATACCCCTGCAGTTTTGCATATATCAGCACCCTAAAGAGTTGTGGGTCTTTCCCTAAATAAATAACATGGAATGCACCCCCAAACAGAATCAAGCACCAAGATTTTCTACGACGCAACTTAGTAAAATGGAAACGAAGCTTGATAGATCTAGAACGTAACCGCGCATGCACCTTCTTTTTCATCTTTAAATGAGAGGGTGTCTAAGTGAATGATCGTGAGAAAATGGATGTTTGTGGAAGATATGTTGGATATGTATAAGTTTTAGACGGAAAGAATGGAAAAAATGAGAATGTGGGTTTAGCACAAACTCATTCATGGTGTAGGTAGGAACTGTCTCAATTCTGAAAATGAAGGTGTCACGTGCCTTTTCCTTGGGAATTATTTCCGAATTAGGAGGATTTAGTAAATCATTAAGCACAGAAAAAGCAAGAGGGTCAAGTGCAAACTCAAGGTTCCTTTGAAAAGGTGGAAGGTGGGGAATATTGGTGATGGAAGATGAATGAGTGACAGGATTATGTGAGGTAGATGAATGGGGCTCAGCTAGAGCTCTCAAGTCTAGATCATCAGAAGTCTTGAGATATGCAAGACATTCCTCAATAGGTAGGTCAAAAGAATTATTGGGATAGAGGGTGAAAAATTCATCTTCCGTCATAGCGTCAAGGGATGAATGGATGTTGGCAAGGAAGAGTTGCAAAAGAGATGAAGGAAATCTTCCTCGACTTCCAGGGAGTTCTCGTCGAAGTTGGAACTTCCAAAGGAAAGGAATTTGTGCATCTGATCATCCGAAAACGTGGTTTTGACATAATCTTGAGCTAAACTCTCGATCATGCTAACCTCTCCATCAGAAATCGTATCTGGGAACTGTTTCCTCATTTTAAAAACATTTACTCCAATAGAAAGATGGCTAAAAGACAAGGACATCGAACCATCGCGGCAGTTTATGAGCGCTTTGGCAGTAGCCAAGAAAGGACGCCCTAAAATGATCGGAACAAAGTCGTTATCGACT
This sequence comes from Coptis chinensis, assembly GCF_015680905.1. Lineage (NCBI taxonomy): Eukaryota > Viridiplantae > Streptophyta > Magnoliopsida > Ranunculales > Ranunculaceae > Coptis > Coptis chinensis. The sequence continues at coordinate 62,345,847 of NC_141464.1, read as the reverse complement.
TTTGTATAATGATAACAAAATCAGCAAGATAGTAGAAATCTCGAACCTTAACAAGCACGTTTTCAACAACACCTTTATGATACTTAATAGATTGATCAGCTAATTGCAACGTCATTTTAGTAGGTTGCATCTCTTATAGACCTATTTGTTTATATAAATAATAAGGGAGTAAGTTAACACTCGCCCCCAGGTTTAATAGCGCGGTCGTCGTATATGAATCTCATAAGGTGCATTGTACAGTAGGACGACCAGGGTCCTTATACTTAACGATTCAATTATGTTCGGTTAAAGGTGGAAACTGTTCAGTTAAAAAGGCGTCTTTAGGAATATTTGTCTTACACCTAGTAGTGCACAACTCTTTAAGAAACTTAGCATGATGAGGTAACTATTTAATCGTTTCAAGAAAAGGAAGGTTTATCGTTAGATTTTTGAAAAGTTTCCTAATCTCATCGTAATTTGTATCCTAGTTCAACATAGCTAATCTCTGGGGAAATGGTGGTTTCTCTATATATTTAGCATACAGGATCAACAGGATATTTAACCTTGGCCTTTTATTTCTTAGGTTGTGGTTTAACTGGTACTTCTACAGGGGTAGGATTTTCAGTTTTTAGTTCTGTATCTAGTAAAATATCAAGTATAGGGACTACTGGTGGGGTAACTACAGGCATAGTTACTTTGTTATCAACCATTCTGCCAGAACGGAAAGTGGTGATGGCTTTTAGCTCACCTACGTTTCCATTTTCGTTACTAGTATTACCGTTTACCTCAAAGGTTGTGTTTGTTGTTTTAGGATTAGGTATCGCTTGACCTGGAAACACACCTTTGGGTTGTATTTTCTCTTGTGCTAACTGCTATAAGAAAAGTTGGATGGCTTGTAAAATCTGTTGTTGAGATTGCATAAAAGCATCAAAATGATCCGGTTGTGGAGGAGTAGTTGTTACAAGTGGTGTGACAGGAACTATCTGATAAGGTTATATACTAAAAGCATTACTTTTGTATTAACTCTAATTCTTTATATTTTGAATGAGAATCATATAGGCAAATGTTATGCATATTATATATGTTATTAGTTATATGCATGTGTCTAATACTTTATGTTGTAGATGATATGATGTGGACACACAGAAGATCATATCATCAGTACCTTATAAAGTATAAGTAATCGTTCACAACCTAAATGGATTTGGACAAACCATTGGTATGGTTGTAGTATAATCTGGTATTAGTCTATCTTGACTATAGGATTACACTAGTACACTTTGTGTGTATTAAACAGGACCAAGTGAGGTTGTTTCTCCTTATACTGACTATATAAGAGAACAAACGCCTCTATTATTATGGATGCTTGTCCTCCTAATCCGGATATAATAACGGGCACTTACATGCATTGTACATTGCTTTAAATCATCAATGAGTGAGATTCATATATGAATCAACAAACTCGATGGATTGGGTAATGACATTGTATGTAAGGTGTGCTGTTGATTATAGAAGGAATCCGTGTCCCGCAAGAAGTCGGGTTGATGATGTCCCCTTGAGGAGCTTAAAAAGATTGTCATGTAAACCCTGCATGTGGATTTATTCCGGCATGACAATGAGGTTGAGTGGTACTACTCAAAGACATAAGAAGTTGATTAATGTAGTTGCCAGTAACTTGACTTAATCAACGGACATTCAATATCTTAAACACGGGGAGATCAACGAGCATATAATATGGAGCCCATAAACGCTGACACGTAATTTGGGATTAGGGCGGTAGTGCAACAATGGCCTTTAGTGGAATAAGCCAGTTGTTGACGGACTTGGGTCGTGTGTTTGGGGCGAACATGGGAAGTCCAAGCTCGTCAGGAGGCCTAACCCTAATTTCTCCTCATGGTCCCTGTTGTAGCCTATAAATGGAATACTCTTTCTCTCTGGCCGAAATTCACAATTCACTGGTTCTGAAAAAGAGGCAAGAAAAGTAGATCTGAATTCGTTTATGATCTTGAGAGAAAGAAGGGGGTTGGTAGATCGTTGTCCACACAACGTCTAATCTATTCTAAATGAATACAACAGAAGATCAAGAGGTTGATTTTGGATTTCATAAATCTTGGATTCCCAGAGTTATCTAAATCGGATCTAAAAGGCATGTTTTCCAATCACAAATCGTGGATACCCATTAATTCCGCTGCGCGTGGTGTTCGCGGTTTGTAGAAATATTCGCATTCTGAATAACGGTTCCTACACTATCTCACGTTGATTATTAACAGGTGGGATGTGATAGTTATGATTAACCGGAATGATACCTCTATTAGCATTATAATTATTATTGTTATAATTATTATAGTTGCCTGTTCCTTGTCCTTGCCTCGGTGGAGCTTGATTATAATTGTTTGCTTGCCTAACATTTTGATTATTATATGCTGGAGGTGTAACTTGTTGATTATTTTGCCAGCCGTAGTTGGGATTTTATCTCCAAGGTGCGTTAGGTTCGCTAGTAATGGAACAAACGTTATCTTGTTGTGATGTTTGTTGTTCATAAGCGAGAGGACAATAGGAGTCGGGATGTTCAGGACTCAAACAGAAATTACATGGATTAGAGTTGACATTCATGACGGGGATATGCTTTTGTTGAGCAGAAATAACCTCTACCTTTTTAGTTAGAGATTCTATTAAAGTTTTTAGTTCAGGATCGGGTTTAATCTCAAACATACCGGCGGCCTTCACTGTTGTAGAAGAACTAGTGGAGCGGGAGATATCATCGCTACCCCCATTCATTATGTCAAGCACCTCTTTGTGGTAGTGTAACAGTCCCTTGAAAAAGGCACGAACTAACGTGTCTTTCGCGAGGTTATGGTGTGGACACTCTATAAGAAGATCGGTGAAACAATTCCAAGCCTCTGAAAATGTTTCATGAGGATTCTATCAAAAGAAATGAATCTTGGAAAGCATTTCATCTGTCTTCAGTGGTGGGTAAAAATGTTCCATAAATAGTTGAACAAGTTTGGCCCATGAGTCCACGTAATTAGAAGCGCCAGGTAGTTAACCAAGACGCCTCCTTATCGGCTAAAGTGAAAGGAAACACCCTCAGTTTAATTTATTCAGCACCAACCGTAGGATGGTGGAATGTGGTAAGGACTTGTTCAATCCTACGCATGTGCTGATAAGGTTTTTCATGGGTTACCATGAAAAACGGGTAACAAATTAAATATATTTGGGGGGATTTGAAAATCCCCCACTGGGTCTGCAAGAACGATGCAAGATTTTGGGCTATCGTTTAAGGCTTTATAAAAGTCAGAGAGAGGTGACTCTCTTTCTTCAGCCATATATCAGGTGTAGTGTGTGGTATGCTAGCTAGAGGTGTAGTGAGTGGTATACTAGAAAGGTGTGTTTGTTGACGTTGCCAGTTTATTACGTTAGGCATTTTTCTTCTACCTGACCTTAATCTCATGCAAGGTTAAGACCAATATTAACTAAACATGACAATACTCAAAACAATCCTGATATGCTAGTATAAACCTCTAACAGGAGATGCGAGGAGTGGAAGAAAGAAGTACCTGAATGCCTCCTTGCTTCGCTTATGAATATCGTCTTGTTTACGCGAGCTCAGTGTGTGTAATAAGTTAGAAACACTAAATAACTTGAAGTAATGGATATTTGAAATAACCTGTGGAAATCGGGCGGTTCGGAAGAGGGCACAGGGTCCGCTCTGAAGTAGCCTAGGATAGGCGCGGGGTGCTGATAAAACATAAAAAGATAGTTTTACCTACGAAATGAACGATGAAACTTAAAACGTAAGTAAACTAAAACTTAATACGTGCCTATATTTATCAAAGTTTTCTACTCTCAATCCTATGAGATATAGTGGAGTAGATGATTCGTTCCACTCCTAGTCCTTCCGCATGCTGTGTTCTCTACGTATAAGTAATCTTAACTAAAGTCTAATGAGAGATTTATGAAATGGCAACTAGACTACGATACAGCTACCCACGAGATGCAACTAGTCGACTATTAGAACAACTATGGGAATGCTACGTCGATTCTATGATAAGGAGTTAGAGGGGGATTGATTCCACCTTAACTCGACTTAATCCTACTAACGATGAATCGTCTTAATCCGAATTGAACTGCTTCGCAGAACAATCTGGTTATTCCTAATCCCTAATTACACATGGCATTTCTACCGATTCATAACTAGCATGTGAACGATTACACCCATTCTCATAGTGAACTAATCATTTCTAGAGTGGAAAGGAAATTACTACGACTCTACGATAATCGGAATCAAGCTTTTATCAAGGCTTCTCAACCCCCTCAAATGGAGGTTTAGCCGAGAATCATCACGCTATCATTCCCAATGGAATTCAAACAAGACATGATATAAATATTGAAACTTTGCTTGTTTAAACTCAATTCAAAACTACTCATGCAATAATTGAATTTAACTAATAATGACAAACAATTGAATCTAAGAATTGAACTAAATAAGTAAATAGAAAATGAACTAGATTACCAAGAACACTATTTTATTAATCTAATGAATAATAAAACAATTATTCAAATACTAAATTAATAATCTACTTGTTCTAAAGTAATTAAATATGAAACTAGATCTAAAACAAGATATGAAAAACTAATTAATTAACTAATTGAAATTCTCAAACTAATTAATGGAGGCTAGCTAATCTAGGTCTAACTATCTACCATTAACAAAGAGTCAAGCTCTTGTTTTTATACTTTCAGATCCAAAAATCGTGCATGGGCTTGGAGCCATGTTTTGGGCCAGAGAATCAGGCCCAAAACCCAATTCTTTCAGTCCAAAAAATCCTCTTCAGTTGTAGTTAGCTTCAACAGACTTTTTGTCCACTTTTGCTCCTCTGATTGGGTCAAGGCTTAGACCATTGGAAAGCTTTTTCCGAGCCGGTCGTTTTGACATAAGGTAGGCCCAATTCCGAACTCTGAGTCCAAAGATACGGCCTTCGGAAGTTCTTTGTCTTCTTGAATCTTGGCCTTTAATCACAGAACTCCTTAGCAACCGACCTTTGCTCCTTTATCTCGCTAAAGTGGCACATTTCTGCACATAATGGACTTTGAAGCCTAAAATGCATAAAAACACATAATCAGTATTAACTCTTAATTATTACTCACATAATTGGTCTAAAAGTATGACTGTTACAGGGTTAAAATTACAGTTTTGGGCTCTTATCAAATCACCCCCAAACAGCAGTTTGCTTGTCCTCAAGCAAAGATGATAAATTAGAATAAGTGACCAAAAATGGAGTTCTATCTACTCGTTTACTGAGTCGCGATTGCATTGACCATATGTAACAAGGCCTTAAACCACTAGGAATTCCTAGTGGACGAGTTATAGCCCTTCGTGAGAGTTTTCCGATGAAGGTACTCACAAAAACTTCATCTATACTACAAACGACTAAGAAATAAAACTATTGTTTCCTTATTCATGCTCTAAATTAACTATACCTCTCACTAGCAATGCATATAGAGTAATCAAGTAGAAACCTAAGCTAATATATGCATAATAATCAATCATCTACAATAAACATATGTACAATGAGTAATACTATGAAATGCCTAGCGGGTTAAGTTCAAACTTCGTAATAAGCGTCCTTAAGTAGGTTCTCATAATAATAGTCAAGATACAACACTCTGATTTTTCCACTCAAGTTTAGCTACTCCAATTAATGCGGTGGGCACACTTTACCTTACAATCTCAATGACAACAAGGAAGTCGAGTCGATTAAACACATCTGCCACTTACTATCACACTAACATATTCCTAATTAAGCTAGAGGTCTTTATTAGGTGTTCATGGGATTAGGAGATGGTTTAAGAAGGAAGGAAATGGATATTCAAAAGGGACAAGTCTGAGATAATAAAGTATTCATATTATGTAACTAGAGAAAACCTTGTTATTTACTTTTTGCTTCTACACTTTGTTTCCATCCTTAGCTATATATTTTTTTTTTTTTTTTTTGCTTTTGACTCCTTTTTATTCTATTTTTTTTTATTTTATTTCTATTTTATTTTTCTTTTTTCTTTGGATGGAAACTTCTTTTTTTTTATTTTCTCAAGCAATTAACTAACTTTTTGTTTACACAGGTTTTCTCTTCTTCTCTCTTCCTCATTCTATTCTCGGACTTATTCTAGATTGGGTAGGTTGATTTTTTTTTTTTTTTTTTTTTTTTTTTTTTTGTTTTGTTTTATAACGGGGTAAAGAATTTGTGGTTTATGAAAGGCTAAAGAAAAGGCTCGAGGGGCTTACTAGCGGAAAATAATTCATAGGTTTGAATTTCTGGCTATATCAATCCAAAGAGGGCCTAAATTCTCGCTTAGGATATGGTTTAGTGATCAAGCAAGTGGACGTGTGATTTCTCTATCCGGATTTTACTTCTCCCTTGTGTCATTTCTCAAATGTTTCGCTCATATAAGACTTTAGGCTATATTCTCACAGGATTTGTAGAATAAGTACTCTAGCCTAGAGTTCAGAAACTTACTGCCAAACAATCATAGATACTCATGTAATATATTTATAGTAAGATGTAAATATTATTACCTACATATTAACCTAAGTTTCTAAAAATTATTCTAATGCAAAAGCTACGTGAGACTTCTAGATTATTAAGAGCATAGAGAAGGAAAACAATACCAATATTCCTAAGTGTATAGCATTGATAAGAGCCCAAAACTGTAGTTTTAACCCTGTAACAGACATACTTTTAGACCAATTATGTGAGTAATAATTAAGAGTTAGCACTGATTACGTGTTTTTATGCATTTCAGGTTGCAAAGTCCATTATGTGCAGAAATGTGCCACTTTAGCGAGATAAAGGAGCAATGGTTGGTTGCTAAGGAGTTCTATGATTAAAGGCCAGGATTCAAGAAGACAAAGCCTTTCTAAATCCCGGTCAAAGCTGAAAAGTCAAAGTCAACGCGGGCAGAAACAACACTCAAAGTCAGCAGAACTTCCGAAGGCCGTATCTTTGGACTCAGACCTCGGAATGGGGCCTACCTTATGTCAAAACGACCGGCTCGGAAAGAGCTTTCCAATGGTCTAAGCCTTGATCCAATCAGAGGAGCAAAAGTGGACGAAAAGTCTGTTGAAGGAAACTGCAGCTGAAGAGGCCTTTTTGGACTGAAAGAATTGGGTTTTGGGCCCGATTTTCCGGCCCAAAACATGGATCCAAGCCCATGCACGATTTTTGGATCTGGAAGTATAAAAACAAAAGCTTGACTCTTTGTTAATGGTAGCTAGTTAGATCTAAATTAATATATAGAATTCTAGATCTAGTTTTATTAATTAATTAAGTTTTAGTTCCATTTCAATTCTTGTTTTAGATTAAATCTCTGAATCATTTTTCTTGATTGATTAGATAAATAAAATAGTTAGTTTGTCAATTTCGAATTTTGTCATTTCCATTCTAGATCTAATTTCAATTCTTGTTTTATTTCATTCCAACCATTAAATTAGATTCATTATTGTTAATTAAGTAAATCTCAATTTCTTACATTATGTTTAGTTTAGATTCGATGGGAAATGTTAGTTTGATGAGTCAAGGCTAAAACCTCCATTAGAGGGGTTGATGAAGCCTTGATGAAAACTTAGTGGTTAGTATAGAATTGGTTGTAGAATCTATTCCACTCTAGAAGGTCGTGTTTCGCCATGAGAATGGGTGGATGACCTCACATGCTAGTTAGTATTCGGTAGAAATGCCATGAACACTAGGGATTATAACTCGAAATTCTCGCCGTAAGAACGTGAGAATTGAGATACAACATTCTACACTAGGTTGTTAAGTTGGATTCGAGGTGGATTCAATTCCCCTCTAATTTCTTTATCTAGATTCAAACAATCGTATTTCCATAGCATTCGTAGTTAAATTCAAGTAATCAAATTCAGTAAGTATCGTAGTATATCACCTTCGTAAAGCTCTCATTGACTTAAGACCGACTAATTAGATTAGAAAACAATTACATGCTAGAGCACTAGGAGTGGAACGAATTTGTTACTCCACTCTATTTCGATAGAATTGAGAGTAGAACTTTGATAAGCAATCTAGCACGTAAGATAGTTTTAGTTTTACTTGCGTTTTGAGTTTCATCGCTTTATTACGTAGGTAAGACTATTCAATTTTTATGTTTATCAAGCATGAACTTATTTATTTATATTTTTGAATTTTTGAAATTTTAACTAGAAAACAAATGCATATTATACATATTTATATCCTAGCAGATGCCTTTATTACACGTGTTTCTATGCCCCCCCCCCCCCCAAACAAGAAGCATGCTTTGTCCTCAAAGCATTTAAATAAAGAGGGTAGGAAAAATACCATTGAAGCGTGAAATTCAGGAACATCTGCAAAACAAGGTTAGAACGTACTAATATAGGAAATCAAAAACTGACGCAACTCTATAAGAGTTCTACCCATTATGGGGTTAACAAGAATCAAATTGCTTGGGACATAAGCAAACACTAAGTAAAATTAAAACTTACCTTATCTCCCGCTTTATTCATCATCTTCTTCTATAAAGAAGTGAGGTTCCTTCGTGTCCTGCCATGCCATGATAATTTGCCAAGCTTCCCGCCATTTATCATCTATTATTGCTAAACTATTAAAAGCCACTTGATCCGGACGGGTGTAGGGTGCAACCGATGAGGTTGTATCCTCCACCCTTGCCAAATCATTGCACGGAAAGATCGAATAATATTATTGGTGGGTCGTGCGATTAATCGGAATCCAATCCGTGAAACGTTTACAAAAAATAGGAAAGAAACATAGCATAATACGGGAAATTAGAACAGGCATAAGAAGGTACTTATGCCTCATGCTATGGGCTCGAGCTAAACTAGACATCAAGGTTCTGGGAAGGTCATGGCACATACGTCCCGTGGCTAAAGCAAGGAAGACGTTGCAAGTGGCATCATTCACAGAAGAAAAACGCCATTCCCCTAAAATGTTTAGCATGATCCAAAACATAACAGTTCCTATGTTCATGGACAGGCTACCAAAAGCGACGTTATAGTCCCCTTGGTCCTCGATACGGAAAATGCCTGCCCCATACGACTCATGCAAAAACTCATAAGTGTAGACATACATATTATCTACCCAATAACACCATGGGTCTTGTATTTCAGCAGGGCATAGCAAGTCCAAGAACAAATGCTAGCAAGAACCTGGTAATTTCCATTGGTTCATTATCAATGTTGATGGAGAACACTTGTTCTCCATCTGGTCTCTCAAAGAAAATGCAGTTATCGTAAAAATAAGATGCTAGTGTTGGAAAATAAAGTTTAGCAGGTCTTACCATAAGCGGTTCCCAGCCTACGTATGTGATCGCCTAGCGAAACCAAGCACCATAAGTAGTGCTTTGGAACAAATCTTCGAAAGACTGTTCCGGGATTATTGTAAGAGATGTCATCTCAAAACGATGCTCTAGAACAGCTGCAAATCATCCGGGAACAACCCCCAGAAAACTGGAAATTTTTGTGTTTACGGAGGTCAGGGCGCAGGTGCGCTTTGATAATTTTGGAGTTCCAGTGTTTGAGCGCGAGTCGCGCTTACCTTGGGCGCGGGTGCGCTCTGTACAAAATTTCTAACAAATGTGTAGGGCGCGAGTGCGCTCCTCTAGGGCGCAGGTGCGCTCCGAGGTGCTGATTCGTGAAAAATGAGACGAAACGTGGGAGTGAAAGGTGAGTGATGGAAGTTAGGTGTAGTGTGGGTTGTGAGTGTAGAATGAATGAAGTTTATATAGGTTTTAAGTTGCTAAAACGGATCGGGAAGTTGCCAAAAAGTTTTTACGGCAGTTTTCGAAAATACTAAAATTTCCAAACCCAAAAACGGAAACAACTCATTTTCTTGATTATAAAACAACCCTAGTATCTTTTAGGTTGAATTTAGGATAGAATATACCTATTTTATTGAGATTTCATCCTACCATGATATTTATTCATAGATATGCCTAATCAGCCATATTCTCACCCTGACTCCGAAATATCTTCTAAAAACGAGGGTCATATAAAACTCATGCTGGAATAGATAACACCACCCCCAAACAATTTGGGAAGGTGGGATCAATATTAAACAACCACGCACAATGAAAATAACCGCATTATATTAAAATTGGCATTAAATGCCCTTTTACTACAAAATCCAAATTACGGAATTAAACCTTACATTAAAATAACTAACAATAATAAAACTACAAATAAAAAACATCAAACTATACTATCCCAAAACACTTCGGAACTGGTAGCGGAGGGCACATGCTCAGGAGATGGCTCCTGAACTCCCGATGGGCTAGCACCATTCGTCTTTCGGTGACGACGCTCGTGTCTCGATGCTGTATCCTCAGAAGGAGAATCCCCGTGAGGTGGGAAGCGTGCAAGCATGTCGGCCGGACCGGCGCCGAGCTTCTAGCTCAGTCCTCATCTGTTCCCACCGCTCATCCTCTCGCTGGGTACGGATCTCAAAGTTATGGTGGATAGTAGCTTGTCGAGTCCGGAGGTCTTTGCAGATAGTGTTGAGTGAACGTATGCCATAATGAATTACAGCCATGCGTTCTGCATCTGACCAACACCTCTCCAAGGCATCAGCAGCAAAACAAGTCAAATCCTCCTCATCCTCCTCGAAGTCATTCTCATTTCCACCATCCTCCTCGTCCTCTACCCTATCCTCGGGCAACCTCCAAACTCGTTGGACACAATCCTTATAGATCACGAGGGATTTCGTGTAGGGGTGAGGTAAATCCTATCAAACGCTGAGTCGCTCTCAACTTTAGCATGATCTTGGTTATCAAAGCGAGGGAGAGGTGCAATAGACTTCCCTACTCCCCTAATCATGTTAAGCAAAAACTCCAAGATACGAGAACTTCGTATTCGCTCCGGAGTATCCATAAAATGTGGAGGCGCTCGGACCGATATCACTGACCTTCTCCTTCCCTAGGACATTCCGACCAATCCATTGAGCTGCAGCCAGCTGGTTGGTTCTGAGGGATGCCTGGCGAACATAATGCGAGCTCGCATTGTAGTTCCCTTCGGTAACTGTCACGTTCATCAATGGCTCTACCCCATTATATTGGGACTCCTGTAACGTGGCATCTAGATGGATTCTAGGCGGAATGCCTAGAATCTTAGCCAACAACCCAGCAGTTACTTCCTTCCTCCTCTTTGACACCATAACAAAAATTCTACTCCCCTCCAACTCCCTCGTGTTGTAAAACCGTCGGACTAAGTCTTCGTGGTAAAAGGCTTCGGTCGAGTACCACAAGCTATTCCAGTCTCTACTAATTATTTCGTCACCGTAAAACGGCGCGAAGTGGTCGCCAGTAAATGCTTGCTCTGGCAAAATTCGACGTTGTTGAGCCATTGGAGTTTGAAATGATTTGGGGTTTGTAGAAGGTGTAGGAAGCAATGAGGAACAACCTCACTGGAACAACAATGGTGGTGGTGCGGTGGTGGCGCGGTGGTGGATCGGCAGTTCAAATTTTTTTATTTTTCGGTGGTTTTTTATGATTAAAATTGGTGTAGGTGGTGGTGGAAAGATTTTAGATTAGATTGGGAGTTGATTTGAACTGTAGGCGTGGGTTAATTTGGTTTTCTTTTAATTTTATTTTTTAGGTTTGGGTTTGAAGGTTTTTGGTCGTTAATGGCGGTTTGGAAGTGGAGAACGCGACTGTTGGTGCGAAGGTAAGGGGCGCAGGTGTGCTGCCGGTGAGCGCAGGTTGGGCCCAAGCCCAATTCGAAATTTTCAAATTTTTCGATTTTTCACGCAACTTCAAACTAATATTGTCGCTTCGTTACCGGTCCGATTTTTGAGAATGAGATATGGAAATGATCAGGAGAGAATTTCCAATCCAATGATCCATAAAACACTCTATTCCGACCGTGGATGACATATAAGACAGTGGAAAATGCCTCGAAGTGCGTGCATGACGTACGTTATGCGAACGAATGAACTCTAAATTAATAAATTATGTCAACCCGAATCGAAATACAATTAAATGGCCTAAGCAACTCTAATGGGACATAAAACATTCTAGGACGGAAACATGAACACCCCACCCCCAAACAAATTTTCACAACAGAGTTTAGAAAATTTGTTTTTTAAGTGGGTCTATTAAAGTCAGATTCCCGAGAATTCCTAGATTACTATGTTTATTCTTTAATATATATATATATATATATATATATATATATATATATATATATATATATATATATATATACTTTTATAAGGAAAAATAATAAGCAAGAAAGACATAATTCACCCCATAGAGAAACATGACTCAAAAATCCGAGAAAACATGCAAGAGTGGAAAACGTGAATTATGTTAAACGTGGACTTAGGATCCGGTACTTACAGCCACACACTCTATTGGGAGGGCCTGGTTACCTGAATGGTGCACACACCAATATATGAAAATGAAAGGAAATGCACCAAACACAAAAAATTGAGTCATATATAGTCAGATACTCAAGACTTTATCTAAACATATGTATGAACATGCAGTTTATCATATATCAACAACCGAAATAGTTGAGGATCATTCCATAAATAAATATCACAGAAAACATATCCAAACACAATCAAGCACCAAGATTTCCTATGACGCAACCTAGTGAAATGAAAACGAAGTCGGATAACCCTATAACGTAACCTAGCATGCACCTTCTTTTCTATTTTTGAACGAGAGGGTGTCCTAGTGAATAAGTGTGGAAAAGTGAATGTTTGTGGAAGATATTGTGGATATGGATAAGTTGTAGAAGGAAAGCATGTAAACAATGAGGATGTGGGTTTAGCACAAAACTCATTCATGGTGTATGTAGGGATTGTCTCAAGTCTGAAAATGAAGGTGTCAAATGGTTTGTTCTTCTGAAGTATTTGTTTACTAGGTGGATTTAAAAAATTATGAAGCACAGGAGAAACAAAAGGATCGAGTGCAAACTCGAGATTCCTTTGAAAAGGTGGAAGGAGGGGAGTCGAGGTGGATGTTGTGCAAAGTAGTTCTTGATACTGTGAATCATCACCTGCTCTAAGAAACTCATCGAATTTCTCATCTAGATTGGTCATATCCACATTACTATGGTAGTCCTCTATATCTTTGAGAAAGTTATCTATCTTGTCCTCATCCATAATATGTGTATCGACTAGTGTAGGGATGAAAATAATGGAGTCTGAAGTTCCAAAGGAAAGAAATTTGGGCATATGATTATCAGGGAACGTGTTGTTGAAATAATCTCGAGCGAAGCTCTCGATCATGCTAACCTCTCCATCCATAGACGAATCGGGTAAATTTGTCTTTGTTTTAAAAACATTTACTTCAACAGCAAGATGGCCAAAAGACATGGACATTGAACCATCGCAGCAATTAATGAGCGCATTGGCAGTTGCCAGGAAAAGACGCCCTAAGATGATCGGGACCGAGTCGTTAGCGACTTCTGTATCGAGGATGACAAAATCAGCCGGATAGTAGAAATCCTGAACTTTTACCAGAACATTTTCGACCACACCCTTAGGTTACTTAATAGACCGATCAGCTAATTGCAACGTCATTTTAGTGGGTTGCATCTCGTCTAGACCTATTTTTCTATATAAATAAAATGGGAGTAAGTTAACACTAGCCCCCAGGTCTAATAACGCGGTCGTCATATAGGAAACTCAAAATGTAAGTAAACTAAAACTTAATACGTGCCTATATTTATCAAAGTTTTCTACTCTCAATCCTATGAGATATAGTGGAGTAGATGATTCGTTCCACTCCTAGTCCTTCCGCATGCTGTGTTCTCTACGTATAAGTAATCTTAACTAAAGTCTAATGAGAGATTTATGAAATGGCAACTAGACTACGATGCAACTACCCACGAGATGCAACTAGTCGACTATTAGAACAACTATGGGAATGCTACGTCGATTCTATGATAAGGAGTTAGAGGGGGATTGATTCCACCTTAACTCGACCGGGCTTTAGAAAGGCTTTGTCTCCTTGAATCTTAGCCTTTAATCATAGAACTCCTTAGCAACCCACCTTTGCTCCTTTATCTCGCTAAAGTAGCACATTTCTGCACATAATGGACTTTGAAGCCTGAAATGCATAAAAACACGTAATCAGTATTAACTCTTAATAATTACTCACATAATTGGTCTAAAAGTATGACTGTTATAGGGTTAAAACTACAGTTTTGGGCCCTTATCAGGTGCGCTCGTGTCTTTTGCGAGGTCCAGGCACTTTGGGCGCGGGGTGCTCTCTTGTTAAGCCTTAGGAGGGCGCAGGGTGCGCTTGTGCCTTGGCTGATGTCCAGGCACTTTAGTGCGTGGTGTGCTCTGATTTTGTCTAAGATGGGAGCGGGGTGCGCTCATGCCTTGACTGATGTCCAGGCACTTCAGCGCGGGCTGCGCTCCACTTTTGGCCTACAAGGGCGTGAGGTGCACTCAGTGTATTCCTGCGAAAAAAAATCAGTTCCGAAGCAAACAGCCACAGTTAGAAGCAAACAAGGGTGGGTGGCTTTAATGGGACTTTGAGAATACTAACAATACTAATGAAAACAATTCTAAAGGGAACTAAGACGGCAGCGGCGCCATTTGATATTATGGGAAACGCTAGTTTTACCTACAAATAAGCAATTAAACTAAACGCAAGTAAAACTAAAACTAAATCACGCTTAGGTTATCAAAGTTTTCTACACTCTCGATGCCATTGCACTAAGTGGAGTAGAGAATTTGTTTCACTCCTAGTTCTTCAGAATTCAATGCTAACTAAGATTATCAGTTCTACCAAAGTCGTGAGAGTAATGATTATGTAACTATGCTAACAACGATGAAATGACGTAATCGAAATGTTCTAAATACTACGATGGCAATTCAAATACTAAAGTTCGAATCTAGATTAAGAATTAGGGGAATTTGATTCCACCTTGAATTCAACTTAATAAACTAGCATAGATTGTTGTAATCCAATTCTTACGTTCTTACGATAAGAATTGGTCGTTCTAATCCCTAATCATTCATGGCAATCTCTACCAAATAATTGCTAGCATGTCAGGAAGTTCAACCCATTCTCATGGTGAATCAACTACCTTCTAGGGTGGAATAGAATCTTACAACTATTTCTACACTACACAATCAAGTTTTCATCAAGGTTTCCTCAAACCCCTCTAATGGAGGTTTAGCCTTGATTCATAAAACTATCATTTCTATATGAATTTAAGCAAGACATGATATCAAGATTATAAATTTACTATATTGATCTAATCAAGAATTCAAATCTAAATTAACAACTAAGAAATGATTAACAACTAATAACTGAATTTAGATCTAAGTAATTTAATAAACCAAAACTGAAATTATGAATAACTAACTAATTTTATTAATCTAATGAAGAATTATCAATGATCCAATAACTAAATTAAAAATAAGGTAATAAAACTAATTAATGGAGTCTAAGCTTATTTATTTTCTAATCTAGGTCTAGCTAATTGAATGTAAAAAACTAGATCTAAAATTCTTGGATAATGGCAAACTAAAAAAAACTAGATGCTTAAGAGCTAATTCTTCTCTCTTCAAATGGAGGAGACAATATCCACTTTTTCATGCATAGGTTGAGGAGCCATGTTTTAGGCCGGAAAATCGAGCCCAAAGCCCAATTTCTTCAGTCCACAGAGGCCTTTTCAGATGGATTTGATTTCAACAGACATTTCATCCACGTTTGCTCCTCTGATTGGGTCAAGGCTTTAACCATTGGAAAGCTCTTTTCAATACGGTCGTTTTGACATAAGGTAGGCCTAATTCCGAGGTCTGAGTCCAAAGATACGGTCTTAAGAAGTTCTACTAAATTTTGTGTGTTGTTTCTGCCCGCGTTGGCTTTGACTTTTCAGCTTTGACCGGACTTTAAAAAGGTTTTTTCTCCTTGAATCTTGGCATTTAGTCACAGAATTTCTTAGCAACCAACCCTTGCTCTTTTATCTCGCAAAAGTGACACATTTTTGCACATAATTAACTCCAATGCCTAAAATACATAAAAGCACGTAATCAGCATTAACTCTTATTTATTACTCACATAATTGGTCTAAAAGTATTATTGTTAAGGGGTTAAAACTACAATTTTGGGCTCTTATCATCCCCAGTTTTGGCCTTCCTAATTGACCACATTATCCCATGAGCCCACTAGAGCATGAAGATCTTTGTCATCATGTTGAGGATCTTTTAGCTAAAGGCTTTATTCGAGCAAGCCTTACTCTTTAATCTATACCTGCTCTTCTCGCTCCAAAGAAGGATGGTACTTGGTGCATGTGTGTAGACAATCATGCGATAAATAAAATCACTGATAAGTATCGGTTTCCGATCCCCAAATTAGACGATTTACTAGATCAGTTGAGTGGAGCTATAGTTTTTACCAAGTTAGATTTGAAAAGTGGTTACCATCAGATTCCGATTCGGGTGGGAGATGAATGGAAAACAACATTCAAGACTCGCGAGGGACTCTTTGAATGGTTAGTCATGCCTTTTGGCCTTTCGAATGCTCCGAGTACATTTATAAGGGTTATAGATGAAGTGTTGCGTCCTTTTATTAGTAGTTGTGCAGTCATCTACTTTGATGATATTCTGATTTATAGTGCTACCCTGGAGTTACATCTTCAGCATCTTCGTGATGTTTTGGCAGTTTTGCGTAGTGAAAAGCTTTTTGCAGCTATCAAAAAGTGTTCCTTCATGACAGACCAGGTGAACTTTCTTGGTTATGTGGTTTCTAAGGATGGTATATTAGTTGATGAATCTAAGGTTCAGGTAGTTAAAGAGTGGCCAACACCATCCACTATTCATGCAGTGCGTAGCTTTCATGGTTTGGCATCTTTTTATCATCGATTTATTCCTCACTTCAGTAGTGTCATGGCTCCAATTACAAATTGTATGAAGGCTGGAAAGTTTTCTTGGACAGAGGATGCTGATAATGCTTTTTCTTTAATCAAGAAAAAGTTAATCACAATGCCTGTTCTTACTTTGCCTAATTTTTCTCAGCCATTTGACTTGCATTGTGTTGCATCTAAAGTTGGTATTGGCGCAGTTTTGAGTCAGCATGGCAGGCCAGTAGCATTCTTTAGTGAGAAATTGAATGGGGCAAGGAAAAAGTACAGTACTTATGATGTTGAATTTTATGCAATGTTTCGGGCCTTACAACATTGGCCACATTACCTAATCCATCAGGAGTTCGTGTTGTATTCTGATCATGAGGCTTTGAAACATTTTAACATTCAGCACAATATTAGTTCTCGGCATAGTAGGTGGTCTTCTTATGCCCAACAATATACTTTTGTCCTTAAACATAAAGCTGGTGTTCAGAACAGGGTTGCTGATGCTCTTAGCCGTCGTAGTTGCCTTCTCACTACTATGCACAACAAGGTACTTGGTTTTGATTCCTTTCGTGAATTATTGGCTACTGATCCCTTTTTTGCACCTACGGTAGCTAATTAATGTATTAGCAGGCAAGCGTTCTGATTTTCTTATGCATGATGGCTTCCTATTTAAAGGGAATCAATTATATGTGCCTGCGTCTAGCCTTCGACGACTAAATATTATTCAAGAGCTTCATGGCGAGGGGAAAGTTGGGAGAGATAAGACATTTGCTCTTATTTTTTATTCTTATTATTGGCCTTCATTACGACATGAAGTGGCTAAGTTTGTGGAGAGATGTTGTATTTGTTAAGTTTCTAAAGGCAAATCCACCAATGCAAGTTTATATTTGCCTTTGCCAGTTCCATCTCAACCTTGGGCAGATGCTAGCATGGATTTCGTCTTAGGTCTTCTCCGTACACAAAGAGGTGTTGATTCTATCTTTGTAGTAGTTGATCGGTTTTCAAAAATGGCTCACTTCATTCCTTGCAAGAAGACGACTGATGTTGTTCATGTGGCACAATTATACTTTCGTGAGGTTTATCGTCTTCATGGACTTCCTATGTCTATTGTCTCCGATTGGGAGACTCATTTCCTTAGCCATTTTTGGAGGTGTTTGTGAAGACTTACTAATACCAAGCTTGATTTCAGTAGTGCTTACCATCCCCAGACTGATGGCCAAACTGAAGTTGTTAATCCTTCTTTGGGAGATTTGTTGCGTAGTTTAGTGGGTACCAATTTGAACTCATGGGATCAAAAACTTTTCCAAGCTGAATTTTCTTTTAATTGTTCTGTGAATAGGAGCACTGGTTTCAGTCCATTCAATGTGGTGTATGGCAGTAATCCTTGTTCTCCTTTGGATTTGGCTCCTGTGCCTGATCTCAAACATGTTCATGGTAAAGTAGAGGATTTCATTCCAGAATTGAAGCATGTTCATGGTGAAACTAAGAAGCACTTGTTAGATTATGTTGCAAAGTATAAATTGGCTGCAGATAAGTAGCATCGTTTTGTTAAGTTTGAGGTTGGTGATTTTTTTTGGGCTATTATAACTAGAGACTGATTTCCAATTGGTGAGTATTCCAAGCTAGCTACAAGGAAAGTTGGTCCATTGGAGATTCTGGAGAAAATTAATGCAAATGCCTATCGGTTGAAATTGCCAAGTCATAGTCGTACTTCTGATGTGTTTAATGTCAAACACCTTGTTCCTTATCATGGTGATAGTTCTGATGACGATGCTTTGAATTCTAGGACGAATTCTCTTCAGCAGGGGGAGGATGATGCAATATATGTTGCCAATGCATATGTCAATGAATTGGGAAAGCAGGCAACAAAGTCGAAAAGACATGGACGAACCCATATTTGATTGGAAACGTCAAAATAAGCATAACCCACTGCTTTGCCGTGGGCACCATCCTCTCGGGCCCTAAATTCATCGTTTAGGCCTTCAAAATCACGTTTTTGCCATTTTAGGAAAGTATTGTTTTTGCTATATCTTTAGATAGGAGAGTCCATTTTCGATTTGATTTGTTGGGTTAGTTCTATTTTGATTAGTAGTTTCTTAATATGTGGTTATCCCAAAACTTTCCATTTTTGAAAATTTTCGAGTTTTGTGTTAATTAGGGTATTACACCTATATAAAGGCTGGTAGTCTGTATTGGGTTTTTAGTTTGGATTGAGTTAATAATATTAAGAGTTTCATCTCTTGTTTCCATTGTTTTGGTATTCCTTGTGTGTGAATCAACAACCCTTGAAGCCATTAATCTCTGGTATTTCATAAGAAATCAACAGGCTTTAGTGTAGGTTGTGAAAATTTGCAAGTTATAAGTTGATACTAACTGATGCAGGGAGTGGGGGAGAAACTTAAAATTTTCAATCAAATCAGTTAAACGTCACAAATAACTTTACCTGAAACTCGATGAACTTCCTTCGAATCAATTGAAATTCACAAAGAACTTACTTGAAAATCGAAGGGCATCCAAGACTTGTTGATTCCACTAATAGAATACCAAGATATGGGAGATAAACAAGAGAAAATACTTCTCTAAACAAATTTTCATTAATCAATAAGTTCATTTTCGAGTTACAACTCTTAGCCACATATATAAGCCTTCAAAACTTACACTCCAAAACATAAATAGAAACATCTAGAAAACCCCTAAATTGATACTACTACCTTAAAGGACTTAAAACACTTCAAAAACAACTTTTGAAACTTCTAAAAACACCCTAGAATCCTAAATAACAAAAATACATAAAATAAGTAATTTCTAAGATCACATATGAGCTGAAACTTTGGAATTCCATCAATCTCATTGATTTTGACTTGCATCATTCTCCTAGTCTTAGAAGAAATTCGTTCTCGAATTTTACTTGCGTAATTACTGATGAAGAATAGACATATATACTGTAGTCTTCCTCGAATTTTTACATTATACTTTCTAACATCCATAGCTTGTCGAAAGTAACTATTTTTCATAACTTGCACAACAAAAATTCTCACTAAAACAAAGCAATGATTATTTGGCATAATTGCATCTTCAAAGCCCTCTAGGAATGGATCTTTGAAATCGTCAAACAATACTATTCTATCACAGAAAAACAACTGCGCAAAACCTTTACAAGTAGATTTATCCTCCACAAAAAACAAACTCAGATCCACAAATCTTAAAGCAATAAGTTCTTTATCATTAGGATATACATCATAAACTGGTGGTAAATCCCAATTGACTTTTCTTCTCAAATAAAAAAAATCAAATCTTTACTATCCATTTTTTTTTCTCAATTTTTGTTCTTCTTAGAAAAATTAAATATATAGAGATAACTAGTTTTAGCAACATAGACTCACCAGGATTGACCAGAAGCTCTGATTACCAACTGATGCAGTGCGTGATGGAGAAACTATTGTTTTTCTATCGATTCAGTTGAATGTCACAAATAACATTACCTGGAACTCGATGAACTTCCTTCGAATCAATTGAAATTCACAAAGAACTTACTTGAAAATCGAAAGGCATCCAAGACTTATTGATTCCACTTAATAGAATACCAAGAAATGGGAGATAAACAAGAGAAAACACATCTCTAAACAATTTTTTATTAATCAATAAGCTAATTTTTCGTGTTACAACTCTGAGCCACATATATAGGCTTCAAAACACTCCAAAACATAAATAGAAACATCCAGAAAACCCCTAAATTGATACTACTACTTTAAATGACTTAAAACACTCCAAAAATCACTTTGTAAACTTCTAAAAACACCATAGAATCCTAAATAACAAAAATACATAAAATAAGTAATTTCTAAGATCACATATGGGCTAAAACTTTGGAATATAATTCCATCAATCTCATTGATTTTAACTTGCATCATTCTCCCGATCTTGAAAAAAATTCGTCCTCGAATTTTACTTGCGTAATTACTAATTAAGAATAAACAGATATACTGTAGTCTTTCTCGAATTTTTCCATTATACTTTCTAACAACCATAGCTTGTCGAAAGTAACTATTTTTCAGAACTTGCATGATAAAAATTCTCGCTAAAACAAAGCAATGATTATTTGGCATAGCTGCATCTTCAAAGCCCTCTAGGAATAGATCTTCAAAATTGTCAAACAATACTCTTCTATCACAGAAAAACAACTGTGCAAAACCTTCACAAGTAGATTTATCCTCCACAAAAGACTAACTCAGATCCACAAAACATAAAACATTAATTTCTTCATCATCAGGATATACATCATAAACTGGTGGTAAATCCCAATTGACAAAGACCTCTTCTTCTTCTCCAATAAAAAAAAATTAAATCTTTACTATTTATTTATTTTTTCTCAATTTTTGTTCTTCTTAGAAAAATTAAATATATAGATGAGATAACTAGTTATAGCAACACAGACTCACTAGGATTGACTAGAAGCTCTGATTACCAACTGATGCAGGGCGTGGTGGAGAAACTTAAAATTTTCAATCGAATCAGTTGAACGTCACAAATAACGTTACCTGGAACTCGATGAACTTCCTTTCAATCAGTTGAAATTCACAAAGAACTTACTTGAAAATCAAAAGGCATCCAAGACTTGTTGATTATACTAATATAATACCAAGATATGAGAGATAAACAAGAGAAAACACTTCTCTAAACAAATTTTTATTAATCAATAAGCTCATTTTCGTGTTACAACTCTGAGCCACATATATAGGCTTCAAAACACTCCAAAACATAAATAGAAACATCCAAAAAAAAACCCCTAAATTGATATATATTACTACCTTAAAGGACTTAAAACACTTCAAAACCACTTTGGAAACTTCTAAAAACACCATAGAATCCTAAATAACGAAAATACATAAAATAAGTAATTTCTAAGATCACATATGGGCAGAAACTTTGGAATTCCATCAATCTCATTGATTTTGACTTTCATTATTCTCCTCGATCTTGAAAAAAAATTCGTCCTCAAATTTTACTTGCGTAATTACTGATGAAGAATAGATAGATATACTGTAGTCTTCCTCGAATTTTTCCATTATACTTTCTAACATCCATAGCTTGTTGAAAGTAACTATTTTTCATAACTTGCACGATAAAAATTCTTGCTAAAACAAAACAATGATTATTCTGTAGCATAATTGCATCTTCAAAGCCCTTAGGAATGGATCTTCGAAATTGTTAAACAATACTCTTCTATCACAGAAAAACAAGTGCGCAAAACCTCCACAAGTAGATTTATCCTCCACATAAGACAAACTCAGATCCACAAAACTTAAGCAAGAATTTATTCATCATCAGGATATACATCATAAACTGGTGGTAAATCCCAATTGACAAAGACCTCTTCTTCTTCTCTAATAAAAAAAAAAAAATCAAATCTTTACTATCCATTTTTTTTTCTCAATTTTTTTTCTTTTAGAAAAATTAAATCTATAGAGATAATTAGCTATAGCAACACAGACTCACCAGGATTGACCAGTTTCTCCACCACGCCCTGCATTAGTGGCTATGATACCAACTGATGCAGGGGCACTAATGCAGGGCGTGGTAGAGAAACTTAAAATTTTCAATTGAATTAGTTGAACGTCACAAATAATGTTACTTGAAACTCGATTAACTTCCTTCGAATCAATTGAAATTCACGAAGAACTTGCTTGAAAATCGAAAGACATCCAAGACTTGTTGATTATACTAATATAATACCAAGATGTGGGAGATAAACAAGAGGAAACACTTCTCTAAACAAATTTTCATTAATCAATAAGCTCATTTTCTTATTACAACTCTGAGCCACATATATAGGTTTCAAAACACTCTAAAACATAAATATAAACATTCAGAAAACCCCTAAATTGGTACTACTACGTTAAATTACTTAAAACTACTTAAAAACACTTCAAAAACAACTTTATAAACTTCTAAAAACACCTTAGAATCCTAAATAATGAAAATACATAAAATAAATAATTTCTAAGATCACATATGGGCTGAAACTTTGGAATTCCATCAATCTCATTGATTTTGACTTGCATCGATCATATCTCAAGTCTCAACCACAAATGAGTTATATTGTATGGTGGATGGAAGTGAGCTGAGGATTATTTATCTTTATGTTTAAACAAGTTAATGAGATTAAAAACATGAAACATAATAACATGTTTTGATCGGATTCCATCGGCTAAGCAATGAGTTGTTAGTTGGAGTAATGTTAATTTGAATAGGGTAGAAAAGTGAGTCAACTCACTGTTTTATGCTTTCTCAACAAATGAAAAAAACTTTAGTATAGGTAAACAAGTAGATTTGTTTTGTTTGTATAAAAGTAGGATGGTCCAGAGGGGTAGGACACTAGCAATTCTCTTATCTCTTGTAATAAATTGATAGTTTGTTGTATTTTTAGCCAAGAAAAATAATACAGCAAAGTACGTTATATTTTTAGGCCATTATGTCAACTATAATTATGTGACAACTAATATTTTTTGGGCACGCTCGATGTCTGTGGTGCACGTGCAGATGCTATGCATAATTGCATACCTCTTTTAGAAAGAATATTCTTATAATCTTATGCATTTTAAGAAATTTAGGTTTGAACATTTAACTTGGAAATTAACATAATGAAATATTTGGTGTAATATATTTTTGTAGTATTTTAATCATTTTTTTTTTTTTTGTATGTAATTAATCTTATCTTTGTATGTATTTTGACATTAAGTTATTAAGTTAATTATGCGACCTGTAATTAGAAAAAAAAATATTATGCAACCTGTAAGTTAGACTCTAGTAGACCTTGTAGCACTTGGCATGCCGTCTGCCCAGAACAGTCGACCAAAGACCCTTTGTGCGATTTGTCCAAATTGATATAAACGACTGCCATTATTTATCGAAAACAAAAAAAGAAGAAGAAAAGATTTTTCTTAGGATATGAGATGGCCAATAATTGGTCCACACACAACACTCTCCCACTACTACCGTTCCCTCCTAAGAACCTACGCACGACAGACCTCACTACTAAAGGCCCAAAAACTCCACGCAACACTCGTAAAAAATGGCCTTGCCTCATCTCCATCAACTTACCTACGCAACGCACTCCTCCATTTATACGCAACATGCAACATTCCAATTTCCGCACATAAACTATTCGACGAAATTCCCAACATGCACATGGACACAGTCGACTGGACTACATTGATGTCATGTTACGTTCGCAATGGTTTACCAGACAAAGCCTTATTTCTCTTCCGTGTTATGCAAGAGGAAAATATAGATATAGATGAGGTGACGTTTGTTAGCGTTTTCGCTGCGTGTTCTAAGGTTGGAGATGTGAAGTGTGGAATGCATGGGTATGGGTGGATGATAAAAAGAGGGTTGCCTTTTATTGTTAGTGTTAGTAATGCTGTTATGGATATGTATGTTAAGTGTGGTAGAATGAAAGATGGGAGAAGAGTGTTTGATGAGATGAGTGAAAAGAGTGTGGTTTCTTGGAGTGTGATGCTTAATGGGGTGATTAAATTTGAAGGAGTTGAGAAGGGGAGATGTTGGTTTGATGAAATGCCGGAGAGAAATGAGGTTTCGTGGACTTTGATGATTGCGGGGTATATTGAGAATGGGTTTTCTAGAGAAGCGTTTTCTCTTGTTAGTGATATGATGTCGGGTATGTGTTTTGAACTGAATCATGTGACACTTTGCTCGTTTTTAGGTGCGTGTTCGTTATCAGGGAATTTGTTGATGGGTAAGTGGGTTCATGTTTATGCTATGAAGACAATGGAAAAGGACATGCATCTCATGGTGGGGACGGCGTTAGTGGACATGTATTCAAAATGTGGACAAATTGATATAGCATGCAAAGTGTTTGAGACTATGGCTTATAGGAATGTGGTGGCTTGGAATGCTTTGCTTATAGGGCTTGCTCTGCACGGAAGAGGCACTTCTGCGTTGGAGCTCTTTTCTCGGATGGTTAGAGAAGTAAAACCAGATGATGTTACTTTTGTTGCCGTGTTAAGTGCATGTAACCACTCGGGACTAGTTGATCAAGGCTTTCAATACTTTTATGATCTTGGAACACGGTATGGCCTAATGCCGAAAATTGAGCATTATGCGTGTATGGTAGATCTATTGGGTCGGGCTGGTAGGATAGAAGAAGCTGAGTTCTTAGTGAAGGGGATGCCAATTCCTCCTAATGAGGTTATACTGGGTTCTCTCTTGGCTGCATGCGGACTACATGGTAAGCTACATCTCGGAAAACACCTTCTACAGGAGCTAATTCAGATTGCCCCTCTCAACACTGAATACCATGTCTTGTTGTCCAACATGCATACATTGGCTGGAAGGAAGGACGAAGCTGATTCTCTCCGTCAAATCCTTAAGAATCGACGAATTACAAAGGTGCCTGGCATGAGTTCTATCCAAGTAGATGGCCTTGTTCACCACTTTAGTTCAGGAGACAAGTCACACCCTCAAACCCAAGATGTGTACCTCATGTTGGATGAAATGAGTCAAAAATTGAGATTGGTGGGTTATATCCCAAATAATTCCTCGGAAGTATTATCTGTTTCTGAAAGTGAGCTCGACAATGTAAATTTAAAAGAGAAGGAACGGGTATTGTTCTTTCAGTGAGAAGTTGGCCATCTCCTTTGGACTCGTATGCTCCTCCACATATAAAGGAACCTAAAAATATGCCAAGATTGTCACTGTGCAGCTCTAAAGCATGGACACATCTAAAATTCCATTGTGTCCGTGTTAGACACACATCGGACATGGACACGGGCGTGGTTTGGACACGTGTCCGACGCGGCACATGTGTGTCCCATGTGCTAGGGCAGTTTGGACTTGGTTTGGACGCGTTTTGGTCACGGTTTGGACTCCGACATGACTTGTGTAGTTATGTGAGATGTCTTTGTCTCCTTTTGTTGTAACTATGTTTATGAATCTTTAATTGATATGATATGACTTCAAATCTTATTTTACATCAACAAAAATATATCATTTAATATCAGTGTCCTTGCCGTGTCCGCATCGTAGTTATTTAGAATATGATCGTGTCACCACATCCGCATCCGTGTCTGCGTCGGCGTCTGTGTGGGTGTCAATGTCCATGCTTCATAGCTGTGCAGTAAAGCTCATTTCTGAAATCTACAACTGAAAAACTGTCATTAAAGATCGTAACTGTCTCCGTTATTTCAAGCATGTTTCATGTATTTGCTCTGATTATTGGCTAGGCCATGGTTCAGAGACTGGGAATTGCATTGAGTTTTTGTGAAGTACATTCCGTAAGTGAGTTCCGGTGTTGGGGTCCTGCCTAACCCCACCCCTGCCCTCCTCTTGGGTGATTCCAAAAAAAAAAAGGGGGGGGGTGTTCAGGTGTTGGGAAATAGAAACATTGAGATGGTCGCAGGGCAGCTATGTATCTTCAGATTGCAATGTTAAGTTTAAGTTCCTTGAACTCCTGAGATCAAAACAACTTTCAGGTTTATATCGAAAACCATCTCTTTCTACCTTAAATTTCTTAGCATTTGTTATATATCTTGTTTATCTTTGCCCAGTTATATCTTGTTTATCTTTGTCAAAAGTCAAAACCAATATTAAGTTATTTTCAATCTTTCTTAAGTCTAGTAGTGGAACTTCTGTAAAAAAATTGGGGGTGCAAATGGGGTGGGGGGGGG
This sequence comes from Coptis chinensis, assembly GCF_015680905.1. Lineage (NCBI taxonomy): Eukaryota > Viridiplantae > Streptophyta > Magnoliopsida > Ranunculales > Ranunculaceae > Coptis > Coptis chinensis. The sequence continues at coordinate 62,319,321 of NC_141464.1, read as the reverse complement.
TCTAGCCATTTTCCTAGCAAATTACTAAGATTTGGGAGTGCGACCGTCTCTACACGCACCCTTAATTCCATGACTTCCATCTATGCTTACGTTGTCACTATTTATATAATAGACTCTTTTGATTTGTAGTAGATATGGGAGGGTTCAAAATCAAGTGGTTGTAGTGAAGGAGATGTTATTTTCTACCAATGAGGTTGTACTAGGTTCTCCCTGCCCAGCATGCTGTTTAACATCAAAGCTCATCTCGTTTAACACCTAATGCAAGAGCTAGTTCAACCTCAACAATGAATACAATGTCCTGCTATCCTATGGCAGCAATAGCTTAAAAACAGATTAAAGCTGATTATTTTCTTTGCCATATCATAGATTCGTAATCAAGGATTAATGGGTGCTTGATATGAGTACTTCATGTAGGACGCGATCATTTTAAAATTAGAGACTGGAAGCTTCCCATAAATGTTTATTACAATTATAATTCTTAAAATGAGGTTAGCTGTGAAAATATAGAATAGGAGAATCTCTCTCTGTCTATATGCAAAAGGCGTGGTAGGCCCGTTAACGTATTTATGAACTTAAAGGTATGCCAAGATTGCCATTCTGGGATTCTGCAGTTCACTTATTTGATTATTTTTTATGGTACGTATGTAGACTATGTACAATAGAGAAATTGATGTTAATAATGGCTGGTTTCCACTGCTACAGGCATGTTTTCTGTTTTTGTTCTTATGAGTTATGACTGGGGAGTCCATGTACGTTTGAAAAGGGAAGGACTACCAACAGATCCCGATTCTCTCAAGACAGACCCCATCTCAAAGCAGACTCTATTTTTTCTCAAAACAGACCCCAAACATAAAATTGTCTTTGGGCCATAGTTCGGAATTTCGGAATTTTCAAAATTTCGACAAATTTAAAAACCGAAATTCATTAAATTTCAACCCTTAGTATATTCGGAATTTCGGATATTTCGACTCTATATTCGGAATTCCGTTTTTTTGAAAAACCGAAATTCCGGGCGGAATTCCGGAGTTTCGTTCGGAATCACGAACTATGCTTTGGGCACACCCTACCTGGCCTTGTCAACCCAAAGTCCAAAATTGTCTTAAAATTGTTTCTTTCCACTTTCTTCATCCTCCTCTAAAAACAACAAAAAACCAACTGTGTCACTTCTCTCCGTTTCAGGTAATAAGAACACCACCTCATTCTTCAAGTTTCAATTTTTTTTTTTTTCAGAATTGTCATTAACAATGTAATTGTAGTTTATTATCCTAGTTTTTTTAAGTGTTTAAAGTAGGTTATATAAAAGTTTTATACTTTTATGTTCTTACATTTAATAAATGTTATGTTTTTCTTGATTCTAATAAAGAATATGGTAATATGCGGTTTAGAACAATCACCGTACCACTGGTTAATTTGCTATCTTTTGTTTGCTTCATAGAATCATTTATGTATGATATTTCCTTAAGGAATCAAATACGGTAACAATGCAAGTGACATATTTTTTTACTACATTTTAGCTTTGTTAATATTACTAGTAAATGGGCACGTGCGTTGCACATGATATTACATTTTAATTTTGAAAAAAAATAAAGTTTGAACTTTAATTACAGTCATAAGTTTCATTTCTGATTGCAAATAAGTGTGCATGCGGGATCATAAAATGTAGACAATGTTACTGATTATATTTGGGAGTGAAAGTGAGTGAAACTATTAGAAGTTTAAATGATGTAATTGAAAATTTTGAACAATAAAATAAATTTTAGCTATTAGTGAAAACAAATGGGAGTGGGAAAAAAAACAGATCAATGTAACCACACTTATAGAAAGTACATGAAACAATGTTTAAAAAATTGTTTATTCATAAATCTATTGCAAGCCTAAGCCTACCTCACATGAGTGCAATTTTCCCTCTTGATTTTAACATCATAGCCTTCTAAATGGTTAACCACCAGTGTGGTGAATATATCTCATTAGTAGAAATTTCATTGAACCCGACGAGGCAATCGATTTGAAATCCGAAACTTAAATCTCTGAACATTCTTGTGAACTTGTCTGCTTAAGTACTAATACCTTATTATCCAAGTATTCCTTTCTTTTCTTGAGCCTTGAATATTGTATGGCTTGAATACAATATTGTATTACAAACTTAGAAAAATCGATTTTTATGTGAACCTGACTGAAAAAGATAACCGGGGAGTGCATACATACTTATTTAACTTTATAACAATACAAATACGAACTTGATGGAAGGTCAGTCTGTTTATTTTAGGTTCAACGTGGGTCTATCTTCTAACAAACAGGAGGCATTCACACCAAATCAAGGGTGCAACAATACTGCATCATATGGTACTGGAAAATGTTCAAAGTGCTAGCAGAGAATCGTCATCTTAGGTCATCAACTGTTGTCCTGCTATTAGCTATTAGTGAAAACAAATGAGTGGAAAAAAACATATCAATGTAACCACAGATATAGAAGTACAGGAAACAATGTTTAAAACGATAATTGATGAATGTAGAGCTCAAGTAATTAAGATGATTGTTCAATCATTTGATAACTAGAATCATTCTTTGATAAATGATCACTATCAGCCCATTTCTAATGCTCAAACTAAGAACGCTTCTCAACCAGCTGTGGTTGATGATGCGGCCTCGAAATCTACGACTGGGTAACTTCGTCAAAACTTTCGCTCGATTTCTATTGTGCAACCTGAAGTGGTTAGTCCGGTTATCAAGGAGGAGAAGATGTCTGAGAAGGGAAGGTCCGCTACTAATTCTTCCTCGACTTCTGGTAAATCAAAAGGCGTCCGAGAGACAGAGTGAGAAATCAAGGCAGGTTCCAAACCAACTTGCAGAACACAACCGAGCGAGCAGCTGTTAGTGAGCCCTAAAAGATAGATGGATTTATTGGATTCGAAGTTCGGTTCGACCGGCGAGCGAAATTGTCTTTTACTTTTCACCGGCTCAAGGACGATTAGAGTTGATCTTTTTTATGTTATTAGTTCGCGGCTAAACCCAGCTAATGCAGGCTTAGGGGCAGTTGCTACGAAAATGGGTGTACAAAGAACGGGGGTTCCGATCTCTAAATGGATATGTTATAGCAAGTCGATCTCGATCAAATGGCTTAGGATCTGTCTCTACATCTGGATCTGTAACAGGATATAGGATATAGAACTCAATATTGATCTGAAACTGAAAGATGCATGAACCATGAAGTTTCTGATACACAATTAAGATGCGCATTTCATGTAGTTTACATGTACCATAAGCTTCATTACTACATACTCCAACAGAAAATACAGTTATCCAATTTGAATCTCTAACACTCCGAACCATAACAATAGGAGGCACTCTATTTTTATTAAATATATGTTTCTCCATAAACAAAATAATCAGCTCATCCACCTGTTCAGGGAACTGCTCCTGAACAAAGTGAGATCTGTCAGGTATGAATGTGATCTCTAAATCAAGAACGTACACCTTCACCTGTCCCTTCATATATTCCACCATTCTTGGGTATTTATAAACATAGTCCTGTTCACCTTGGATGTGCAAGGTAGGTAGATTTACCTTCATATCAGTTGTTCCATAACCTTCCAGCCATGTCCTGTTTGAATTCAAAGGTACCTATTAGTATGTGTTTCTTGAATCTTCAGAAAAAATTTCCGGCTTGTGTTCTAAGTATGCATGTCATACGGAAGGTACTGTCTACTATAAAATCTTGGAATGTAGTCAAGCTTCATTAAGCATTTTCAGCTTGTTGACACTTGGCTTACATAGTTTTTATAAATGCTTTACCTGTATGGGACCTATAATGCGGTGCGAAACCCAGATTTCTCATACAATGTAGCATAATTTGCAAGATCTTCCTCAGTGAACCAAGATGGCAAAGGTGTAGAAGGATCGACCAAGTCCATTATCTCTTGATCTTCTTAAGCGGCAGGAAGTTCACTTCTTGAGAAGAGAATGTAAATGTTTCTTACTACTGTTTTGACATCCAAACGACCAAAATCTGCTTCCGCTCATTCTGGCTCCTATAAAAATATTATGCCCAAGAGAGTGAGCACTTTTGTAGCAATAATTATTCAGCGATGCAGTAGGAAAGCGTAAAGCAAAATTGCTTACTTCCCATCTCAACATGTAGAAACATTTAGGGAAAAACTCGCGAGGGAATAATTCTAGACCTGGGAGGACGAAAGGTAGGCCTAGTGTTATGACACCCATCACCCTTTCAGGATGAAGCAGAGCATAATGGTAAGCCGTTTTAACTCCAAAGTCCTTTGACACCGGAAAGCCTAAAAATCATTTATGTTAGAACATACAGTATAACTTTGTTTGAAGATAATAACAATCATTGTTGGTATCTTGCAGTCCATCTTCTCTGCTATCTAATAAATTGATTAATAGGTATAAATACATGTAAAAATCAATACTCATAAGTTGCAGATGTAGTTGTTATATAGTATTTGTGGATTCAATGATTCATTGAGGATGCCATGGATGCAGCTAAAGGGAAAAGTGGGGCTTGCAAGTTGCTCTCTTAGAAATGCAAATTCAGGCAGTAAATGGGCCATCTCCTTGATTAATTATACACATGCAAACTTAATCCTGGTCAAGATTCTATTTGAAACTTAATGCATAATCTTTGAAACCTGATTTCTCCAATTCCAAATCGAGCATGCACTTTGTACCCAAGTCATACTGATAGAAAAACTTCGAATGTGTATATAATCACTGAAAGAGAATTTCGGATACGAGTCATTGCTAATATATTTTTTTCCATAAAAAGGGAGGGAAATTAAGAGATGGATAGTAATTAGTGCATACCAAGGTGAGGAAAGCAGAAAGTAAGAGCATCATATCATTACTTGGAAAAAGTGACTATGATTTTCAGGACATCATTGTTTGCAAGCACGCTATTGGAATAACATTCTGCACAATGAAAACATTTCAGAGCGAGGGGAATTGCAGGAATGGAGAAGAAGAACACTTTTTTTTTTCTTTTATTCTAACCTTTGAATTGTACTGTGGAAGTAGCCGAGAGAGACTGCGAAACATATGAAAATCCAGTATCCGCTTTATGTAGTACACTAAAAGTGTCCACTGATAAGAATGATAGTAAGCCTCAAATTGTACCTATCTGAGAAGATACATTGTCACACGTTTTTCTGACTCCTTTTCTATCCTTAAAATGTTTGATCATCCTATATCATAAAACAACAAACCAACTCCAGTATTCCCTACACAAAAGTTGAACGTATGTGACTAATGTAATGCTTGTAATAAGATAATATGCCGGTAAAAGCCAAAATGATATTGTAAGGGCATAAATGAAAAAGGAAAAACAAAATGCTAACTGTTCTCCCAAATTGATGTATATAAGTTTCTAACTCACCAAAAGGCAAATGCTACAGGACAGAATGAGAACAGTTAGATCAATAACCAGCAAGAAATCTCAAGTATACAAACTTAACAAAAAGTTTACATATCGAAGCCCTAATGATCAACTGCACATCATTGACATTCAAAACACGTGAAGCTACATTTTTCGCAACCAACGTAATTATGATAAAAAAACGTTATGGGCTACTCATTTTAAGAGGTATGTGAAATTATGCAGTACAAACGCACGGTAATTGCATATCTCATTTTAAATCGTGTCATCTGTCGAAAGAATGGACAATCATTAGGATATGAGGAAAAAAAACATCAAATTATTCATTGGTGCTAACTTGGTATGGGTAATCTAAGTAAAAAATCTTATTTGTCTCTAAAAGTTCACAGTTATAATTCATTGGCATTGTAATATTAAAATTCCTCTAACTACGATTGTGAAAAATCAAAGAAACATTGAAAACACATTCAACATTAATAGATGGAAGAGTATTTAATTGATATACCCTTTAGCATTACTAAAATTCGTAATAAACAAAGGGATTGAAACCATACCTTTTGGATAGAAACCGTAAACATTATGGAAGAATAAACAACCATCCCGATTATTGAAAAAAAAAAAACATGCTTATGATTTGAGTTAGATGTTAATACTTCCCTAAGATCACCTGAAACAATACGAGATATGAATTTATCTAATTTAGAAACTTCACGAACTTGAAATAAATTTGTCAGAAAGACCATCCTTAAATGAAAAAGAAAATACACTAACCTAGATATGTTATTAGTTAGATATGAATTTATTTCTAGGTTAGTGTATTTTCTTTTTCATTAAAAACATTTATTATAAAAAGTGCTTATTCTTATAATTTGTCTACAGGTTGGTATTAGGCCATGGCAGTGATCCCTCACATTTGATTCCTTAAATTCAGAGAGGAGAATCTAAGTTCCAACTGTGAGCATCTAATCGAATTAATACAAACAAATACAACAAACAAAATATAAAGTACGAGGTCCTAGTACTAAAGATACGGCTTGTATTTAGAATGAGCGTGTCGTGGCATTCACATTGTGGGTTATACGACTAACAGCAGTTCAAAATTCATAAGCCACTCTTACCTATTGCTTGTTCAATTCCCATGACCATGGATGCCTTGAAAAATTGTAGCATGCCTGTAGAGATAAGATTATTTTTTTTTCCGTGAATATTAAAAGTAATGAGATAATAAAAAAGATAAAGAAAGAGAGATAAAAAATGACAATGGTGAAGAAGTTGAATAGAATGACAATGGTGTGAACAACAACACAACATGGGCTCGAAAACACTCATCCCTATATATATGTCTAATGCCTACTTGAAAGAAAATACAGAAAGTGTTTATTAAAAACAAAGAGTCGTATTAAAACATACCAGTAAATTCAGTAATAGAAAAAAATTTGTTCAGAGATAGGAACTCTAATCAGAAAATCCAAGGGGAAGGCAGTACATAATGGGAACTTCAATTCGTTGCTATATGGTATTGACGAATTTTTGATCGAGATATGGTATTGAAGCATAAATAAAAAAAGATGGAATTCACGAAATGAGGGAGCGTGGGTGTTTGACGCAATGAAATGATGGATAAATGAAATTAGTTCGAGATAGAAAGAGATTAGTTATTTTGGTAGAGAATGTGATGAACGGTTATAGTTTATATTGTGGGTAAAGTGCGCGAAGCGGTGCCGGTCTGTTTAAATTGCTCGAAAGGGTAAAGTGCAAACTTATATTACATGATTAAATGATATTAGAAAACGAAAATGAAAGAAAGTATTACCTTTGATTCTGAAAATGGAAAACAGGGTTTAAATTTCTGTTCATTGGTTGCAAAGTGTTTGATTTGAGCTTTTGAACTTAACGGGTTTTAATTGGGAATATCAAGAACGGAGAAGACGAACGATTGGTTTACTTTTTTTTTTTTAATTGGGAAAACTGCGAAACGGTGTCTCTGTTTTACGAAGACGTTAAGTTTTATAGTTGTGGGAATGATTTAAATTACTGATTTACCCTTTCAATGAAGAGTAAAAAAAAAGTGGTTGTCTAACTTTCCGGTACCCTTGGAATTTAAAACTTTGGTCTAAAACCGGAAATACGGGAACTAATTGAAAAATCTGGTATCCGCTTTATATATATAAGATAGTTGTTTATAACCTCCAGTCCTGACTCTAAATATGTAAACTCGTATAACAATGCATTCACTGTATTTTAGCTTTGTTAATATTATAGTTTAGCTGGGTTTCTATATGTATCATGTCTACATTGCTCATCGGTTTTTCATGGCACAGTCAAAAGCTTGCATTTTCTGTCTTGAATCATAAAGTTTGGGTTATAATTGAAATTTGATTATTGTTAGCTATTGACGTATTATATGGATAGTCATGCCGCCCTGAAAAAAAAAAGTGAAAGTTGGCTCTAGACAACCTTCAATTAGGGTGCCCCAAATGGCATCTCATCGAATACGAAAAAACAAAAAAACAATGGTTGTAGAAGACCATATTGAACGTGGTGAACATGTTGTGGCTTCCTCGGATCGCGTTAATAGATACATAGATTGGTTCAACAATATTAGCCATCCTCGGATGCGGAATCCGAATCACTTTTCACAAGTTCATAGACTTCCACCTGTAAATTGGGTAAGATGTATATATATTTTTATTTCTACTCGTATTCGATTTCATTATGTACAAAAATATAATATATCTAATGGTAGTCATATTTGTGATATGCATTTAACTCTCAAATTACTTTATAGGAACTTATTGTAGCAGAAGCGACAAGGTTGCTTAAAGAATCGTTGGACACAAGAGGAACCCAAGATGTTCATGGGATGTGAGCACGTGAGAAGATGATATACAACGTTCTCCAATTCAAACAAATTATTCAAGAAAGTTCACAAAGTGGAGGTGGTGGTGAAAATAGTGGGGGTGGTCAAGATAATGGTGGAGATGGTGGTGAAAATAGTGGAGATAACATGGACATTAGACATGACAAAGTTAACAAAATGACAACTTGCAATGAGGCAGAAGAGAAAGAAATGATGGTGTTAATGTTGGTGTTATAAAAAATGCTTGTCAGAGGAGATATGGATAATTTTGTTATTAGTTTTAATATGTAACCATCTGATGTAGACTTCTTGTTAACCATCTTCTATATTTTTGTCTCTCACAAAGGTGTAATGTTATTAGTTTTAATATAAAGGATTAGGTCCTTCTTCTAAATGATGTCATGTCTATCTCAACTCTCAACAGGGTAAGAAAGAAAATTGGCCAATAATTATACTTGAAGACTATTACTTGAGTTGTTTCCTCTGGTATTGCTGGTTGTGAAGGTACGGTTGTACACCTGGGTGTACTATTTGAACTTTATTTGGACTCAGTTGGTAACAATGTCAGCTTTCAGTCTCTGTTAGCAAGTGTATTTTATTGCATTAAAATTCACAATACACTATCTCTGATTCTAAAGCCAAACTTGCAATGGATTGCTGCTCTAAAACTTGCAATGGATTGGGTCAGATTTTGGTTATCTACATCTGCGTTCCCTTAAGAAAAATAAAGCTAGTCACAAAATGAAGTCCAAACAATTTTGGTAAGTAAACTGAAACGATAAGGATTTTTTACAGTCCAGTTCAACCAACTAAAGCAGAAAAGGCTAACCTGATTAGAACGTCGTTTCTCTTTAAGTTAGTTCCGTTAAACCGATCTTAATGCAGGACCAGCAAAATCTAATCTAAGTGTAAGATAGTCCAGTTCAACCAACTAAAGCAGGAAAGGTTGGCCTGGTTAGAATGTCTTTTCTCTTTAAGTTAGTTTAGTTAAACCGATCTTAATGCAGGACTAGCAAAAATCTAATCTAAGTGTAAGACAATCCAGTCCAACCAACTAAAGCAGAAAAGGCGCCTGGTTAGAATGTCTTTTCTCTTTAAGTTTGTTCAGTTAAACCGATCTTAATCTAGGACCAGCAAAATCTAATCTAAGTGTAAGACAGTCCAGTCTAACCAACAAAGGTATAAAGGGATAGTCTAACTTGAACATCTTTATTTTTATAAGTTAGTTTAATTAAACCGTTCCTAATGTAGGACCGGTACATCTCATCTATGTATAAGACGGTCCATTCCAACCAATGAAAGGGGCATAGAATATCCCAATTTGAACATCTACTCTTTTTAAGTTAGTTACATTAAAATTTGAAATTTGAAATTTTGACAAAATATTTCGGTCCAACTTACTGAAGGTCATAATGTTAGCTCTATTAGGCTGGCATGGACGTCAAATATTAGCCTAAAAATATCATTTTAATACAGGACCAACACAATCTCCTCTCTTTATAAGACGATCCAGTCCAACTATCCAATGCAGATAAAGTTAGTCTAATATGAATATCTTTTTGTTTTAGGTTAGTTCTGCTAAACTGTTCTTAATGTAGAACCTACACAATCTCCTCTCTTTATAAGATGGTCTATTCCAACTATCCAATGCAGACAAAGTTAGTCTAATATGAATGTCTTTTCGTTTTAGGTTAGTTCCTCTAAATCGTTCTTAATGCATGACCAACACAATCACCCCTCTTTATAAGACGGTCCAGTGCAACCATCAAATACAGACAAAGTTAGCCTCATCTGAACGTCTTTTCTTTTAAGATTGGTTCCAATAAACCGTTCTTAATGTAGAACCAACACAATCTCCTCTCTTTATTGATTGAAACTTCTCTTTATTGATTGGTCGCCGTCTTGGTCATGTGATTGAAACTTCTCTTCATTAAATAGTTCATTTTCCACATTAAAAACATCATATGCCCATTCCATTTTACTCAATGTCATTAAAAAAAAAAGGGATAAAAACAAAAAGAGAGGTTTTAGGGTTGTAAATAGAAATAGAACAAAAGAATTTGAAAAAAAAGATGAATATGTGTAGAGAAAGAAGAGATGTGTGGGTTAAGTTTCTTTGGAGAAGGATGAGAATTAAAAATGTGTGGGTTTAAGAAAGGTTTCTTGAAAATAAAAGACCAAAAAAACAAAAGTTGAGTAAAAAGAAAAAAGTTGAAATTTGGGTGTTTTCACTTTTAAGTGGGGTCTGCCCTAATAGATTATTTGGGGACATGGCCGGTATTTTAATTTTTTTAAATGGAGTCTACCTTGAAAGATTTGGGGTTTGTGTATAGCAATCCCCTTTGAAAAGTAGATATTGTATGCATTCCATAAGTAGCTTTAGTCAGTAATTAAGAAATGGATGTGTCAACATACATTCTTAAGAATGAATACATCTAGTATGGAAGTTAATCATGATTAAGACACAAAGAGATGGCCATCTCGCTCTAACAAATCTTCACATATGAAGTTAAGAACAGTTGAGCTGCTAAGATCTATTTCAGGATTGGATCACACTCAAGGGCGCTTTAATCATGCATTGGAGAGGATTGAACCGAAAACATCTGTTTAAATCAAAACCGGCTACTTTAGAATGTTGTGGGTCCTGTATTAATTATACTTTCTAATTAGCGCAGCTAATATTTAATACTGATGGGAAGTTTCCATGATGTTCATTAAATATGTTCACATATATATTATAGCTCTACCCTCTTCAATTGAGAAAATATTTCTAGAGTGTCTATGTGTTATGGCTAATTAAGAAAAAGTATGAGATAAAATAGGAAACAAATATTTATCTTTATCTTTAGATATATATTATAGCTATATCCTTACCAATAATTTTTGGAATACTCGGAGAGACTCCAACTTTTTCTACACTCTATTACTAATTATAAAAAAGTATTATATAAACTATAGCTAATTACGAAAAAACAATCACATCTAGAGTTTCACAGAGTCTCTAACTTTTCCTAAACATTATAGCCAATTACGAAAAAATAATCCCATCTAAAGTTTCACAGAGTCTCTAACTTTTCCTTAACAATATAGCTACTTACGAAAAAAAATATATGAGACAAAAAACTAAATTATTAAAAAAATAGTTTCCACTGAAAACGATTTTCCTAAAACACTTTCGATTTGATGTGTCATCCATTGTGAGATTTAGACATTTATTCATAGTTAAGGATTCCAAAAATCATAATTTTTGCCACAATAATTACGACATATTCCAATTAAATTTATGAATTTATAATTTTTCAATACTATAATGTAATATATATATATATATATATATATATAGCAGAATAACGAGATTCACTTAAAATGGACGTTGGGCTTAAATAAATTATATACCAAACCAAAACAAATTACATGTGAAAAATTAAATTATACAAAAATAACATCACAAAATATATAATAGAAAATGAATAAAAAAATTAACAACAAAGCAATAATGACAAATATTTTAAAATATATATAATACTGAATGAAACTAACATCAAATAACAATTAATGGGAAACTGAAAACTGGATGCAAATGCATCGAACTAACCTCAAATAATATTTAACGATAAATTAGAAACTCAATGCAAATACAAGCATTAAACTAATCTTAAAAAGTAATTAATAGAAAATCGGAATATGGATACAATTGCATTAAACTAACCTCAAAGAATAATTAACGGGAAATCAAAACTTGGATGAAAATACATCAAACTAACATAAAAAAATAATTGTTGGGAAATCAGAAACTGGATGCAAGTGCATTGAACTAACCCTCAAAGATTAAATTAACGGGAAATTGAAAATTGGATGCAACTGCATTGAACTAATCTCAATAAAAAAATTAATTATAAATTGGAAACATAATGCAAATGCGTGGAGCTAATCTTAAAGAATAATTAACAGGAAATCGGAAATTGGAAATCAGATGCAACTGCACTGAACTAATCTCAAAAAATAAACTGGATGCAAATGCATTGAACTAACCTCAAGAAATAATTAACGGAAATCAAAAACTGGATGTAAATTTATTGAACTAACCTCAAACAATAATTAACGATAAATTGAAAACTATATGCAAATGCAACCTTATCAAATAATAAACGAGAAATCAGAAACTGGATGCAATTGCATTAAACTAATCTCACAGAATAATTAATGGGAAATCAGAAACTAGATGCAAATGCATTGAACTGACCTCAAAGAACAATTAACAGGAAATTGAAAATTGGATGCAAATGTATTGAACTATCACAAATAATAATTAACAAGAAATCGAAAACTAGATGCAACTACATAATGAACTAACCTAAAAAAATAAATAACGGGAATAAGAAATTGGATGCAACTGCATTGAACTAACCTCAAAATATAAATAACGGAAAATTAGAAACTGGATGCAAATGTATTGAACTAACCTCAAAATATAGTTGGGTTATATATTGTAGGAATGTCTTGATAAGTATAGTTTTGCATTTAAAATGGTGTTTATCTTATCTCCACTACACCATAACTGTATTTTTGTGACAGAGGCTTTTGAGATTTGTGATGCCAAAATGGCGTCAGAAATTTTTGTGACGCCAAAATGGCGTCAGTATTTGGTTTTTAGTGTTACAATAAATAAAAAAGTTGTTTTATTTTTTCAAGAAAATACTGAAAAAAATAGTGATGGCATATAGGCGTCAAAGGTATAAATATTTTAGCTAATAAAAAATTAAAACTAGCGCACGTGTTCGCAAGTGAGGCGTCACACCCAAAAGACTTCGGTTTCTTCTCGATCTCAACTCTCTCTCTGTACTTGACTTCTCAAATAAGCCCTAGGGTTTTTAGTAGAAGAATGGAAAATGGATTGTGCTAACATGAAAAGTTCAAACTCATATTCGTCAGTTTGAAGCCAAGTTTCTATTATTTGCTCTCAAGCGTTCAACGATCTTCCCAGTCATTGTAGCCCTCTCAATTTTTCAGGTGGTATCCGTTGTGGATCATGGACAACAAGAGTTCAAGTCTTGCCAAACTAATTGCTAAGTCCATTTGAAGGTAACTATTTCTTCAATTTCCCCCAAATTTCCTCAATCAATTGTTAGGGTTTTCAATTAAGCTCAAGAAATGGCAAACGGAACCGAAAAACAAGTAATTTTTTTTTTTATTTTTTGATTCGTAGTTATTTTTATAAATTGATTTTGGGTTATGAAATTCATTGAATTGTGGATTTTGCTTCACTGTGGGTTTGGCACCGCAAGTGGAATTGGATTTTGTATAGTTCTGAAAAAATTTCAATGTTATGTACTTCTATTGAAGAGTTTTATACTCTATATTTGGGAATATTTCTGAACTATTAATCACTTTGCTTGAACCTAGAGTTGCAAATCATATATCCAATTTTGGATCGATTATACAATTTTCAAGCTAGTGCACATGTAGGTATTATGAAAAAAATGTAACTATTTGAACTGCAACTTAAATGTCTGTATTAGGTGGAGATTGCTCTGTATTCTGTAATAATCTACATTAATTAGGTGGAGATTACTCAGCTCATTTAGAGGTAGGGATGGTAAATTAGTAGAGCTGCTCAAGCTTGGTTTGTTAGCTCGTTCAAATTCAACTCGACTGTGTTATGATATGCACAGAGTATGAACATATTTTAAATCTTGTACATCTAAAACAAGTCAAACACTCGAACATGAAAATATTGAAACTCATTGACTACCATCCTACAACAGTAGACTAATTGAGATACTTGAGCTCAGTCTAGCTCAGATACTATCTAGCTCACTCAAACTAGTGCCAATTACATAATGAGTCGAGAGCCTCAACATACTTGTGTCGTAAATCAAACAATAATTATATGGTTGTAAATCAGAACATGCCTGTAAATCATCGAATGATCTTTGTGGACCCAAAGCCTTTATTTATTTTTCAAAATTTTAGTTGCTTGAAGGTATGTTTTTTGAACTTCTAACATTAGTTTTCCACTTAAAGTATGTTTCTTTATTATTATAATATGATGTCTAGTTTCCTTTCTTTTGTTTTGGTTTTTGTATAGTTTGTTTACTCTATAAGTATTGAGCTTGTGTTTTTCTTTACAGTGATAGATTACAATTTATTGATATTGTCTAGCTAGTATTGTTCAATTGAGAATTATAGTTAGTTTTGATATCCTTTGTTTCAATGTGTGTTCATATCAATGTTGAAACCAGCCACTTTTGATTACTTCTTTTCCTTCAAAAGTTGGAATCTTTAGCGGCATTTTCATTTGTGGGTGTGCATTATATTTTACAAGAATAAATCTATAGGTTGATCATGTTGTGTAGTATGTTCATACTCTGTAAATGTAGATCATTCCTAAAGGTTATCACTTAGAACTTATATAATTTGGTATTGAGATGAAGTAAATGGCATAAATCTGGTATTGAGGTAATAGGCACAAATTGTCTATTGTTATTGGATTGTTTCAAGTTTAGTTGTTTCATTGACGATGCTTAGTGTAGTGGGTGTTTACGGATTTCAAACTTTGGTTTTACTTGATTTTGGTTTGGTTAGATATTGCTCCTCTAATCCTTTATTTTTTGGTCAGGATGCTAAAGGAGATAATGTGTATTTAAGCTTTTGGAAGGGATAGGTGTTACTAATTGTCAATGTTGTTTCTCAAGGTACTTTATATTCTTATTTATGTCTGTATTAAGAAATTTTCTCAATGTAGTTGATTGGGTTTGGTCATATTACAAGTGTACAGCTTGATTCTACCAATACTCGGCACAACCACTTTATGATCAGAAGTATTGGTTGTCTTTGTAGATATTTGATCATTGTTCAATTTTAGTTGCATTGTATAAGACGTGTATTAGGGTTCTTGGGATGTTGTTTGAATATTTATAGTTTTCTTATTTTAGTAGTTAGGTTTAGGACTGAGGTATCTTTTAGTAGTTGTTTGTATCTTTTAGTAGTTGGGTTTAGGACTGAGGTATAAGGTTTTATATTTGGTTGGGATGTATTCTTATTAAAATTTCAGGTTATGACAGGTTTTATATTTATGAAATATCGATAATACAGAGGAGACTTTGCCGAAATTTTTTCAGAAAAAGTCACATATTTTAGGTATATATTTGTTTGGGATTTAGGGCGTTACATATACTTAGATCTAATTTCACATGTTCCTTTTTATTGAGTACCATTATTGACATAGCTAGAACCTTAGGTAACAATGCATAAAATCAGTCAACGTTTTTGCGTATTCTTATTTTTTGTTACTCATTTATTTTATCTGTTTTTATGCATATATGAACAATTTCTCCAAATAGTTAATTATGTCTTTTCATGTTGTGTCACTAACTATTTAATTCACCTGCCTTTTAATTTTGTAGTTATATAGTTTGGTAGTTTATTTGTTTTAGTCATTTTTTATATGGTGGGTACTTACATCGGTTTGAAGTTGACTGAAAAAACAATATGATAGGTCTTTTATATCGTTTTTTAGCCGATATAAAAGGGTGTTTCTTTTAGTAGTGAGTCTATCTAAACTCTGTTGTTAAATGAAACAATCAACGTATATGACATTTGTTTGTTGCCTTGAAGAATGCAAGTGGTCCATATGCAACAACTTGGAAACTTTCTAACAAAAATTTTTTTTCTAGGTAGTTGTAAGCTCAATGTAATGTATTTTTTATATTGTACTTTTCTTTTGGAAAATGTAAGTACTTAGTGTTTACTAGTGACTAGAGAACTTTAACAGTGATAGAATGAATGCTATATTTTTGAATAAGAATTATGGTGTACTTGTGCATTTTATGGAGTAATTTGTTTTTTAAATTTGTTGTCTTCGCCAGTTCTATAGGGGTATATGTATGAATAGCAAATAATATTTTTTTAAAAAAATATAAAATCAGATTAGTGACGCCAAAATGTCGTCACAATTATTTGTGACGCCAAAATGATGTCACAAAAAATAGTGACACCAAAATGCTATTACAAAAATTATTGACGCCAAAATGGCGTCACAAAAAAAATGACGCCAAATTGTGACACCATATTTGTGACGCCAAAATGGAGTAAAAAAAAGTTGTTATGTGACAAGCTTCTTTTTGTGTATGTAGATGGTGTATGGTTGTTGAACAAAATAGAAGCGTATCAAAACCTAATTATCCCTTAATAAGTAAAGGATGAGTAGGGTATCGTTCCACTTTTAAGTGTATGTTATGTGAAGGACAGGACTGGAAAAGGGGTTTAAGGGATTAAAAACTATGATTATAGAGATTTTAGATTCTAATGCTAAACTAAACTAAATTAATTAAACCATTGAGAATTTATAAGAGAGGGAATTCAAAAGATTAGAATCCACCAATACTTTTAATCTATGACCTTCTGCTTCATGGTTGTTCTTACAAGTAGACTACAATTAGGCAATCGAGCGAGTGTCGATGCCCTTTTGGACGAAACATCGTTAACAATTAACTCTACTTAAGGTTGTTCCTATGTTTATGCTATTAATATCTTCTTTCCTTTTATGTAAGCTCGGACAACCATTCAATGTACTACCAAGAGCAACATCAAGGAGTACTTCCTAATAGGGCGACCATTCAATGAATCACCACTTAAGGCAAACACAAAAAATACTTCCCCTAGGAAGCCATTCCCTGAGCTACCCCTTCTAAGGCAACACAAAGAATACTTCCCTAACTCTAAAGAATTATAATACTAGAAGAAAAGTAAAGAATACTAGCATGATATTAATATTGCAAAACATAAACCCTATTCTATACTTCCATCCCCTGGTGTGGGCAATAGAACTAATAACTAAAAACATAAAGAACTAACCTGATTGAAGAACACCATGAACTAGAAGAATCATTAAACCTTAAGCACTGGCTTCATCTCCTCCCTTGAAGGAGAAGATTAGCCTTCCATAGAGAAGGAAGAACACGAAGAACAAGAAGAAGAAGAGTCGAAGAACATAAGACTAGAAAGACTAATTTATTAAGACTCAGCTAGTTAAAACCGATATTTTATTATTAATATCTCTCTGCCTCAAGTTCTGGAGACAAGAGTATAAGTGAATTGGCAAATTACATGAGGCACGTAGGTCCTCTATTTATAGAAGTTACAATGAGCTCTAGAGACATTCCAAACCGTCATTTGTTTCCTAATACAAATAGACTTCTTTCAGAGTCCAACTTCGTCTCCAAAATTGAGAAGGAATTGGCTACAGTGTTGATTCATGTGTCTGGACGCACTATTCATGCATCTCAGACGCAAGCAATGCGTTTGGACGCTCGATCCATGCGTCCCTAGACGCGTTAGCCGATTTTGTCTATCCTTCTATCCTCTTTTGTGGGCTTTGGTCCAAGCAACGAATCTTTTGGCCTTGGGCTTCCAAAAACCTTTAAAATAGGTCCAAGTCACATCTTTAGTAGCTCCAATTCCTTGGCCTTCTCCATGATTGTCCATGGGCTTCCCATGTCCTTAATGCTCTGAATTGCTCCGTTTTACCCCTTTTTCTCTAATATTCCAAAAAAAAAACTCTCTTTATTATTGGGAACTTCTTACTATTCAAGTAGTTTCAATATATATATGAACTTCGCATTATTAGGCAATCTCGCAAAACTTTAATCAAACTTCTATTATTAAACAACAAAATGAAGTTGAAGGGTTTTAATCAAAGGTGAGTTTTTTTTAATGAAGAGTGAGGTTTTCACGTTATAAAAAATTTGGGATGAGTGATCAATATAATATTAATATATAATAGTTATGCATATTTACAAATATTTTTCAGAATAATTAATATGACAACACCCGTTCGTAGATAATTTTTGAAGATTTCACATAGTGAGTTATGACTAATTTACAGCATAATTAATGGAAAATCAGGAATTGGATAATCTTCGATGATCCCACATAGTAAATCAAGCATAATTTATTTTTTATGCCATGTTTGCAAGGACACTACAGATGGATCAGTAAAAGTTGATATTACACACCACATTGGATAATTAAAAGAAAATCGGAAACAGGATTCAAATGCATAACTGAGCTCAAAGAGTAATTTACGGGAAATCGGAAACTTTATACAAATGAAATAAACTAAACTCAAAAAGTAATTAACTAGAAATCTGAAACTAAATGCAATTGCATTAAAGTAACGTTAGAGAATAACTAATGGGAAATTAAAAACTGGATGCAAATCCTTGAAAAATATTGAACGGGAAATTGGAAACGGTATGCAAATACATAAAACAAACCTCAAATAATAATTAATGAGAAATCGGAAACTGGATGCAAATTCATTGAACTAAACTCAAAAAATAATTAACATAAAGTCAAAAATTGAATGCAACTGCATTGAACTAACCTCGCTCATAGAATAATTGGTGGAAAATCAGAAACTCAATGCAAATGTATTGAAATAACCTTAAAGAATAGTTAACGGGAAATAAGAAACTGGATGTAATTGCATCAAACTACCCTCAAAGCATAAATAATCAGAAACTAGATGCAGATGTATTGAACTAATTAACCTTAAATAGTTATTCACGGAAAATCGGAAACTGGATGCAAATGTAATGAACTAATCTCAAAGACTAATTAACGAAACATTGAAAATGGGTGAAACTGTACTAAACTAACCTAAATGAATAATTAACGGGAAATTATAAATTTGATGTAACTGCATTGAATTAACCTCAAAAATTAATTAATGGAAAATCAGAAACTTGATGCAAATACATTGAACTAACCTCAAAGAACAATTAACATAAAATCGGAAATTGGATACAACTGCATTGAACTAACCTCAAAGAATAATTAACGAAAAATAAGAAACTGGATGCAACTGTATTAAACCAATGCCTAATATTTCGAAATCGAGCGATATTTCGGACCCTTCAAAAAACGAAATATATCGGAAATGTCGATATATCTCTTTTTGTTGATTGGTCAAAAAAAAAATTGTGTCAATATATCGGGAAATATTGTCGATATATAGCGATATATATCAGAAATATCATAAAAAATAATAAAAAATTAGTCAAACATCGATCAAAGTTAACAAAGTCGGCGGTCAAAATCGGATATATCGGTCAATATATATTGATATATCTGAAAACCCGATATATATTGGTTTAAAATTATATCAATATATCCATCCGAAATATCTTAATATCTTTATATCGGAGGGGCCAAAAACCGAAATATGTCGCCGATATATCGGTCGATATTTTCGGCCTTACATTAAACTAAAATCAGAGATTAACTAACAGGAAATCATAAATTAGATGCAATTGCATTTAAAAAATCTCAAAGAATAGTTAACTGGAAATCGGAAACCGAATGTAATTACATCGCATTGACCTCAAAGCATAAATAACTAGAAATTATAAACTATCGAACTAAGCTAGAAAAAATAATTAACGGGAAATCAGAAACTGGATGCAGATGTATTAAACTAACCTCAAAGAGTAATTAATGGGTGTACGCACAAAAATGTGTACCTAGGTCTATGCAATTGATTTTAGAGTCGCCACTATCTTTATTAAGGAAAAGTTGAGTAAAACCTATGTGAAGGACTAGCCCTTGAAACTAGATGATTATTGGGTTTGGGAGTCAAGGTACGATGTGGGAAGGTGTTAGGGCACTCCACGCCGCTGGTAAAACCAAAATTTTACTTCTATTGAGGTGTAATGTATTAAGATAGGCAAACGAAGAAAGCGTGAAACATTAATCTACCAAGTTGGATGATCTTCACTAAATTATTAAAAAACTAATAACTATATGCTATAATAAAACTAAAAAATAATAATCCTAATATGCAATACTAATTAAAATAAAAGAGAAAAGAAAGATGTCACCTTGTTTAGAATGTTGCCTCATACTTGATTGTAGATTGATTGATTGTTGATAAATGATGATGATAAACTTGATTTGGAATTGGCAACTATGGATTGAAACAGGTGATTTGAGAAAAAAAATAACTTTTGGTGAAAAGAAGCTTCTACTGAAGATCGAAAGAGGAGAAAAGAAGACTAAAGACGAAGAACACGAAGAACTTCATTAGAAAAACCTCAAAGTCAAAATTTTACCTTCAACTCCAGATTAAACTAAAGAAATTCTACTCTAGAATGATGAACTAGAAAAGAAAAAGAAAAGAAGAACATTCAAGAAAAGAAAACTACTAGGCTATTAGCTCTGAATAGCTAGGTCCAGATTATTAACTCCGAATTCCTAGCTCCAGATGTTTTTTGTGGGTGAATGAGACCCATATTTATAGCTTTTGAGCGTGAATTCAAATATAGTAATGAGTTTGATCCAATGGCTGAGTGTTGATGAAGAAAAATCCAATGGCTTGATATCTTTCTAGATGCACCTCCTAAATCTGTCCCTTGATTCAAGAGGTGGGATAAGGGGTGCGATCTTGGCCCTTGATCTTTGGATCTTTTAGATGGATTAGGGCAAATAATCAAACCCTACACGTCCTTAATGAGCCCATAATCCAGGGTTTCCAAACTTGGCTCCAAAATGGCATATTCTCTAGAATATTCTTAATTTTTGGGATCAAATCAAATCAAACAAATAAGGAAGGTTCTCTAGATTTTTGGAGGCTTGAAAATGGGCTATAAAACCTAATGAAAAGTTCCAACTCGAGCTGGATCCATAGCCCACGAGCACAAGTCCAAAATCCACAAAAAAACCCATTTTGACCATATTTTCAATACTGCAAATTCCCTTTGACCGGGTCAAAATTAGGCAAACTCTTCTTCACAAAAGTTGTTCATGAATCCATTAGGAAGGCCCATGAACTCTTAAAAGTACCCATAGATCGAAATCTTACTCCAATAATATATTGCACTGAACAGTGCGCACAACGTGCTGAAACGGGATAAGGCAAGATTAGGGTTTCTGAAATCCAAAAGGAACCTAGGCAAGCTTGTACTCATTTCAAAAGATTTTTCAAGGGGAATTCAAATATTAAATAATCTCATCCAAAGAAAGAGTGGAAAAAACGAGAATTGGGCTCCAAAGGGTTATAGGGGCATTTTGGTCATTTTCAGCTCAAAACTCAGAAAGCAACGAAACTTCAACCATAGCTAGAACATGATGAGGAGAGTCTAAAGACGCTAAAAGAAGATGAAAATAAAGAAGTTTGATGTAGAAATGAAGACTCTAGAAAGCAAATCACCTTATATGATCAAATTTAATTTAAGGCAAAATCGTGAATGAATTATGCCTGGGGTGCAAAAATGAGGTGTCTACAACGGGAGATTGGAACCTGGATGCAAATGCAATGAATTAATCTCAAAGACTAATTAACAAAACATTGAAAACTGGATGCAACTGTACTGAATTAACCTTAATGAATAACTAATGGGAAATCATAAAGTGGATGCAATTGCACTGAACTAATCTCAAATAATAATTAACAGAAAATCGGAAACTTGATGCAACTGTATTGAACTAACCTTAAAGAATAATTAATGGGAAATTGATAATTGGATGCAACGTACTACTTAAACATTGAACTAACCTTAAAGAATAATTAATGAAAAATCAGAAACTTGATGCAAATGCATAGAACTTATAACCCTAAAACATGTTTGCATTATATGTAGGGGAAATAAATGTCTCGATAAATATAGTTTTGCATTTTAAGTAGTGTTTATCATAATTTTTTTATTACGATTGGGAATGTTTTGCTATTCAAGTAGCTTCAATATTATCTTCGCCACATTGGACATTCTCACAAAACTTCAATTATTAAACCTAACAACAAAAAGAAATAGCTGGGATTTATCAAGGTTTGGTGCTTCATTTTTATAGAGAGTGGTGCAAAAAATTTGAATGAGTGGTTAATATAATTTTCATATCTCATAGATGTATATATAGTTGCTAATATTTTTTAAAATAATTTAATATAACGATATCCGTCAGTAGGGATCGGGTCGAAAAGCTAGTATATATATATATATATATATATATATATATATATATATATATATATATATATATATATATATATATTTTTATCTAAAAAGTAAGTATTAAACTTAAAAATAAGTACATAAGTAAAACTTTACCTATAAAATGAATTCAAAGCAAATTTTTTGTGGTTGTGAATCACTCATCGTAAAAGTTCATCCCTACAAAATTTCAGTTCATTTGAAAACCTCTAACATAAATAAAAATTATTGTCATCTTTAAAAAGAAATCTTACGGTCTAGAAATATTGAGTTTTTGCAATAATACTTTGCTAATGTTAGAGGTTTCCAAATGAACTGAAATTTTGTAGAGATGATCTTTACAGTGAGTATATCATATCCACAAAACATTGGGGTTGAATTCATTTTATAGGTAAAGTTTTACCTACGTACTTATTTTAAGTTAACTTAAGTAGCTAGTTTTTAGAGAATCTCTCTCTCTCTCTCTCTCTCTCTATATCTCTATATATATATATCTCTCTATATATATATATATATATATCAATTTCGTAAGAGACAACAAAAAAAACAGCAAAATTTCAGCCGTTGGATCCAAACAAATCCAGATCAAGATTAAAAAAATGAAATTTTGAAATGGACCTCACAAAATATGAAATTTTGGTGGAGAGGTCACAGAAACTCAACAAACAACAAACTCACGAGGGTTTTGAATTATTTCCTCTCTGCTCCAAATTAAACACGAAATCAAATAACCTTCATACAATTCGTCTAAATCATCTCCAAATTCAAACCACCGAAAATTCAAACCCAAAATCAAACCACCCCAAATTCAAACCATCGAAAATCCCATTTGGAGTTATGGATTCTTGTGTTGCTGATAAATGGAAAGGTTGTTGTGTTGCTAGTTAAGGTTGTTGTGGTGCTAATAAATTTTAGGCTTGTGAACAGGAGGGGGGGGCGGAGAGAGAAAAGAGGATCTAGTTTTAGTTTACTTTGTTGTTGTCAAGCTTTGATTGTTAAAAAAAAGATGAAAATTAGATTAGGAGGAGAAAAGGTATGCTAAGGAAGGCTGGGCCAGTAAGTGGCATGATGATGAAATTATTTTGAAAATTTTATGTTTCTTTGTATGAAACTATGATAGCTCTGTACATGACTGATTAACTAGTATTGTCTCAAATGAGATCACTTCTACTCTTTTGTAAGTTTGACTACCAGTTTGATTTACCAATTTTATCCTTTATTAGTTTGGGGATAAAATTGTTGCTGATCGAATCAAGCACGCTGGTCCTTAATTTGTTCTAATCGAATCAGATTTCTCTTCTTAGAAAATGTTATTAGTGCAGACTACAACCATCAGGAATGCTCTATCTTGCTGGATGACTTCAAACCCATGTTTACCATCCTGATTAGCTAGTGATTATGTAGTTTTTATTCATGCATCAATTCAAGAAGTTGTACTTGTTATTTCCATTGGTAATTCCTTTTGCTTCATAACTAATATATGTCAGAACTAAAATATATGTCATAACTACTCTATTGCTCTGATATATGTTAGAACTAAAATACGAAGTGTCTGCCAATGTCTTCTGCCAAAATGGTGTCTGCCAATAGCATACTTGATCAGAAGTTCCATTTCACATTCAATTTGAATGGTTTTACCATGTGATAAATTACACAAAAGAATTTTCAAAACTAAAATTACAGAAGTTCAGAACTAAAATCTGTCAGACCACCCCTAATACGAAAGATGTTTGCTTCTTAGCAACTGAGGGCAAAACTGCTGCAGGCCTTGTGATTTGAGGTATGACGAGTCAGGTGCTAGAAGTCATTATCATGTTTTATAGAAAAAGGTATGGAGCCAAAGACTGTCATACCACCAAATTTTCTACACATTCACAAAAATAATGAGGCTTCCAAACAATAACAGCATAGCCATATAAGTTTAACCAACAGAAGCGGCAACCAAGCAAACAAATGAAAGCCCGGTCAACCACTAGTACAAAGTGTGTAAAAGGCTTATCCGGATAAACTTTAAACAGAAAGGCACACACTCAATTGAGCTGAATTGGTACAACACATCGATATGACAATGTCGAAACACAACAAAATTATCTGCTTAGAACTATAACCTGTGCATGACTTTGAGAAAACTCTCACAGAACACACCCTTAACTCTGACAAAACTCAAAACTCTGACATAACTCAGCTTGCTTCAATAACCAATCCTTCACAACATCAGCTACATCATCGTAAGTGCAGAAGTCTTCCCAACAAGTAAAAACACCGCAAGATTCAATCCAACGCTACTGCAAAACTGCAGGTATGCAAGTAATCCCATCTCTAACAAACTACAAGCCCTAATACTCTTTGAGCGAGTTAAAACCAAAAAATTCAAAAGCAATGGATCAGTTTACACAAAATGGCAAAGAATAAATTCTTCAGAAGCATCGAAGGATCACAACCACAGCATAATCACTTTCATATATCAAGTAGAGGGTCAGAAAAATACCAAAATGCACAAAGCATGTGCACCTGTCTAACATATCATAGATTACGTATTAACCAACAAACCAAGCAACCTAGCAACCAAAAATACTTACATTTCACAAATTACATCTTATTTTTCTCTAGACATTTTCTCGAGTCATGGTTAGCAATCTTTCCATAGTTTCTACAAACTTTTCTTGGATTGTTTAGGGCTATCTCTCTGGGGGATTTCCATCTATCCGCTTTCTTCTTCCTCCCTTTTTTTTGAGAAATGTTGAGATTCAAAATCAATATATGAAATAAAGATTTGGAAGTCAAAATCAAATAAATTTTTATATCAAATTAAACATTAAAATAAATCAAACAACATTAAACACTAAACCTATAAGTGCATACGTCTTCCCCATTTTCAAATTTGTGGCCCTTAATCTTGGTTTCTTAGACAGTTGCATCATACAATGTTACATCATTTACGCCAAATACTTTAGAAGCACAAACAGTCGTTTTGTATATTAGCACACACCACAGCAGCACACACACACACTCATGCAGTACACCAGCAACAGCAACACAACACAACACCACACCAGCAGCACAACACCACACTAGCAATAGCAGCAGCACACCACCACCACTCCACAACACCTACCACACCACCTGACTACACACACTACATTACCACACCATGCACACCACTCTACCATCAGCACCACACACAACACTACTCACACACCACTCTACCACCAGCACCACACACAACACTACTCACACACCACTCTACCACCAGCACCACACACAACACTACTCACACACCACTCTACCACTAGCACCACACACAACACTACTCACACACCACGCACACAACTCTACCAGCAACATCAACACATTGAACTAGTACCACCTGCACACACTCATATACAATCACACTAGTAACACCAACACATTGAACCACACACTCACACCAGCATCACCAACACATTAAACCAATACATCCATAAAAAAGATTAAGGATACTGGTGGATTTGAATCACCATCACCTGGGATATGTGAAGGTGCACTCCAACTCCCACGGGCTCTCCCATTTGAGCTAAAGATCCATTATGTGTTTTCTAACTTAACTAGTTTATGGCTATATCGTGAAACCTTCAAATAGAGTTGTTAGTGGTGAACTTATACCCCTTTCCTGACACCAATCGACTTCGAATCAAGTTTAGAATAAGGTAGCTTGTTCAAAGCATGTACTGCGTCACATGACAAGAAGAAATGTTCAATATTTTAACGATGCTATACTGGAAAAGTTTGGAAAGTAACAAGTAAATTAATTTGTGCACATAAACGACTAATTTAGTATTTACACGATAAGTTTTCAACAAACAAGTTGCCATTGCGAAATAAAATTTGAAAACACCTTCTAAATACATATGCAGAAGAAAGAAAACGAACTACATGAAGTGATACACTCATATTACTAGGGTAGGACTAAGCAAACAAATCTCAAACTATTTGATTATAAAATGAAAGGTGTAATTTCTTATGATTTTAAAAAATATAAGTATCTACCTTTAATGCACGTGGCACCCACATCTTCCAAGTATCGTCGTGCATCAAACTTCAAGTCTGATCCAATAGAGATCCACCTGTTTAGGAGAGTAGAGAGAAGTATACCCACGTCAAAACATAAAACCTTCCAGAACAAAAGAAAACTAAAACATCCAATCAAGAAAATAAAATTTAATTGTTGTTTGATTTCGTAGTTTATGGATATATGTCGGTGTTTGATTTCGAAATTTTATGTTTTTATCAAATTTAGATTTAGGATGATCCAACAGCCAAAATTTTGCTGTTTTTTTGTTGTCTACTAAATTTTGACTTGGTGACTGGTACTTGAATAGCTACGAACTATCATACTGTAATGGATCGCTTCTAATTTTTGATAGTATTGGCAATGCTCCCTTGATAATTTTTTTTTTTTTTTTTTTTTTTTTTTTTTTTTATAGGAAACACTTCCAAACTAGGAAGTACTCCCTAGAGATTGCATACATAATTTAATCAACGACCTTGCAGTAGCAGGGTTTAAACTATAGTGGGGGGCTCACCTTCCCCTAGCTGCTAGTGCATCAACTACAAAGTTTGAGTTTCTACTAATATAAATGAAGGTACAATCATTCAAAATAGAAATATTGACATAAATGTCGTGAGACACCGAAGTAGCTCCCCAAGATAGGTTTGTCCCTCTACGCTCTAAAATCTCAGCAACTATCTGACAGTCCGTCAAAATGGTGATGTTCCGGATCTGCATGCGCTGTAAAAGCTCTAGGCCTCCTCGGATGGCTCGAGCCTCTACCTCTTATGGATCAGCACTTCTATCTCTGTTATGTCCTACACCAATGCAATAACCAAAATTATTTCAAATGA
The DNA here is from genome assembly GCF_015680905.1 of Coptis chinensis. Taxonomy (NCBI): domain Eukaryota; kingdom Viridiplantae; phylum Streptophyta; class Magnoliopsida; order Ranunculales; family Ranunculaceae; genus Coptis; species Coptis chinensis. The sequence continues at coordinate 62,292,203 of NC_141464.1, read as the reverse complement.
CAAAACCTAAACCTACCTATTTAGTATTACTATGCCACGAGGCATCTGTAGTGAGGTAGCAACATTTATCGATTATATGAGGCGAGACATTTACATGTTTGTTTCTAGCAAACGGTTTCTCAGTGTTAGTGATGAAAGTTGAAGCTTTGGAGATGATGCCAAAAAAATTTGTTTGTTTGTTGTTGAAGATAATATCATTCCTGCTAGTCCATATGGAGTACATGATTGAGGCGAGTTCACTTAGGGTGTCTTTAATATCATTTTTAAAATTGAGCATAGTGGTGATATTTGTGATGATGGAGATGATAGCTAGAATCATTGCTATTCCAATGATCGGTTCTGATAGAGAGTTTAGAACCATACCATATATGTCTGAGCATGACACAATGAAAGAGTGCATGACGAGTAGATTCCATCTGATTACTGCAGCGTGGGCAAGTAGCTGAGGGGATGATATTCTGATTTAACAGATTTTCTCTTGTGGGCAAGTTGTTTTTGATTGCTTTCTAAAAGATCAATTTGACTCTCTCTACTATGTTGAGATTCCAGATGCTTTTCCAAAGTTGTCAATTTTGGTTTTGTTCTATTTTCACTTAGGTATTTGTAAACAGACTTCACTGTTAATTCCCCATTTGTTTCCTTTGACCATCTGATAGAGTCGTTCTATTCTTGTCGACTAAGAGGCACTTTCAGAATTTCCTTGACAGTGGCTTGGAGAAATATGGTATCCAAAACATTTCTTTTCCAAGAGCGGTTTTCTGGATCAATGAGGTCGGTTACGCGCCTATATGGACCTACAGGTGGCAAGGGTCCATGGGTTTGTTGTATGGTAAAGTTTGTATCTGATAAGAGCCCAAAATTGTATTTTTAAACCCTTAGTAATATTACATTTAGACCAATTATGCTTATAATAAATAAGAGTTAATACTGTTTACGTGCTTTTATGTATTTCAGGTATTGGAGTCAAATATGCGATGAAATATGTCATTTTTGTGAGATAAAGGAGAAAAGGTTGGTTGCTAAGAAGTTCTATGATTAAAGGCCAAGATTCAAGGAGAAAAAGCCTTTTAAAAGCCCAGTCAAAGCTGAAAAGTCAAAGTTAACGCAGGCAGAAATAAAACAGAAAATTTAACAGAACTTCTGCAGACCATATCTTTAGATTCAAACCTCGGAATTGTGCCTATTATATGTCAAAACGACCTGCTCAGAAAGAGCTTTCTAATGGTCTAGGCCTTGATCCAATCAGAGGAACAGAAGTAAACCAAAAGGCTATTGTAGTAAGTTCCAATAGAGAATCCCTTTTTGGACATATGTAATTAGGTTTTGGGCTTGATTTCATGTCCCAAAACATGGCTCCAAAGTCCATGCACGAAATTGTAGACCTAGCCCTCTCCTATATAAAGAGGACTAAGGCCAAACTCTTAGGATACCTAGGACCTTAGTTATTAATTCATAGACTTAGTTAATTATTCAGTACTTAGTTTTTAATATAGTTTTTAATTCTTAGACTCTCTTCTATTAGATTAATAAAGCCAAGTTATATTGTTTCAATGATGTCTTCTTTTTATTATTCTATTCATGATAGTCTGATGAATCTGAGCTAAACCTCCATTAGAGGGGTTTGATGAAGCTTTGATAAAGACTTGATGTGTTAGTTACGATTATTGCTTATTTAAGAGTTTCACTGTAGAGGTTAGTTTATTCACCATGAGAATGGGTTAAACTTCCTCTCATGCTAATTATTAGTTGGTTAGAGATGCCATGAATAGTTAGGAATCAAATATTTAATCTTTATTGGTTAAGATTGCAATAATCTACACTAGCATATTAGGAATCAATCAAAGTGGAATCAAATCCCCCTAATCCCTTATCCATATTTACATCTTAGTATTTAATTGTCATTGTATAAGTTAGAACATCTTAATTAGTTCAATCACCATATTAGTATAATTACAATCCATTACTCTCATTGATATTGTTAGAATTGATTAAACTAGCGAAACTTTACGTTTAAACAACTAGGAGTGGAATGAATTCTCTACTCCACATATTGCATGATAAACGAGAGTAAAACTTTGATCTTCGAGTAAATCCTTAGCTTTTACTTCTGCCTAGCATAATTAGTTAAAAGTAGGAGTAAAGACTAGTTTTTACATTTATCAATATCCAAGGATCGAGCCAGATATCAATGTCATTTCCAGTCCCAATATGCTAACATAGCTTAGGGAGGATCTCATCTCTTGCTTTAAGTCAAGGCCCAAAATATTGATATCGATGAATATATCGGTGTACCCAAAAACCGATATATATAAGATATATCGGAAATATCGGATATATCCATTTTTTTTGTGACTAGTCAAAATTTTGTTTTGTATGTCGATTTATCGGAAATATCGTCGATTATATCGGAAATATTGTCTATTATATTGGAAATATCGACAATATATCGGTCAAAGTCAACAATATTTGGTCAAAGTCAACAATATCGATCAAAGTCAACAATTTATATCGGATATATCGTATATATCGGTCGATATATATCGTTATATCGGAAATTCTGATATATATCGGAAAAAAAGGGTTCTATATTCGGTGGATATATATCGGAAATATCGATGTCGGTGTACCAAAATAGCGATATATATTGGTGATATATCGGATATATCGCCGATATTTTGGTCCATGCTTTAAGTATACCTTGTCATATCATATCTTGGAAGCCCCTCGTCTAGGGCACTTTACTCTCAAGATCGAATTTCCAGGAATGTACTTCTTTAGTAGGCTTACCACCCAAGGTTTGTCTGCCTCTTTAAGGATTATCCAAAATAGTTTAGCTTGAAGAGCGATATTGTGATGAGATGCATGCCTTATCCCCAAATCCCCACTTGATTTGTGTTGTGTTCTTTTCTTCCCCACAGGAAACTAGCATTTAGAGAATCCAACTTGTTACATGTAGAGGTTGGCAGTTGGAATACTGACATCATGTAAGAGGGGATGGCCGAAGTAACTGCTTTAATGAGCGTTAATTTTCCGGCGTGGGAGAGAAGTTTGGCTCTCCACCCTTCCATTCTCTGAAAAACTTTTTTTAGCACTTCATCAAAATCAATAAGACTCTTCCACCTGAAGATTAACGGGGATCCCAAATATTTTTCATGGGTGATTGTTTTCCCAATTTTCAGATTTCTTTTCATAATGCGTTGATAACGATGGTGGGTGTTGTGACTGGAAAAAATACTTGACTTCTAGAAATTGATCTCTAGACCTGAAACATTTTAAAGAGCTCCAAAATATCTTTGAGACGATGTGTTTCTGCAATATTTGCTCTAGAGAAAATGAAGTTGTCGTCTACAAAGAGAAGGTGAGACATAGGAGTGTCACTCCTACTGATTTTGACCCCATGGATTTGTTTTTCTTTTTCTGCTTTGGAGAGAAGATGAGAGAAAACTTCCATGCAGATAATGAACAGAAAGGGTGACAGGGGATCTCCTTGTCTGATACCTCATTTGGGTTTGAGGAAACCCATAGGTGATGCATTTATCTTGAATGAAAGAGAAGTAGTAGAAATGCATTGATTAATCCAATTCCATAGTTTCTAGAAGGAAATTCCATTCTACTTTGTCGAAAGTTTCGCTCAAATCTAGCTTGATAGCCATACAACCCGATGCACCTTTTTTTTTTTTTCAAAGTACGAATTATCTAATTAGCAAGAACAATGTTATCAAAGATCTGTCTTCCTTTTACACAAGTACTATGGGACGGAGAGATAAAAATGTCAAGAAGAGGTTTTATGTGATTTGCAAGGATTTTGGAGATGATTCTGAAGCTTACATTAGAGAGGCTGATAGGTCAAAATTTGTCAAGAGTTTTCGGTCATTTGCATTTAGGTATTGGAGTGATGTTGGTGTGGTTCAGCTCTACCAAGATGTGATCGGAGTTTATGAAGATTTTGATGGCATTAAAGAGGTCAGAAGAAATGATATCCCAATACTTCTGGTAGAAAAGAGGGGTAAAACTATCGGGACCTGGAGCTTTATGGGGGACCATAAAAAAAATAGCTTCCTTGACTTCTTCTAAAGTGACCTTTCTAGTGAGGTCATTATTTTGTTCATCAGTGATGACAATGTCAAGAATGTTAAGGTCTCTAATGTGAGTTTGGGGATTTAGAGAGGTAAAAAGGGTTTTGAAGTGCTCCACAACTGTATCTCCAATAGCACTTCGCTCTTCAACCTAAGTCCCATCCGTTTTTCTAATCTTATTGATCTCGATCCAATTTCTTCGAACAACAGTGGAGAGATGGAAATAGTGGGAGTTGGTCCCATCATAGTGGAGCATAGTATCTCTAGATTTTTCTCTCCATAATTTGTCTTCAAGATGGGAGGCTTGATTAAGATCCTGTAGCAGATTCTTTTCAATAGTTAGGTTTGTATTTGGATCGAGCTGGCACTTTTTAATATCCTCTCGAAGGCTTTGGATGCGTAGGTGAATATTTCCAAACATATCTCTGTTCCATTTTTTAAGTCATTCTTAACTTTCTTGAGCTTATTGCAAAAGCGATAGGATTGTGAACCTCGATATCTGGTATTCAAGGCTTTAGATATCACATTTTTGCTTTTTGGTTCATTTACCCACATTGATTAGAAATGGAACTGCTTCCGTGTCGGGGTATGAGGAGGCTTCAAGTAAACCACACACAATAGGTCCATGATCAGATTTAATAATAGGGAGATGTATAGCCCTTGCATTCGGAAATAATGTCCTCCATTCTGTATTCGCAATAGCTCTGTCTAAACGCTTCTTTATGAGGTCAGCTCCATTATTTTTGAATCTCTTATTTGCCCATGTGAAAGGAACACCTTCATATCCTAGATCCACAAAATTTGCAGAGAACATAAAGTCCAGAAAGTGGGCTGCTTGAGAAAAGCTAAAAGGAGTTCCACCACTTTTTTCCTCTTGACATGTGGTTTCATTTAGATCTCCAACAATGAGCCATGGCGAATTGTGGTTTGCGTCAAGATCTATGAAAGATTTCCACAATTATGACCTTTAGCTCTTTTTCGGGTGGCCATAATTAAGTAAAGGTGCATAGCCATTCTGTGTCAACCGGATTGTTTTTTATTATGGCCGCAATATAACGCTCACATGAATAAATAATCTCGAGGTCTATATTGTTGTTACATCCGAGCCATAGACCCCCACTTTGTCCATTTGCAGGAAAGTTCGCTTAGTGTTAAAAACCAAGAGAGGAGAATCTCTACAGACTGGTAGATGCATCTACCCTTGTCTCATAAAGAAAGCAAATATCTTATTTAAGGATGGTTATGTGAGTTTTAACCTCTCGAATTGTCATAAAGGTGACACTTTCGCAACAACTCCAAGCGAAGATACTCATTGCGACCACTGGATGCTAGTAGTGCATTCACATCTCAAAATAAAAGCAGCCAAATAGTAGCAGCATGCATAGATTAGTAGCAATCCCAACACATAAATCAGTAGCAAACAGTAGTAATCAGTAGCAAATAGTAGTAACCAGTAGTAAGTAACGCAGGATGAACTACTTTAGAGAAACTATAGTGCAGCCCAACTAAAACCACAAAAACAGATAAAACTGAAAAACTTAAAGTGGTATGTGTTAGTGTGTCAAGAAAAAAATATATAAAGGGGGCGCAGTAGAGCTTATCTAACAAGCGGTGGTAAAAGGGTGGTTGAAGATTGGGAGCTCAGAACCGGTTTGCTACTATCCAGTCAGTCACGATACTATACTAATCTCCCTTTTCAGCAAGATCGACAGAGAGAGTATACAAATAAAACTCCCCAAAGTTTAACTAAAATTAAATTATTCCTACTTATACTTGAGAGTATAATTTCTTCCATAAACTTAAGAAAGCACAGGATGTAGTCCCAGTTAGATTCTCATGGAGGTAGTTCACAAGTCTATCCTTCAAAAGTAATAAAGATCCTGGCTTTGAGATTAGGTGCTGCCGCTCAGAAAAAGGAAACCTTTGTATTCTAAAAGGTGATCAAGAAATTTCTTAGTTGTGTCAATATTGGCCACAAAGTAAAAGAAGTATAGTGGGGGCTGTGATACTAAATTACTCCAGCAGAAAATGGGTGTTCAATAAAATATGGGGTTTCCTCCTCCTGCTTATAGTAGTAAGATAGAGAGAAGAGAGGTAAGAGGTTAAAAGCATAAAAGAGGTGGTCAGATCTTCAACGCTCGATGACACGAGCAACGGCACGCGCGGTAGTTCTCAACTGCTCGAGAGAGCAAAAAGGTAGTTTGGACTCGATACCGATAGCTTGTGCAAGCCAGAAGAGTGTAACTCAAGGATTGCCTTTAGGTTCCTCACTCAGCAGAAAAGAGAATAAAGATTTTTTGATTTTTGATTTTTTTTTTTGGTGGGAGGGGAGGGATTTCTCTGTAGAAGAAGAGTGGATAGAGGTGCCACTTGGGTGGTGGAACGGGTTCCCGAAGGAGATGGTGGTATGTCACCTTGAGGTGGTGCTCCAATGAGCGCCAGCGAGCATAACAACTCAAAATTTGACCGTTAAGGTCTGTTGTAAGGTGGAAACTCGAAGTCGCCAAAATAATCAAACGTGATGTCACGAGAACAATAGTATGGTGATCAGCCTTGATAACTTAGTTTGTGTAATTGAACTATACATCCACTTTCTAGTGTTCTTATATATTGGAAACAAAAACTTGTTGATTTTCATCACAATGTGTATGTCACTTATTTCCTATATTCTTTGTTTTCTTCACTGCAGGGAGAGGCATATGTATTTCTGTCACCCCTTCTGGAATGGTAATGAAGTACGACAAATGCCATCTTTGGAGATCCCATATATATATATATTTGTTTTCTTCACTGCAGGGAGAGGCATCTGTATTTCTGTCACCCCTTCTGGAATGGTAATGAAGTACGACAAATGCCATCTTTGGAGATCCCACACACACACACACACACACACACACACACACATATATATATATATATATATATATATATATATATATATATATTATATTGTTGTTGGGGAAAGCAATACCAATTGATCCCTACTAAGATAAGTTTTCACTATAACCAACAACCACAAACCTAAGCTATGGAATTAACTATCACAAACAAGCAATAACAATGTAAAGTAAAAGCATAACACAATAATTTACCGTGGTTCAGCCAATGATGCCTACTTCAATAAAAGTCGATTCTTTTATAAGTATGGGAAGCAAGATTATAATCACTCCTCTCAAGTCTCTCCAACACTTATTAAATCTCTCTTCTATAATCTCTCTCCCTGTAAGCTTTATCTCTTCGTAAGGGTTTTCTCTCAATTTTGGTTGCTCTCAAAATTGGTTTATTTTTCTCTTGTGTTATGGGTCAAAACCTTAACTTCTTTTATATATTATTCCAAAATTTTGATGTAAAACAAAATTCCTAATCATCTTGGTTTATCATTGAAAAACTAGAGCTTTACATGTGTAAAGCCATGGGAGCGTGCACCCCTCTCACAAGGCATGATCGAGGGCGTCCACCCTTATAGTGATCCCAACTTCTAGTACCGATGTCTTCGCATCTGGAGAAAACCGTGTTGTACAAGGCTAAGGGGCGTCTGCCCCCCCTTGTGTAATCTCAATAGTCCTCACATGGTGATGGACCACCCAACAATCTCCCCTTCCCAAGCCATGAGGGGGGATATCTCCACGCATTCTCAAATCAACAGGAGGAATGTGCTACCATTATATTCCGGCGGTAGCACAATAAACATCAAACTTGCCCTTCGACAAAATATTGGTTATCATATCTGACCCATTCTTGTTGGTATGGATCTTCTCAATGCACAATTTCTTATCTTCGAGAACTTCTCTAATCCAATGACAACGCACATGTATGTGCTTGGATCTAGTATTAAAACTCGAATTCTTGCTCAAATGGTTGACACTCTGATTATCGCATAGTATCACAAACTATTTCTATTTTAGCCCTAGTTCATTGAAGAACCTCTTCATCCATAACATCTCTTTGCAACACTCAGTGGTTGCAATATACTCTACTTCTGTAGTGAAGAGGGCAACACACTTTTGCAACTTTTATTGCCAAAAAACTGCTCCCCTGCAAATGTAAATAGATAACTGGAAGTGGATATCATCGAGTCGACATCACCTGCTATGTCTACATCTGTGTAGCGTTCAAGTATGGTCTTATTCCTACTAAAACACAAACACGCCTTGGAAGTTCCCTTAAGATATCTTAATATCCACTTAACACCTTCCCAATACTAATGTACCCGGGTTTGACAGATATCAGCTTATAACACCAACGACGAAAGCAATATTCAGTCTTGTACAAATTATTACATACATCAAGCTGCCCACTATGGATGCATAAGGAATCTTTTGCATTTATTTCTTCTCATACTCACCCTTCGAACACTTACCTTTGGTCATGCGGAATTGGCCACCAAGCGGACAACTCACCTGCTTCGCTTAATCCATATTGAATCTCTTCAACGCCTTCTCAATATACCTTTCTTGGAAAGCCATATTTTCCCACTTTTTCTGTCACGAGTGATCTGCATACCAAGTATCTACTTTGCTTGACCCAAATCCTTCATCTCAAATAACTTACTCAAATTTTTCTTCAACTTGGATATCTTGTTGATATTTTGGCCAACTATCAACGTACCATCAACTTATAACAAGAGCACTATGAAATCCTCATCTGGAAATTTCTAAACAAACATACAGTGATCAGAAGTAGACTTTTTGTAGTCATGCTTCACCATAAATGACTCAAACTTCATGTACTATTGTCTTGGTGCGTGCTTCAACCCATACAAAGTCTTTCTCAGCTTGCATACCATGTGCTCCTTGCTTTTGACCTCAAAACCCTCTAGCTGGTCCATGTAGACATCTTCCTTAAGATCACCATGAAGAAAAACTATCTTGACATCTAGTTGCTTAACCTCTAGGTTCATAGTTATGGCCAAACCCAATACTACCCTGATAGAAGTCATCTTAACCACCGAAAAGAAAATTTCATCAAAGTCAATACATTTCCTCTAACCGAATTCCTTCACAACAAAATGAGCTTTGTGCCTTGGATATGGACTACTTTCTTCATGCTTGACTTTGAACACCTACTTGTTCTTGAAAACTTTTCTTTCTTTCGCTTTCTCAACTAAGTCATAAGTGTGATTCTTATGCAAAAAACCCATCTCACCTTGTGGGTACCTAGTTAAAACTTGTCTTTCTCTCTCGGATCTCCTCACCTCATCTTCTTGTGGCTCAGGAGGATGCACTTCTTCTTGTTCAGATGGTGGTTCATGCACATTTTCTACATCTTCTATCTCAATAGGTTCAATTCCATCATGAACAATATGATCATCATAATGAGCCTTAAACCCATGGTTCTCTGCATTCTCAATGCCATCTGTCGCTTGTTCCACTACCGAAACTTTCGGTTATAAATCAACAAGGTCATCAACAAAAGCTTCTCACCATTCTCAAAATTCTCTATTGTTTGGTCTTCCAAGCACACAACATCTTAACTTTGGATTACTTTCTTGTTAATCGGATCATAAAGCTTGTAACCAAACTTCTAATCTCCATAATAACCAAGAAAAATAAAAATATATTGCTTGGCTTTGTCATCAAGCTTAGACCTATCATCTTTGGGAATATGAACAAATACTCAGCACCCAAATACCCTAAAGTATCCATAATCAACATCTCTGCCTGACCATACTCTCTCTGGATAAGCACTATTCAGAGGCTTCGAAGGCGATAGGTTGATCACATGTACGACTGTGCACGTTGCTTCTACCTAGTAACTCTTTGGTAACTTAGAATAAGACAACATGCATCTCATCCTCTCTCCAATGGTACGGTTCATCCTTTTGGCTATACCATTGTGTTGCGGTGTCTTAGGCAATGTCTGTTCATGATGAATCCCATGACTCTTGCAATACTCCTTAAACTGCCCAATGTAGTCTCCCCCATTATTTGAACGAATACACTTCAAAGGCTTTCTGGTATCTCTTTCCACCATACTATGGAAGGTCTTGAACACACTAAGAACCTCATCCTTGGTTTTCAAACTATATGCCCATACCTTTCTTGAAGCATCATCAATGAAAGTCAATAAGTATAAAGCTCTCCCGTGGGACTTCATTTTCATGGGACCACATAAATCCGAGTGTACTAGCTCAAGAACATTCTTTTTGCGGTGAGAGGGGGTTCTTTGAAAAAATACTCTATGTTGCTTTCCAACCAAACAATGAGTACATCTATTTAAATGCGTACCTTTGATGTTTGACAACACCTTTTGCTTAGGCAAGAACTTCCATGCCTTTCTCTACCATATGACACAATGTCTTATGTCATAGGTCAGTGGAAGCTTCTACTTGTGCCGTATTTAACTCTGTATTTTACACAAACTAGTTTGCGTCTTGTAAAGCGAAGAACACTTCTTTCCCTTGGCTACTATGATGGAACCTCTGCTAAGTTTCCACACCCCATTACCACACGATTTTTGAAAACCATCATCATCTAACTTCCCCAGCAAAAATTAGGCTAAGCCGAAGATCGGGGACATGTCTTACATTCTTAAGTGTCAAGATGTAGCCAGCGCTGGTTTCTACATGAGCATCACCAATGCTTGTAATCTTTGAGACTCCATTGTTATCCATCTTCACCTCACCAAAATTACCCGATTTATAGGTAGTGAAGAAACTCCTGTGGGGGTGTGATATGGTAGGAAGCTCTTGTATCTACCACCCACTCTATACCTTTGCATGAAGTGCTCAAGCATAACTCACCACAATCTGACACAATCCCTACTTTACACTCTGAAGCTATGACAGTAGAGTAGTATCGAGCGGCTGTGCTTTCTTTCATCTCTTACTTGTCTTCGTGTACGGTACTAGTTTTCTCATCCCTCTTTAATTCCATGTGTTTATACTGGAAGTGGCCATGGATACCGCAATAGTAACATGACAAGTCTTTCTTAGGAGATCTACTCATGCTCCTAGTTTTTCAATTCTTTTGTCATCACTTCTAGAATGAGATGGCTCTCTACATTCACCTCTGTCTTGCCTTTGTGTGACAAGGATCTCTAAGTGAAAGGAGCAATTTTGTTCGCTCCATCTTGCCTCATTGAAGTCTTCCAATTTCTTCCACAAGCTAAAAGTGGTGGTCTCTTGGGATACTAGGTGGATTACATTGTCGTCAATCCATTGTCTAATGCACCCAATCGTTTTTCCATCAAGTGTATTCCAATCTGCTTCGGATACTCCATCCAATTTTACTCCTCCATTCTCAATGGGTTGTACGTGTCAAGTCCTTACAATAAAGCAAGTCTTCCATCTTAACTCTCCAAATGGTATAGTTTACAGAATGATCCATCTTAATAAACTATTTAAATCCAAACATTCTCTTAAGAATTTAATCAAACACCTTGTAAGGGATTTCTGAGTATCCCCTGATCCTCTTATGTGCCTTGTAATCCAGAACCTTTTTCTTGATAGTGAAGGGATGAGATGATTTAGTATTCAGGGTTGAACTGCCAGGCGGCTGCCTACGTATCTCCTTGTTTATTTAGAATAATCAAACCCTATTTTGCGTAGTTCCTAAGAGCAAATTCCTATTGTTTATATAGGAAGAGTCTTGAGAGTCCTAGGATTAGGGTTAACCTCACCGCTTGTGAGTTCCCTTCCATCTTTGGACTCTGCCTTCCTATTAGGAATCCTCTCCTTATGGAAGTTTGAATCTGAACCATATCTTATTAGAGGTAGGTTTCCTTGTTGGTCATAATATCCCATCGCATAAGGGAATGTTATGTCTAAAAGGTAACTCTTAAAGATATGTCATTCTGACTCCATCCTTATCACCAAAGATTGCCCTCTTTAGTTTTCTTCTGTTCAGGAACTGCCTTTATCAATTCCTAACGACTTGGAGAACTAACATATTCGGAGGCGGGTCGTCACGTGACTAGCACATGCTTACGACACACTCGTGATAAACACAAGATAACTTATTCCCAAAACTAATCCGATGGTTCTCGTCTTATTCCAGGTATCCATAGTCCTAGGTCATTTTCCATACATAAGTTATCTAATCAATGATGGGAAATCCCCCTTACAGATGCCCCCTCTCGTGCCATCTAGCATGTGGACGTTTGAAGCGACACTGCTTTTAGCGCGAGAATATTTTTCATAAACAGTTGTTGGAACTGCTTTCGGACTCACCTAATTAAGGTTTTGAAAAGACGGCTCGAGTAGACACGCCATTTCCCAAAAAAGGTAATGATGGTAGTTCCATCCTGAAAAGGCGCAATGCTTGGGTTAATCGTAATCGTCTATCGCATCTGTATATAAAGGGAATTAGAGAGAGAATCTTCCTTATCTCTTCTGCTAGATTTCTCTACATACAAACTTTCTACTCTCATGCTAGGGTTTAACTAAAAATTCAAACTTTCTACCCTTTCTGACTATGACGAACCCAAATTGGTCACTTCTCAACTTCGGGGATCTCTCTTCCCTAGAACTGATTAGAGAGAGATTTCACATCCCTAGCAATATTGGGCTTGAGTGGGGGAGATTATCTGACGAGTTGGCCTACAAAGAGGTTGCACTCGTCATAATTGGTCAACTCAGAGCTGGTCTCATTCTTCTTTTCCGCCCGTTGTTGAGGGAATGTCTGATCCACTTCAATCTTGCCCTTGGTCAAGCGGCACCTATGTTCTACAGAACTGCCATGTACTCTGCCATACTGGCAAAGAGGCATGGATTTGTCTTGAACAGATGGGTGTTTGGGTATTTTTATGAGGTCCATCGAATTCGAGACCAGTCTTACTACTATCTCATGACTAGGGACAAGAATGCTCCGATCGTCTTCTTTGAGGGAAAGCTCAGTGATGAGGGTTGGGCTAACCACCACATCCGGGTGCTGGGTGATGAGTGGGACCTTCGTCCTCAAGATGCTCATGGCGAATCAGTGGGGATTCCTATTCCCAGAAAACATACTCATACACCGACCAGTAAGCATACTCTCTCATGAATTTTCAAATCCTCCATAAGTGCTTTCAACTGATTTCTCTTGTTATTATCCCTTAGATGACTATTCCCCATGGAGCCAACTTACCGTAACTAATGCTGCTACTGTGGATTTCATCAACAAGATCTCTAAAGATCAGAGGATGCCCTGGGTGGTAGTTCCTGATCCCACCCGCCTCCTTGAGTATTTCAACATGTCTGCTGAGAAATTGCTGGCACTTGCCCCCGCCTTTTCTCCAATTGGGGTTATCACTGTGAACATTATGCACACAATACTCCCTTCTCCTATAGATCAAGATGCTAGTCTTCTTCCTCTTCCAGGACAAGAAAAATCTTCTCTTAACACTAGAAGAAAGGGGAATCGTAAATAGAAGAGTTCTATTTTGACTTCCAGTGATGTTGCTGATAAGCACCCAAAACTGTAATATGAAACCCCATTAAGATATATAAATTTGGTTAATTATGTGTTTAATAATCATGAAATAAATATATTTTCATACTTTTGTAGGTATTTGCAGTAAACATGAAAATATTAGTTAAACCTGCGTTAAAGCACAGGGAACGACGTATATATGAATTCTTCCAAATCAGCCATGTAAAGCCCAACAAATCCGCACAGAAGCATCAAACTTCCGAAGCTCCTACCTCTTAAATCAGGACTCCGAATGCGACAAGTGAGCTGCTCAGACAATCAGGGCGATGAACTCTACGCATAGGCGGGAAGTTGTAAAATTGCCAAAATATCGGACCGCCATTGGACTGCACATGGACCCACTATACGGGCCCGCAAGATTCGATGAGTCATCAATCATGGAGCATGTCAAGACAAAAATGCCAAATTATTGGTGCAAAGTTGACACCTTGCATGTAATTAATTAGATTAGGTGTTAATAGTGAAAAAAAAGTCAAGGTGTCACTTTGTTTTAATGTGGTGGATAAAAATGAAGTAAATGTGGTTTGGTGTTTCACGTGGGAGGAAATGAGATTTCTCTCAAATGGAGAAGAAAACAAAACAAGGGGGACAATCCATTTACTCCCTTGACTTCTTTTCCTTTACCATGTATTATTTTAGTTCCTTAGCCTTAGTTTTTATTTAGTTTTTAGTTTTGAAAAAATAGCTTGTAATAGTTTTAATGGAGGAAACCTTGTGTTCCTCTTGAAAAATTCTCACTTCTTCATGCAAGTGAGTTTATAAATATATAGTTTCTTCTTTTTGCTCTCTCTCTTTTTACATTCCACACTTGTTTTAGTTTTAGTCCAAGAATCATGAGCTAAACCTTCCCTTTGTAGGGAGTTAATAATACTCATGTGAGGGAAAATTCTTGTTATTTTGGTTCAGTAAGTTGTTTAGGAAGAACAACTAGACCTACATCCTATCCCAAAATGATAGTTGGTGTAGAGTCTAGTTAGGGATCAAGTGATGAGCTTAGAGATAAGTCATTGTTTTGGTTCCACATGCTAGCATATATGAGCTTAGAGATGAGTCATACATATTAGGGATGAAGTTTTCTTTTAGTAGGACTTGTCTATGAGTTCTAGGAAGATAAAAATACACTTACAAAAATCAAATAACAAAAGTTATCTTCACATAAAGAGAATTAACTCTCCACTTTTGTTTTAGTAAAATTTTATTGTGTCTTAGTTGCATGATTACATAACTTAATGTTTTTTAATTTTTGTGTAGTAAAGAAACCAAGTATATAGTATTAATATAATCATAGCTAAACTTACTCACTAGTTCCCTAAAAGAGTAAAAACCAAGTTGTAAGTGGTCCTAGAAATTTAGGTTGGTTCGAATCCCTACTCCAATTTTATATGAACACGAAGATCGTGAGTAAAGAAAAATATCTTTGAATTCGTACTTTCGCCAAAGAAGAGATTCAAATCTCTAACGTAGCAAAAGGCATATATCAAAATGGCACTGCTGCCATTCTAAAGACCCAAGGACCTGTGCTTGCAAACTGGAATTGCTCCAAGGGGAAGCCCCCACGCTCATCCTTTCATATATTTCTTTTTCTTATGTTTTCTTCGTTTTTTTTTTAAAAACTTCCCGCATTTTTGCTACTGATCCGCATACTGGTTTTGGTTGTACTGACAGGTTCCAAATACTAGGACCTGGAAACTAGGCTACAACAACCACTGAGCTTACTGTAAAACATTTGGTATGCTGTGCACATTTCTTTTATTTGGTGGACTTGCGGGAAGCTTGCAGGTTCCAAATTTTCAATATTTTTCCATGCTTCATATGTATGTAGTTATTATGTCATAGTTAATGGACTATATTTTGCGTATTAGTTTAGTACTATGCATTAATCATGTGAATACGTTTGTGAATATATATATGCGGTTAAGTGGTCATGAATTACATAATAATGTATATATACATACAAATGGTACTGGTTTGCATGGTTATCTATATATATATATATATATATAAGTCACATGTTTAGCATATATATTACCGTATGAGTGGTTATTTGCATGTTGGCATATATAACTTAGGAGTTATACATAGTAATTAGGGTGCGTTTTGGTATTTTGGCCATAACTTTGGCTACGGTTCTCTGACTCACGTGTGAGCTCAATTTGGAAAGATCTCAACGGCGCGCACGCTCGGTGGAGGTCATTTTTTAGGTCAAAATCAACTGTTTTCCCCTCCAAAATCATCATTTTAGAAAATTGTGTTGTTTAATAAGTCGATTTTGTCATGAAAGAGGAGAACATTCCAACGAGGGTTAAAATCTGAGTTGGGTAAGTTGTTTCTAAACCTTAAGGGGTGAAGCTGCTCTCTATATGACACTTGCAATCTCAATGAGTATTGACGAAATCGAATTATTATGCAATACATGAGTCGTATTTTAGTCTAGGTAAAATGCGTCGCCTGTTTAGTTTACGTTTTCACATATTAGTATATATATGCGTACGTATAATATTTTCACATGCTACTGTATCTAAATACGTATGAGTAATTCAAATTTGCCTATAACTGTAGATATACGTCTACGCAATATCGATTTATAAATTAGTGTACATATACGTATTACTAATATATATTTGCCTGTACGTATGGAAATATTTATCGATGATACAACCTTGCCTATTCGTATAGCTATATGTATGAGTAGAGTATCTTCACATGCTACTGCATCTAGTATTGTATGAGTAGATCGTATTTATATGCTTGTATTTTCACCTTCGAATAAATCTTAAAAAAAAATAAAAATAAAATAAGAACGACCTTGCATAAATTTTAATTCCATAAATCTTAATCATATTCCAATGGTGTCTAGGAAACTTGACAGATTGAGGTTACTTAATTAGAACCATGCTTGCACGGAAAGCCTCCCTCATATCTCTCTTGTAACCTGACCGTTGGTTTATGCACACGTATTCTTCACTTCACTACTACATTAGCAGCAGCTTAGGCCTACGTTGTCCAACTCTAATACTTTAAGAGAATCATAAAACTCAAGTAATAATAAATTCCTTCTGTAAATTAGATCTAATTTTATGCTTGCATGAGATTAAGGTCTGGTTCCACTAAAGAATTTGAACATACCTATCGTTGAAAAAAATATGATAAGAAATTGCGCAAGTTCTCACCTAAAAATTGTCCTTCTTCTGTTAATTACCTTCATCAAGATCCTTCGTCGCCATTACCTTCTGTCGTAATGGCCGTCGATCCTCCAAAGAATCGAGAGATGCCCCCCGCCGGACTTCTATATCGCATTCACAGAAGTACCTTCTTCCTGCATCAAACTTGAGGACATTGTCGGTGATTTTCGTATCCCACCAAATGTTTTTAGTTTGTACCTGTGTATCATGGTTTGGATCACGAAAAACCGTACAATCATCTCCGTAGGCTTCAACAAGTGTCCACAACATTTCACCATCCAGCTGTCTTTAAGGAACAACTCTTGCTTCGGCTATTTCCATTCACTTTAGTAGAAAAAGTGTCAATTTGGCTTGTAAGACAACAGCCACAATCCATAGACACATGGAATAAACTTGTTCAAGCTTTCATGCTTCAATTTTACACTCAAAAGAAAACTACTGAAATGCTTCAGAAAATTCAATTCTTTCGTCAAAATTCTCATGAATCCTTTACGGAAGCATGGAGTCGCTTTACTGATCTTCTTTTAGAATGTCCTCATCACCAACTAGACAAAGCCGTCCTTGTCCGCCCCTTCTTTAATGGACTTTCTGATCATCAAAAAGAAACTCTTGATATAATGAACGGCAGTTGCTTCATGGACAAAGGAACTACTTAAGCATATACTTTTCTTGAAAAACAAGCGAAAAAAGGTACACACTGGGGTAACACTGAGCCGTCTAGATCATCAAAGGATACTGTAACAAAGGCTACATCTATTTTTGAGGTAAAACCCGATTCTGAATTAAAAAATTTGATAGAATCCCTAACTAAAAAAGTAGATGCCTTTGTAGTTCAAGTAAACGATCAACTCCCAAAACAGGTCATGAACGTTGACACATCCCCATGTGTTCTTTGTCTCAGTCCTGACCATCCTGATGCTTATTGTCCCTTGTTATATGCCTCCCCTTCTCAACCATCAGAAGAGGCATGTGCATTTAACATTCCTAATGCACCTTGGCGACAAATCCGAATTTAAACGGTGCGATTAACCAACCAATACCGGGGCTCCTCCAGGTTTCGCTAATCCACCTGTTCGACCAACCAACAACTTTATTCCATACCGCCAAGGCAATAATCAACAATACCAACAAAGTCAGAATCAATTTCAAAATACTTCATATGCTAACTATCAAACCAACCGTAGCCTTGTTCCAACCAATCCAAATCCCAACTATAATCAACAACTTCTCAGCAATAATCGTGATCTAGTACCTGTTGCACAACCTGCGCCACTCATTACGGATAGGACAAGTGAGACTTTCTTAGCCTACATGAACCAACAATCTCAAATTTTAACGTCTATCCAACAATCACTTCAATAATTAGCGTAAGAAAAGAGTCAGAAAGGCGTGTTTCCTAGACAAGCAGTTCCAAACCCTAAGCTAGCAAACACTGCCTTTGAACTCACCAATGCACCGGGTACAAGTACTCCCAACCAAGGTGAGGTGCACGCAATCACTACTCTTCGATCTGGAAAAACTGTAGACAATCAAATACGTATGCCAGATGATCAACCAAAGGAATCCGACGGTTCAAATGAATCTATTTCCAATAATGAACCTACGGAGGATTCACCAAATACAACAAAGTCAACATCTCAGAATTTAGGAAACAAGCAAGCGGACCCCTTTGCCAAATTCCGCCCTAAGGCACCGTTTCCTGCACGCTTGGTAAAGAATAAACCTGATGAGAATTTTGCTAAAATTTGAGAGACTTTTCAGAATTTGACAATCAACTTTCCTTTTCTCGACGCATTAAAGCTATTGCCAAAACATGCAAAATTTCTTAAAGATATGTGCACCACAAAAAGGAGAACTAATGTTCCTTAACAAGCGTTCCTCACCGAACAGTTTCCATCCATCACCGAACAGTTTCCATCCATCACCGAACACAATGGTATAGTCAAATACAAGGACCCTGGTAGACCAACGGTTTCATGCACCTTAGGTGACAAATATACGACTACTACACTACTAGACCTAGGAGCTAGTGTCAACTTTGTTATTTTGGATACTGAAGTTGCATGTGATTCCATTTCTATCATCTTAGGACGTCCATTCCAAGCAACTACTAATGCTCTTATTAAATGTAGGGATGGTTCTATGACCATGTCCTTCGGAAATCTTTCGGTCGAGGTAAATGTGTTCAAGATGATGAAACAAATTCCAGAGCCTGACATTGATGGTGAGGTGAACAGGGTTGATAGCATTGTGTAAGAGTATTTAACAAACACTTTTCCTGAAGATGAAATATACCAATTTCTTTCCTTTAGCGATTCTGAATTTGAGGTCGATGATTATACACAAGAAGTAAACGAATTATTAGAGTCAATACCATTATTTGACCCTACGACTGTGATGTCCAGCGAATTGGATGAACATCAATCTGTTTACTCTATGGCCGATGACTTTCCTCAAGAATCTTTAATACCTACTCCACCCGCCCCTGACTTAAAACCTCTTCCTTCAGAATTAAAATACGTACATCTTGATCCAGATGGTAGTCATCCAATTATTATATCATCTCAATTGACTGATGATCAAGAATCCCGTTTAATAGATGTCATTCAACAACATCGTTCTGCTATTGGATGGTCCCTCGATGACATTAAGGGCATTGACCCTATGTATGCACCCATCGTATACATCATGAAGAAAATGCTAAGACGTCGCGTGAACTGCAGCATCGTCTAAACCCAACCATGAAAGATGTAGTACGGGAGGAAGTTTTAAGATTACTCGATGCAGGTATTATTTACCCTATATCCGATAGTATTTGGGTGAGTCTAGTACACGTTGTTCCAAAGAAATCTGGCATTATAGTTGTGCAATGATAAAGATAAATGCATCTCTGCTCGTATTACAATGAAATGGCGAATATGCATTGACTATCGCAAACTTAATGCAGTAACTCGTAAGGATCACTTTCCACTACCCTTTATCGATCAGATGCTTGAACGGTTAGCCGGTCATGCGTATTACTGTTTTCTTGATGGATATTCAGGATATTTTCATATAGTCATAGATCCTGCTGAACAAGAAAAGACTACGTTCACCTATCATTTTGGTACATTTGCATATAAACGAATGCCTTTCGGCTTTCGCAATGCACCTCGTACTTTCCAACGCTGGATGCTTCACATTTTCAGTGATATGGTTGAACGTTTTATGGAAGTATTCATGGACGACTTCTCAATATATGGAGACTCTTTCAATAGCTGTTTATCAAATCTTGAAAAGGTCTTTACAAGTTGTGAAGAGAAAAACCTTGTTCTTAATTGGGAAAAATGCCATTTCATGGTTAAAAAAGGAATAGTTTTAGGACATATCGTTTCAAAAGACAGAATCGAAGTTGACAAAGCTAAGATAGAAAAAATTGCTTCACTTTCTATACCAAAAATCATTTCGCGACATTCGCGCATTTTTAGGACACGCAGGTTTCTATAGGAGATTTATTCAAGATTTCTCAAAGGTTGTGATAAGAGCCCAAAACTGTAGTTTTAACCCTGTAACAGTCATACTTTTAGACCAATTATATGAGTAATAATTAAGAGTTAATACTGATTACGTGTTTTTATACATTTCAGGCTTCAGAGTCCATTATGTGCAGAAATGTGCCACTTTAGCGAGATAAAGGAGCAAAGGTCGGTTGCTAAGGAGTTCTGTGATTAAAGGTCAAGATTCAAGAAGAAAAAGCCTTTCTAAAGCCCGGTCAAAAGCTGAAAAGTCGACGCGGGCAGAAACAACACACAAAGTCAGCAGAACTTCCGAAGGCCTTATCTTTGGACTTATACCGCGGAATTAGGCCTACCATATGTCAAAACAACCGGCTCGGAAAGAGATTTCCAATGGTCTAAGTCTTGACCAAATCAGAGGAGCAGAAGTAGACGAAAAGTCAATTGAAGCTACCTGCAGCTGAAGAGGCCTTTTTGGACGGAAAGAATTGGGTTTTGGGCCTGATTCTCTGGCCCAAAACATGGCTCCAAGCCCATGCATGATTTTTGGATCTGAAAGTATAAAAACAAGAGCTTGAATCTTTGTTAATGGTAGATAGTTAGACCTAGATTAGTTAGCCTCCATTAATTAGTTTTAGAACTTAGTTTAGAATTTCAATTAGTTAATTAAATTAGTTTTTCATATCTTGTTTTAGATCTAGTTTCATATTTAATTAATTACTTTAGAACAAAGTAGATTATTAATTTAGTATTTGAATCATTGTTTATTATTCATTAGATTAATAAATTAGTGTTCTTGGTAATCTAGTTTCATTTTCCATTTACTTATTTAGTTTAATTCTTAGATTCAATTATTTGTCTTTATTAAATTGAATAGATTTTGCATGAGTAGTTTCCATTTGAGTTTAAATAAGCAAAGTTTCAAATCTTTATATCATGTCTTGTTTGAATTCCATTGGAAATGATAGCGTGATGATTCTTGGCTAAACCTCCATTTGAGGGGGTTAAGAAGCCTTGATGAAAACTTGATCCCGATTATCGTAGAGTCGTCGTAATTTCCTTTCCACTCTTGAAATGATTAGTTCACCATGAGAATGGGTGGAATCGTTCACATGCTAGTTATGAATTGGTAGAAATGCCATGTATAATTAGGGATTAGGAGTAACCAGATTGTTCTGCGAAGCAGTTCAATTCGGATCATGACGATTCGTCGTTAGTAGGATTAAGTCGAGTTAAGGTGGAATCAATCCCCCTCTAACTCCTTATCATAGAATCGACGTAGCATTCCCATAGTTGTTCTAATAGTCGACTAGTTGCATCTTGTGGGTAGTTGGATCGTAGTCTAGTTGCCATTTTGTAAATCTCTCATTAGACTTAGAGTATAGTAATTAGACTAGAAAACACAGCATGCGGAAGGACTAGGAGTGGAACGAATCATCTACTCCACTATATCTCATAGGATTGAGAGTAGAAATCTTTGATAAATTAGCCACGTAACAAAGTTTTAGTTTACTTACGTTTTGTGTTTCATCGTTCATTTCGTAGGTAAACTATCATTTTTATCATTTATCAAATGGCGCCGCTGCCGTCTTAGTTTCACTTTAGCATTGTTTTCATAGTATAATTAGTCATTTTTAAGTCCCATTAAACCCACGCACCCTTGTTTGATTCAAACTGTGGTTGTCCATTTTAGCATTGAAAAGTTCCGCGAAAAATTACACGAAATGCGACCCAGCACCAAAAACGTAAGCGCACTGCGCCTAAATGCTGGAACCTTGAGCGACCATACTAAAAAACAAGAACTTGAAGTTACACGGAGCGATGACGCTTCAAAAGTGACCGCGCCCTAAGCTAAATTTTTCGGGATTTCTACAGGTTTGTTTTGAACTTCGATTTTTTAAGTTTTTCAGTGTTCTAACTTGTTATATACACCTAACACGCCAGAACAAGACGCTATTCATAAAAGCGAAGTAAGGGCGCTAATCGGTATTCCTTTCTTCCACACCTCGCGTCTCCTGTTAGAGGTTTATACTAGTATATCAGAATTGTTTGGAGTGTTGACGTGTTTAGCTAAGTTTGGTCTTAGCCTTGTATGAGATTAAGGTCTGGTCGAACAAAAACACCGAACGTAATTACACAACAATGTCAACAAACAAGTCTATCTAGTATACCACCCACTACACCTCTAGCTACTATTTCACACACACAACCTGATATAATGCCTGAAGACGGAGAGACTCCTCTCTCTGACTTCTACAAAGCCTTGAGCGATAGCCCTAAATCTTGCATCATTCTAGCAGAACCAGTGGGGGATTTCGAATCCCCCCAAATATTTTTAATTTGTTACCCGTTTTTCATGGTTTAGACCATCAAAAACCTTATCAGCACATGCATAGGATTGAACAAGTCATAACAACATTCCACCATCCTACGGTTGGTGCAGAACAAATTAAACTGAGGGTATTCCCTTTCACCTTAGCCGATAAGGCGGCGTCTTGGTTAACTGCCCAAACGCCTAATTCTGTGGACTCGTGGGCTAAACTTGTTCAGCTGTTTATAGAACATTTTTACCCACCCCTAAAGACGGATGAGATGCTTTGCAAGATTCATTTCTTTCGACAAAATCCTCATGAATCATTTTCAGAGGCTTGGAATCGTTTCACCGATCTCCTTATAGAGTGTCCACACCATAACCTAGCAAAAGACACGTTAGTTCGTGCCTTTTTCAAAGGACTTCTACACCACCATAAAGAAGTCCTAGACATAATGAATTGGGGTAGTTTCTTAAGCAAAGGCGCCTCGGAGGCTTATAAATTTTTAGAGGATCAAACTAAGTGAAATAACAACGGGGAGGGGGGGTAGTGATGATATCCACCGCTCCGCTAGTTCTTCTAATACAGTTAAGGCCGCCGGTATGTTTGAAATTAAACACGATCCCGAGCTTAAAACTCTAATCGAATCACTCACTAAAAAGGTAGAGGCCATTTCTGTTCAACAAAAGCCTATCCCCGTCATGAATGTAAATTCAAATCCATGTAGTTTATGTTGGAGCCCTGAGCATCCCGACTTCCACTATCCTATAGCCTACGAACAGGCTTGTTCAATTAATAGTGAACCTAACGCCCCTTGGAGATAAAATCCCAACTTCGGTTGGCGAAATACCCAACACGTCACACCTCCAGGGTACAATAATCAATATGTTAGGCCAACGCACAGTTTTATCCAAGCTCCACCACGACAAGGACAGGGTCAGGGTAATTATAATAATTATAACAACCAAGTGCAACCTTGACAAGGTCAAGCACAAGGTCAAGGTAGTTGTAATAATTATAATGCTAATAGAGGTATCGTTCCGGTAAATAATAACTATCAAAATCCGCCCATAAATAATTCACGCGACATAGTTCCACTCACACCACCCGTGACTACTACACCCACACAACCGGATCGTCTTGACACCTTCATACAAGTGAGCCAAAAACTTTTCCAAACCATGGCTCAATCTAACCAACAGCTTCTATAATCCGTTAATAATTTAAGCCAACAGTTGGCCCAAGATAAAGCCCAACCCAAAGGTGTATTTCCAGGTCACGCAATGCCTAATCCTAAAACAACAAACACAGCCTTTGAAGTAACCGATAATACTAGTAATGAATATGCAAATGTATGTGAGCTAAATGCCATCACCACTCTCCGTTCTGGCAGAGTGGTTGATAACAAAGTAACTATACCTATAGTTACCCCACCAAGAGCCCCTACACCTCGCTATTTTACTAGATACCGAAATAGAAACCAAGAGCCTACCACTATAGGTACCAGTTACAACACAAACCTAAGAAACGAAAGCCAAGGTTAAACATCCAGGTGATACCATTGCAAAATATAGAGAGAAACCACCGTTTCCACAAAAATTAGCCATGTTAACTAGGGATACAAATTATGAGGAGATTAGGGACGTTTTCAAGAATCTAACTATAAACCTTCCCTTCCTCGAAGCTATTAAAAAGCTACCACACCATGCTAAGTTTCTTAAAGAGTTGTGTACTACTAGGCGTAAGACCAATATACCAAAAGACGCCTTTTTAACAGAACAATTTCAACTCTATCTGAACATAATGGAATTGTTAAGTACAAGGACCCTGGTTGTCCTACTGTACAATGCACCTTAGGAGATTCCTATACAACGACCGCGTTATTAGACCTGGGGGCTAGTGTTAACTTACTCCCGTTTTATTTGTATAGACAAATAGGTCTAGACGAGATGCAACCCACTAAAATGATGTTGCAATTAGCTGATCGGTCTATTAAGTATCCTAAGGGTGTGGTCGAAAATGTGCTGGTAAAAGTTCAGGATTTCTACTATCCGGCTGATTTTGTCATCCTCGATACAGAAGTCGCTAACGACTCTGTCCCAATCATCTTAGGGCGTCCTTTCCTGGCAACTGCCAATGCGCTCATTAATTGCCGCGATGGTTCAATGTCCATGTCTTTTGGCCATCTTGCTGTTGAAGTAAATGTTTTTAAAACAAAGACACATGTACCCGATTCGTCTATGGATGGAGAGGTTAGCATGATCGAGAGCTTCGCTCGAGATTATTTCAACAACACGTTCCCTGATAATCATATGCCCAAATTTCTTTCCTTTGGAAGTTCAAACTCCAACATTTCCATCCCTACACTAGTCGATACACATATTATGGATGAGGACGAGATAGATGACTTTCTCAAAGATATAGAGGACTACCATAGTAATGTGGATATGACCAATCTAGATGAAATTCGATGAGTTTCTTAGAGCAAGTGATGATTCACCCCATCAAGAACTACTTTGCACAACATCCACCTCTACTCCCCTCCTTCCACCCTTTCAAAGGAATCTCAAGTTTGCACTCGATCCTTTTGTTTCTCCTGTGCTTCATAATTTTTTAAATCCAGCTAGTAAACAAATATTTCAGAAGGACAAACCATTTGACACCTTCATTTTCAGACTTGAGACAATCCCTACCTACACCATGAATGAGTTTTGTGCTAAACCCACATCCTCATTGTTTACACGCTTTCCTTCTACAACTTATCCATATCCACCATATCTTCCACAACCATTCACTTTTCCACACTTATTCACTAGGACACCCTCTCGTTCAAAAATGAAAAAGAAGGTGCATGCTAGGTTACGTTATAGGGTTATCCGACTTCGCTTTCAATTCACTAGGTTGCGTCATAGGAAATCTTGGTACTTGATTGTGTTTGGATATATTTTCTGTAATATTTATTTATGGAATGATCCACAACTATTTCGGTTGTTGATATATGATAAACTGCATGTTCATACATATGTTTAGATAAAGTCTCGAGTATCTGACTATAAACGACTCAATTTTTGTGTTTGGTGCATTTTCTTTCATTTCCAGATATTAGTGAGTACACCATTAAGGTAACCGGGCCCTCCCTATAGAGTGTGTGGCTGTAAGTACCGGATCCTAAGTCCACGTTTAACATAATTCATGTTTTCCACTCTTGCATGTTTTCTCTGATTTTTGAGTCATGTTTCTCTATGGGGTGAATTATGTCCTTATTCATTATTGTTTTTCCTTATAAAAGAAAAAAAAAAAAAAAAAAAAAATATATATATATTAAAGAATAAACATAGTAATCTAGGAAGTCTCGGGAATCTGACTTTAAAAGACCCATTTAAAAAAAACAAATTTTCTAAACTCTGTTGTAAAAAATTTGTTTGGGGGTGGGGTGTTCGTGTTTCCATCCTAGAATGTTTTATGTCCTATTAGAGTTGCTTAGGCCATTTAATTGTATTCCGATTCGGGTTGACATATTCTATGAATTTAGAGTTCATTCGTTCGCATAAGGTATGCCATGCACGCACTACGAGGCGTTTTCCACTATCTTATATGTCATCTACAGTCGGAATAGAGTGTTTTATGGATCATTGGATTGGAAATTCTCTCTTGATCATTTTCATATCTCATTCGCAAAAATCGGACCGGTAACGAAGCGGCAATAGTAGTTTGAAGTGGCGCGAAAAATCGAAAAATTAGAAAATTTCGAATTAGGCTTGGGCCCTTCACTTCGCAGCCACTGCGGTAGCCCCTTTTGCTCCACACCAACAGTCGTGCCTTCATCTTCTCAAACCGCCATTATCAAACAAAACCAAAACTTCAAAACCTAAAACAAAAATTAAAAAGAAACCTAATTAAACCCACGCCCAGATTTAAATCAAGTTCAAATCTTCTCTAAAACATTTCCACCACCAAATCCACCAAGTTAAATCACCAAAAACCACCGAAAATTAAAAAAAAAAAAAATCAAGCTGTCGCGCCACCACCGCGCCACCTCCACTGTTTGTTTCATTCGGTTGACTTAAATTCCAACCCCACATCCCATTTAAACCCCCACTACATTCCAAACACTCCAATGGCTCAACAACGTCGAATTTTTCCGGAGCAAACATTTACTGACGACCACTTCATGCCATTTTACGGTGACGAAATGATTAGTAGAGACTAGAATAGCTTGTGGTACTCGACCGAAGCCTTTTACCACGAAGACTTAGTCCGACGGTTTTACAACACGAGGGAGTTGGAGGGTAGTAAAATTTTTGTTATGGTGGCGAAGAGGAGGAAGGAAGTAACTGCTGGGTTGTTGGTTGAGATTCTAGGCATTCCGCCTAGAATCCATCTGGATGCCACGTTACAGGAGTCCCAATATAATGGGGTAGAGCCGTTGATGAACGTGACAGTTACCGAAGGGAACTATAATGCGAGCTCGCATTGTGTTCGCCAGCATCCTCGAAACCAACCACCGTGGCCGCAGCTCGATGGATTGGTCGGAACGTCCTAGGGAAGGAGAAGGTCAGCGACATCGGTCTGAACTGCCTCCACATTTTATGGATACTCCAGGAGAAGAAGTACGAGTTCTGTATCTTGGAGTTTTTACTTAAAATGATTAGGGGAGTAGGGAAGTCTATTGAACCTCTCCCTGTTTTGGTAACCAAGATCATGCTGAAGTTGAGAGCAGCTCCGGCGTCTGATAGGATTTACCTCACCCTACACCGAAATCCTCGTATCTATAAGGATTGTGTCCAACGAGTTTGGAGGTTGGCTGAGGATAGGGCAGAGGACGAGGAGGATGGTGGAAATGAGAATGACTCGGAGGATGAGGAGGATTTGACTTGTTTCGATGCTGATGCCTTGGAGAGGTGTTGGTCAGATGCAGAACACATGGCTGTGATTCATCGTGGCATGCGTTCACTTAACACTATCTGCGAAGACCTCCGGACTCGACAGCTACTATCCACCATAACTTCGAGATCCATACCCAGCGGGAGGATGAGCGGTGGGAACAGATGAGGACTGAGCTAGAAGCTCAGCGCCAGTTCCGGGCCGATATGCTTGCACGATTCCCACCTCACAGGGATTCTCCTTCTGAGGACACACCATCGAGGCATGAGCATCGTCGCCGAAAGACGAATGGTGCTGGCCCATTGGGAGCTCAGGAGCCATCTCCTGAGCATGTGCCCTCCGCTACCAGCACCGACGTGGTTCCGGGCCGATATAGCCTGATGTTTTTTTTTTTTTTTTTTGTAGTTTTATTATTGTTAGTTGTTTTAATGTAAGTTTTCATTCTGTAATTTGGATTTTGTAGTAAAAGGGCATTTAATGCCAATATTAATATAATGTCGTTATTTTCATTGTGCGTGGTTGTTTAATATTGATCCCACCTTCCCAAATTGTTTGGGGGTGGTGTTATCTATTCCAGCATGATTTTATTTGACCCTCGTTTTAGAAGTTATTGCGGAGTCAGGGTGAGAATATGGCCGATTAGGTATATCTATTAATAAGTATCATGGTAGGATGAAATCTCGATAAAATAGGTAGATTCTATCCTAAATTCAACCTAAAAGATACTAGGTTTGTTTTAGAATCAAGAAAATGAGTTGTTTCCGTTTTCGGGTTTGGAAATTTTAGTATTTCCGGAAACTGCCGTAAAAACTTTTTGGCAACTTCCCGATCTGTTTTAGCAACTTAAAATCTTTATAAACTTCATTCATTCTACACTCACAACCCACACTATACCTAACTTCCATCACTCACCTTTCACTCCCACGTTTCCCACGTTTCGTCTAATTTTTCGATCTTCAGCACCTCGGAGCGCTCTCGCTTCCGAGAGAGCGCTTTTCGACGCTCAAGGTGAGCACGACTCACGCTCAAACACTGGAATTCCAAAATCATCGAGCGCATTCTCGCTTCAAGTGGAAGCGACTTTTCGGCTACCGACTTCCGTGGACCATAAAAATTCCAGTTTTCTGTGGGTTGTTCCCGGGTCATTCGCAGCTATTCCAGAGCATAATTTTGAGATGATATCTCCTACATTGATACCAGAATAGTCTTTCGAAGATTTGTTCCAAAGCACTACTTATGGTGCTTGGTTTCGCGAGGCGATCACATACGTAGGCTGGGAACCGCTTATGGTAAGACCTGATGCACTTTATTCTCCAACACTAGCATCTTATTTTTACGATAACAACATTTTCTTTGAGAGACCAGATGGAGAACAAGTGTTCTCCATCAACATTGATGATGAACCAATGGAAATTACCAGGTTCTTGCTAGCATTTGTTCTTGGACTTGCTATGCCCGTTGAAATACAAGACCCATGGTGCTATTGGGTAGATAATATGTATGTCTACACTTATGAGTTTTTGCATGAGTCCTATGGGGAATATAACGTCGCCTTTGGTAGCCTGTCCATGAACATAGGAACTGTTATGTTTTGGATCATGCTAAATATTTTAGGGGAATGGCATTTTTCTTCTATGAATGATGCCACTTGCACCGTCTTCCTTGCTTTAGCCACGGGACGTATGTGTCATGACCTTCCCTGAACCTTGATGTCTAGTTTAGCACGAGCCCATAGCATGAGGCATAAGTATCTTCTTATGCCTGTTCTAATTTCCCGTATTATGTTATGTTTCTTTCCTATTTTTTGTACACGTTTCACGGATTGGATTACGGTTGACATTGTACGACCCACCAATAGTATTATTCGATATTTCCGTGCAATGACTTAGCAAGGGTGGAGGATACAATCTCATCATGTTGCACCCTACACCCCGTCAGACCAAGTGGCGCTTAATAGGTTAGCAATAATAGATGATAAATGGCGGGAAGCCTGGCAAATTATCATGGCATGGCAGGACGCGAGGGAACCTCACTTCTTTATAGAAGAAAATGATGAGCAGGATGATGAATAAAGCGGGAGATAAGGTAAGTTTTAATTCTACTTAGTGTCTGCTTATGTCCCAAGCAATTTGATTCTTAGTACGTTCTAACCTTGTTTTGCAGATGTTCCTGAATTTCACGCTCTTCAATGGTATTTTTCCTACCCTCTTTATTTAAATGCTTTGAGGACAAAGCATGCTTCTTGTTTTGGGGATAGAAACACGTGTAATTAAGGCATCTGTTAGGATATAGATAGGTATAATATGCACTTGTTTTTCTAGTTAAAATTTCAAAAATTCAAAAATATAAATAAATAAGTTCATGCTATACACTTGGGAATATTGGTATTGTTTTCCTTCTCTATGCTCTTAATAATCTAGAAGTCTCACGTAGCTTTTGCATTAGAAAATTTTTTAGAAACTTAGGTTAATATGTAGGTAATAATCTTTGCATCTATCTATAAATATATTACATGAGTATCTATTATTGTTTGGCAGTAAGTTTCTGAACTCTAGGCTAGAGTAGTTATTCTACAAATCCTGGGAGAATATAGCCTAAAGCCTTATATGAGCGAAACATTTGAGAAATGACACAAGGGAGAAGTAAAATCCGGATAGAGATATCACACGTCCACTTGCTTGATCACTAAATCATATCCTAAGCGAGAATTTAGGCCCTCTTTGGATCGATATAGCCAAAAATTCAAACCTATGAATTATTTTCCGCTAGTCGCCCCTCTGAGCCTTTCTTTAGCCTTTCATAAACCACAAATCATTTACCCTGTTACAAAACAAAACAAAATAAAAAATTCAACCTACCCAATTTAGATAAGTCTGAGAATAGAATGAGGAAGAAAGAAGAAGAGAAAAACATGTGTAAACAAAAGTTAGTTAATTGCCTCAGTAAATAAAGAAAAGAAAAAAAAATAGAAATAAAATAAAAACTCCAAAAAAAATAAATAAATAAAATAAAATAAAAGGAGTCAAAAGCCAAAGAAAAAGAAAGAAAAAAAAAATATATATATATATATATATATGGCTAAGGATGGAAACAAAGTGTAGAAGAAAAAGTAAATAACAAGGTTTTCTCTAGTTACATAATATGAAGACTCTATTATCTCAGATTTGTCCTTTTTGAATATCCATTTCCTTCCTTCTTAAACCATCTCCTAATCCCCGCAACACCTAATAAAGACCTCTAGCTCAATTAGGAATAGGTTAGTGTGATAGTAAGTGGCAGATGTGTTTGATCGACTCCGGCTTCCTTGTTATCATTTAGATTGTAAGGTAAAGTGTGCCCACTGCACATTGGAGTAGCGAAACTTGAGTGGAAAAATCAGAGTGTTGTATCTTGACTATTATTGTGATAACCTACTTAAGGACGCTATTCCGAGTTTCAGAAACAAACCTGCTAGACATTTCATAGTATTACTCATTGTATATATGTTTATTGTAGATGATTGATTATTATGCATATATTAGCTTAGGTTTCGACTTGATTAGTCTATATGCATTGCTAGTGAGAGGTATAGTTAATTTAGAGCATGAATAAGGAAACAATAGTTTTATTTCTTAGTCGTTGTAGTATAGATGAAGTTTGTGAGTACCTTCACTGAAAAACTCTCACGAGGCTATAACTCGTCCACTAGGGAATTCCTAGTTGTTTAAGGCCTTGTTGCATATGGTCAATGCAATCGCACTCAGCGAAACGAGAGTAGATAGAACTCCATTTTTGGTCACTTATTCTAATTTCTCATCTTTGCTTGAGGACAAACAAAATGCTGTTTGGGGGGTGGTTTGATAAGAGCCCAAAACTCTAGTTTTAACCCTGTAACAATCATACTTTTAGACCAATTATGTGAGTAATAATTAAGAGTTAATACTGATTACGTGTTTTTATGCATTTCAGGCTTCAAAGTCCATTATGTGCAGAAATGTGCCACTTTAGCGAGATAAAGGAGCAAAGGTCGGTTGCTAAGGAGTTCTGTGATTAAAGGCCAAGATTCAAAGAGAAAAAACCTTTCTAATGCCCGGTCAAAAGCTGAAAAGTGGACACGGGCAGAAACAACACACAAAGTCAGCAGAACTTCCGAAGGCCTTATCTTTGGACTCAGACCTCGGAATTGGGCCTACCTTATGTCAAAATGACCAACTGGGAAAGAGCTTTCCAATGGTCTAAGCCTTGACTAAATCAGAGGAGTAGAAGTAGACAAAAAGTCTGTTGAAGCCATCTGCAGCTGAAGAGGCCTTTTTGGACTGAAAGAATTGGGTTTTGGGCCTGATTCTCTAGCCCAAAACATGGCTCTAAGCCCATGAACAATTTTTGGATCTGAAAGTATAAAAACAAGAGCTTGACTCTTTGTTAATGGTAGATAGTTAGACCTAGATTAGTTAGCCTCCATTAATTAGTTTTAGAACTTAGTTTAGAATTTCAATTAGTTAATTAAATTAGTTTTTTATATCTTGTTTTAGATCTAGTTTCATGTTTAATTAATTACTTTAGAACAAAGTAGATTACTAATTTAGTATTTGAATCATTGTTTATTATTCATTAGATTAATAAATTAGTGTTCTTGGTAATCTAGTTTCATTTTCCATTTACTTATTTAGTTTAATTCTTAGATTCAATTATTTGTCTTTATTAAATTGAATAGATTTTGCATGAGTAGTTTCCATTTGATTTTAAATAAGCAAAGTTTCAAATCTTTATATCATGTCTTGTTTGAATTCCATTGGGAATGATAGCGTGATGATTCTCGGCTAAACCTCCATTTGAGGGGGTTGAGAAGCCTTGATGAAAGTTTGATCCCGATTATCGTAGAGTCGTCGTAATTTCCTTTCCACTCTAGAAATGATTAGTTCACCATGAGAATGGGTGTAATCGTTTACATGCTAGTTATGAATTGGTAGAAATGCCATGTGTAATTAGGGATTAGGAGTAACCAGATTATTCTACGAAGCAGTTCAATTCGGATCACGACGATTCGTCGTTAGTAGGATTAAGTCGAGTTAAGGTGGAATCAATCCCCCTCTAACTCCTTATCATAGAATCGACATAGCATTCTCATAGTTGTTCTAATAGTCGACTAGTTGCATCTTGTGGGTAGTTGCATCGTAGTCTAGTTTCCATTTTGTAAATCTCTCATTAGACTTAGAGTAGAGTAATTAGACTAAAAAACACAGCATGCGGAAGGACTAGGAGTGGAACGAATCATCTACTCCACTATATCTCATAGGATTGAGAGTAGAAATCTTTTGATAAATTAGGCACGTAACAAAGTTTTAGTTTACTTACGTTTTGAGTTTCATCATTCATTTCGTAGGTAAACTATCATTTTTATCATTTATCAGGTTGCTCGACCTTTAACCAATCTCTTGCTTAAATATGTCGTTTTTTACTTCAGTTTCAATTGCAAACAAGCTTTTGAGGCTTTAAAATCCGCCTTAACTACTGCTCCCATAATTCAACCACCTGATTGGTCTAAACCTTTTGAATTAATGTGTGACGCGAGTGACTATGCTATTGGAGCTGTACTAGGGCAACGCCGAGAAGATAAGCCAATTGTCATTTACTACGCGAGTAAAACCCTTAATGAAGCTCAAGGTAACTATACAACCACTGAGAAAGAGTTTCTTGCCGTTGTATATGCCTTGGATAAGTTTCGTCTTTACCTAGTGGGTTCATCCACAATTGTCTACACTGACCATGCGGCGCTTCGTTACCTATTAGCGAAAAAAGATGCAAAACAGAGGTTGATATGATGGATTCTCCTTTTACGAGAGTTTACTCTAGAAATTAGAGATAAAAAAGGTTGCGAAAATGTGGTTGCAGACCATTTATCAAGACTTGTCAGTGATGTTGATACTGATACAGAACCTATCTGTGATTCCTTTTCGGATGAACACTTATATTCTATTTTTTCGTTCCCTTGGTACGCTGACATAGTAAATTACTTAGTTACCGAGGAAGTCCTTTCATCTTGGTCTCGTAATGACCGAAAAAAGTTCTTATCCACTGTGAAATTTTATTTTTGGGATGATCCCTACCTCTTCAAGTATTATTCCAACCAACTAATCCGTCGTTGCATTCCCGACTGGGAACACACTGACGTGTTATCCTTCTGCCATGAA
Source organism: Coptis chinensis (assembly GCF_015680905.1). Taxonomy (NCBI): domain Eukaryota; kingdom Viridiplantae; phylum Streptophyta; class Magnoliopsida; order Ranunculales; family Ranunculaceae; genus Coptis; species Coptis chinensis. The sequence continues at coordinate 62,258,675 of NC_141464.1, read as the reverse complement.
CAATCTTGTGGTGGTCATTTTAGTGATAAGAAAACAGCGGCCAAGGTTCTACAATGTGGATTTTATTGGCCAACACTATTTAGAGATGCACATGAGCATTGCAAAGCATGCAACCACTGCCAGCAGTTAGGACGCATTACTCAACGTAATATGATGCCCTTAAATCCCATTTTAATTGTTGAAATCTTTGATGTATGGGGCATCGAGTTCATGGGTCAATTTCCAAATTCTCATGGTTTCCTTTACATACTGGTAGCAGTCAACTATGTGTCAAAATGGATTGAGGCATTGGCATGTCGTGCTAATGATCATAAAACTGTCGTTTTTTTTGTAAAAGAAAATATTTTCTCTCGATTTGGCATTCCAAAAGCTATTATTAGTGATGGGGGAAAACATTTCTATAATAAAATTTTTGAATCATTAGTAAAGAAATATGGAGTCACGCACAAAGTGGCAACTCCGTATCATCCTCAAACCAGTGGCCAAGTAGAAGTCTCTAATAGAGAGATCAAATCCATTTTGGAAAAAATTGTTAATCCATCTAGGAAAGACTGGTCTCTACGATTATCTGATACCTTGTGGACATACAGAACATCTTTTAAGACACCTATAGGGATGTCTCCTTATCGCCTCGTTTTTGGAAAACCTTTTCACCTGCCAGTTGAACTTGAGCATCGTGCTCTATGGGCCATCAGAAGCCTCAATTATAATACTAATACGGCAGGCGCAAAGAGAAAATTGTAGTTAAATGAGCTCGAGGAAATTCGGAGTGATGCCTATGATCTCTCGAAATCTTATAAAGCCAACATGAAAAGAGTGCATGACAAGCACATATTGAAAAAGATTTCAAAGTTGGTCAAAAAGTTTTGTTGTACAACTCAAGATTACACATTTTTCCAGGAAAATTAAAAACTCGATGGTCTGGTCCTTTCATTGTCTCTGCTGTCACCCCTTATGGGGCTATATCTTTGAAAAACGAAAATGATGAAAGAGAATTTCAAGTAAATGGCCAACGCGTAAAACATTATCATGAGTTGCGCTCTCCAAATGTCGAAGAGACTCTTCTCAAAGATCCAGTCTACATAGACTAATAGATTCACTGGTGTACTTCTTTCCATGTGATATAAACAGGGAAAGTATGCCATTAGGGTAGCCGGGCCATCTTCTATTTTCTTTTCTAAAAATCCCTAAAGTGTGTGGTTGCAAGCGCTGGAACTTTAGTCCACAAAAACTCTATTCAGAACTGAGTATAAATGTCTTCTGTTATTCGAGCAAACGTGCCTTCTGGTAAACAATGGGTACCAAAAATTTCAACTCTTTCCTTCTCTTCCCTTTTCTATTCTCTTCCTCGCGAACTTCAGCTCATCATTTGGTGTAAATCTCACCCATCTCGAATAGGTAATGGTTGTAGTACTTTTGCTCGGAAGCGACGGGCGGAAAGGATGGGGTGGTGTACATCGGGTACAGTTCAAGAGCCTGATGTCAGTGATGATTGTATAATCACTGGCAGGAGGGGCCCTGAACTGCTGCACGAACTTCTGGCAGCTAGCAATTTTAAGAGGGAAGTACGCGCGTCTAACCGCTCAAAGTCAAAGAGAACTGATTCTGCTCTTGCTCCTGGTGCTGCACCCTCAAGTAAGAGAACCAAATTTCGACCTCTATCTGTGAATGATGAGACATCTTTTAAGGCTCCTGTGAATGTTCCAAGTAAGTTTTCTGAAAAAGTTACTACACCATGATAAATGATAAAAATGATAGTTTACCTACGAAATGAACGATGAAACTCAAAACGTAAGTAAACTAAAACTTTGTTACGTGCCTAATTTATCAACTCTCAATCCTATGAGATATAGTGGAGTAGATGATTCGTTCCACTCCTAGTCCTTCTGCATGTTGTGTTTTCTAGATTAATTACTCTACTCTAAGTCTAATAAGAGATTTAAGAAATGGCAACTAGACTACGATGCAACTACCCACAAGATACAACTAGTCGACTATTTAAAAAACTATGGGAATACTACGTCGATTCTATGATAAGGAGTTAGAGGGGGATTGATTCCACCTTAACTCGACTTAATCCTACTAACGATGAATCATCGTGATCCGAATTAAACTGCTTCGCAGAACAATCTGGTTACTCCTAATCCCTAATTACACATGGCATTTCTACCAATTCATAACTAGCATGTGAACGATTACACCCATTCTCATGGTGAACTAATCATTTCAAGAGTGGAAAGGAAATTACGACGACTCTATGATAATCGGGATTAAGTTTTCATCAAGGCTTCTTAACCCCCTCAAATGGAGGTTTAGCCGAAAATCATCACGCTATCATTCCCAATGGAATTCAAACAAGACATGATATAAAGATTTGAAACTTTGCTTATTTAAACTCAAATGGAAACTACTCATGCAAAATCTATTCAATTTAATAAAGATAAATAATTGAATCTAAGAATTTAACTAAATAAGTAAATGGAAAATGAAACTAGATTACAAAGAACACTAATTTATTAATCTAATGAATAATAAAACAATGATTCAAATACTAAATTAATAATCTACTTTGTTCTAAATTAATTAATTAAACATGAAACTAGATCTAAAACAAGATATGAAAAACTAATTTAATTAACTAATTGAAATTCTAAACTAAGTTCTAAAACTAATTAATGGAGGCTAACTAATCTAGGTCTAACTATCTACCATTAACAAAGAGTCAAGCTCTTGTTTTTATACTTTCAGATCCAAAAATCGTGCATGGGCTTGGAGCCATGTTTTGGGCTAGAGAATCATGCCCAAAACCCAATTCTTTCAGTCCAGAAAGGCCTCTTCAGCTGCAGTTGGCTTCAACAGACTTTTCGTCTACTTTTTGTCCTCTGATAAGATCAAGGCTTAGACCATTGGAAAGCTCTTTCCGAGCCGGTCGTTTTGACATAAGGTAGGCCCAATTCCGAGGTCTGAGTCCAAATATACGGCCTTCGAAGTTCTCACGGCTTTGTGTGTCAAGCTTCGTCGACTTTTCAGACTTTTCAGCTTTGAGGAGCTTTACAAAGGCTTTGTCTTCTTGAATCTTGGCCTTTAATCACGGAACTCCTTAACAACCGACCTTTGCTCCTTTATCTCGCTAAAGTGGCACATTTCTGCACATAATGGACTTTGAAGCCTGGAATGCATAAAAACACGTAATCAGTATTAACTCTTAATTATTACTCACATAATTGGTCTAAAAGTATGATGATTAAGGGGTTAAAACTACAGTTTTGGGTTCTTATCACACCACTACCAGTTCCAGACCCTCTCCTAGGTTTTGAACAGGCTGGTGACCATGTACCATTGACTGTTAATCCTTCCTTCCTCAATGACCGAAAGGGGAAAGGCATCATTGAGATGGCCACCACAACTATTGCTCTCCTTCCTCCTCGAGCTGATAGGAGGAGGAGGGCAGATGATATGCCCTTCTCGCCAGAATCCCCAGACTCTCCTGAAAAGGAGATAATCTTGGAGATAAGGTGTTGAGGCCGACCTGATAAGCTTCCCGTTACCAATAAGCACTGATAAAACCTAAAATTGAATAGTTTACCTACGCTATAAAGCGATGAAACTCAAAACGTAAGTAAACTAAAACTATTTACGTGTCTATATTTTATCAAAGTTTCTACTCTCAATTCTATCGAAATAGAGTGGAGTAACGAATTCGTTCCACTCCTAGTGCCTTAGCATGGATGTTCTCTAATCTAATTAGTCAGTCTTAAATCTATGAGAGTTTTACGAAGGTGATATACTACGATATTTACTGAATTTGATTACTTGAATTTAACTACGAATACTATGGAAATACGATTGTTTGAATCTAGAAAAGAAATTAGAGGGGAATTGAATCCACCTTGAATCCAACTTAACAACCTAGCGTAGAATGTTGTATCTCAATTCTCACGTTCTTACGGCGGGAATTTCGAGTTCTAATCCCTAGTGTTCATGGCATTTCTACCGGATACTAACTAGCATGTGAGGTCGTCCACCCATTCTCATGGTGAAACACGACCTTCTAGAGTGGAATAGATTCTACAACTAATTCTATACTAACCACTAAGTTTTCATCAAGGCTTCATCGACCCCTCTAATGGAGGTTTTAGCCTTGAGTCATCAAACTAACATTTCCCATTGAATCTAAACTAAACATAATGTAAGAAATTGAGATTTAATTACTTAATTAAACAATAATGAATCTAATTTAATGGCTGGAATGAAATAAGAACAAGAATTGAAATTAGATCTAGAATGGAAATGACAAAATTCGAAATTGACAAACTAACTATTTTATTTATCTAATCAATCAAGAACAATGATTCAAAGATTTATTCTAAAACAAGAATTGAAATGGAACTAAAACTTAATTAATTAATAAAACTAGATCTAGAATTATATATATATTAATTTAGGTCTAACTAGCTACCATTAACCAAGAGCTAAGCTTTGGTTTTTATACATCTAGATCCAAAAATCGTGCATGGGCTTGGAGCCATGTTTTGGGCCAGAGAATCAGGCCCAAAACCCAATTCTTTCAGTTCAAAAAGGCCTCTTCAGTTGCAGTTGGCTTCCACAGACTTTTCGTCCCATTCTTCTCCTCTGATTGGGTCAAGGCTTGGACCATTGGAAAGATCTTTCCGAGCCGGTCGTTTTGACATAAGGTAGGCCCCATTCCGAGGTCTGAGTCCAAAGATACGGCCTTCGAAAGTTCTGCTGACTTTGAGTGTTGTTTCTGCCCGCGTTGACTTTGACTTTTCAGCTTTGACCGGGCTTTGGAAAGGCTTTGTCTTCTTGAATCTTGGCCTTTAATCATGGAACTCCTTAGTAACTGACCTTTGCTCCTTTATCTCACTAAAGTGGCACATTTCTGCACATAATGGACTTTGAAACCTGAAATGCATAAAAACACGTAATTAGTGTTAACTCTTAATTATTACTCACATAATTGGTCTAAAAGTATGACTGTTACAGGGTTAAAACTACAGTTTTGGGCTCTTATCAAGCACTCAGTTAATGATGTTGCCATCGCGCTTGGAGTTCTGGAAGCTGCGCAACTTCCTATTGATAGAGTTGAAGCTAGTATGACTGGTAGTCTAGATCTATTATTTCACAAATCTCCCGTTTATCTTACCAAAGTAAAACTTCCTTCTCTATACAATGTTTTATTTTTCTCATTGTGTTGCTTACACACCCTGTATTCTTTTTCAGTTAGTGAATAACTTCTTGGCCATGAAAAAACCAATCTTTGCGACCTCAGCTAGTACAGCTGCCAATGACATGGCCACTGGCGAGCTGAACTGGGCAAGAGAGGCTGCTGAGAAAAGGGATGAGGAACTGCAAACTTATATAGACCAACTTTTGGCCAGAAAGAAGAAGTTAGATGCTGGTTTCAGGAACATGAGAGAGACGATTGCCAACCTCCGAAACTCTCTAGACAAGGCCTTAAAGGGAGCTGCCGAGGCTGCTTCTTGGAAAGTGAAATTCTTGGAACTGCGCTCCCAATTCACCACCCTACAAGCAAAACATGACCAAGTCCAAGGGGAGCTTCACCGTAGGAATACCGAGATGAGAACCTTTGGCCCAGTTATTACTCATACAAATGAAGTCATGACAGGCTATGAGAGGGATCTCAAAGAGAAGTGTCTACATTTTGAAAAGAAGGCTGGTGATCTCTTGGCGGAGACCTCTGAGTTATATTCTAAGGTGGTGCAAGAGGTAAAGAATAGGTCAACTGAAAATGTTATTCATTTTGCTCTAAGAGTTCTTGATGTTTCAGAAGACTCTTTTAATGCATCCAAACAAGTTATGTTTGAGGAGGCTATTGAGGCTACTGGGTATGTTTCTCAGGTGGATGATCAGGGGTGAGTGACTAACCCTTTCATCTTATTTCCTTACCGTAATACCAATATCTCAGTAATTTATAATGAACTTATGCCTAATGCTTCCTCATCTTCTGGAGAAGACACCGATGATGACATGCCTGCCGTCCAGCTTCTTTTTTTGCATGTGCCCATTTCAAGTGAATGTTTTGTTCAGCCTTCAACCGTCCCAGCCAATCCAACCGTATAGTTAGTTTCTGAGAGTGGTCTAGGAGTTATTGATACGGGTGCAGCAGCAAGTACTGCTGCTGAACCGAAATTCGATTCTACCTTTGCTCAACAGGCTAAGTAAAGGCTTAGCTATTCAGTTCATGATTTATAAAACATTTATTTTGAAACAATATTTCTACAGGTCTGTAATATTGAGCTATGTTGCTCACATACTATTTACTTACTAAGCTCTGTAGCTCTTCTAGTTTATGCATGCATTTAAAACATTCTATGTTATATAACATATAGTGACATGAACTACTATGCATATTCTACCCCTGATGCCCCCAAAGTTTATTTGGAACAACAATAGGTGACCCTAATAGGCTAAACATGTTAAATTTAGGCATAACCAGAATCTGATCAGGATATTATGGGAGCAGTCCAAGTTTAACCATAACTAAAAGTTCGCTCGCAATAGAGAAACAGTGTCACAGAGGAGCCAGATGTCTATGCGAAGGTAACTTGGTGCCTTGAGCATAACACTGTGTTTAATAACGATAGGTCTTATTTATTTAAAAAATAAATAGGTTATCGCCAAAACAACAATGGGGGAGTCTTCCTCAACACAATCATGTCGATATAATTCCAGACCAATGATCGAGTGCTATGATTTGGATCCAACCCAAATCTTCCCAGCAGCCCCCATTATTGATGTTATGAGAATGCAAGGAACTGGCATACAATTCGGGCTCTCAAGAACACTATCGATCTCTTGCTCCAAGTCAAGCTGGCATACAGTTTACTGAACATTTAGTGTGGTTAGATTCCCTAAAGGCTTAACCCATCGAGGATAATCTCAGTCTTAAAGAATTGGTGTACAATTCATGTTGCATAGGGACGAGAAGGGAACTGGCATACAGTTTGGCATGCCCAAACTCAGTATCTCTAGTTCCAAAGCAAATTGGCATACAATATTCTTGAACAGATAGTGAGAAGTTAATTCTCTAAAGGCTTAGTCCATTGTGGATAATAAATAAAGAGCTGATGCAAGGAAAAAAATTTGATTGCAATTTGGGAACTTTATTGATAACTGGATAGAATAAATAATGTATAAAAAGCATGAAATAACAATTTACTGATAGTACTTGTGGAGGTGCTCTGTGTTCCATGGTTTGACAAGAACGTCCCCTTCAACAATAAGTAAGTAGTAAAAACCAGTTTGACTGACCTTGTCGATAATGTAGGGTCCCTCCCAGTTGGGCCCTAGCTCGCCGTTATGATTTGAGATCTCACGCAGAACCAGATCACTAGATTTGAAAGCTCAAATTCGGACTCTCTTGTCGTAAGATCATTTTAGAATCTACTGGTTGGCAGTCAGGTACAATACGGTGCTCTCTCGTTTTTCATCTAGGAGATTCATTTCTCTGAATAACAATTCCTCATTGTCCAGTGTGTGCACAACGTCCAACTTCTAAGTGGGGGCAACCAGTTCGGGAAGTATGACAGCTTTAGTTTCCTAGGTCAGTGAAAATAGAGACTCACTAGTCAATCATCTGGGTGTAGTTTGGTACGCCCATAGGACCTTAGGTAGTTCCTCAACCCACAAACCCTTTGCATCATCTAGTTTATGCTTCATGTTATCCAAAATAACCCTATTGGAGGCCTTAGCCTGGCCATTGCCTTGTGGATATCTTGGGGTTGAGAAAAGATGGGTGATGTGCAACTCTTTACAAAGTTCGGCCACCGATTCGCCAGCGAACTGTTGCCCATTATCTGAGATGATAACCTTGGGTATGCCAAATCGACAGACAATGTTGTTCCAAATGAACTTTATGATGTTCAGTTCTCAAATGAAAATAAGGGGAACTGCCTCTATCCACTTGGTGAAGTAACCATTGCAACTAGTAAGAATCTGACATTGTCGGGGGCGAGTGGCAAGGGTCCTACAATGTCAGTTCCCCACTGTGCAAATGGCCAGGGGTTGGCCAATAGATGCAGCTCTGTCGTGGGAGCATGGATAAGTGGAGTATGTCACTGACACTTTTCACATTTGCAGGCAAAAACTTGTACATCCTTTTGCATGTAGGGCCAAAAGTACCCTTGTCTTAGGATCTTGAGAGCGAGTGTTCTGCCCCCAGCATGGTTGCCACAAATTCCTTCGTGAACCTCTCGTATGACATGTTCAGCAAGGTCTGGGAAGAGACATTATAGGTGACGTCCCAAGAATGACTTCTTGTAAAGATCATCCCCAACGAGGGTGAATCTTGGTACCTTTGCTAGCAGGCATCTTGCCATGTTCCTATCTTGTGGAAGTGTCCCGTCCTTGAGGTAAGACTTGTATGGATCCATCCAGTTTGGTGTGGTGACTGGAATAACACAAATTGTTGTAACAGTGGGTGCATAGATGCTAGATGTTTCCTAGAAATCTATAGGGATGGAGCGAGACTCGCTGTTGCCCAGTATTGAGGCAACATATGTCAGCACATCTGCGTGTCAATTTTCTGATCGAGGCAGCTGATAAAACTGAATATTCTCAAACTTACTCTGGAGACCCCTTACCAATTCTAGGTATTTAGCCATTCGTTCATCTCTAGCCTCGTAACCTCCATCAACTTGAAACACAACCAGCTGTGAGTCACTAAAAACTGTGAGGTGTGTTAAGCCTAGGTCGAGAGTCATTGTGAGGCCAGCAAGAGTCGCCTCATACTCTGCTTCATTGTTAGAGGCATTCCAACCTAACCAAATAGACTTCTCCAGTTGCATGTTATCAGGAGTAACTTACACAACTCCAACTCCTGCACCTCTGTCATTTGAAGATTCATCCACAAATAGTCACCATCTAGAGCGTGGCTCCTAAGGGTCTAGATGCATACTTGTGGATTCCGATAGGATACCATCATCTGAACTAAGGATTGTTGAGTCGTATCCAGTGTAGGTCATTGGGAAATATCCCAGGAATTCTGCTAGTGCCTGAGCTTTCTCTGAGATTCATGGGACGTAGGTTATATCATACTCTAATAGTTGCACGGACCACTTAGCTGACCTTCCTTACCTGTTCGGTATTTTCATAACTGATCGTAACTGGTATTAAGAGATTACTTTGATTGTGTGGGACTGGAAATATGGTTGTAATTTCTCTGCCGCAAAAACGAGGGATAAAGCAATTCATTCGAGTTTAGGGTACCTTGTTTCTGCTGGTAAAAGCGTTCGACTCAAGAAATAGATAAGCTTTTCAACTTTCTTTTTGTCCACACGTATTAGTATAGAATTGATACCATAGTCAGATGAAAAGAGATAAATACCCAAAACTTCTCCCTCAACTGGTTTGAAAAGTATTGGTGGTGACCCACCCCAGGTACGTTTTGAGCTGATCGAATGCTTGTTGGTAGTCTTCCATCCATGCAAATGAGGTATTTTTTAGTAGTAATTGGAACAAAGGTCTGCATTTATCTGAACTCTTAGAGATAAACCTTCTCAGAGATACTAACCTGCATGTGACTTTCTGGGCCTCTTTCATGTTTTTAGGTGAAGGCATCTCTATAAGCGCCCGGATCTGATCTGGATTTGCCTCGATTCCTCGCTTAATAATCAGATACCCTAAAAACGTCCCTGATGAGACAGCAAAAGTGCATTTGCTAGGTTGAGTTTCATACGATACTCTCGCAGAATGTCAAATGCACGTTTCAGGTGGGAGAGGTGATCTCCACGTCTCAGGCTTTTGATCAGGAGATTGTCTACATACACCTCCACAATATCGCCTGTCAATCCCTCAGACATCTTGTTTACCAAACATTGGTACGTGGTTCCTGCATTTTTCAATTCTAATGGCATGACCTGATAACAGTACATATCATCCTCATTTGTGAAACTAGCATGCTTGTGGTATTCCTCATGCAATGGGATCTGGTTGTAGCCAGATGACCCATCTATGAAGGATAACAATTCATGTCCAGCCGTTGCATCCACCAACTTATCAATTTGTGGCAGAAGGTAACTGTCTTTTGGACACGCGCGGTTCATATCTGTGAAATCGATATAGATTCTCCATGGTCCATTCTTCTTTCGTACTGGGACAATGCTAGAAATTCATGTAGGGAAATTGATTTCCCTGACAAAATTAGTTGCTTTCAGCTTTTCAACTTCGGCTTTCACTGCTATGGATTTGTCGGCAACTATTTTTCTCGGTTTTTGTTTGACTACTATTGCATCACTGCAGACATTTAGCCGGTGGCATGCCACATGGTGGTCAATTCCTGGCATTTCTCCGGATGACCAAGCAAACACGTCCTTATGTTCTCGGAGGAAGTGTATTAGAGCATGGCGTTCTTCAGAACTCAACAAGGTGCCGATGAAAGTGGTTTTAGGTGAGCTACCTCCCACAATTTCCACTTCCTCTAACGGCTCCAGTGAGGGGGGATCCTCCTTTTCTATTAGGACCAGGTCCGGGAGAGGGGGATCTATCTGTAATTGCTATTTGGCGGGTTGCCCCACCTCTATTGGTTCGAAAAGGAATGGGGACTGCTTTGTCGCCAGAGCGTAGCAAGTTTTGGCAGCCACCTGATCTCCTCTAATTGTCTCAATTTTCTCATTATGAGGGAATTTTAGACATTGGTGATAGGTGCTGGGAACACCACAGAGTCTATGCAGCCAGGTCCTACCCAGGATCATATGATAAAGTGTGTTAGCTTTTACCACAACAAAATTTATGATGAGGGTTACCAGACCAGTAGCTATGGATAGCTGGACCTCCCTAACTGTTAGGGCTTTGTCTCTGCTGAATCCATACAGGTTGGAGTTGGTGGCGACCATCTCTAATTCAGGAATCTGTAGTTTTTTGAATGCATCATAGTATAACACATCTGTTGAACTTCCTGGATAAACCAATATCCGATACAAATCGTAGTCTCCAAAAGAAAGTGTAATAACCAGTGCGTCCTCATGAAGACTTTGGTTATTGAGGCAGTCAACTTCAGTGAACAGAATGAGTGGATCTTTGTGGGGTAACACATTGACTTGAGCGCAATCCGCAGTCAATTTGTTGTTCATGATCCTCATTTTCTTGGCGACGCGTATTTGGTATCGCGCACTCTGTTATGTAACCTATCCACTTTGCTTGCTTACGTTTCCTGAAATAGGTTTATCTAGATGCGACCATTGAATGGTCCAATATTTAGGGGATCCTGAACTGACGTGTTGATCTCATCAAGTTGTACGGCATTCGCCTGCTCATGTGCTACAAATTACTTCAAGTACCCCCTCTCAATCAGATCTTGTAGTTCATTTTTCAGGGTTCTACAGGCCCTGGTACTATGACCCTTACTCTTATGGAACTTGCAGTAAGTCCGATGATCTCTAGTACTCAGGGAGCCTGGCTTGAGAAGAACTGGACATTTGAGGTAGCACTGGTTCTTGATCAAGTCCAAGACCTCGTCTGGAATTTTGTTCAAAGGAGAGAAGTTTATGTCCATCGAGGGAAGAGCTTCTTCAGCTCCTTCCATCCGTGGTTTCTTTTATGATTTTCCATCACCATTGCTGGCTAAATTTTGGTACTACCATCTTAGCATTCATCCTTTTGATGGCGATTCAGCCCTTTGGTGACCACGATGGCGGCCTTTCTTTGGCTTTTGAGGTGAAAAGTTTCCAGTCCCCTCTCGTGGGACCAGAGGGGTTGCCCGATTAGTCTTCTTTGCTTCCTAATATCTGTTCAGGACATCCTCCTCCCACCCTGCATGAGTTTCAACCCTGTCTAGGAGTTCCTCCAAATCACAGGGTGATTTCCTGAAGAGGTACCCGAATAAGGCGTTGTTTTCGTCCAACCCTTGTTTGAAAGCTATTATAGCAGTCTGTTCGTCACAAGACTCTATCTAGAATGAAATTTCCATAAACTATTACATATAGGATCTCAATGCTTTTCCATCCTTTTTCTTGATGTTAAACAATGCATCGATCCATTTTGGTTGGTGCTTGTTGCACGAGTATCTGTCAATGAAGGTTCTAAACAAATTCTTCTAAGGACCTCGCGCTTCGTAACTCCTGTGGTACCACCGAGCGTGGATCCGCATTGTGGGAAGCTTTGAACTCTTGACACATGATGTGGTCATATCTTTCATATTGTCCTATGGTGGCATGATATCTGAATACGTGGTCCACCGGATCTGACTTGCCACTGTAGATACAAAACTACAATTGTCTGTAACTGCGGGGATAGGGCTTTTTCATTACTCGTGATGAGAAAGGAGATCTGCCTACCCCCATTATAGTTGATTGAACAAGGGAGTCTTGCATTTTTCTTCCTTTACTAGTCATCTTATGCATCTTATGGATCAAGTCATTTTTCTCAGTCTCCCATGCACTTTCTTTGGTAGAAAGTCTCTTGTTCTGGATTCTTTTTCGGTGTTGGGGACATCACGATCCTAGTAAGTTAATTCTGACTATGATGTCGTATCCAGGTTCTCATCTGAATTATTATACTTTAATTCTAATTGTTCGTGTCAAATTGGATCCCCATGCCTTGGGTTCATAGCTCGACTGCTCTCTGGAAGGCCATCTCCATCAAGATCGATGAGCAGCTCCTTCCCTGTATCAGATTGATACAAATACCTTAGCAGCTATACCTCAAGCTCAAGGTTGCTCCTCTACTGTTCCAGAGCCTGTACCGCCTGGCTTGCCTGAACAGATTCTGGGTTGGTAAGAATATCATTCTCCTTATTTTGGCGTTCTCCTTGAGCGTTATTCCCAGGGCCTGCACCGGGAGCAACTAGTCCGTCAGTGCTAGTTACCTGTTCATGAAGGGGATTACTCGCATCACGATGATCGACATTCTCCCCTACCCCCTTCAGGCATCTCGTGCTCTTCTTCTCCGACAGCGATGCTGCGGGTGGTAGCGCCACCTTTTGTTTTCTTAGTTCCTGCCATCACAATGGTAAGAATTTTTAAACTAATTCAGTCATTGAAACGAATGTTCAGACGGCGCCAAAAGAGGTAGGCGATTTTCTTAGTATCCCCTGATCCTCCTCTGTGCCTTATGATCCAAAACCTTTTTCTTGATAGTGAAAGGATGAGATGATTTAGTATTCAAGGTTGAACCGCCTGGTAGCTGCCTACTTATCTCCTTGTTTATTTAGAATAATCAAACCCTATTTTGCGTAATTCCTAAAAGCGAATTCCTATTGTTTATATAGGAAAAGTCTTGAGAGTCCTAGGATTAGGGTTAACCTCACCACTTGTGAGTTCCCTTCCATCTTTGGACTTTGCCTTCCTATTAGGAATCCTCTCCTTATGGAAGTCTGAATCTGGACCATATCTTATTAGAGGTAGGTTTCCTTGTTGGTCATAATATCCCATCGCATATAGAAAGGTTATGTCCAAAAGGTAACTCTTAAAGATATATCATTCTGACTCCTTTCTTATCACCAAAGATTGCCCTCTTCAGTTTCCTTCTATTTAAGAACTACATTTATCAGTTCCTAACTACTTGGAGAACTGGCATATTCAGAGGCAGGTCGTCATGTGACTAGCACATGCTTACGACACACTCATGATAAACACGAGATAACTTATTCCCAAAACTAATCTGATGGTTCTAGTCTTATTCCAGGTATCCATAGTCCTAGGCCATTTCCCATACACGTGTTATCTAATCAATGACGGGAAATCCCCCTTACACACCTTTCGAGCAAAGCTTGGAACAATAACCTTTGTGATTGATTTAACCACGGCTCTGATACCACTTGTTGGGAAAAACGATACCAATCGATCCCCACTAAGATAGCTTGTATATGGACATTTACCATGGTTCGTCCAATGATGCCTACTTCCACAAGAACCAATCATTTTATAAGTATGGAAATGAAGATTACAATCACTCATCTTAATTCTCTCCAACACTTACTAGATCTCTCTTCTATAATCTCTCTCCGTACAAGTTTTATTTCAATTTTGGTTGCTCTTAAAATTGGTTTCTCTTTCTCTTATGTTATGGGTTAAAACCCTAACTTCTTTTATATATTATTCCGAAATTTCGATGTAAAATGAAATTCCGAATCATTTTGGTTTATTTGTGAAAAAACGGAACTTTGCCTGTGCAAAGCTATGGGGGTGCATAGGGGCGTGCACCCCTCTCACAAAACATGTTCAAGGGCATCTGCCCCTATAGTGATCCCAACTTCCAATACGAATGTCTCCGTATCTAGAGAAAACTCTGTTGTACAAGGTTAAGAGGTGCGCTCCCCCCCCCCCCTTTGGCAAGGTTTATTAGAGGGCGTCTACCCCCATTGTATAATCTGGACAGTACTCACATGGTGAGGGACCACCCAACAATAACTTGGGATATATATATATATATATCTTATATATAATGGGAAAACTTGCCGCCGTTTATTAGTTCCCGTATTCTCTTTTTAAACCAAACTTTTAAATCAAAAGGGTACCCAAAAGTTTCACCCACGAAATTCTCAGAAGGCTTTAAGTGCAAGGGTATGTTTGTCATTCAACAAACATTGGAAAAAAAATGAAAAAATACGTAAATTCTACTTTCAAAATATAGAGCCAAAAGAAACCGTTTCGACCCCATTTCCCATCTTTGCCTTCTCCATCTCTGTTTCCTTCTATTCCAAACTCCAATTTTTTATCTTCTCCTTTGTATGATTTTTATCTTCTCTTATCTTCTTCTTAGTATCTCTATATCCCCAAACTCCAATAGTTTGTCTCCTTCCTTCTTTTCGTAGGAATTGCACTGACGCAATGGATGAGGTTAGTTTTTCCGATGTCTTATATTCCTCTCTAAGCCAGTTTATATGGACTTCATATTATTCTTATAATTTTAATTTTGCTTACTGCTCTTCATCCCTCAGTTTGTGCATTTCGTTCTTCTGATTTTATTTCGTTCATTTTTGTGTTTGTTCCTATGTTTCGACCAACAACAGAGTCGGATAATCAAGTTTACGTAACGAATAACTGATACTCGAAGAAGACATTTGCGTAGTATTAGGGATAGAAATAGATATCAAAGGCAGTTTCAAACACCACATTCGTCTACTCCTACTGAAGGTATTCACACAAATTACTTTTTTTTTTATCAAATTCTCATTTTGGGGGCTTTATTGGCATTCATTTGTGTCATTCACTGTTTTCCAGTTTTAGCATCCCATACACAAACACACCCTGCGCGTGTGCGTCTTACCGATATTCATCGACAGGCTAGATACAAAAACACTCCTAACAATCGCATGCAATTAGGTACTTTTATTTATATTTTTTAACGTTTTCTCATTTAATTTGTTCTTTCTTCTAACTTTTTAAGGATTGCGTTTCTGAGGTAACTGATTGTTTACAATGTCTACAGATTATCGGGATGTGAACACCCCTACGACATCAGCACCGATTCGATCCCAAATACCGTCAAGGATAAGCACTAGGTTTTATAGATGTGCCAGGAATTTTGTTCAACCTGAAGACTTTCACCCTTACATGTTACCTCAACCTAGAATTTGCAGCAGATGTGGAGCCAAACAGTTCGTTCATGAAACCGCTGAAATATGTTGCTCAAATGGAAGAATAAATCTACCAAGACCATCGACACCACCCGAATTAGTTCAACTGTTTCGTGATGGGACTGACCTTGGGTAACATTTTAGAGAAAATATCCGGTCGTACAACCACATATTTGCATTTACTTCGATGGGTGTTGATTTTGATCAAGATCTTGCAAATGGACGGGATGGCTTATACTCATTTCGTGCAAGAGCGTCTATCTATCATAGGATTGGAAGTCTTCTGCCTACACCTGGTAGGAGGCCAAGGTATTTATAGATGTATATCTACGACACTGATCATGAGGTAGAAAATTGGCATGCTGAAAACCAAGCTTTGCGAACGAACGTTATATCTACGTTAAAAATATCCTTGACAACTGTAATAACCCGTTTGTGGCCGTGTTCAGACAACTTGGCCAAAGAGATGATTTGCAAAATTGTCGCCTTATTATTAAAGAGTTGAGAACTGATCGCCGGGATCATGCATTGCCAACGGAATCGCAGGTGGCTGCAATATTAATTGGAGATAATGATCTAGAAGGATTGGAACCAAGAGATATTGTTGTCCAAACACAAACAAGTCAACTACGACAAGTCCCAGATACCGCTGGATATTATAATCCGTTACAATATCCTTTAATGTTGCCTTTTGGTGAATATGGTTGGGACTTGGGTGTGCATCACAGCAGTACAAGAAGAATTAGTTGTCGCAGTTACTATGCATATATTTGCAGGTATGTATAGACTTTATAAAACCAAATAAGTTATGTCCTCCGCTTTGATATTTGTTTGTGTTGGTTACAAAATTGTTGTGTTTTAAAAATACTATTTGCTATATGTTATTGTTGTTTGACAACTATCTTTTAATACTTTCATTTGTAAGTATCCTTCTAGTTAAGAAAGAGAGACGTTCAATCTACCTGTGTTCATTGATTCACCATAACTTTAAGATTATACATGATTTGACGACTTTACTTTTAAAAAAAGAACTAACTTAAAATGTATTAATAAGTTGATATGTTCTAATGAGTGTTTGCTTTGTATTTCGTAAAAAAACAATTGTGCTGAAAATGTGTTCTGGAAGGGTTGGGTGGAAGAGAAAGGACACTTTTTGCCGTCGATTTCCTTCAGTTCATAACATCATCTTATAAAAAGAGTTTTTTTTTTCTTTTCTTTTCTTTTTTATGGCTTGGTATACACTTAATGGTGTGTGTTTAATTTCAATCTATGGATGGAATTTGTTGGCTTTAAGGCAGGAGCAATTTCATTTCTCTGTGAAGCATAACATGTTTTATAGTTCTTTGGTTTTTCAATTAATTTGTTATAATCATATGATGTTTTTGTATGATTCAGTTGGAATTGAGTTTTTTTTTTTTTTAATTTCAAGTTATCAAAGGATTTGGTTGGAGAATATCAGCAGTTTTAGGGTACGAAATGTTTTACTCATTAGTATAACCCATGTATTACAAATTCTAAATTCTCATGTTCATTGCTATCCAAATTCGGCCTTCTGAAGTCTCATTGTTTCTTTTGGGATGTCGCCTTCTATAACAGTTTATAGTTGACATGTATGTCAAAATTGAAACAATGAAAATGAGATTTTATCGGGATAATCAGCAAACTATTAGGTCCGAGTTGTACCAAGGCATTCAGGATGCACTAAACTCAGGGGAGACACATGCAGGTACCTTATATTTTCATATGTATAATAATATCATATTCACATTGGTTTTCTTCATTTCACATTGTCTATTTATTTAAAACTTAAGAATTTGAACTTATAATGAATAGGCAACATTGGCAAAAGGATAATACTCCCACCTTCTCATATTGGTAGCCCTCGGGATATGCATCGCCGCTATCAGGATGCAATGGCATTGGTAAGGAGGTATGGGAAACCAGATTTATTTATAACTGTAACATGTAACTCATCTTGGCATTCAATTACTCAAGAAATAGAAGTTGGCCAACGTACACAAGATAGACCTGATTTAGCTACTAGAACATTCCATTCTATTTTAGAAGGTGTGTTTGTTATGATGGAAAGGAAAGGAAATACTATGGAAAGGAAAGGAAAATAAGAGTGGTCCACCTTTTCCATAGTTTTTAAGGCGTTTGTTTACCCATGGAAAGGAAATGGGCTTTTCCATATGGAAACAAATGGAAAAGGTTTTGTGTCTTTAGCTAACCCCTGAAATTTTTGTGGAAAGGAAAGGAAAGGAAATAGATAAATAGAAACTTACTACTAATACACTCCACTCAACAATACAATTATTCCTTTCCATAGCTTTTGCAAACAAACATGATTATTCCTTTCCCTAGTTTTTACTTTCCTTTCCCCAGTTTACCAAACACATACCATTTAAAATTTTTCCTTTCCATTCCATTCCATTCCATTCCATAGTGGACCACCCATTTTATTTCCTTTCCTTTCCATAAGTTAAAATTTAACAAACACACACTTAAACATGATTTGTTTTGCAGACATATTTTGGGTAGAGTTATTGCACAAAAGTTCATGTTATAGAATTTAAAAAAAAGGGCTACCTCATGCTTATTTTCTAATCATCCTACATGAAAATGATAAAATACACAATCCTGAAGATATAGATAAAATATTTTCTGCTGAAATTCCCAATCCCAGTACTGAACCTGATTTGTATAGTGTAGTTAAAAATCACATGATGCATAACACATGTGGAACTGTTAATAGGAGTGCAGTTTGTATGAAAAATGGCAGATGTAAGAGTGGATTTCCTAAGTCATTTGCACCTTCTACTTTGCATGGTACTAATTCGTATGCTACATACATGAGACGTGATAATGGAAGACATGTTGGTATAGGAATATACATGTTAGACAACCGTAATGTTGTTCCTTACAATCCTTATTTGCTATTAAAATATAACTGTCATATTAATGTTAAGATTTGTTAGAGCATTGATAATAGTAAAATTGATAGTTTTACGAATGAATAAAGTGATGAAACTCTAAATGCAAGTAAAACTAAAACTGAATTATACTCGTGATTATCAAAGATTTCTACTCTCGATACTATTGAAGTAGAGTTGGAATAGAAAATTCGTTCCACTCCTAGTTCTTTAGCATTCAAATTTCCTACGACTATCAGTCCTACCAAAGTCAATGAGAGTTTTATGAATTATACTACGAAATGCTACGAAATACTAAAGTTTGAATCTAGAAAAAGTATTAGGGGGGAATTGAATCCACCTTAAATCCAACTTAAGAAACTAGCATAGATTGTTGTAATCCAATTCTTACGGTAAGAATTGGTTGTTCTAATCCCTAATTATACATGGCATCTCTACCAATTCATAACTAGCATGTGAGGACGTCCACCCATTCTCATGGCGAATCAACGACCTTCTAGAGTGGAATAAACTCTTACAACGGTTCTATACTACACAATCAATTTTTCATCAAGGCTTCATCAAACCCCTCTAATGGAGATTTAGCTTTGATTAATCAAACTATCATTTCCATATGAAATTGAATACGACATAATATAAAGATTCTACCATTATTAAATTTAACTAAACAATAATTGAAATCTAAATTAACAACTAAGAATTCATTAAATAACAAGAATCGAAATTAATCTAAACAATCATTAAATAACAAAGATCAAATTTAACAAGAACTAACTATTTTATTTATCTAATGAATGATAAACAATGATTCAATACTGAAATTAAAACAAGAATACAACTAATTAATTAATTGAAAAACTAGATCTAGAACTAAGCTTTTATGGCTACTCTAATGGCTACTTTTTATCCTCAGCTAATTCCTTCAGAGCTAAGTCTTGTGTGTGGAAATGGAGGAGACTAGATCCATATTTTCGTGCATGGGCTGAGAGTCCATGTTTTGGGTCGGAAAATCGAGCCCAAAGCCCAATTTCTTCAGTCCACAGGGCCTTTTTCAGCTAGCTTTGACTTCAACAGGCTTTTCGTCCACTTTTGCTCCTCTAATTGGATCAAGGTTTGGACAATTGGAAATCTCTTTCCGAGCTGGTCGTTTTGACATAAGGTACGCCTAATTCTGAGGCCTGAGTCCAAAGATACAATCTTCGGAAGTTCTGCTCACTTTTGTGTGTTGTTTCTGCCCGTCTTGGCCTTTAATCCCATAACTTCTTAGCAACCAACCCTTGCTCATTTATATCGCCAAAGTGACACATTTCTACACATAATTGACTTTAATCCCTAAAATACATAAAAGCACGTAATTAGTATTAACTCTTATTTATTTCTCGCATAATTAGTCTAAAAGTATTACTGTTAAGGGGTTAAAACTATAATTTTGGGATCTTATCAAACCACCCCCAAACAGCAATTTGCTTGTCCTCAAGCAAATATGAGAAATTAGCATAAGTGACCAAAAATGGAGTTCTAACTAATCTCATTTCACCGAGTGCGATTGCATTGACCATATGCAACAAAGCATTAAACCACTAGGAATTCCCTAGTGGACGAGTTGTAGTCTCGTGAGAGTTTTCCAGTAAAGGTACTCACAAACTTCATCTATACTACAACGACTCATAAATAAAACTATTGTTTTCTTATCTATGTCTCAATTATCTATACATCTTACTAGCAATGAATACATAATAATCAAGTCGAAACCTAAGCTAATATATGCATAATAATCAATCATCTACGAATAAACATATATACAATGAGTAATACTATGAGATGTACCAGCAGGTCCGTTTCTGAAAACTCGGAATAGCGTCCTTAAGTAGGTCCTCACATAAATGTAAAGACAAAAACCACTCTGATTTTTCCGCTTAAGTTTCACTACTCCAGTGTGTAGTGGGCACACTTTACCTTACAATCTCAATGATACACAAGGAAGCCAGAGTCGATCAAACACATCTACCACTTACTATCACACTAACATATTCCTAATTGAGCTAGAGGTCTTTATTAGGAGATGGTTTAAGAATGAAGAAAATGGATATTCAAAGAGGACAAGTCTGAGATAATAGAGGCATCATATTATGCAATTAGAGAAACCCTTGTTCTTTACTTTTGCTTCTATACTTTGTTTCCATCCTTGGCCATTTTTTTTTCTTTTTCTTTGGCTTTTGACTCCTTGATTCTATTTTTGGAGTTCTAACTCTTTATTTTCTTTTATTTTTTATTTTATTTTTTTATTTGGATGGAAACTTACTTTTCTCATCTGAAGCGACTAACGAATTCTTGATTTTAAAGGTTCTTCTCTTTTCTATTCTTCATCCCTATTCTCAAACTTATTCAAAGAATTGGGTATGTTGATTTTTTTTATTTTGTTTTGTTTTGTAACAGGGCAAAGGATTTGTGGTTTATGAAAGGCTAAAGAAAGGCTCAGAGGGGCGACTAGCGGAAAATAATTCATAGGTTTGAATTTCTGGCTATATCGATCCAGGGCCTAAATTCTCGCTTAGGATATGGTATAGTAATCAAGCAAGTGGACGTGTGATTTCTCTATCCGGATTTTACTTCTCCCTTGTGTCATTTCTCAAATGTTCACTCATATAAGGCTTTAGGCTATATTCTCACAGGATTTGTAGAATAAGTACTCTAGCCTAGATTACAGAAACTTACTGCTAACAATCATAGATACTCATGTAACATATTTATAGATAAATGCAAGGATTATTACCAACATATTAGCCTAAGTTTCTAAAAACTATTCTAATGTAAAAGCTACGTGAGACTTCTAGATTATTGAGAGCATAGAGAAAGAAAACAATACCAATATTCCTAAGTGTATAGCATACTTTTTATTTAAATTTTTAAATTTTTTGAATTTTTTTAACTAGAAAACAAGTGCATATTATACATATCTATATCCTAACAGATGCCTTAATTACACATGTTTCTATCCCCCCCCCCCCCCAAACAAGAAGCATGCTTTGTCCTCAAAGTATTTAAATAAATAGGGTAGAGAAATACCATGGAAACGCGTGAAATTCTGGAACATCTGCAAAACCAGGTTAAACATACTAATATAGAAAAGAAAAACTGACGCAACTCTATAAGAGTTCCACCCGTTATGGGGTTAATGAGAAACAAATTGCTTGGGACATAAGCAGACACTAACTGAAATAAAAACTAACCTTAACTCCCGTTTAAGCATTTTCCTCCTCATCCTTAATAAAGAAATGAGGTTCCTTCGCATCCTGCCATGCCATGGTAATTTGCCAGGCTTCACGCCACTTATCGTCTACTATAGCTAACATGTCAAGCGCCACTTGGTCGGATGGGGTGTAAGGCGCAACTTGATGAGGTTGTATCCTCCACCCTTTCCAAGTCATTGCACGAAACGATCAAATAATACAATTGGTGGGTCTCACAATGTCGACCCCAATCCAATCCGTGAAACGAGCACAAAAAAATAGGGAAGAAACATAGCATTATACGGCAAATTAAAACAAGCATAAGAAGGTACTCATGCCTCTTGCTATGGGCTCGGGCTAAACTAGACATTAGGGTCTGGGGAATATCATAGAGTGTACGTCCCCTAGCTAAAGCAAGGAAAATATCACAAGTTTTGTCATTCACAGAAGAATAACGCCATTCCCCTCTAATGTTTAGCATGATCCAAAACATAACAAAGTGCTCCACGCTTCATAGGCAAGGCTACCAAGGGCGACGTTATAATCCCCTTGGTCCTCTATCCTAAAGATTCCTGCCCCGTAATGCTCATGCAAATCATCATAGTTATATATGTACATATTATCTTCCAAATAGGCACATGAGTCTTGTATTTCGGCCGGCATAGCAAGTCCAAGCACAAAGGCTATCAAGAACTTGGAAATTTCCATTGGTTCATCCTCGATGGTGATGGAGAACAATTGTTCTCCATCTGGTCTATCAAAGAACTTACAATTATCATAAAAATAAGATGTAAGTGCGGGAGAATAAAGTTCATCAGGACTTACCAATAGTGGCTCCCATCCTACTAGAATGATCACTTCGCGAAACCACGCACCATAGGTGTCACTTTGGAACAAGTCTTCAAAAGACTGTTCCGGTATGATACGAGGGAATGTCATCCCCAATAAACTCGCTGGAATAGCTACAAAGGATCCTGAAAAACCCACAAAACATTGGAATTTTTCTTGGCCACGGGTTCTGGGCGTGACGTGTGCTCCACCTATACCTGGGTAGGGCGCGGGGTGCGCCTTGGTGATTTTCGAGTTCCAGACACTTGAGGCGCGCTCACTTTGTGCCTAGGATGGGCGTGGGTCGCGCTCAAGATGAAAGCTAGAATTCCAATATTGTGGGCGCAGGTCGCGCTCAGCTCAAGGCTTGGTGGTAGGGGGTCGCTTCTAATGAAATTTGTCCAATGAAATTAGGCAATGTGGCGATTCCATCAAGCAGCGCCTAAAAGCCGTTGATAGTGCTAAAATGGATAAGAAAGATGGGAATAATGGGAGTGAAAGGTGAGAGATGAAAGTGAGGTGTAGTGTGGGTTGTGAGTGTAGAATGAATGAAGTTTTTATAGGTTTTAAGTTGTTAAAACGAATCGGGAAATTACCAAAAAGTTTTAAGGCAATTGCAGGAAACAAAAAAATTCCAAAACCGAAAACGGAAACAACCCATATTCTCTATTCCAAAACAAACCTAATATATTTTAGGTTGAATTTAGGATAGAAACTGCCTAACTCATCGAGATTTCATCCTACCACAATATCTATTTATAGTGATGCCCATATCGGCAATATTCTCAACCCTCACTCCAATACAAATTATAAACTGGAGGATCATATCAGAAATCATGCTAGAGTACATAATACCACCCCTAAACAATTCGGGAAGGTGGGATTAACGATAAAAACAATGCACAATTTGAAAATAACCATATTATATTAAAACTGAAATTCAAACAACATTTAACAACCAAATTCAAAATTAAATACGGAATTCATAAATTAACATCCGAACTAAATAAAAAGCAAATACAAAACAACATCAACTCATAATATTCATAAACCACTCGCTGCTGGTAGTGGAAGGGACATGGGAAAGTGATGTCTCCTGAGCTCCTGATAGGCCAGAGCCATCCGTCATGCGGCGACGACGCTCGTGCCTCACAGACTACTCCTCAGAAGAAGCACCCCCTGGGGTGGAAAGCGTGCATGCATATCATCTCAGAACTTGCGCTGATCTTCCATCTCGGCCCTCGTCTTTTCCCACTGCTCATCCTCACGCTGGGCACGAGTCTCGAAGTTATGATGCATGGTAGCCTACCAAGTTCGGAGGTCTTTGCAAATAGTACTAAGAGAACATATGCCACGATGAATCACAGCTATGCGTTCTGCATCCGACCTACACCTCTCCAAGGCATCAGCATCAAAACATGTCGTGTCCTCCTCATCCTCCGAGTCATCCTCTTCGACTACCCTCTCTTCAGGCAACCTCCAAACTCTTTGGATACACTCCGTATAAATATGAGGATTTCGGTGCTCTTTCAGACAAATTCTATCAGAAGTTGGAGTCGCTCTCAAGGTCATCATGATCTTCATTATCAAAACAGAGAGAGGTGCAATACTCTTCCCAACTCCCCTAATCATGTTACTCAAAAACTCCAAAATACATAACTCGTACTTCTACTCCTGGAGTATCCATAGAATGTGAAGGCAGTTCAGACCAATGTCACTGACTTTCTCCTTCCCTATGGCATTCCTACCAATCCACTGAGCTACAGCCAACTGGTTGGTTCTGAGAGACGACTGGCGAACACAATGCGAGCTCGCATTGTGGTTCCCTTCCAAAATAGTCACGTTCATCAAAGGCTCGACCCCAGTAAATTGGGAATCCTGTAATGTGGCATCGAGATGGCGTCTAGGCGGAATGCCTAAAATCTCAGCTAACAACCCAGTAGATACTTCTCTCCTCCTCCCAGCCACCTTAACAAAAATCCTATTTCCATCCAACTCCCTCGTCCTATAAAACTGTCGGACCAAATCTTCATGGTAAAAATCATCTGTCGAGTACCACAAACCACTCCAATCTCTCCTAACCATCTCATCACCATAAAACGGCGTGAAGTGGTCGGCAGTAAACGCGTGCTCCGACAAAATCCAACGTCTTTGAGCCCTTGAGACTTTGGAACAATTTGGGGGTTTAAATGGAATATGGGGATGGAGTTTGACACAACCTCAGTAACCCAAATAGTGGTGGTGGCGCGGCAGATCAAATTTCTCAAATTTTTTGTTTTTTCTAATGTGTTTGTGGTGGGAATTGGTGGGGGAATGATTTGGAGAGGAATTGGGATTGATTTAAATGTTTGGCATTGGTGTAGTTAGGTTTCTTTTTTTTTTTTTTTTTTTTTTTTTTTTTTAGGTTAGGTTTTTAAGCTTAATGGTTGTTAATGGCGGTTTTGGAAGGTGAAATCGCGAATGTTATGTTGAAGATGGAGATGTACGTGCGTTGTACGTGTGCGCGAGATTGGGCCCAAACCCAATTTGATTTTTCAAATTTTTCGATTTTTTACGCAACTTCAAACTAAATTTGTCAATTCGTTACCGGTCCGATTTTTGCGAATGAGCTATGGAAATGATCAGGAGAGAATTTCCAATCCAATGATCCATAAAACACTCTATTCCGACTGTGGATGACATATAAAAAGATGGAAAATGCCTCTAAGTGCGTACGTGATGTAAGTTATGGGAACTAATGAACTCTAATTTCATAGATAATGTCAACCCGAATCAAAATACAATTAAATGGCCTACGCAACACAAATGGAAAGTTGAACAATCCAGTACATAAATGAACACCCCACCCCCAAACAAATTTTTGGCAAAGAAGTTTAGAAAATTTGTTTTAAAAGCGGGTCTTTTAAAGTCAGATTCCCGAGACTTCCTAAATTACTATTTTTATGATTTTAACAATTTTTATTTTTTATGAATAAGATGTAATATAAGAAAAACAATAAAGCAATAAATGCATAATTCACACCATAGAAGAATATAACTCAAAATCTGAGAAAACATGCAAGAGTGGAAAACGTGAATTATGTTTAACGTGGACTTAGGATCCGGTACTTACAGCCACACACTCCATAAGGAGGGCCCGGTTACTTGAATGTTGCACTTACCAATATATGGAAATGAAAGGAAGTACATCAATGGAAAAGGTCAGTCCTCATAGACAAGGTCCTATAAAATGACTTCCTCTACATCAGGGGACAATAGCTCGTGAAAATGTTTCAACCGTTGGCCATTAACTTGAAAGGTACTGTTGTCCTTGGGATTTACCAAGGTGATTGCCCTATGAGGGGTGACTTCAATAACCAGAAAAGGACCAGACCAACGGGTTTTTAATTTCCCTAGAAAAATATGTAGACGAGAATTGTAAAGCAAGACTTTTTGACCTACCACAAACTCTTTTCGCAAGATTTGCTTATCATGAACATATTTCATGTTAGCTTTATAATCCTTCGCGAGATCATAAGAATCGTTATGGATTTCTTCAAGATCATTCAATTGCAACTTGCGCTTGACACCCGCCTCATCGACATTGAAGTTAAGGATTTTTATAGCCCACATAGCACGGTGCTCCAATTCAACGGGCAAATGATAAGGTTTCCCAAATACAAGTCTAAAGGGAGACATACCTATAGGAGTTTTGAAAGCCGTCCTATATGCCCATAAGGCATCAGATAGACGCTTTAACCAATCTTTCCTATCAGAATTTACAATTGTTTCTAATATCTTTTTGATTTCCCTATTAGAAACTTCTACTTGTCTGCTAGTTTGTGGATGATACGGAGTTGCTACTTTATGTGTAACTCTATACTTTTTCACTAGAGATGCAACAACTCTGTTGCAAAAATGTGTTCCACCATCACTAATGATGGCTTTGGGAATGCCAAATCGATAGAAAATATATTTTTTAACAAAAAACACAACTGTCTTATGGTCATTGCTACGGCAAGCCATGGCCTCTATCCATTTAGACACGTAGTCCACGGCGACTAGAATATAAATGAAACTGTGGGAAACTGGAAAGGGACCCATGAAATCAATGCCCCATATGTCAAAAATTTCTACCACCATGATTGGATTCAATGGCATCATATTACACTTCATGATTCGCCCAAGTTGTTGGCAACGAATGCACGTCTTGCAATGTACTTGGGCATCTTTAAAGAGAGTAGGCCAATAAAACCCACATTGAAGAATTTTAGCAGCTATTTTCATACAACTAAAATGGCCACCACACTCTTTGTCATGGCAGAATGAGAGAACCTCATTATATTCCCATTGGGGAATACAACGACGAATAATCTGATCCGCACAATACTTGAAAAGGTAGGGCTCATCCCAGTAGTATAGCTTAACTCTGGCCAAGAACTTCTTACATTCATTTCTTGACCAATCATAAGGAATAACATCAGACGCTAAATAATTCACAATGTCAGCATACCATGGTGCAGAAAAAATAGCATACAGATGCTCATCCGGAAAAGAGTCCGGTATGGAGTCAAAATCATTATCATCGTCGTTTGTAAGTCTAGATAAGTGGTCGGCAACTACATTTTCGACCCCTTGTTTGTCCTTTATTTCTAATGTGAATTCTTGCAGGACAAGAATCCATCGGATTAATCTCTGCTTAGCATCCTTCTTTGCGAGAAGGTACCTAAGGGCTGCATGGTCCGTGTAAACTAGAGTCTTAGAACCAACAAAATAAGGACAAAACTTATCTAAAGCATAAACGATAGCTAAGAATTCTTTTTCAATAGTTGTATAATTCCTTTGAGCATCGTTTAGAGTTTTACTAGCATAATAAATAATAGTGGATTTATTATCTAGTTTATGTCCCAAGACAGCACCAACTACATAATCACTAGCATCACACATGAGTTCGAATGATTTAGACCAATCGGGAGGCTATATAATGGGTGCAAAAGTTAAGGTAGCTTTTAAAGTTTCAAAAGCGTGTTTACAGTTAAAATTAAAATCAAAGATGGCCTGCTTTAAAAGCAGATTAGTTAACGCCTAGCTATTTTCGAAAAATCTTTGATAAAGCGCCTATAAAAACCTGCATGGCCTAGAAAGGCTCTAATATCACGGACAGTCCGTGGTATAGGTAGAGTCGCTATCTTATCTAGTTTAGCCTTATCTACTTCGATGCCATCACTAGATACGATGTGACCTAGTACTATGCCTTTTTCACCATGAAGTGACATTTTTCCCAATTTAAAATGAGACTCTTCTCTTCACATCGTGTTAAAACTTTAGACAGGTTAAACATGCATTCAATGAAAGAGTCTCCATAGATAGAAAAATCATCCATGAACACTTCCATGAAACGCTCTACCATGTCACTAAATATATGAAGCATACACCGCTGGAAGGTACCAGGAGAATTACAAAGGCCAAAAGGAATTTGTTTATAGGCGTATGTTCCAAAAGGACATGTGAAGGTAGTCTTTTATTGGTCATCAATATCAATAATAATTTGGAAATAGCCAGAGTAGCCATCCAAAAAAATAATAAAAAACATGACCAGCTAGACGTTCAAGCATCTGATCTATAAAGGGTAAAGGAAAATGATCATTTTGTGTCATGGTATTTAAACGTCTGTAATCAATACAGATCCTCCATTTCATAGGACCATGCATGGCAACATATTCACCCTTGGCATTACGTACCATGGTATTTCCTGATTTCTTTAGAACTACATGAATGGGACTTACCCATTTGCTATCAGAGATTGAGTATATGATACCCGCATCGAGTAACCGTAAGACCTTTTCCCTGACCACTTCTTTCATGGCAGGGTTTAAACGACGCTGAGGTTCGCGGGAAGTCTTTCGTTATCCTCTAAATGGATTACGATGAGTGCACACATTAGGGTCAATTCCCTTAATGTCGGCTAGGGACCAACCAATCACGCGACGATGTTCCCTAATCACCCCTCGATCAACTTGTGTCTCTTCCTCCTTAGATAACGGGGAAGATATAATTACCGATGACTACCATCCTAATCCAGTTGAATATACTTTAACTTCGGGGAGGAAGAGGTTTAAGCACCGGGGAAAAGGAATATCGATAAATGCTTCGGAGGTCCCTCATCTTGAGTAATGAATACTTGCTTAGGCAGCAGGTCTTCAAACTCTGTATACGGAGCAACCGAAGGGTCTACGATTTGTGTAGACTCGAAGATGGTGTTAACTTCCTCTATGTAAGAGTCATCGACAAAATCTGAACTTCCAAAAGAAAGGAATTTATGCATATGGTTTTCTGGAAACATGTTATTAAAGTAATCTTCATCTAAGCTCTCGATCATGCTAACCTCTCCATCTATAGACGAATCTGGTAATTGTTTCATCATTTTAAAAACATTTACCTTAATCGAAAGATGGCCAAAAGACAAGGACATCGAACCATTGCGGCAGTTTATAAGCGCGTTGGCAGTCACTAAGAAGGGATGCCCTAAGATGATCGAAACAGAGTCGTTAGCGACTTCTGTATCGAGGATAACAAAATCAGCAAGATAGTAGAAATCATGTACCTTAACAAGCACGTTTTTAACCACACCCTTAGGGTACTTAATAGATCGATCCGCTAATTGCAACGCCATTTTAGTAGGTTGCATCTCTTGTAGACCTATTTGTTTGTATAGATAATACGGGAGTAAGTTAACACTCTCCCCAAGTCTAGTAAAGCGGTCATCGTATGGGAATCTCCTAAGGTGCATTGTACAGTAGGACGACCAGGGTCCTTGTACTTAATGATTCCATTATGTTCCGTTAAAGTTGGAAACTGTTCAGTTAAAAAGACGTCTTTAGGAATATTTGTCTTACGCCTTTTAGTGCACAACTCTTTGAGAAACTTAGCATGGTGAGGTAATTTTTTAATTACGTCCAAAAAAGGTAAGTTTATCGTTAGATTTTTAAGAACTTCCCTAATCTCATCGAAGTTTGTATCCCTATTTAACATAGCTAATTTCTGGGAAAACGGTGGTTTTTCTCTATATTTAGCGTATGGATCAACTGGATGTCTAACCTTTGCTTTCTGTTTCTTAGGTTGTGGTTTAACTAGTACCTCTATAGGGGTAGGCTCTTCAGTTTTTATTACGGTATCTAGTACAATCTCCGGTGTAGGGACAACTAGTGGGGTAACTATAGGCAGAGTTACTTTGTTATCAACCACTCTCCTAGAACGGAGAGTGGAGATGGCATTTAGCTCACCTACGTTTTCATTTTCCGTACTAGTATTATCATTTACCTCAAAGGCTGTGTTTGTTATTTTAGGATTAGTTATCGCTTGACTTGGAAACACACCTTTGGGTTGCAATTTCTCTTGAGCTAACTGTTGTAAGGAAAGTTGGATGGCTTGTAAAATCTGTTGTTGAGATTGCATAAACGTATCAAAACGATCCGGTTGTGGAGTAGTATTTGCTACTGGCTGTGTGACAGGAACTATGTCACGTTGATTATTAATGGGTGGATTTTGGTAGTTATTATTTACCGGAACTATACCTCTATTAGTATTATAATTATTATTGTTATAATTATTATAATTATCCTGACCTTGTCCTTGTCGTGGTTGAGCATGGTTGTTACAATTATAATTACCCTGACTTTGTCCTTAACCTTGTCGTGGTGGGCCTTGGTTATAATTGTTTGCTGGCCTAACATTTTGATTATTAAACCCTGGAGGTGTTACTTGTTGATTATTTCTCCAACTGAAGTTAGGATGTTGTCTCTAAGGGGCGTTAGGAATAGGAAAACTATTAATCGAGCAAACATTATCTTATTGTGACTGTTGTTGTTCATAAGTGAGAGGACAATAGGAGTCGGGATACTCTGGACTCAAACAGAAATTACATGGATTGGAGTTGACATTCATGACGGGGATAAGCGTTTGTTGAACAAAAATAGCCTCTACCTTTTTAGTTAGAGATTCGATTAAATTTTTAAGTTCCGGATCGGGTTTCATCTCAAACATACCGGCGGCTTTAACTGTTGTAGAAGAACTAGTAGAACGGGAGAAATTGTCACTACCCCCCCCCCTTATTATTATGCTTAGTTTGATCTTCTAAAAATTTATAAGCCTCTGAAGCTCCCTTTCTTAGGAAACTACCCCCATTCATTATGTCAAGCACCTCCTTATGGTGGTATAACAATCCCTTGAAAAAGCCACAAACTAGCGTGTCTTTCGCGAGGTTATGGTGTGGACACTCTATAAGTAGATCGGTAAAACGATTCCAAGCCTCTGAAAATGATTCATGAGGATTCTGTCGAAAGAAATGAATCTTGGAAAGCATTTCATCGGTCTTTAGTGGTGGGTAAAAATGTTCCATAAATAGTTGAACAAGTTTAGCCCACGAGTCCACAGAATTTGGCACTTGGGCAGTTAACCAAGACGCCGCCTTATCGGCTAAAGTGAAAGGAAATACCCTTAGTTTAATTTGTTCAGCACCAACCGATGGTGGAATGTAGTAAGGACTTGGTCAATCCTACACATGTGCTGATAAGGCTTTTCATGGTCTAACCCATGAAAAACGGGTAACAAATTAAATATATTTGGGGGGATTCGGAAATCCCCCACTAGGTCTGATCGAACAATGCAAGATTTAGGGCTATCATTCAAGGCTTTGTAAAAGTCAGAGAGAGGATACTCTCTTTCTTCAGCCATTACTTCAGGTGGTGTGTGTGGTATATTAGCTAGAGATGTAGTGAGTGGTATACTAGAAAGGCGTGTTTATTGATGTTGTCAGTTGATTACGTTAGGCGTTTTTCTTCGGCCTGACCTTAATCTAATACAAGGCTAAGCCAATCTTAACGAAACACAACAACACTCCAAACAATCCTGATATGCTAGTATGAACCTCTAACAGGAGATGCGAGGTGTAGAAGAAAAGAGTACTTGAATGCCTCCTTGCTTCGCTTATGAATAGCATCTTGTTTACGCGTGCTCAGTGTGTATAACAAGTTAAAACACTGAAAACTATGAAGAAATGGAAATTTGAAACAAACCTGTGGAAATTGGGCAGTTTTAGCGGTAGTCAGTCGCTCGAGAATAGGCCTAAGTAGGGCGCGGTGGCCGAGTTCGAAGTTGGAGTTCGGGCACTTGGGCGCAGGGTGCACTCCAATTTAGCCTTGATAGGGCGCGAGTAGCGCTCAGGGAAAACCTTGAGGTCCAGGCGCTTCAGTGCTGGGGGCGCTCGTGTTTTGCCTTGGCAAGGCACGGGTTGCGCTCAGCCAAAAGGTGGAGTTCCAGGCGCTTGGGCGCGTTTGGCTCTCTAATTTAGCCTGCCCAGGACGCGGGTCGCGCTCTGTGTAATTTTTCTAGGAAAATTTTCAATGCTAAAACGGACAACCACAGTGAGAATCAAACAAGGGTGGGTGGGTTATGGGACTTTGGAAAATTAACAATTCTAAAGAAAACAATGCTAAAGGCAGCTAAGATGGCAGCGGCGCCATTTGATAATAGTAAAATTGATAGTTTTACTAATGAATAAAGCGATGAAACTCTAAACACAAGTAAAACTAAAAATGAACTATACTCGTGATTATCAAAGATTTCTACTCTCGATACAATTGAAGTAGAGTTGGAATAGAAGATTCGTTCCACTCTTAGTTCTTTAGCATTCGAGTTTCCTACGACTATCAATCCTACCAAAGTCAATGAGAGTTTTACGAATTATACTACGAAATGCTACATAATACTAAAGTTTGAATCTAGAATAAGAATTAGGGGGGAATTGAATCCACCTTAAATCCAACTTAGGAAACTAGCATAGATTGTTATAATCCAATTCTTACGTTCTTACGGTAAGAATTGGTCGTTCTAATCCCTAATTATACATGGCATCTCTACCAATTTATAACTAGCATGTGAGGACGTCCACCATTCTCATGGCGAATCAACGACCTTCTAGAGTGGAATAGACTCTTACAACGATTCTATACTACACAATCAAGGCTTCATCAAACCCCTTTAATGGATGTTTAGCCTTGATTCATCAAACTATCATTTCCATATAAAATTGAATACGACATAATATAAAGATTCTACCTTTATTAAATTTAACTAAACAATAATTGAAATCTAAATTAACAACTAAGAATTCATTAAATAACAAGAATCGAAATTAATCTAAAGAATCATTAAATAACAAAGATCGAATTTAACAAGAACTAACTATTTTATTTATCTAATGAATGATAAACAATGATTCAATACTGAAATTAAAACAAGAATACAACTAATTAATTAATTGAAAAACTAGATCTAGAACTAAGCTTTTATGGCTACTCTAATGGCTACTTGTTATCCTCAGCTAATTCCTTCAGAGCTAAGTCTTGTGTGTGGAAATGGAGGAGACCAGATCCACATTTTCATGCATGGGCTGAGGGTTCATGTTTTGGGTCGGAAAATTGAGCCCAAAGCCCAATTTCTTCAGTCCACAGGGCCCTTTTCAATTGGCTTTGACTTCAACAGGCTTTCTGTCAACTTTTGCTCCTCTGATTGAATCAAAGTTTGGACTATTAGAAAGCTCTTTCCGAGCTGGTCGTTTTGACATAAGGTACGCCTAATTCCGAGGCCTGAGTCCAAAGATATGATCTTCGGAAGTTCTGCTGACTTTTGTGTGTTGTTTCTGCCCGTCTTGGCCTTTAATCCTAGAAATTCTTAGCAACCAACCCTTGCTCATTTATATCGCCAACGTGCCACATTTCTGCACATAATTGATTTCAATACCTGAAATACATAAAAACACGTAATTAGCATTAACTCTTATTTATTACTCGCATAATTGGTCTAAAAGTATTATTGTTAAGGGGTTAAAACTACAGTTTTGGGCTCTTATCAAGCATCACTTTGGTTAAATATTTGTATAAATATGTTTATAAAGGACCTTATCGAGTGTCATTTGGAGTTAGTACTAGACCATATCCGAGTGAGGATGAGATTTCACAGTTTGTTAATGCCAGATGGATCTACCCCCCCCCCCCCCACTGAGGCTTTTTGGCGATTGTATAAGTTTCCTTTAAATGGCATGTTTCCTTCAGTTGTTGCCTTGTAGATACATTTGCCAAATAGGTAGCAAGTTTCTTATTATAGTGGTGAACTTATTGAAGATATATTAAATGATGAGCACAAATTAAGAACCATGCTTACTGAGTTTTTCAAAACCAATCTTATTAATGAGGAAGCGTGCCAATATCTTTACTTAGAGTTTCCTGAATACTTTTATTGGGATTCCACAAGTAGAGAATGCGTTCGTAGAAGTAATAAACGTAGAACAATTGGAAGACTTGCCACAATTTCTCCTATGGAAGGAGAACAATATTATTTACGTCTATTATTATTGTTACATGTGAAAGGTCCCACTTCTTTCAATGATTTGCTAACAGTTAATGGTGTGCCTGTTGGTACTTTTAAAGAATTAGCTGAAAGACGGGGTTTGCTTGAGAATGATGACAGCATTAGAATTTGTTTAAGAGAAGTTGCAAGTACACATATGCCTCTTTCTTTAAGAAGATTGTTTGCCACCATTCTTATTTATTGTCAGCCGAGTGGAGTAAGACAACTTTGGGATGAATTCTACCCATTTATGATTGAAGGCTACGCTCCACGAAATGATAGAAATCGTAATGCTGAATTATTCATTAATCGTCTTTTGAAGGACCTTGATCATATTTTGTCTGAAAATTAAACAAAAAAGTACTTCTAATTTTGATTTATAAGAAATAACTGGGGACATTGATGAAGATATTGAATTAACACAGCTTATTATTGAGGATAGATCTATACAAATCCCTAATGAAAACCTTATGACAATTAAGGAACTAAATGTTGAACAAAAGCAGGCTTTTGATAAGATCGTTTCGGTTGTTCAACATAAACAAGATTCTATTTTTTTCATTGATTGTCCAAGAGGAACAGGAAAAACATTTTTATATAGAGCACTTCTTGCATCTCTAAGGAATGATAACCATATTGCAATAGCAACAGCGACATCAAGAATTGCAGCCACATTACCTGGGGGAAGAACTGCACATTTGAGATTTAGCATACCGATTAATATTGATTCATTGTCAATGTGTGACATTTCTAAACGATATGTGCTTGCCAAGCTTTTGTGTTATGCAGATATACTTATATGGGATGAAGCAACTATGGCTCATAGACATGCATTTGAAGCTTTAGATATAACCTTAAAAGATATCACCGACTCTAATCTCCTTTTTGGCGGAAAGGTTATTGTTCTTGGCGGTGATTTTCGTCAGACGCTTCCTGTTGTTCCACGTTCTACTAGAGCTCAAGAGATTGACGCATGTGTTGTCAAGTCATTGTTCTGGACAAAAGTTGAGGTAATTTCTTTAACACAAAATATGCGTGCAATAACTGATCCAATGTTTGCTGATTTCCTTTTCCATATTGGCAATAGTAATGAGCCATATATTGATGATGATAATATGATTAGATTGCCTGATGATATTGTCATACCTTGGACTGGTGAACAATCAATAAACAATTTAATAGATTTTGTTTATCCTTCATTAAGTATTAATGGATGTAATAAGAATTATATTATTGACAGAGCAATTTTAACAACAAGAAATGATATTGTTGATCAACTTAATAATAAGGTGATATATAGGGATTTTCCCAGGAGAACAAAAGACTTATTACTCATTTGATATTGTTCCACTTGATCTTCAAAGCTTATATCAACAAGAATTTTTAAATTCAATTGCACCAGGTGGCCTGCCACCACATCGTTTAACTCTTAAAAAGGTTGTCCAATCAAGCTTCTTAGGAATATTAATCCAAGTACAAGATTCTATAATGGCACAAGATTAATTTGTCTCCATTTTTATGATAATACTATATATGTTGAGATTTCATCTGGACAGTTTAGAGGTAAGAGAGAGTTTATACCGCGTATACCTCTCAAACCAAATGTGAATGAACAAATGCCATTTAGTTTTACTAGAAAACAATTTCCAATAAAACTTAGTTTTGCTTTAACTATTAATAAATCACAAGGACAAACTATTCAAAACATAGGTATATATCTTCCTGATCATGTTTTCTCCCATGGGCAACTATACGTTGTGTTGTCAAGGTGTACTTCGCAGAATAACATCAAGATTTTGGTCAAAAATGGATCCTTAAATAGACGTGGTGGAACTTATACTAGAAATATAGTGTATCGTGACGTGTTGCTTTCAGAGTATGATGATATGATTGATTAATATTGCAAGAAAATATTGTTTATTCCTCTGCTACCTTCAATATTTGATTGTATACAATGATTCCTATGTGTCTTCTTAACTTTTAGATTTAACCCATGACTACATAATATTTTTTTTCCATGATGATGACACTAGGAATGCTTAATATTAATTGAACTTCTTCGCAGTTCCTTTGATAGTTTGTATCATTATTAATTTTTCCCTATTTTATTATTTATATTCCTACATTTTTTTTTCAGATTTTTTTATATAAAATATAATGTGCTCTCTTTACGTAGTGCGTTCAGTGGCAGATTGTATGTATTTATTCCTATACGCCTCATTTTTAAAACATTTAACCCATGACTAGCGCCATAATTAATATAGAAAAGTTTTTAGCTCCGCCAATGCAAAATCCGTTCTTGCATTGTTGGTCCCAAGCCCAGATAAAGGAGGAAGGGAAACAACTTTACTATGCTTTTCTATGTTCTTAGTTGTACAAAGGCGGAATCACACGACTGCTAGAAGGAGGGGAAACAATGGTATCTATGGTTGGTGTGGCCTGTAATGACTTTCCTGATGTTGGTGGTCTGGATTTTCAACTACACGTTTACAGTGGAAAAAATCAAATTAGACAAACTCAGCATGCAAGTGTGGACTATCCCAAGATATAGTTTTCATGTAAGTTGTCATATTTCTTCCAACCAGCTTATAACTGTGATTGTGATTAGTATTTTAAGCTTAATGGTCTTGATTTGTGTGTGGACGTACATAGTACACATTAGAATCTCAAGAAAAGCATATCAATAGCTTGATTGGAAAAGCTATACAGGACGCTGCATTGAAAGGAACAAAAGTCCTAACACTTGGCCTTCTAAACCAGGTTAGTTCTTTAGTAGCATCTTAAACCAGCTACGATATCTTTTTGTAAGTTATTATGCGTCAGTTAATTGCCTTATATTTCTTTCGACAGGGGGAGGCCCTAAACAAAAATGGTGAAATGTGCACTGGCACACAAGTTTTCGTGGCAGGACATATTACCAAAACATGTTATGTAGTAGCTTTAGCACTGTGCAGAATAGGATGCCAGGTTGGTGCACTTATTACTTCTTTCAATGAATAATTTCTCACAATATTTTGTCGTCTTTGTTATATCTTACAGTGCTTCAGCCATTGCTCATGTTTACATCGAAAACATCTTCAAATTACATGGAATGCCAAATACCATTGTAAGTGATCGAGGTGCAGTTTTCACTCGTTGCTTTTGGCATGAATTTTTTCGCTTGCAAGGATCCAAGTTGTGTATGACTTCTGCATATCATCCACAATTTGATGGTCAAACAGAGGTTGTGAATAGATGTTTGGAAACTTATCTATGTTGCTTCGTTGGTGACAGTCAGAAAAAATGGTCCCAATGGCTTCCCTTAGCTGATTGGTGGTACAACACCACTTATCATGGCTCTTCAAAAACCACTCCCTTCGAAGCTGTGTATATGGACAACCGCCTCCTCATCTACTGAGCTATGCATCTGGATCAACCAAAGTTGCTCATGTGGAGGATGAACTTAAAATAAAGGATCAAAAACTTTGTATGCTAAAAGAAAATCTTCATCATCCCAATCAAGAATGAAACAACAAGCTGAACAACATCCTTCTGAACAAGAATTTCAAGTTGGTGACTGGGTATATTTAAAGTTGCAGCCATATAGACAAAGTTCAGTTGTGGTGCGAGCTTCAATGAAACTCTCTCCCCAATTTTATGGACCATTTCAAGTTCTCGACAAGATTGGAAAGGTTGCTTACCGACTGTCCTTACCTGCTTCAGCCAAAATTCACCCCGTCTTTCATGTTTCCCTACTAAAGAAGAAGTTGGGAACTCATGCAGTTCAAGTATATATCTGAACTCCCAAACATTACTGATGACGGTGTTTGGCAAATTCATCCACATGTTGTACTTGAACGGAGGATTGTAAAGAAGGGTACTCGTGATGTTACCGAATGGGAAAATGCTCCAGTTGAAGATGCAACATGGGAGGTTTGGGAAAAGCTTAAAGAGCGATTTCCAATTTCCACTCTTTCAACCTTGAGGACAAGGTGTTTCTAAATAAATTGAATACTGAAAATAGTTATGTCAAATACTATTCGTGAAGAAGCCACGCAAGTTTTCATGGCAGGACATATTACGAAAACATGTTATGTATTAGCTTTAGCACTGTGCAAAAGAGGATGTCAGGTTGGTGCACTTATTACTTCTTACAATGAATAATTTCTCACAATATTTTGTCGTCTTTGTTATATATTATGTATATGAATCCATGGAACCTTCTCAATTGGAACAGATCATTGTGCCACTCCCCGATTAACTCAAAAGGCTAAAGTCAAAAATTCCTTTAGAGTTCCACGACTGTTTGATTCCTGCAAGCAGTGCCAACATATATAAATGCAAGGTACTAGATTTTCTTTAAATGTTTTAGCACAAATTGCAGAATAATAGATGGAATCTTCTTTAGGCAATTTAACCAGTTTTGGTTCGCATAAGAGGAAGGGGAAATTAATATGTTAGGGTCTCCAAAACCATAATATGTCATAGTTTGCCTATGACGATGCTGGACAAGCTCATTGACTTTGCTTCTAATGCTTGGGGAACTCTGTCAAGGCTGATTGTCGCTAAAAATATCTCTACATATTTATTTTAAAGACTTACAGGTCTGTCAAAAAAGACACGAGTCCTAGAAACATCTTGCTTTCGTCATATAGAGGGAAACCTCATTTCATCATCCTTGACGTAGGGATGACAACTAATATTTAAAGGACTGCCAAGATTAATGTAGTGCACATCCTTAGCCAGCTGGTTTTGCAGAATGAAAAACACAGAGTCGGTGAAAAGAAATGATAGAGAGGAGATATTTAAGAAAAGTTTCAAAGAAAAAACAAACCTGGAACACAGTGTTGAAAAAATCCCGCTTGATCACAAGAAGACCCAAAATTTTTAGCCTGGTGACATCCCTGATCCATAATTTTATCAATTCGATGATTATAGAATGGAAATAAGTTTTATAAAGGATCAAATATGGACATCACTGAAGTTAATCTCCAAGTACGCGAAGCTTTGTGTTCCAGGTTGGTCAGATAGTTGCGCCCCTTTGTTCGTCGCAGGACAGCCCGGTTTAGCTCCTGGGGGAGCTTACTCATTGTAGATGTCCACTGATTTCAGCTGACGTTTTGTTTAGATTCGCTTTCACTTTAGAAAGGATCTGACTACAACTGCTATTAATCACTACAAGGAGCCAAAATCCGGGCCTGAAAACAGAAGAGCAGTACATTTGTATTTTGCTAATACGCTATATTGAATTGCATTGATTTATTACTCTAACATACCCTGCATCTCTTTAGAAAACAGCAGATGGAAGAGAAGGGACTCCAATAGCAGTTGACCCGCCAGAAGATAAAAAGTTCTTCAGTGGTATAGCAAAATCATTGAAACAGCATAAGACCGTCCATCTTTTAGAAACACCACATCAAAATTGTGAAGGGGATTTATGATCAATCTCCGCCAACAAGCATTCCTTATAAACTTATTTCTTCAAATGGAGCTTCTAAACACTTCGAGATTCCAAGCAAAGTGAGCAAAATAAATTTTGAATCTACGGGAAGAATGAAACAGATTAAACTGAAGCGACGCCTGTACTTTCTCAAGAGCTGAACACACTCCATCATAAAGAACAACTCAGAAAATACGGGAAGAACTTCATCCTCAGTTACCATCAACTGATGTTATCACAAGGTGTAATTCTTCGCAGAACGAAAAAGATGGGAACCTGCGTGTAGGCACGAAATAGATGGGAATGATTTATTCTTCGCAGAGCAAAATAAGAGGTATTATTTTCTACAAATTCATTCCCCTAGACGTAAGGTGTTAATCTGTGACATTTAATAGGAAGGTCAGAAAATCTTATTTCCTCTATTCTAAGCTGATTAAAAAACATGCAGAGCTGTGTTTTTACAAGAGGTTTCAATAAAGCTATCTTAATCAGTGATGCAATGGAGACCGGAACAGTTCAGATAAACTCTACACCCGCTCGTGGGCCAGATCATTTTCCTTTCCAGGTACACTCAATCATCCCCAAGGGCAACTATTATTTTTAGGCCAAGGGCAACTATTATTTTTAGAATTTTTTTATATCCTAAACTTTTGCGTTTAAGCGGAAACCAGTAAACATCAGTGTTTATGACATTGTTTGAGGGACAGTGGCATTGGGTCACAAGGAATCACCAAAACAATTAGCATGCCTTAAACGCGTGGAACGGAAGGTCACGCTGTCAACCACCCAGAGAAAATAAAGTTATTTAAATATTAAAGTTCAGCAATACTGGAAACAAGTAGAAAGAGAGCAAGGAAGGATTGTTCCTTAAATAGTGGAGAAACTTTGTTATGGAAACTTTGTTTTTCAAATCACTTATCTGATGAAGAGTATTAGGGTATTTTGGGTAACAGGATGTTGTGAATAAAAAACTGCGGAAACAACGTTACCCACAACAAACAGATCAATCCAACACAAGGATCGATCCTTCTCAATAGACAAGACTTCAACACCCTCCAAGCAATATCCCAACACTTCTCAATATCAAATAACAAGCATATAAAGTAAAACAATTAATGTAAAAGATTACAAACCACAAGACGACATATATCGTGGTTCGGCAATTTGCCTACGTCTACACTGTGAGTTCCAAGTTTTACTAGATGTCCGGAGTAACAGATTACAAGTCTCTCAATTCACTCACAAAGAATGAACACTCAACTCACAAAGAATTGCTCTCTTATAATCTCTCTCTTTCTTGGTTTTGGAAAAGTTAGGTTTCTAGAGAAAAAAAACCTATATTTATACTATTTCAGAAAACTTCCGAAAAAGGGAAAATTCGTGCTGAAATAAGGTGGAGCGCGGGTCGCGCCCTCGACCAAG
This sequence comes from Coptis chinensis, assembly GCF_015680905.1. Classification (NCBI taxonomy): domain Eukaryota; kingdom Viridiplantae; phylum Streptophyta; class Magnoliopsida; order Ranunculales; family Ranunculaceae; genus Coptis; species Coptis chinensis. The sequence continues at coordinate 62,217,902 of NC_141464.1, read as the reverse complement.
CAAAGTTGAGCACAGGTCGCGCTTAAATCACTAGAAGTCACCAAAGCATGAGCGCGGTCGCCTTGCCCAGGTGTAAATGGAGCGCGGGTCGTGCCCTTCACACCAGAATGAGAAAACATAGTTTTTCTCTACAATTCCCCACCTTGGTGAGGTTTTAACACATAAAACCGAGCCGAACACATCTAGCAAGAACACATCCATCTAGAAACTCGCAATCCATCCGCCCCTAAGGGCCATGCCCACAAAGGGCTCTATCAAGCATGTAGGATTTGGAGCAAGTCCAAACAATGTTGGATCTTAACTCCGGTGACAACCTTAGTCAGCATATTAGCAGGATTGTCATGGGTGTCCACTTTCTTAAGTGCTACATCACCATCCTCAACGACATCCCGTATAAAGTGATAACGGACATCAATATGTTTGGTCCGAGCATGATGAACCTGGTTTTTTGCCAAATGAATAGCACTCTGACTATCACAATGCAAAGCAACACTGTTCTGCTCAATACCCATATCATCTAGAAGACCTCTAAGCCATAATGCCTCTTTCACTACCTCTACTACTGCCATATACTCTACCTCAGTAGTAGATAGAGCAACTGTAGCCTGTAACATAGACCTCCAACTAACCAGTAATCGATCGTCATCTATCTAGATCACCTGCATAATCTGAATCCACATATCCACTGACATAACAAGTGCCTCCACCATAAACTAATCCTACATCCAAGGTACCCTTCAAGTACCTTAATACCCATTTCACTGCCTCCCAATGCTGCTTCCCAGGAGTAGCCATATACCTGCTTACAACACTAACTGCCTGTGAAATGTCTGGGCGTGTGCACACCATAGCATATATCAAACTGTCCATTGCATTAGCATAAGGAACATGTGTCATATGCTTTTGTTCCTCCACCGAACTAGGAGAGAACTTAGCTAAAAACCTAAAATGCCCAGCCAAAGGCGTGGAAACCGACTTTGCATTCTCCATACCAAAATGCAAAAGTACTTTCTGAAGGTATTTCTTCTGAGATACAACTATCCGTCGATTATGCCTATCTCTGTCAATCTCCATGCCCAGTATCTTCTTGGCTCCACCTAAGTCTTTCATCTCAAACTCAAAGCTAAGTTGAGATTTCAACTTGTCTATCTCCACCATGCTTTTGGAAACAATAAGCATGTCATCCACATAAAGCAGAAGATAGATGAAGTCATTACCACGAAGCCTACGAAAGTAAACACAACAATCATACTTACTTCAGGGGTACTCATGTTGCATTATGAATGTATCAAACCGCTAGTACCATTGCCTGGGCGATTGCTTTAACCCGTACAGTGACCAATTCAATTTGCATACATGATATTCTTTCTCAGCAACGACAAACCCTTCAGGTTGTCTTATATAGATCTCTTCCTCCAAGTCCCCATGTAAGAAAGCAGTTTTCACATCAAGTTGCTCTAACTCCAAGTCGAAGTGAGCAACTAAACTCAATAACACACGAATGGACGTATGTTTGACCACCGGGGAAAATACCTCATTGTAGTCGACTCCTTCCTTCTGTGAAAAATACTTTACTACCACTCTTGCCTTGTACCTAGTACTGTCGGACTGAGGAAGGACCTCTTTCTTTCTGAACACCCATTTAATGCCGATAGTCCTTTTGCCCTTTGGCAATAAAACTAGGTCCCATGTGTGATTTTTATCAAGAGATTCCATCTTTGCTTGCATAGCTACCAACCAATCTCTATAATGAGCATCTCTAACAGCTTCCTTGAAGCTATCTGGCTCATCATCTTTGATATTCAGTGCATATACCACTAAATCCACCTGACCATAGTGTTTCACCAGCTTCTCTTGCCCATACTTGTGCACTTCTTTAACTTATCTCTTTGGCCTATGGTCAGGCACTACAAGTTGCGGATGCTCTTGCTCTTCTTCCTATTGCTGTGTGGTTCCATGATTTGGTACCTCATCATGATCTAACCAGTCATCTGCTACATCAGACAACTCAAGCTCAATAGCTTGAACTTTTATAGACTCACCATTCTGCCCAGCTACTTCCGGCTTACTGAAAGATAACACGGAAGTCTCATCGAAGGTAACATCTCTGCAGACCATGAACTTGTGGTCTTCTAGACACCACAATTTGTATCCATTTACCCTATTTGTGAAGCCTAAGAATATGGCCTTTTTAGCTCTAGGATCTAGCTTGTTTTCCCTCACATGGTAGTAAGCTATCGATCCAAACACTCACAAAATGCTATAATCAGCTAGGTTACCTGACCACACCTCATAAGGTGTCCTGCAATCTATAGCTGGTACTGGTGACCTATTGTACAGGTAGCACGCCATGGACACTGCATCTACCCAATACTCTTTGCCTAGACTGGCATTAGACAACAAACATCTCGCTCTTTCAAGCAAGGTTCTATTCATCCTCTCAGCCATTCCATTATGCTGTGGCGTGCCCCTGACTGTCCAATGTCTGGCAATTCCCTGTTGCGCACAAAACTCTTGGAAAGGTCCATAGGTATACTCAGTACCATTGTCAGACCGTAATGTCTTTACCTTCCTATCTGTGCGATTCTCAACCCTTGCCTTCCACTTCTTAAATGTCTCAAATACTTCATCTTTCGATTTCATCATATACACCCACACATAGCGAGTACCTCCCTTTGAAGCCACCCTGGAGGGTCCCCAAACATCCGTATGCACATAGTCAAGGATGCCTGTTGTCATGTGCTTGCTTGACTTGAACTTGACTCTGCACTGCTTCCCATAGACGCAATGCTCACAGAACCCCATACTTGGCTTCTTCAAATTCTTCAAGAACCCTCGCTTGCACAACTCAGACAAACCCTTTTCACTCATAACCCCTAAACACATATACTATATCTTAGTGCACTCAGAATCATTACTACATGCACCCACTGCTACATCGCCTATCACCGTACTACCTATCAGAGTATACAAGGTTCTAAGTTTTTGACCCTTCATAACAACTAAATAGCCATTAATAATATTTAGGACTCCACCTTCGCCCACAAACTTGTGGCCTTTGGAATCCAAAGTACCAAGAGAAATAAGACTTTTCTTTAGCTCAGGAACATGTCTTACATTGGTTAAAGTCCTCACTACACCATCATACATCTTGACCCGTATAGTTCCAATTCCTATCATCTTACAAGTAACGTCATTACCCATCAAAATGGAACCACCATCAATGCTCTCATAAGAAGTAAACCACTTTCTATTCGGGCACATATGATAGGAACATCCGAAATCAAGAATCCACCTTTCGGTCATATAGTCTTGTGTGGACACACACAGACTGAACTCATCCCATTTAGAGCCTGAAGCATAACTTGCCTCAATTTTTGTCTTACCTTTCTTCTGACCATCTCTCTTGTTCTCTTTCTTCGGGTGAGGACAATTACTTGCGTAATGTCCCTTTTCATTGCAATTGTAGCACTGTATATATTTTAAAGCCTTCATTGACTTGGACCTAGAATTCTCATTGCTTGTAGAATTCTGTTCATACGAATTTCCTCTTGCCACTAGCCCCTGTCCTGAATCAATGTTATTCTCAGCTCGTGTCTTCTTCATCAACTCATAAGAAAGAAGAGCACTCTGAACTTTGTCAAGATCAACGTCTTCTCTGTTCATAAATGTAGTCATTAGATGCTCATAGCTTTCTAGCAAGGAGAATATTAAACATGCCGCTTGATCCTCATCATCCATCTTCATGCCCATATTCAAATAATCTGTTAGGCATCGACGAAACTCACTAATTTGCTCTTGCATCGTTGAACCATCCACCATCATCATGTACCGATAAAGACGCTTCTTAAGGTACATCTTGTTTGTCATGCTCTTGGTCATATACATAGACTCTAGTTTGAGCCAAATACCGGTAGCGGTATTTTCTCCCATCACATTATACATTACCTCATTAGCAAGACATAACCGGATTGATGAACAAGCATGAAGATCGAACTCTTCCCAATCATCATTACTTATACTCGCCGCCTTAGATTTAATTCCCTTTAAAGCCTTGTGCAAACCTTGTTGGATGAGGATGTCCTTTACTTGGACTTGCCAAATCCCAAAGTTATTCTTCCCATTAAACTTTTATACTTCAAACCTTGTGTTTGATATCTTGGGAGCTATCTTTCAAGTTACACACAATAACCCAAAAAAAATTTCACTTCGAAATTTAATCGAACACCTTGTCTACACAAATTTTGAGCACTAAACTCAAAATCCTAGGTCGTAAACCTACGCTCTGATACCAATTATTGTGAATAAATAACTGCGGAAACAATATTACCCATAACAAATGGATCAATCCAACACAAGGATCGATCCTTCTCAATAGACAAGACTTCAACACCGTCCAAGCAATATCCCAACACTTCTCAATATCAAATAACAAGCATATAAAGTAAAACAATTAATGTAAAAGATTACAAACTATAAGACGAGATATATCATGGTTTGGCAATTTGCCTACATCCACTACTGCGAGTTCCAAGCTTTACTAGATGTCCGGAGTAACAGATTACAAGTCTCTCAATTCACTCACAAAGAATGAACACTCAACTCACAAAAAATTGCTCTCTTATAATCTCTCTTTTTCTTGGTTTTGGAAAAGTTAGGTTTCTACAGAAAAAAAAAAAAAAAAAAAATATTTATACTATTTCAGAAAACTTCCAAAAAATGGCAAATTCGTGCTGAAATAAGGTGGAGCGCGGTCGCACTTAAATCATTGGAGGTCGCCAAAGCATGAGCGCGAGTCGCGCCTTGCCCAGGTGTGAATGGAGCGCGAGTCGTGCCCTTCACACTAGAATGAGAAAACATCGTTTTTCTTTACACATGAAGACAACACTAAGGTAATAAAGTAATAGCAGTTCTTGGAATATTTGTTTCATGGAAAAATTTGTTATTAATTGCTCAAGTCGAAAATTCAGGTTCTATGATGGGTGTTGTTCACACTTCGTGACTCGTGAGACAGGGTGATCTTTCGACAAAACAACACACCATCTCTATACACTGCCAAGAAGGACCTTCATCAACACCATCATGCACTTTGGGATATATGTGAACAGTGGCAATACACATAGCACATGATATATATAGCACCAAGTAGTTTTGCCATACACAAGGTTTAGAGTGGATAGTAAGCCTGGATGCAACAATATACCATTAGTTCGAGTTTGGTGACAATACTATCAACAAGTTAAAACCGTATGCAACACACCGTTAGTTCAGTTTGGTAATAATACTATCAACAAGCTAAAATCATATGCTATGTTGGATCATATTGAAGATGGATAAAGATGGAGGAAATATGGCCAGAAGGCTGTCAAGAATAGCCATTATCCAAGGTTTCTTAATTTACTACATACACACAGAGTTAATGAGCACTTTTGCCTCTCTTTTTTTTTGGTCGGTAAGCGAGGTTTTTAGAGAGGTCATCTACCCCTTTTTAACAGTGCAAGATTATCTTTAAGCTATGTAACTGTATATATACTTCTTTTTCTTCGAAAGTCAGATGGATTTGATCTATATAGGAAAACCACCATAGTTTGCTAACCGTTTAAAACTGATATGGTTATTAGTAAAATATTTCAGTTTGATATATATGTAGTGTTTGTAGGTTCTAAAATGGATGTAAGATCATCTATCAATGAACTTCAATCCTTATCTAATTTGAATATATATACTTCTATATATGCTTTAATGTGAATGCAAACACTATGATTGATAGTCTGATGCTAGCTAGAATTGCATTGCATCATATCATAGATTCTTCAACAAGGTAATGAAACTTTAGTTAGATGACTTGAGTCACTAAGAATGTACCCCTACAATTTCTCTCTTCCTTATTTCTTTTTTGTTTTTCATTTCATTGTCTAACATGCCTTTTTTTGGACATTGTAGAAGCTATTACAGATGCACTAGCTAGAAGTGCACTGTGAAGAAACGTGTAGATATATCATTTCAGAATCCATCAATTGTGATAACCACATATGAAGGCCAACATAACCACCATAGCCCGGGAACACGTACTGTGAGGAAATGCTTCTAGACTGCTGGCTAATCCGATGTTCACTTCAATGCCAGGGGGACCAAGTTTTCATCAAGAGGTACTGATGCAGGTTCCTCGCACTAGGTAGGTGAGGATGCTCACTCGCAACGACGTTCAGCACATTATTAGATTTATTTTGTTGTTGCAACTTTTACTGAAATTGGCGAGACCTTTTATTAGAAGCTATTTTTCCTTTTGTGAACCATTATATTACTCGAATTATACTTTTTCACATTTATTTGAATTTGTTCAGTAATAGTACATTTTGAGATCAAATTTAAAGAGGTTATTCACCAGATTATTTAGTTCTCTTTAAATAATAGAGAATGCCTTCTTATCTGACATTAATAATCTTAGAAACATGTTTGCACAGACTCTTTACTTAGCTGATTGTTGCTACAACGAGCTTATCAGAAATCTTTTACAAAAGCGCTACTATGGAACATTGTAAATTTGGAATTCATTCCGCATTTCATCATATGCATTTAAATATTGGCTAATCAACAACTTCTTAAATTTGTAAACAGTTTTCAACACTTTTTCTATGTCTTAAACATATTTTTTCTACGAAAAAAAAATTCTTTTCGGAAGCAAGTAGATCCTTTTTCGTTTTTATCTGGAAAAATTGGGCTGGGATGGATCAAGGGGCAACCAAACTTCTGAGCCGCAAGAGTATTTAAATTATCTTATTTTTATAAGCAGTTGCTTAACTACACCCCTTAAAGCCAAGAATCTAGGCTTCAATTCCCTACATTTGAAGAGAGATACATCCTTGAAACCGTTCAGATCACAAATTCAGTTACTTTATACATTAACCGTCCTAACTATCCTTGTAAGAGGTATGATGATCACTATAAATACTGAGAGTCTTGCACTTTCAAATCCATCTCTTCTCCTGCTGCTTTTCCATTTTCTTATGCATCCTTGCGAAGGACAAGGACCCATATCATTCAAAAAAGGTTGCCTCTTAAATCTATTCTATTTTATATTACAAATTTTTTCCCTGCTAATTCATTATTTATCCTTTCTGCTAATTGGTTTCACTGTACTGTAAGTGCAATTAGATATGGCCATAGAAGAATATGTTCGAGTGTCTGAATTAACTGAAAAAACTCTAAAGTGTAAAGTTAAAGTTCATGTCTCGAGAAGATGGACTGTAGGCAGTAAAGACTCGCAAGATAAGTATAAGAGATTTGATGTTGTCCTAATTGATGAACAAGTAAGTTGTTTGCATTTTCACACATTAAGTTTTCCATATTATGAAACTGCCTTAATGCTCTATTTTTTTTTAGGAGATCAGATTCAAGCAATTGTTCCTAAAAACCATTCAAACACATTCTTAAATGTTCTTCACGAAGGACACGTATATCATATTGAAAACTTCAGTGTGCAAACTAGAAGAGATTCATATCGCCCGATTCAACATGAATTTATTATACTTATCAGATGGGATACTATTGTCAGGGGATCTTCCGAAGCTCACCCGAAATTCCGCTATACAAATTTGATTTTGTTGAGTTTGACAATGTTAGGCTTCTTTCGAAAGCAAATACGAATCTAAAAGGTAATCAATTGCAACAATATAAATATTTCAATTACTTCAAAAAACTCCATTAGAAATAACTATTTCATCAATATTTTGTGGCAGATGCGTTGGGCGCACTTGATGGTGCTTGAGAGTTGATGTTTCGAAAAGGACTCATGCTGAAAGAGATCTTCTTGAAGAATGCCAAGTTTTCATTTTCTGTATGCTCATTTAGAATTTAAAAAAGTCATAAACAAATCTATATATTAACATAACATTATATCATCTATGCAGTGGAACTGAATTGAAAATAAATCTCTGGGAAAATGCAATACAATTGTTTGATAATGTGATTAAGTATGCAAAGAGCGTACTGGTGTTGGTTGTCACTTCGTTAACTGTTGGGAACTATTACGGTGATTATATTGGATCTTTTAATCTATATAGCACATTTTTTCCTTGCCTATTGAATCTTAAATTCGTTCTTTGTCAGATAAATGCTTCCTTAATTCAACAAGCACCACGCAAATCTACGTCAACTTGGACATTCCAGAAGTATCAGATTTGCAAAATAGGTGATTATATATATATATACACACACACTTCCATTAACTATACATTGCTTAAGTTTAACAAAATGTTTTATATTTTTTTTAGCTCCACTTTTGAAGAGATAAATATTGCGATGCCACAAGGGTCATCATCGATTGAACATAATATGAAGGACAAATCATTGAGAAACAGAAAAACTCTTTCACAAGTTATTCAAATGTTGAATGCAAAGTCTATTGTAAGTTTATTATACATTTGTCTAATGTCTAACTTTAATTTAAATTTTCTCAATATACTTACACTCCGTGCAGGGACAGATTTGCACATGCAAAGCAATCATTTATGATATCGTTCATGATTATCAACCGTTCTATATGTCTTGCACCAAAACTGGTTGTCGGAAGAAATTGATAGATAGAGATGATCACTATTGATGTGGTAATTGCAATAACACTATTCCATCTCCAGATGTGAGGTATGAATTAATATTTTTTTTACCATACTATTCGTTTAACACTGTTATTTATGAACTTACTCTGATAGACATTTATTTTAGGTATCAATTGAAAGCTCGCATTCAAGATGACACACAAAGTTCCCTCATAACAATATTTGGTGAAAAAGCTGAAACATTACTAAAACATCCAGCTTCAGAGTTGGAAAAGCTTATAAAATCGGTATAGCCATTATGACATTATAGTTTTCACATTACAAATACATAATTGTGACATACTAATTCTCTTTTATTGAATTAGACAAATGGTATTGAGACTGTTAAGGCCATAATAAATGGCATTATCGGTTTTTCAGTGGTATTTAAGATCAAAATTAGCCAATACAACCTTCAAAGTCAAGGCAGAAGTGGCTTTACAGCTAATAAGGTCTTCCCGATGGATTGCACACTTGAGTATGACCAAATACCAGCTCAAATTGAACAGGTAATAAGATTTATTACGCTAGCTATCAATTACATGCTTATTAAACATTGGCGGCGATTACATACATTAATTTCGTTACATAATCTTATGATGTGCACTCAGGTGACAGATGCATCACAAATTGTTGATGGTACCTTCCAAGACCATACACCTAACAACTTGAATGAGAATGCTGCAGATCTGATGAACAAGGTGCTCATTTACCTTAATTCTACTGCCACAGACTAAAAAATATATATTCGCTTCCAATTTCCTTGCTTCACTAATTTATACTAATTCTAAACATTTGTATAGCAGGAGCTTTGTTTGGCAAAGTCCACCGATATTCCTAAACCCTCAAATATATTTTTTTAAAAAACGGTCTAAGAGTAAGTACAAGAAGAAAGCTTGTATGGTATGTTACTTCTATACATTGTTTCCTTAAAAAAATAAAATAAAAATAAAAATAAATGAATAAATAAATAAAATAAAAAATTCACATATACTCTTTCTACTTATTTGTCAAAGGCATACTCGATTGGCATATCAAATGAACCTTCCCAGACTTCAACTATAAGAACTCCTAAAAGGCTGCGCCAGATAAAAGAATATAAGGTATTTAAACTTGACTTAAGATATATATATATATATATATATATATATATATATATATATATATATATATATATATATATATATATATATACATTCCACTGTATTATTATATATATATATATATATATATATATATATATATAGTTAGTAACGAATAATCGCGTACTACCAATTATTCATAAAACCAAAACATATCAAATTAAACTTTGTTTATAGGACTGAAGATTTAAGTCGTTAAATAATTCTTAGGCAATTCCTGATGGGTTAATGCTGCTATGTGACGACTTAAATCAATAGCAACATCGTCCGTTTTCCATTTAATTTAATTTTATATCCTAATATTTACTTAGTAGATTAGACTACAAAAACTCCTTTGATGGTTGATGTTCTTTTGCTACGATATATGTGATGTGGTACTGTTTGGATGTATAACAAAAAAAATTATTGCTTTGTTATTGTTGTATGTCAATTCTATTAATAAAAGGGGGTTCAATGGTTCATTTTATTTAATCCTAACCCTCTTAAATGTTATCTGGAGGAGATCAGCGAGTGGGTACAGGCAATGAAGTATGTTGGGGTACTAATGCCAACCCACAAACAGTTACTGGAAAAGCAGGAGGCGATACACAAGGCAATGGATGGATGTTTATTCATCTGCAAGTATGAACGCCTCAGGAGGTACATGGATGTGGCCCTCCACATCTGGAACATGACACACATACCTAGGAGGTATTAAATCATCAATCACAGCTGCTTGCCAACCATGCTGTCCATTTCATTGTTGGTGCTTGAAGGCCCCACAATTCTGTGCTTTATGTCCAGTGTGCCCTATATGCACCTCAGGGCAGTAGCCACAAACTCTCACAAGGTATTTCTTCATCAGCCTCCCTGTTCCGTGTCTTATCTTCTCCCACACTTCAAGTGTCGCTTCAGCAAGTATGGTTGTTTCTTCAGCATGGTGATACTATTTCTGAATCTAGTATTTAAGTTAAGATTGGTTCTGGGCTAACTTCCGGCATAGGATCTGGCAAGTCATCTTCGTTAGCATCAATGATCTCACTCTTGCTAATCCGGATGACGGGCTTCCTCCTCCTCTTTGTGGGGAGCTCAGGCAGATTGACTCCTGCCTGGATGTAGAGCTCATTAACTACTGGGATCCTTGGGATTGAAAACCTTTCCTCATGAGTAATATGTTTGCCGAGACGATCATAGAGATGGTAGGCTTCAACCGGCAATATTCGATCATCAATGGTTGCCTTTGTCCACTCATGAATGCCCTTAAAACGCTCGGTTGTCATCCTCTGATGACTTGAATGGGTGCCTGCAGGAGACCCAAGTGGATTTCGTTGCGACCTGCAAAAAGAGAGAGATTACTATAGTTCCAAGTTTCTAACCCAAACCGTAATCGTTTTTACTAAAGGAAGAAGTCTTAACAACTTGCAACATCCAATTAGGTGTTTCTTTAGGGCATTTAACAATATGTCATAGCCATCCAAGTAGACAACTTTTTATACCCATTGTATTTTTTTCTTTCCAAGTAATTTGCGCAGCGTTATTTCTAATCATACGTATACATTAGACATCTCCAGTCTTCCAAAAGCTTATCTATTGGCACAAAAGATCTCTAAATGCAGCAATAACTACGGTTTACAGTCAATTTGCATGTGGGTCACAGTGATATACCATGCATATGAACACCATATTATGATGTTTGCATACAAATATATATTTTTTGAGTCTACTTACAAAAGTCACAGTGTTCCTAGAAATGTACCGAGAAGAAACTTAGGTCGAAAATTACTTGCAAGCCTGTACAGGCACAACTGTCATAAGCCTTTTGACATTGTTGATTAGTGTGATTCTTGCATTGAACACTTCATATGCAAGAGGTATCAGGCGTCTCACGAGCAATCCATTTCTTGGTGGTGGGACAGGTTTCTTCGGTTGTCCCTTCAATTATATTCAATTACCTGGATCATTAGAGTCACCTGGAGGCACTATTGCAGCAGGAGTAGCTGTTTATCAAGGTACTGTGTCGAAATCATTGCACAACTTTAATTAATCTAGCAATCTCACTGATAGTGTTGAAGGATTTTGGAGGACCCGACGGATTCCATTTGGGATTCATGGCATGGAAACAAAGGATAGAAGCATCAATTGGTTACTTACCTCATTGCTATGTTGAATGTTATATGGCAAGCTAGAAATAAGTGGAAGTTTAAAAAGATTTTAAGTTCTCATGAATCTATTCTAAACTTTCTGAGAATCGGCAGAAGGCTTTCTCTGAAAAATGGACAAGTCTTCGTGTGGAACCAGCTGAAATTAGGGCCAAAGATACTGCTTATATTAGTCCACCTCCTGGTTGAGTTAAAGAGAACTTTGATGCGGCTTTTGTGAATGATGGCACTCATGCTACGTTAGCGGTGGTTGGCAGGGATTATGAAGGAAGGTTTCTAGGAGCTTGCACAAAGAAGATGAAGTCATGTACCTTCGCAGAGGCAGAATTGTTGGCTGCAGAGCTAGCAATAGACTTTGGAAGGATACAATCTTTGAAGGAGATGCAAAGGAGCTCATAGATGCTTGCAGAGATGGAACTGATAGTGCACCCTGGATGTGGAGACAATTCATCCATTGACTCACATGATGGAGGTACCACAGTTGCATGGGTTTGGGCATGCTGCTAATCACTTGTTGGAGGCTTATAAAATGCTTTTGAAGGTATTTCATTGGTGAACATTCTTTCATTTTACACAAAGAACACAATTTACTCTTTTTTATCTGATATGAAGTGTTGACCGTGCTACCAAGAACAGTCAACCAGATCCCTGAACACACATTTTCAATTTTTAGGTCGCCAATCTATTTCTTTCTAGATATGCTATTATACTAAGAAAAGTCTGATGAAATTAGTTTGCCTCCTACAAATGTTAAATGCCTCATATTTGTTATGCCTCATATTTGTTATGCTTAAAAAAGAACAACATCTTCCCATGATTGGCAATGTTCAAGGTTCCAGACTCTAAACTGTTAACATCATTCATCAAGGGATTCAGAGCTCTTCACCTTCAAAAGAGACCATTTTTCTATATTAGAAGCTAATGCTACGACTCATATAGTTAGAGCTAGATAATTTCTAAAAACATTTTATGTTTCGTGTTCAATTTCAGTTCCTTTGGACCTTGAGGAATATCCGAGATTCGCATGCAGTGGTGCCAGCAGGATCATCTGAATCAACTAAGGATAAGCCCTCATCCATCACAAAAATTATTTTATATTGACTTATTTGAACTGTGATCTCAGCATACTATCAGCATCTGTTGCTCGTAAGCGAGGTGAAATACCACCCCAATGACAATGCTGCCAGTGATAATGGAGAGCTTAATGAGAAGTTTTCTAGAGGCATCAATTGGCTCCTTACTTCATTGCTATGTTGAATGTTATATGGCAAGCTAGAAATAAGTGAAAGTTTAAAAAGATTTTAAGCTCTCATGAATCTATTCTAAACTTTCTGAGAATTGGCAGAAGGATTCCTCTGAAAAAGAGACAACTCTTCGTGTGGAACCAACTGAAATTAGGGCCAAAGATACTGCCTGGATTAGTCCACCTCCTGGCAGAAAGCGGGCTTAAAAGGGAAGAAATGGAGAGAATCAAGGTTCTCATATTTGCTTCATTTGCAAATCTAATAGTAGCCTGATCCTTTATTTACTAGTTTTATGTAAAATTGTTTGCAAAGCAACTGATAACCTTTGTTGTATTACTATGTAAAATGTCTTGCAGTCAAGCTGGACGCAAATCGCCTGGTTGTTGGTACTCTTTGTGGATTCGACCAGTTTATGAATCTGGTGTTGGAGAACACCCTTGAGATGAATGGAAATGATAAAAATGACATAGGCATTGTTGTAAGTCGAAATTCGGTATTTCCTTCAGTTTACGATGATTCCCTACTGTCAATTTTCTATTGAGTTAATTTTTTGGTGAAATTCCCTGCAGGTTATCAGGGGTAATAGTGTGGTTATGATTGAGGCCCAAAACCCTTGCCAAAGGGGGGAAAAAAATTAAGTCTGTTAGCTTGGTAGAGATTAACAAGAAAAAAAGGACTGAAAACTTCAAGAATGCCTCTGAAAAAAAACCAATTAACACAAGTTTTAAAGTTTCTGAAAAAGGATATGACATTAGCAAAATGTGTCTATGGACACGGTGTTTAATGCTTGGTCATTGCTGCACATTCTGGTTCTCTTTTTGAGATGTTCCTTTTTTCTATTAGATACACCATGGTCAGTTCATCTGTTGAGATGTCACATGCAAATCTTCTTTTACTACTTAATTCTTTTAATTCTTTTTCTACGTCTATGCTCTCGTACTGCTTGGCCTCCATTATTCATTTCTTTTTCTTTTTTTTTTTTTTTTCTGGAACTTTAGCTTTAACACGCAAAATGAGTCAGGTGAATCAGGGCCGGCTCTGAGGGCAGGCCAACTAGGCGGCCGCCTAGGGCCCCCAACTTGTTGGTTAAATTTTGGGCCCCCAAATATAATTTTATACCCACTAGACCACATGTAAATGACTCAAGATTGTTTAGCCTAATCAAATTATGTGCAGTCGAGTCCACTCAAACATTGGCCTATGTCCCCTCGTGTAAAAGACTTATTTTTTTCTCAATAATATAGACTTATTTTAAGAAACTCGCCTTGGGCCCCTCAAAGTTCAGAGCTGGGTGAATATGGACAGCGACAGTAGACGGAGGAGATTTGTAGTGGTGGAGGCAAAGTCGTTCGAGTTTGAGAGAAGTCGCGGCCGATGTGTCGAAAGGGGTATTAATCACAGAATGAGGACATAATGGTTTGTACATGGCAGTGATTTCTGAGATGGGTGGTACATGGCTAGGGAAGTATTTATGCCAAAGCAGCCTGGGGGAAGCTCAGAACTTGAGATTCCAAGAAGACAAGTGGTCGGCACTTGGACTAAGAAGGAAATACAAATGGGCCAATTTCTAGAGGTTACTTTATTTAGTAAAACAAAAAGAAACACTCCCAAATCGATTTGTTTTTCAGCAAGAAAAGACATGGAAGGATGGGCTGAAATGGGGTTTGCATCTTGGATTTATTTTCAGTGGAGAGATCAAATACATCGCATTTAAGAACTAACAACAGGCAAAGCAACACCGTCCACAAGCTCCAGTTACATCTGTTATCAGGAACCAAAACAAGGAAAGGGGTAACATACTGTTGAAGAAAGGCAAGGAAGGATAAGATGTCATCCGAGTAATGATGCCAACCACCATCTATGACTATTCATGGTGGGAGGTGATTGTAATTGGAAAATCTACGTGGAAGATAACAAACCTTCTCACATAAGCTTCCAAAAAAAGGTCATGTTTCTGCTAGATCATTAGAGTCAGGTGAAGGCAATGGGGCAGCAGGAGTAGCGGGGACAACTAATGTGGCACATTTTTGCTTACGAAGAAATGGGCCTCAACCCCCTCAATCCAATCCGGTTATGTGTAAACTCCTCAGTCACGAACATATCCGTAGAACATCCCTATTATTTAGGCCTTGCCAAATAAACTCCTTGTTTTCCAAATTGTAAGCAATTTGAGGTCACTACAACAGAGCATGGTTTTAGCAGCGCCATACCCCATCGCTAAAAGTGTCTTTGAGCGTGGCAAAAGATCTGTCGCAACGCACCAGATGGCATTGCTAAAAAGTGTCTCAAATACTCAAATGCAACGCCAAAGGTAGCATGGCAAATCTTCCTAGTTTGTTGCGACGCCTGAGGGTGTTGCTAATACACTAATTCCGTTGCTACTTCATTTATTAAAATTAAATTAATTGCAAATTTTTTTCAAACTATTTGCAGCGCATGGTGTCGCAAAAGAAAGCTTGTAACAACTAGGATGGCGTTGCAAAAGTGATACATTTAGCTACACAACTAGGCGTCGCAAAAGGCAACATTTTGCAACACTATTTCCGTTGCGGAAAGTTTAAATATTGGCTATATAGTGTAGGAAGTTTAAATATTTAGCTGAACATTTGGCGTGGCAAAAGACGTCCAAAAATTTAGCCACACACCAAGCGTGGCAAAAGATGTCTACGTTACTGTAGAATCAAAGCTTTTAGCTACACTAAAATTGTTGCGAATGATATGAACTCCTGTGCTTTATTTGGGACGCATTTAGCATTGTAAATAGTGCAATTCATACATGTACCTGTACATTTCCATTTACATAATCCTACCCAAAACAATTTTTATAGAACACAGTAACCCTATAACAATTCACCACAAATCATAACAAAATGAATTTCATTACTAAACCATTCAATACAAAAGATCTTAAAGAATTCACATAACTATTTTTTGCGAAAAAACATCACCTAACATAATCTTAACAATGTTGAACTAAATTTAGACGAATTATTCAAAACTAAAATTCTACAAATAATGTTTATAACATGCTAATTTGAGTAGCATCCACTCGGAGCTTCTTCTTGATTCTACTACTTCTGGCGACCACTCAACTAATCTGGCACAACAAATTTTAAAAAAAAAAATCACATAAGTAAATTTATTAAAACATTAATAAACCTAATATATACTCAAGTTGGCAATGGATGTTAAACTATGCACCTCCTATATGCATAAATTGGTGCCCATGGCCAAAAGCTTATAAAGAACTTATCAAAGTTATAACTCGATCACATTCATGAAGGTACAAATCAAATAAGAAGACAAAAATAGCCAAAAACTAATAGATTTTGAACTAAATTGTACATGTAAATGCCAAACCATTAAAAAACCTCGTGTCATAAAGTTATCACCAATGAAACAATAAAATAAGCAAGGCTAAACATCAAGTAAATCAAGCAAACAAGCTCAACTACAAAAAAACAGCCCCAACAGGATGGCGAGTCAGATGTAAAGGTATCGACCAACCTATAATGAGATTTTTAACCCCCTGCCTATGATTTAGGAGTCAAGAAGTCCTGCCTTCGGCTATTCCTTCTATCCCTTGCTACTGTTTAACAGGCCGGAGTGGAATATCCTTTGTCCTAACCTTTATCCTTCGACCATTCCTTCTATCCTTTGCTACTATTTAATAGGGGGGCTCGGGGAAAGAACCTAAGCACAAAAAACAAGCACTACCGCAAAAGGAACAAGGGTGAGATGGATAGGCTAGGATCGGGGAAGGTTGGAAGCTCAACCATCAACAAAAATGCTCGAGGGAAGGGTTGGGCTCTAGAATAGCGTTTAAGCCGTACGTGTTGAACCAACTCTTTTAAGGTAACATATGAAACCGATCAAGTGTAGGAATTAGTGCTGGAAATTGACCCTATCTTTCTTTCGGAAGGGAAAAAGTTGTTTGGCCGAACCACTATCTCTTGATTGATCTGATCATACGCTTGCTTTTCCCGCGTGCTAGTTCTCTTGATATGTTTTCTACAACTATAGATCTGGAGCCAATCAGGTATGACCGCGTGTCAAACTGTGTCAGGCCGGAGACAGAAGGAATATTCAGCTGATTCCTTTCCAATGAGAACTAGACAGGCGTCCCATATGCTTTGGGAAGCCATTAGAAAGTGCAAAGTTGAGAAACATGACCGCACAAGAGGCTGCTGCTGCTGCTCGTGAAGTTTCAGATGCAGAAACTGCTATGGCTGAAGCAGAAGAGGCGGCAAAAGCTGATGCCACAGGAGGCTGCTGCTGCTGCTCATGCAGTTTCAGATGCAGAAACTGCTCCTGAAGTTGGCTTAAAGATCAGCCGATCATTAAAAGTTAGTTCCCTGCATGGACCCATTCTTACATTTGCACTTTCTATTTCATAGTTGATTTCCATCTTAGTTCTTTATCTGTAGACCATTTATATCAAAATTTACAACATATGTATACTTCCATCTGCCCAAAATGTCCAACAGAGTACAGTTACTCAAAAGTTATTTTAGTTTGCAAAATAACTTCTACTCTCAGACAGAAAATTAGATGATTTCTGGCAATCCTATCAAAGCTAAAAGTAAAGACCAAAAGTAAGCATCTCACTCTTACCAAGTGATGTCCTAGTGTACTTTCAGAAGAAAAATCGGTAGATATTACACAGTCATGTCCTCTATAACATCAAGTGTCCTTCCTCTAATGCAACACCACACTCATTGAGTGCTTGCTTTCTTAGCAGCTCAATGAGTTGTAGATTTAGAGATAAAGTAGTTAAAGATCCATATGGAGCTTTGTTGAATTGGAATAGGAATGATGGTGAAGAGAATCCTTGTTCTTGGTTTGGTATTGAGTGTTCAGATGGAAGAGTTGTTATCTTGTAAGTCTTTTTAAACATGTTTGTAAATAAGCTTATTTTGATTGAAGATCTTGTTTAGATATATGTTATACTACTACTAGTAAGAGTTGTTTAGATTGAAATATAGAATCTTTGCTATATGACTGAAAAAGAAAAAAAAAAAAGATTATATTCTGAATTTGATATAGAATCTGTTATATAACTAGATGTGGCAGTATATAAGAAATGAATTAAGCAGAAATTGCATTTTATCCAAGAAAAGAACGTAAGTCGGGTGGAAGCCTGAAAAAGCTAATTCTTAGAGGTTTCACATATTTTGCTAAACCATAAATGTTGTTAGAATTTGTGTTTGATGCAGTATCTGAAATGTATTACAGTAGTTAAGGTGACATAGAGGTGGTACAAGAGATTGTTGTGGTTTCAATGTCTTTTCTTGTTGTTGCATGTTGGTGTGAACAAGAATTTGTGTTTTGATTGATCCTAAAGTCGAATTTCTATTACTACAGGAACTTGAAGGATCTTTGTCTCGAAGGAACTATATCACCTAAACTTAGGAACCTTACTCGTGTTAAGTCCATGTAAGCACATATTCTTCACTCTCAAAGTAATAATGCTTTCATAGTTTTAGTATCTCAGTGTTCCTGAGATGTTGTGTGCAGTCAGTCTGCCCATCAGTGGCATCCAGGACAGTGCTATCGTAGTTTAGTTTCTTGGTCGGACTTTAGTATTATCAATGTTACTTCGGTACCCACCAAGAATGCTAGTGAGAGAAGACCAATGTATTTATGCTCACCAAGATGTTTTGCTCTTCTTATATTGATGTTGATGTTAATACTTATGCTTTTAATGCAGTGTTTTGCGCAATAACTCTTTCTCTGGAGCTATCCCTGAAGAGATCAAAGATCTGGAGGATCTAGAGGTACTGGACTTGGGATACAATAACTTCAGCGGTCCACTTCCAGTAGACCTAGGCAGCAATCTTTCTTTGACGATACTGTGAGCATTTGGATTTTAACTTTTGAGTTCTGATAAACTTCTCCTAGGTATTCAATAATTGTTATACTTATTTAACTCAACGTCTATTTTGTGTAATGCAGACTACTTGACAACAACGAGTTTTCACGAGGCATTTCGATCTCCTGAACTAAACGAGCTCTGGAAGCTCTCTGAAATTCAAGTAGATGAGAAGGATTTATCCACTTCCGTTCACGGGAAATCTTGCAACAGCCGATCCATTTCACAGTAAGCCTAGTTAATGTGGACACATTTTCAGTATATTGCTTTTTAAGTTAGCATGATTATTATCAATCAACCACTCTAAAAATCAAAAAGGAATGAAAAGAAATATATATGAAGTACAACCACTAGGGCCTTGACCAACTGAGCTGCTGGACACTTACAAAACATCATGGTTTGTCCTGGTATATAACTCTTGTTAGGATATATGATCTTGTTTTTCATCCCCTCATAACAGTATTTCTTACAGAAGCATATTTATATGTATTAATTAGCGAAAATGTAGTCGCAAGTGGTTTAATATTCTCCAAGTTCACTTCTTTAAAAGTGTGCGTGTTTGAGTCTGCAGGAATATTGTTGAAGCTAGAGATGTAGCAGATCGGAAGTTGTTGCAAGTGGAAGATTCCTCTGTTACTCGAAAGGCCAAAGACAAAAAGAAAGCACTAGTGTGGACTACATCACCTTCACCATCACCATTTAGTTCTCCATCTACTTTTCGTTGCTTAATTAGTTTCAACTTTTTGTACATGAAAGTGAAATGTATATTTCTTCAGTGG
This sequence comes from Coptis chinensis, assembly GCF_015680905.1. Taxonomy (NCBI): domain Eukaryota; kingdom Viridiplantae; phylum Streptophyta; class Magnoliopsida; order Ranunculales; family Ranunculaceae; genus Coptis; species Coptis chinensis. Next base: position 62,198,130 of record NC_141464.1, on the reverse strand, counting down.
AAATTTGTCTATAACAACCTTTCTTATGTTAGTGTACTGCAAGGATGGTATTTTGTGGGATTGCAGGTTTTTTTTTGTGGTGGTGCAATTAGTTTTGATATTTTAAAAAAAAATTAATTAATTAAATTATATCGGTTACAGAACAACCGATATGATAATATTTCCCAAAACCGATATAAGAAATATTTTTTATATTGGTTTTTCTATTAGTTATATCAATTTTTCAACAATTTATGATATAAATAAATTGAATATTACATCACTTAAAGATTAACCGATTTGAAAAGAGACACTTATTATATCGGTTACGTTTACCTATTATATCGGGGTACTTATATCGGTTTGAAATTGATTGAAAAACCGATATGATAAGTCTATTATATCACTTTTTAGCCGATATAAAATCCCTTTCTTTAGTAGTGTTAGAAGAACAAAACTGAGAGGACAGATGATCCTACAAGCATCAAATTGTCACGCCCCGAGACCCCAGCACACATCCCAAGAACGATGAGTGAATCTCGAGGCCGACACCATCACAATTCTACCGAAATTTCGGCAGAGTTTCCTTTGTTTAATCGACATTCGTAAACCCTAAAACCTGTCATAAACCTGGACATTTCATAATACCCTTCCAACAACCATATACATACAAAATCTTCACCCTATACACCATTGTGATGCCCATATACATATCCCAAAATGCTTATGATGAACTACACTCCAATACATCAAATAAATACATCAAAATGAGCGGAGCTCTATATATATACAACCAAAATGACTAGACTATCTCTATACAACTAAAAGTATGAACTTGACTCTGTCCTCGTCAAGCATAAGGAAATCCTCCCAAATCACCATAACCGTCATCACTAGGGTTATGAAAAACCTCCTCCTCCGCAAGAATCGCGTCGCGAAATGTTAAGTAGGATGAGCAAACAACTATGCCCAGTAGAAACACACATAGCCAATAAATAGTTACTTATAGAAAACATTTAAAACATGCAGGGTTTCCATAAAAGTATTCAAATATCGTGACTATATATATACATCACTAACTAGCAGAAATCATCTCGACATGCTTCATTGATATACAAAATATAGTTTTTCACAATCATCATACAACTATTGTGGCGGCGCATCCCTATTAGAATGGTGAGGGTACGACCGGTACTTTACCCCACCACCGCGGGCAAATCTCGGTTCAAGACTTTCCGGTGTGAACCATGCAATCGTGTTTTCCCCGATTTTACCGGGCAGGAGCTGAAATGCCGTTGTTGTGTTCGTACACACAAAATCCCCAAAGCTTTTAGGGCTCGGTGGGCCCGCGTGACCCGCGACCCCCATACGGCTGTCACCTAACTTACGGTGGTCAACCGTTCGACGACCTGCAGACCGGGATCCCGACACACATCCGAGTGGACTAAACTCTCAATCCTCGCGTCTAAACCTCATCGAGGTAGCATGTAACCCCACACAAGCTAATCACCATACAAATAAGTGACACGCATAAAGCATGGTTATCTAGAAAAGTAGAAAAGGAATTCCCGGACTACATCCAATGATGCATCCCTTTAAAGGTGGCCCACCACCTCGAAGGTGTACACCACGTTGGAATCCTAGAAGCGAATCTGCCCGTCTCGAATTGCGACCACAGTTCCTTCTTTATAGGAATTCACAATTCCTTTTCTAAATCCCCTCGTGATAAGCATAGTAATATCTATATATATACTCGTATTACCGATTGTTGTCAAATACTCTAGTTACATATTTAGTTTTTCTTTTAAAACTGTTGATTCTGTAGGTGTGAGTTCCTGGATTTCCCACTATCGAGTAAAAACAACCTATGACTCCCAAACGGGCCAGTCATAGTAAATAACAACCGATGATTCCCAAATGGCAAATCATCGTAAATAACACAACCATCCCGGGAACAATCCAGAACCTCCCACCTAGTTACAAACACCCGGGTAATCCTCACCCGCATACAAAATCCATCTCTCTGTCTCCTTACTGAGACAAGAGACGTGAACCCTTCCCAAAACCAGTTTTTCTCTTTTAACAAAGAAAACAAATCTCCGCTACCCCGATTTTACCAAATAAACCATTTCACACGAAAGCTATCTATATATACAGTTTATATCGAGGAAATACAATGCAAAACATGAATATCATATATACATGCATGGTTGATACACAACTATCTATTTCCTGTTTAAACAATTCAATCATGCATGAAAATAAGCAGACCATATATTGGTATGTAGGTTCCTACCTTAGCAAGCTCCTTCTCCTCAAGCCCACTTAACCAAATCGAGCCCGCTTAACCGAATCAACTCGAATTCACTCCTATACAGCATATACATATACGTCGGTTGTTAGAATTGATCGAGCAACGAGAAATTCTTAACTAGTGTAAGCCGAGAAGAAATCTCGACGTTAAGAATTGGGTTTCGGATAAATTTTCATCTAACTACCGTTAACAGAGCTACAGGCCATTTCTGGCACTATTACTCTGACAGGGCTCTATAGTCATTTACAGCCACTGTAAGACCGCACGTCAATGCCAATCATATCTATCAATCCCCCTAACTATTATGATTTTTCCCAACTCTAACTACAACAAATTCGACTCTTCAATTCACATTTAATCCAATACTACTAAGTGGGTGTTCTTTCTCACTCATTCGATACTCAACGTGATCTTAAACAAGTGTGAACTAGCATCAATGTTCTAAAATAGATTGAATATTTAAAATTCTTACCGAGTCAGCCGATCCCTCCTTAGTTTTCAGCTCCACCTCTATTCCACTCCACTCCAGCTCTTCCAAACTGCTACTGCCGACCTTCACCACCCCCAATACAATCAGTTACAATCAATACACCCCCCAATTCACTTAGTTTTCATTAATATATCACAAGTTATCGACATCGAGTTTAAACTATTTGATTGAGGTGAAAATAACTCACCTTTCACTTCGATTTCGCTTGGTACGCTCGAATTCACTAGCTTCTCCAACTGCTACTGCTGAAATACCACACCCCCGTTCAATATTTTCAGTAACACATCAATTCCATTGAAATGAGTTTAAACTAGTTGTTTGAAACAGATTAAACTCACCCGGCAGCGGCGGTACGACGAAATTCACTAACCTTTCACGAATCCCGACGCAAATCCAAGAATTTTCGAAGCTTCACACTTGATTTGAGTGCTACTAAGGATTGGGTGTTTGAATCTTGGGTTGAATCGATTGGATTTGGGCGATTTGGGATTTCTCTCTCCTAGGGTTTAGGAGGTGCGAAATTGGGGAAAAAGATGAAGTTGGGTGCGATTTTGGTTTTGGGCCTTTTTTTTTTTTTTTTTTTTTTTTTTTTTTTGCTATGTTTCATTAAGGCCCAAGCCCACCATGACTAAATTAGGCCTAATGTCATACTTAGACTCCTAACCACTAACGAATTTTGACTTAGCGTCGTAATTATTTTTCCGACCCATCCCGCTAAATTTAATCTTCTATATTCTATCTCACCGCAAGCTATAACAATGACCCACTCATACGTGTAAGCTGTTAACTCGTGCCAGCTTCGCACGTAGAAAACCGCTAACCGGCATTTTGTCAAATTTTCGCATATGGGTCGCTTACCTAACGTGACTTATGAGTCGGAGTTAAGTTTCAGTAAGTTACGTACGTTTGAAATATAAACCCGACGACCAATTTACATAAATGACCCTAGATTTAATATGAAATTTACAAAAATACCCTTAACGAGAATTTGAGCCTTTACACAAATGCTTGTATCATCAGCTCAAAAGAAAAAAAAATCCATCAAGTATGATACAGAATAACAGAATTACAAATACTAAAACTTAGGTTTGCCTAAAAAATACGAGCAAGACGATTCCGTTACATGGTATGTGACAATGAAAACCAATGAACAATTTTCTACACCAATAACCTGGCATACTTGAAGTAAAATGAATTTAACGAATATAAAGTAAAGAGAATCAAACAAAGAATTCAATAATGAAAAACCAAACACCCAACGAAATAATCATACAACAAAACAAAGACAAAAAATCAATCATACTCATAAATTAACAAAAATATTACAAAGAAATTTATTAGAACCTGAAATACTGTAGGAATTGTGTATAGAAACTAACAGTGGAGAGAACCTCAATTCCTGTAGATAGACACTAAAAAAAGGTAAATAAATTACAACTAGGGGATAAGAGAGAATGGAGTATATATGAAATAGAATAAACCATTACCAAATATTCGAGTTTGAAGTAATAACCCAAAAACACAAAACCAAAAATCATAATTTGATGTATATAAGTCAGGATATTTTCTAAATTTAAAGGACGTACTAGTCGAGAATCAGTAACCAAAGAAGCTTTGACGTTGTTGATTCACCAGATTTAAGATAAAACAAGACCAATGGTCTAAGATTAATGGACGAAATTAGTAAGAAAAAAATAGAAAGAAAAAAACGATGATGAAAAAAATGGCTTTTAGCAATTTGAAGAAGAGATTATCTTAAAAATCCTCACTTACAACTTTTGTGGTACACTCAGCCTCCTCAGTCGATGAGGAATGGTTTTTTTTTTTTTTTTTTATCCTTTTTTTATGAGTAGCGGTAGTTTCTTTTCTAGGGTTTCTTTTGGTTTCCCAAATTGTTAGCGCAAGGTGACCGCCAAAACAATTCCCAACTAAAATCATCCCGCCCAATACCCTTACATGACACCAATAGGGCTGCAATTACAATCGTATAGAAAAAAAGAAATTGGGTGAAAAAAAGAAATTGTAATATTAAATTTATTAAAGACGCCAAGGGCGTTGCCAAAGGCAAAATACTTTTTGGCGGCCACTACGTCATAGCTGGTGCTCAATTTTTTCATTAAAAATGAAATTTCACTTAAACAATAATTTTAAACAAATGTTTTTGCAACGCCAGCTAGCGTCACACCAGTTATATCCCAATCAGGTGGTACTAACAAGACGGAAACGTTTGACCAGCGCCATTAGGCGTTGCAAATGCTATGCTTTACCAACGAAAAGTAGGCACTGTAAAAGGGTGTGTTACAACAGATCCCTTCTGTTGTAGTGGGTCTAATTTTTATCCCCTAAAATTTTTGGTTTCCTATTATACCATTTTCATTAAATCAAGATCCTTCGAAGAAGAACTATCTTTTCCAATAAAGCAGTGAAGATTCTTTGTTATACTAAAATAAGAACACCGATTTCTTGTGATAGAAAATGGGTTCATGGATAACCATATTTTATAGGTACAAATTTGAGTGGTATATATTCAAGGTGGGGGAGAAGTTGAATATGCTCATTGCGTATTTGTGGAAATGCCTAAGAGGAAAATAATTGCATGAACCACAATCAAGAAGCCAATAAAAATATGAAACAAGAAAATGAATGAAAGCAGTGGTGTTGTAAGAGGAAAATAAAAAACGCAAGCCGCAATTGAACTAGCAATTAGCACTTTATCAAAATTTTAAATCTGAACAAGTATGACTTCTGATTTTTCTTGTGAAAATTTATATTTACATAGTTGGTTAACATGTTTTTTTTTTACATATGAAAACTGTCATTTGCATAATAGTTTTTGAAACTGAACATGTCTGTAAATATAAGATAACGTATGAAAGTTTATATTTTCATAGTAGTTAACCTATGCAATTCTATATTTACATATGAAAACATATATTTTCATACTAGTTAAACTAATAAAGTTATATTTACATATGAAAATTTATATTTTCATACTAGTTTAAACTATACAAATTTGTATGTACATGTGAATATTTTGTTCTAGAAAATGGCTACTGAAAAGATCAGAAGATTAACAATAATACTTTCTTCCTTTCTTCTAATTTTTTTTCGACATTTGACTGCATTTATTTTCATACACAAAGATGAATAACAGATACAACTCATGTATTATGCAAAGTACAAATACTATACAAATCTAATAATGCAGAGTAAAATTTAAGAACGCAGAATAAAAATACTATGCAAAATTAAGAATGCAAAGTACAAATACTGTGCAAAGTTAAGAATGTAGAGTAAAATTATCACCACACATTACACAAACATGAAAAAGCAAATAAAAAATACTACGCAAATTTAAGAATGCAGAGTAAAAACAACTACGAATATATAAAAATGCATAGTAAAACTACTACATACACAAACATAAAATTCTAAACTTGAAATTGCAAAACTCTAAAAACTTGAATTGATTTTAACAAGATTTCGTTTGTTCGTAGTTTTTGGAGCAGCCACATTCTCAATTTCATCTCCATCTCTTCTAGAACTTAAATGTTTGATTTTTTTTTGTTGGATTTTCAGCTTTTTCAAAATTGTAGAGTTTTATTTTTTTTTATTTTGTTGCTTTCATTTTTTTTTTTTTTTTTTTGATGAGAAAATAGAAAATTTATTCGTGTACTATGAGAATTTGCAGTAGAAGATGCTTCAGATCTAAAAAGCTAGCCTGAGAGATGGAAGCGATAAGAAAGTGTGGTGAGAAAATAGAAAGTTAACGAGTCTATTTACGTCGGGGTATTTTGGGCAGTTTTTTATTTTCTTTAAAACAGGGAGGTTTTGAGGTGAGAAAATATTTAAGGGAGGTTTAACGTACCAGTTTATGTAGCAGGGAGATTAAACCCAAATCCTGTTTTGCTTACTGCCCTTCATCTCTCAATTTTTGCATTTCATCTAATTTTATTTTATTTTATTTTTGTGTTTTGTCAAACCTCGATCTGTATTAATCTAAAATATGTTACATATTAATTTTCTCCACCCCAATTTTCTCCCCCGTGCCGTTTAATAGTATATATAACATGAGCATAACTATGTGTTTCCTTTAGCTTCAGTCAGTTTCTTTGTTGCTGCATTTCGCTTGTTTGACTTGATTTAGAAATATTGTACTTGAAAGTTCAATGAGGAAATAGTTGCTCTTAAACAAACTCTTTGGCATGTGAATGCCAGACAAAATTGGATCGAAGTCGAGGAATATAGTTGTTAGCCGCAAAGATATATTCCTATATAGGTGAGAACATAAATATTTGGAATGATTCAGGGTGTACGGAGCTATGGAGACCGAATGAGCTGCTGCTGATCATCATGGGGCTAATAAGAGTGGCTGTCTGGGGAGCACCCACCATTTGTGTTACGGTACAACGAAAAATCTACTTTTAAGTTCTAATGATAAAAAAAATTGATCTTGGATGTACGTGTATTGGAAAAACAGTAATGATACACAGATCAACTAATTTGACCTTTAACCGACTTACTAATAGTAGGGTTAACTAGTATTACCCCTAGACGAGCCAATTAGGATTTCCTTTCCACTAAATAGAAGGGTCTTCTCCTAAACACACTGTCAATTTGAATTGACCATTAAATTTCAAGTTAAACAATTGAAAATTACACAAATATCTTCATTATTTTCAAAAAACAAATATTCAATTTTAATTAGGTAGGGACAATTGTATCATTTTCAGCCATTTGACTTAAAAATTAACAGTCAAACGAAATTGACCATGTGTTTGGTGGGAAGGACTCTAATTTTCCATATAGTGGGAGAAATCCTAATTGGCTCATCTAGTGGGAATAATACTACTTAACCATTAACCATTAATATATATAGAGATACATGTCTATGCACTACAAAAAAAAGGACTTTTAGTCTCGCTTTTTATTTGAGGCTTTGTGTCGCTTTTTAGATAAAGTGACACAATATGGCCTAATGTGTCGCTTTAGAAGTGGAGGAGGTATGTTGTGTCACTTTTATAAATCTTGTGTCACTTTTCTAAAAAGTGACACAATAAAATACTTTATGTGTCAGTTATAAATTAATTGAGACCTAAATGTTCAGTATGGTTTTCCCACTAAATGAAAAGTGACACGAGATTTTTATCATTCTTCTTCTTTTGGTATACTGGGAAAAAACCGACACCAGAAAAGCTTCGCGAATTGGAAGTGAAAAAAATTTGAGTCTAGCGCCCCCAGAAAAAACAAAAAATCGAAACCCAAAAATCTTAGGGCACAAACAGTTCTCAAAGAGCCCATGCTCTCTCAATCTCTCCAACGCACACACACTCTCTCTCTCAAACTATTTGTAGGCCAAGAAAGAGAGTATTTTGGGGTTTTGAAGCTCGAATCAGCTCAAAGATCCGATTTTTAACAATGGGAGCTTCAGGGAAATGGCTAAAATCAGCAGTTGGCATGAAAAAACCGGAACAATATGACCAAGTAAGCTAAAAAAACTTAATTTTTGGTTGATTTCTACTTGTTTTTTATTGTTTACTAAGTTTTGAGGTTTGGGTATTGTGTTTTTTGTAGGAGAAGGTTAGTGGTAATAAGAATACGAAGTGGAAACTATGGAGAAGCTCTTAAAAAGATTTGAGTTCAGGTTGGAAAGGGTTTTCTAAAGTAAGTCATCATAGAGCTACTTCAGAGACTTCTTAGTGTTCTTCAATGGATGATGCTTTTAATGTTGATGTTGCTACTGGAGTTCGTGCTCCACCTAAAAGTTTCAAGGTTGAGGCAATAATGAGCTGATATTCGTATGTGTTTCTTTTGTTTTACTATTTTCTTATATTTTTTTGTTAGTTTAAACTTGTTTTTTCAGATTGATGGATGGTTAGATTTTGATGGAATATATGTTGTTGAGGTACTATTATTGATGTTGGTTTTCTGTTATGATGAAGTGTTCACTTATTGTGAGAAAGTGAACACTCTTGTGGTCAATTGAACAAAGTGAAAATCTCAACCAGTTAAGGTGTTTAGGCAGAGCAAAATTCTTTAACATCTAAGTTTTATCAAGAACAATCGCCATTATTGATGTTGAAAATTTATTTCTACACTTATTTTGTAATTTTAATTGCTTATTGTTATGAACTAAACTTTGTTTGTGGATAACTTTTGATGTGAGTTTCATTATGAATGATTTTTTTTGCGTGATATACACATTTACGTTCTTTAGTTGTAGAAGTTTATGATATTATGGAAGAAATTGTGAAATAGGATCATTTAGTTGGAATAGATATTTAATGTTTGGTAGAGACAGTGAGAAGTTCGGCCATCGTCTCATTCCATTACTGAACTCGACATTGGGTATATTCCTTTGGGAACACATGACGATAAGGAAGCATGCAAAGTTCATGCTTTGATGGAGGAGCAACTATACACACTTTCCATTCCTATAGAAACACCCTAATTAATAGTAAGAGCTGCTACGTAACTTGATTATAATCTTGAAAGATTGGATACGTAGGCAACCTTAGTTGAAGGTGCAACCGTTATAGTATATATATTATATTTTTAGTTTGTACACTGATATATGTGTGATGGTTGCCATATCTGTGTATAAATTTGTGTCTTACGTGTGAGTCAAGAAACTGTATGCCTCTACTTAAACGAGAAACTATCCCACGAGTCTCGGAAAGTATAAGGAACTACTCGTCTTAATGTAAGTAGGGGTTAAATATTATTGTTGTATTCTTTTGAACTGTTTAAACTAAACTGTGGTCATGTAGTAATATATTTATATGTGATGATGATCATGTTCGGATTTTGTGCAAATTTAATATTTATTTGGTGGTGGTGTTACCTCGGGAACTCAGGGGTTCCGAAGAGGATATAAAAATTGAAATGGATGAAACTTGTATTGTTTATTGATAAATGGGTATTGTAAGTATACCTTGAAAAGGCTTGAAATGGTATCGGTATATATATTGGCTTCATTTTATTTTGTTGTGATATGATTATTTGGTTCATTGAGAATTTTAATTATTGGTAGATTGCTTAATGGCATGTTATAAATTGTGGACTTTTCTTTCGTGAACTTTTATATACCTTATAAAGATAAATTTGCATGGTGTGTGTTGTCCCTAGTCCTCCACGACTGTCCTCCATGACTCTTGGTTTTGTTATTTTATATTTATTTTGGGTTTGGCATTAATGAAAATGCAGGATAAAATTCCTTGTTAAGTTTAAGGTGTTAGAAAAATTCCTTGGCTGATTATTCAGGTGGATAAGTATAGCCCATGTTAGCCCAAAGAGTGGCGCTGTTTTAATCCTCGACCTCAAGAGTGGCGAGAGATATGATATATAGCACGCAAACGCATAAATCTAGCTTTCTTAGTGTTCTGTGGGCCTGAGTCGATATTCCGATTGCCTGTTACTGAGAGCGGAGACTAGTTATGCGAGGAAGATGGATATATGTGTCAGTCACAATAGTGTGTAAAGGTGATTATTGTGGTCGTGGCTAGGGATATTTGTGTGTTATATTATAATGATTTTAGACTATGTAGGTAAGTTTGAATTATTATGTATGCTAGCTAGTTTTACTTGCTTAAAACATTCTTTGCAGGATGGTGAACATACTAACCTTCTTACAGGGGTGGATTATCATATAACAATTTTGCACAAGGTAAATTTATTTGATTTGTTGGTTAATTTTGCTAAAAGGACACCTAACACTGTATAGAGGAACTAACAGTCCTAATGTAAATTATACAACATTTTTAGTAGATTTTAGATGTACTAGAGAAACTAATGCCTTCCGAGGGAAGGAACTAAATTGTCTCGAGGCGTAAGGGTTACTTAACTGTTCTGGCATTCGTTGAGACGGTTAAGTAGCTGGGTTAAGCAATGATATTTATATTATTATGATTTTTAGGTTATGATAGGATTTAAGCTTATGAAATGTTGAAAATACAGTGAAGACCCTGTCAAAATTTTTGTAGGATTTTATGTCTTTGTATAGTTTGGGTTTTGCTTGGTTGGTCTGTATCACGTCCTGAGTTTTGTAATGACTGTAGAGGCCACGTGTCTTTGATATTCAGTCATCATAAAATTTGGGGTGTGACACTTCTCTAATTGGAATGAAGTACATTATACAACATTGTATTCTCCTGAAGCTTTCATTAGCTAATGAGTTCGTCTTTCATGTGCAGAGGACTCATGCAATTAGGCAAGAGGACTGGTGCAATTAGGCAAGAGCTGACAAAGCTGAAGAAGGCAAAGTGCATAAGACTATGGGCATTCAGTTATTTTGGCCTTTATAAGTTGTGCCTCAGGTACTTTATTATTGCTTTCATCATGTGAAAGAACTAGATATCAAGAAAGGCAATCCGTGTTAATTTGGGTAAACTCCCCCTCCGAGAGTACTAAGATTTTAAGTTTTCACTTCTTTGGTTTAGGAATTTGCTATTGTGCCTGAGATGTCGCATGTTTTGGTTATGTACTGAGATGATTAATGGTTGCACTTTTTTTTTTCCAGTAATATTGGTTATTGATATTATTGATACATAGTCATATTGTTATTATTTTGTAGGTGTATGAAGAACTTGAATGGAGACGGAATGCCTTTTGTTAGGTGAATCTACTTTAGGTTAAGATGATTTTGGCTTGTTAGGGATTTTCAGAAATTGTTTTGGGTATAACTTGTCTTTTTTTAGATGCCTTTGTCAAGGTTTTGGATTATGTCATGACACTTTGGTTACGAAGGTCACCACTGTCTAGGTTTATGGATGAATTTAAATTGACTATGAATTGTATAGATGGTTTGTTTCAGTCAACGAGCAAAAGTGCATTGCTTGAATTGAACAGTGATGAATTTCCAATTAATGAAATGATTTTTTTTATTGTTGCTACCTTAAATTGTTTTGCATTTTTTGTAAGGCAGATTTAGTGATAATATTATGTAGATTATGCTCACTATGTTTGCAAATGATCCATATTGTATGTTTGCAAGTGATCCATATTGCAGCAGATTATTAATAAATAGTAATAATAAATATATTACAATTTTAGTTTTAAAAAAAATTGATGTTATCTCGCTTCTATGAAAATCGTCACAACTACTGACTAGATTGTGTCACTTCTTGGCCCGGAAATACCTATTAAATCATTGCTACTAAAAAGAGACACACAAAGTTCTCTTCTAGTGATGCTTTAAAGCTATTTCAGTGTCGCTTTTTTGGATAAAGTGACACAACTAACCAACTTTTTGTGTCCCTTTGTAAACAGAAACTGACACAACAAATACATTTCTTGAGACGCTTTTGCGAACTTTTAGTGACGCCGGCAGATAAGACGCTTTTATCTTAATCAGAAAAGTGACACAAATCACTTTTTAAGACACTTTAAAAGTGACTCATTAAGTCCTTTTTTTTGTAGTGATGTGTATTGGCAATGCAAACCAATATTATCCAAATAGTAAATAGCAATAGTAAGTCTAAAAAATAAGTATGTATAGCACTACTCAACAAACTGATATTTTTATTTCTATATACATATACATATTTGGTTGTCATAGTAATTGAGATTTGAGACTGTTTAGATATCATTTAGTCTCAATCTTCAATTAGTATTGCTGCCGCATTCACATGACATTCTTTCCCTCTAAGACTTTGGTATTGTTTCTGCGATGATGACAATGTGTTCTATGACTGTTTATGAATTTGGCCCAAGGTCTCCATGTTTTTCATCTCCAAACAAAAACGGCTACTAAAAATGTGTACCATGTTTTAGTGGTAGTGTCTCCTCTCAAAAACGGCTACTTAATGTGTACCATGTTTTAGTGGTAGGGTCTCTCTCAAAAACGGCTACTTAATGTGTACCATGTTTTAGTGGTATGGTCTCTCTCTCTTGCGCTCTCTCTCTCTTAAAACAAAACTGAAAAAATAGATAAACTTTTGTTTTGAATATTTTGTGGTGGGCGAGTGTTTTTTGTGGATTGGATAACAAAAGCCAAATACAAGTGTTTTTTCTCTTGTATTGACTTTTTGAATATCTAAATATTCAAACCTTCCCACAAAAAATAAACATGTCATACCATATGCAGCTTCGAATTTAGAAACCTTTTAAACTCCCTTAGTTTTGGTCAACGTGATGAAAATATGGGATGGTTTGCGTTGGTATGTAAGTATATATTACATGGAGTCCTTTTTTTTATTTGGCTAAATGAGCATCGTGTGTGTAAATGTATGTGGAAGGAGTTACAAAGGTTTATTAATATTACATTACATGGAGCTACTTAATGCAATTATCTGAAAAAACTTCTTATTCTACTCGAGTAGTTCCAAATAACATGCTTTCTAACTTTCGAAGACCCCCTTTTCTAGATTTGTAGAACGCAAATCTTTGGTTCTGTAGACGAATAAGTAGCATTTAGCAGTAAAGCACTTAATTTGCCCATCTGATTCAAAGAATGTCGAATAGAAAAGGTGGACTTCGTAATAAAGAACCAGACAAATTAACCATCAGATATTTATGGTGGTTAAGTAACAACAGCCTGAAAACAGCTGAAAATTAAACCATGTGAAAGATTCTGTGAGAAATGGTGATTGTTCTAGCAATCTAGACGATTGATTTCTAAAACAGCCTATAGCAATTCAGCCTACAGCTAAGTGGCAACCGCCGCAGCACTTAAACTGGCATCATTTTAGCCTTCATTCCCTCTGCAAATACCCTGCTATGATTCATGACATCTATCTGTACTTCCGTATCCGTCATGACATCACTTTATCAGCACAATTCCACTAAGACGATTTTTGCGAATGCTAAATGGCCGAATGCAACTATGCAAGGCTTGTCCCTTGAGTCATTTTATAATTTTATAGTTAATACTAATTCCTTGTCTCTCTGTCCTAAGTGTCGCTGCTTCATATTTTACTGTCAATTTATAGTGGGATGAAGAGATGAACCAATAGCGAAGGTAAACGATATTTGACAAGTTAAAGCATGTTTAAAAGGGAGAAAAGAACAGTTTACAAGGTTAACGTTGCATCAAAGAGCAGATTTTTAGTGGACTATACGGATCCAAAGACACTAAGACAGCCCTCAACAGAATGTAGAAGTTAATCTAGGGTAACCGGAATTAGCTCTACAAGAAGGAACTCAAGTTTAAGTATCACGTACGGAGACGATCTTACACGTGGGACTTACATTTGTGTGTAAATCTCGAGGCATTATATAAGCGGTTGTGATATATTTTGGATAGCTGGACAGCAAAACCGGACTCTTTTAGGAACTGAGTTTATGCTGTCCCAAAGTTTGCTGTCCAGCTATCCAAAATAGATCACAACCGCTTATATAATGCCTCGAGATCTACACACAAATATCCGTGTGTATTTCACTGCAAACCGACGGTACACACTGAGTTTGGACAGCTAGGACACAGTATTTTAAGATAGCAAAACTGGACACTTTAGGAACTGAATTATGCTGTCCCAAAGTTTGCTGTCAAGCTATCCAAAATAGATCACAACCGCTTATATAATGCCTCGAGATTTACACACAAATGTCCGTGTGTATTTCAATGCAAACGACCGTACACACCGAGTCTGGACAGCTAGGACACAGTATTTTAGGACAGGAAAACCCGACTCTTTAGGAATTGAGCTATGCTTTCCCAAAGTTTGTTGTCCAGCTATCCAAAATAGATCACAACCACTTATATAATGCCTCGAGATTTACACACAAATGTCCGTGTGTATTTCAATGCAAACCGATGATACACATTGAGTCTAGACAGCTAGGACACAGTATTTTAGGACAGCAAAAGATCACAACTGCTTATATAATGCCTCAAGATTTACACACAAATGTACATTCATGTGTATTTCAGTGCAAACCGATGGTACACACTGAGTCTGGACAACTAGGACACAGTATTTTAAGACAGCAAAACCGGACTCTTTAGGAACTGAGTTATGCTGTCCCAAAGTTTGTTATCCAGCTATCCAAAATAGATCACAACCGCTTATATAATGCCTCGAGAGTTACACACAAATGTTCGTGTGTATTTCAATGCAAACCGACGATACACACTGAGTCTAGACAACTAGGACACAGTATTTTAGGACAACAAAACCGGACTCTTTAGGAACTGAGTTATGTTGTTCCAAAGTTTGCTGTCCAGCTATCTAAAATAGATCACAACCGCTTATATAATGCCTCGAGATTTACACACAAATGTCCGTGTGTATTTCAATGCAAACCGACGGTACACACTGAGTCTAGACAACTAGGACAGTATTTTAGGACGGCAAAACCGGACTCTTTAGGAACTGAGTTATGCTGTCCCAAAGTTTGCTGTCCAGATATCCAAAATAGATCACAACCCCTTATATAATGCCTCGAGATTTACACACAAATGTCTGTGTGTATTTCAATGAAAACCTACGGTACACACTGAGTCTGGACAGCTAGGACATAGTATTGTAGGACAGCAAAACCGGACTCCTTATTTAGGTATCCCTTTGCAGTTACTTAGCCAATTACATGCCCAGAACACAATTCATCTCTTTTGCTTATTGATGACTCAGTAGTTTCACCTGCATTTGTCAACCATGAAAATCACATGCCATATTTTCTTCTTTAAATCTTAATTTCTATGGCTAAGTGTTCCTTATGGCGATGCAAACGAGTACAATTAGTCAATTACCATTTGCATCAACTCCCTAGGTTGTTTTAATCTTCACAGTCAGAAAACTTACGAAGTTAAAAGTTAAAACACGCCAAGAATCAGTCGAATCTCGGTTTTTTTCGAGGTTGTAGGTTTATTATCATTCATAAAAATAGAGAACTTCAGTTATATCTCACTATTCTAATGCATTGTTTGAAATTAATTCCAAGCCACCAATTACCAAATTTCCTGGTGTTAATGTTTGATCAAACTAAGAAATTCTCCACACAATTGAAACCTAATAAATTTATCAATCAAAGTAGTATTCGTTAAACAATCATCAAACTTAATCCAAATTAAACATTTGAGATCGATGTTGCTGGTGCCTACTCACAGAAGATGGGTAAGTTATTGTATATATATAATTACTGGTGAAGGGAAAAGATCGAAGCACGATGGGTGTAAATGTGTAAGCTGATAATCCCAGTTAAAAAAGGTTTATTCTGGTTTTGCCCTGTTTAAGTTTTAATTACTTTTGGATTAGTGGCGTATTGGAATGCATTAAAATAGTTGCGCATTGTAGATTTGGTAAATTATTATTGGTTCTTCCAGGAGGGACCCTTTTCTATGGACGTATATGACTATTTAGCTTTGAAACTTGATAGTGACACAAACACTATTTCACAGATTGAAAACGCGGCTTCAGAAAGGATGGTTAGCTCATATAAATAGAAATGGAGTTAGTGAAGCAAGTCATTAAACATAAGAGAGAATAATCATCCAAAACTATGAGAAAGTTCCCAATCCCAGGATTCTCAGCTGACAAAACTGGACTAAAGAGGGGAGCATGGACTCCGGAAGTTGATTGGTGTGATTTTTCGAAGTTTACTGGTAAGAATCAACAGAAACACATGGTTCCCATCCCGCTTTATTTGTTTTCAAGTAAAACTAACTTTCAGACAAGCTAGATCAGAAATCAGAACTAGACCTTCGTGGTGATGATTAATTTCCATACATACCTTATACATAAATGTACGTAATGTGACCCGCCCGAACGTTTTCGATGTATATTTTGCTGTTAGTATTATGCGACTACTGCAAATCATTTTTGTAAGGGAAGGGCCTGATTATGCACTACTGCAAATTATTGTTTCCAGTTGCCTAGTTCTGTTGCAGTTCTTTCACACCACCAAATGAATTTTCTTTTCTCAGTTTGATTAGGTTAATCTGCTTATGTAGGGTTGTTTTTTATCAATAATTTATTTTCTTGGTAATAGAAACTCAAAATGTAGAGTACTGGTTAAGCTCGCTACATGCTATAATTAGTTAATTAAATGGCTGATAATCTTCTTACATTGAGCAGGCTTGTCAAGGGGTGGAAAGAGTTGCAAACTCCGACGGGTGAGTTACCCTCAGCTTAATATTAAGAGAGGAAACTACACCAGAGAAGAAGAGCAAATTGTGAGCAACTTGCATCAAATGCTTGGTAACAGGTATTCATATGTGCTGCTACAAACACTAGAACAGTACCAGATATTACATGAGAACTTTGATTCATGATTTTATAAGGGTACCCTTTTATAAAGATATATGTTTATCTCGGTTAAAGATAATTTATGTATCGATAAAACCCTAGAAATGACTTCAATTGAACATGTTTATTATATAATTACTTCAGCTTATTAGGACTTAGCATGGCTTATTGTAGGCGTATATAATGATCATATGTCGATCTGCTGATGACGAATTCTTTTCTATCCAGATGGTCTACAATTGCAGGAGGACTACCAAGTCGAATGGAGAATGAGATAAACATACATTGGCATTCTCCAACTAAGAAATGCGCTAAAATTAAGATGACTATGAAGGAAGCTAAAAGGGAACCTGTGTATTGGATAACACTCCAGGAGCCAGAACCAGTACATGCCCTACCACCTGTAATTCTAGAAAGCTCACCAATCGTCCCAATGTCACCAAAAAAGTTCGATTCTCTCTCTTTATCAACAGATGATTATGAAGTTGCAACCACTGAAAACCGGGTTCACTACGAAAATACCATATCAGCAGAAACAGTGTCAGACATTGATGGAAAGCTCTACACTACGTCTTTCCTCAGGGAAGACTGGTGCATACCGCAGGATACTACATCAATTTTGACACCGCGAGAGGAAATATGGAATCCCGTGGAAATTGAAATCCTCGCCGAGAGAAAGCCACTGCCCAATCCTTTGCTTTTTAATCCTCTTACTCCCCCCAATATTGAAAGCTCCTTTATCTTTGCAACGTCAAGACAAAGTTCCGAAGATGCCATAGTAAAAAATCAGCTTTCAGATGAAGGTGCAATATCATCAGACGCAGTTGTCACATTTGACGAAAATTTCTGGGTTCAACCTTCCTTTGTTCAGGACTCATACATGGTGGACGAACCATTGAGTGTGCACCAGCTTTCTCCACTTGAAGAAGCCTTATATCCATACGGACTGTAGAATGATTACATTTTTGCCATCTATAATGGCGTTTTTTTTTTGGCTAAAAGATAATTGTATTAGATAGCAAAAAGCAGTTTACATTTTGTGGGGCCTTGGGTAGACCACTCCAACATACATTTTGTTTTTAAAGAAGTAAATCTGAAATAAGTAGAGTGTTGATTCTCTACCCTATAAACAAAACCATTGCTTCTAGCCTTTTGCTAGGATCGTTCCTTTCTTTGCACACAAACCTGCTCTGAAATTTGCCTCCTTCCATGTGCTTGTTAGAATGGCATTTCCTAGTGTACTCTAAGTCATATTCATAATCATCACATATCCACAGTTTTCTTAGAGTGTGTGTTGGGGGTGGGGGTGGGTTAAGAAGCTCAAAGAGAATATTGATACATAATTACTTCTGATTAATGCACGCTAATATAAACTTAGCATTTTAGTTGCCTAAGCTAGTTGGCAATCAAAAAACAAACATATCAGCCTAAACCCCTACAGTGTTCAGCTATCCCTGAAAAATCGCAACAGCTAATGTCGTGCTTTGAGCTTGACGACCTGTATATCAATGCAAATTGACAGTTTATGCGGTTTCTGGATTTGCTAGACACATTACTTGGGGACAGCTAACCAATACTCCCCCAAGTGGTCTATTGGAGTTTAAACAAAAGAAGTCGTTAATCCGGACTTTCAAATAAACTTAAAAGTATAATTAAGACTTTGAAAACAACCCGCTGAAAAAGAGGAGTTAAAAAGCCATGGCCGGGTGGAGGAGATTTGGGATTCCATGAACAATTACAACTTTTCACCAAGGCAAGTGTCAGAATTTTTAGAATCTAGAAATAAGATTAGGTATGATGGGACGCAGGCGAAGGAAGGCTTTGTGAGGCTAAAGACTAGAAGGGCTATATTGGAAGCGTACCACAAGTAGTACAATGAACAACACCAGACAAGAGTTAGCAACCTTGCAGGCTCTTGGTTTTGAAAAAAAGATGAGGAGAGCACCTAAAAGCCTACTACAGGCTCCTTAATTAAGTTGGAGAGACCTACACAAGGTTCTCACTGAATGTACATGTAAATTTTTTCATTTTTGCTTAATACAATTACCCTTTAGCAAAAAAAAAAAAAAAAAAAAATTAGAATCCATTAATCATGCTATAAGATGTTGCTAAGAGATATGAAACATTATTTGGAAGTAAAGTTGGAGGAGGTGAATGATTCTACAAGCCTAAGAGTACGTTCTTGCTGATCGAATAGGACTCAATTTCATGTATAAGAACATAACAATTCAGGTCTTGGGTGTATATGGCAATTCCAAATAAATTTCTCCATGTAACCGAGGGTTTTTTCGTTCTGATCTCATCATATGCCGACTTTGTAGAAAAATTACCTTTCATGTCAGGGCACCAAACTACATAGTCATCAAAACTTGGACTGCACTTCTGCACTGTATTCACTCCCACATGAACACTATCCATCAGCTCTTGTAGAATATTAGGAATACTCCATCTGTTTTCTTCTAAAAGATCACACACTTTTGCTCGACATCCTTTCAGTTCTTGAGGGAATAACCGGACATGATATTAAGTAATTGCTTGAGATTTGTTTCCTAGCCAATTGTGTCTCCACAAATCTGTTCTTTCCATCCGAATCACCCATTGAGATCTTGAAACCACTTCTTCCAATGCCTCCTTGATGCCAGTCCAGATAGAGGTAGGCTTGTGATATGTACTCAATTCACCGTCCTTGTTAAAGTATTTAGCTCTCATAAAAATGCTCAAATCACTCTCACCATCAAGAACTTCCCATGCCATTTTCATGAGCATAGCTTTGTTCATGTCTTTAAGCCTTCTTATTCCAAGCCCGCCTTCAGCAAGTGGTTTACACACTTTGTCCCAACTCACAGTTACACCTTTTCTAGTATTAGGATCACCTGACCAAAGAAAATTTACACACTTTGGTATGGAAAATTTTGCAAAAAGGGGTGGCTAGTGATGAAAGAGTTCGAAAAGTCGGTGTGCATTTGGCATCTCGTTGTAGTTTGTGTAGAAATGAAACTAAGACAAATGACCATCTTTTCTGGCACTGTTCCTTCTCCCAAACGCTGTGGCAGTGGATCTCTGCAGTTTTCAAGAAGAATCTAGTTATGAGCCTTGAAGATGCTATGAGTACGAACAGAGAATGGAATCCTCGACTGAAGCAAATGTGGAATGCATGTATAGTAGTTGTGCTGGCTAGCATATGGAAGCAAAGGAATAAGGTTTTTGTTTTGACCCCCACCTACGTGGCAAGCGTCCATTAGTAGGGGTCTCTATTTTATTCATTTAATCAACAGGGCTAAAGCCCAATTCGCAATATCATGGATCAATGTACAGGCCCATTAACTCATGTGTCTAAGGCTGAACCTTAGCCACATGGCTTGCCACCAATATACGTTGATTTATGTCCAAATTCATTTCTTATCAAAGAGATAATTATCAGTTGACAGTTATATTCTATCACAATTACTCAAGCAACAAGATTACTTGAGCTACAAAGACTCTCTACTCCACCTCTATAAATATCAAACTATTTTTCATAAGAAACTACGTTGAAACTTGATCCCTAGAGAATAGATCTTGGAGTAATGAGGCAGCCATTATTTGGTTCTGGTTTCATCTCCCCAACATCAAAATCCTCTCGTTTCTTAGCGTTGCGTCACCATTGCTCTTGTTGTTGAAGCGGTTTATTGCCGAAACATAATTGGCCGCCTGGGGAACTTAGAATTCATTATCACGTGAAACAATCAAGATGGTAAGCACAAGAAGCAAACCAAATAGTCGACATATTCCTCCCGCTAATAATACTCGCAACCCCGAATTCAAATCGCCAATGCAAGAACCATTGAACAATCAAGTTGATCCTAGTGGTAGGATCAATTCTCAACATCCGATCAGAAGAAGACAACCGCCACCACCTCCCGCCATCGCATGAAAGGCCGCATATGACAACCGCCAACCCTAACAGCCTTTGCAACAAGAAAATCGACAAGTCAATGTAATCCTCCATGCGGTCCATCATCCCCATGTCGATCCTTCAGTTGACATGGATATGGACGTGGACATCACTCACGCCAACTAGCGGAAAAGGTGATAGTAATGCCAATTCACCCCTAATACGGTTGAGCGGGAGTTATGACGAGTCAAAAATTTAAATAGGAATTTGAGAAGGAAGTCCGGCAAAGAGGCAAAAGGCGGTGGGCGATGTTGCAAATTCAACAACATCAAGGCTACCCACGGCGGACGCAGCCATTCCAAAGTATGGGACCGTCTTTGACGATCCACTTCGTCCGTCCCTCGAAGAACGTGTTATTTCTCAAGCAACCAACCAATTACGCCTAGGAGTAATGACCCTATTACCTGTACTTTATGGGGAGAATCGGATTGGCGGGGATAACTACTACCCCAATCGATATGTCCGATCTCAAAGGGAAGATTTACCTCGAGAAGCAATTTCGGGAAGACCGCCATCCGAGATATGTCCGACACGACCGGGAAGGCGGGCATCCCGCATAAATAGCAACAAAACATGGAGAAGTGGTATAATTATTCGACCACCCGCCAAGGGTGACTACCGCCTAGACAGCCGGTTACGGGATAGACAAAGACAATCACCGGGTCGGAGTCGATCGTGGGTACCGCCAAAGATCTCTAACTCCAATAAGAGATAATGGAAGGTATCCGCCTCCACATGGGCACGACCGGGCCAAATTGTTCGAGCCAATACTTTAACTCTAACCGTAACAACGGTGAAAGAGTTGATTGCAAAAGAACTTAACGATAAAGAGTCAAGGGATGTAAGAACGAAAAACTTGATATAACGATGATGGCGTGCTTGATAAGTTTTCGGTCGATATTCAAGAAGCTTACCACCATCCCGACTTCAAACAACCCGATTTTGAACTTTATGATGAGTCGGAAGGAGATCCCCGGCTTGCATGTTTTATCGCTCAAAAAATAAGTTGGTGTTATGGGGTGGAGATGATCCGCTCATATGTAAGCTTTTTCCATCGACTCTAAAAGGAGAAGCGTTACGCTTTCCCGGTTTAGTGAGTTGCCTTCAAGATCAATTCACCAATTCAATGAACTAGAAAATCAGTTTGTTAATCGTTTCCGACCACAATTGCAAGACGCCAAAGGATGTCGACTCACTTCGAACATCAAGCAACAACGTGGACGAAGTTATGTACTTTTGTTACTAGGTTCAAAGGCGCAGCAGATGTTCCGTTTTCGATGGGATGCTTCTTTTTCGCTTTTAAAGAAGCATTATATTATGAAAGAGACGAAGTTCGAACTTCATTGTAAGGGATCTTTACCACTCTCTAATTAAAGATGTCCCTAAAACTTCGATATGATCCAGATGTTAGGGCTGAACAACACATCCGTGATCGAGGAGAACCTATTGGCTGGCAGCGAAGAGGGACAAAGATATTCGAGTAAAGATTTTTCCTCGAAAGCAAAAAATTTTAAAGCCGGGCAAGGACAATCGGATCAACAACATAACGATGGAAAGAATGACAATTAGAAGCAAGTCAATTTCAATCGTGGATGGAAAAACTCTACCCGAAGCTAAACCCGACCCCGCCAATGCCAAGTACTCGCTATATTTGAGAAGTTGAAAAGTGGGAATCCTTTCCCCGCCTTTATCCACTTTCGAATATATACCAAAGCGACAAGGGACAAAGCCTTGTGGTGTAAATTCCATAATGACTTTGGCCATGAGACGTAACTTTGTCGCCTCTCTCCCGGTCGGATTTAGAAATTAGTGGAGAAAGGACTTTTAAACGAATATCTTACGAAAAAATTCTCAACAGATTCTTGCCGCAACTTATGAGCATGTCATTAATGTTTCCCATTCTCATGTTGAGTCTCTTTCCAAAAGTCGAGTAAGAATCAAAAGCGTTTGAAAGTTAGTTATGTTGGTGAATTTAACCGTATCAACAAAGTCGATTTTGTCAAAGGAATCCAGACCGAGACTTCTGAAGAAGAGCCCCTCCGATTAACTGATGATGATCTCCTTGGTGTATATCACCCTCACTATGACGCAATTATAATTTATGTGTCTATTGGTGCTTCTCGTGTTCAACGGGTAATGATCGACACAGGGGCCACCTCCAGCGTCATTTTCAGATGCAACTTCGCGAGGGTATGATCATCGCCGAAGACAATCCTATCATCGGTTTTGATGGGACAACATCTTCAGCGGTTGGAAGAATTACCTTACCAATCAAATTAATGAACAAAGAAGTTGAGCTCGATTTCTTATTGATGGACTGTCGATCCCACTATAACGCAATTTTGGGCGAGATTGGATACA
Organism: Coptis chinensis; assembly: GCF_015680905.1. Taxonomy (NCBI): domain Eukaryota; kingdom Viridiplantae; phylum Streptophyta; class Magnoliopsida; order Ranunculales; family Ranunculaceae; genus Coptis; species Coptis chinensis. The sequence goes on along the minus strand of NC_141464.1, from coordinate 62,174,869 downwards.
TTCCATGGGGTCATGGTTTCCACATTTCATCAAGGTGTCAAGTTCCCATTCTCGGGCATATTTGCAAGGTTAAGTAGTGACCGCATCCGCCCATTCCTGTCATGACAAAGCAATGGATGACTATAAAAAAATCTGAAGTTCGAGGTAATACGATCCTTGCAAGTGCCCCGCCTGTTACGATTACCCAAGCTACCTCCATCTATAATATTGAGGCTCATGTGCGGGCCACCGACAAATGATCTATAATATTGAGGCTCATGAACTTTCGCAAGGGGCCCGGCAAATGGATCGACTTTTGGAAGTGCAAGTAGGAGATTCAGCCAGAAGAAACCACTTTTATTTCCATTGAACTTTCGAAAGAAACAACAAGAGTTGGTTTCCCTTTTACAAATAAATAAAGCCGCGATCTTCGCTTGGAAAATTGAGGAAATGCCGGAATAGACCCTTCAAGTTTTGTCATAAACTTGACATTGATCCAAGTTTCGGGCCTTAGCCAAAACCAAGAAGAATGGCACCGATAATAAGCTCAAAGTTAAAGAGGAGATTGATAAGCTACTTGCGGTTAACTTTATCCGACGAAGTTACTTACCCGAAATGGCTTGCTAATGTCGTTGCGAAGGCTAAAAAGAACGGACAAATCAGAATTTGTATTGACTTTACAAACCTTAACGCAGCTTGTCCGATTCATCTGTATCCATTGCCACGAATTTCCGAACTAGTGGATGCCACTTCGGGATTCCAACGCCTATCTTTCATGGATGCTTCTTCAGGGTACTACCAGATCTCTTTGATTGTTGATGACCAAGAGTTAACCGCTTTCATTACTGACCAAGGCATTTTCTCGCTACTAATCGCTATGCCTTTTGGTCTGAAAAATGCCGGTGCAACCTACCAAAAGCTTGTCAATACAATTTTTTCCGATTTGCTGGGGATAATAATGGAGGCTTATATCGATGATATAGTTGTAAAATCAAAGCTTACTGGTGATCATCTTTTCGATCTTCAACTTGTTTTTGATAGGCTTAACAAGTATAACATGAGACTCAATCCCCAAATATTCTTTTGGCCTCTTCGGAAAATTTCGGGATACCTCATGACTCGTAGAGGTATTGAGGCTAATCCTCCGATCGATATCGCGCCGCTATTGATATGCCATCACCAAAAATAAGAAGGAAATTCAACGACTTCATCGGTCGGCTTGCCGCTTTCATAGATGTATTTCTAAATATTCCGATCGTTGTCATCCCTTCTTCCGTGACTTTAAAGGGGCAACTTGGAACATTGATTGTGAGATGGCATTGCAACAAATGAAAGAAATACTTGGTCAGTCCTCCTATATTGACAAGTCCTTCAACGGGTCAACCGATTGGCATGTACCTAGCAGCTACAACTCAAGCTGTTAGTGCTGTTCTTTTCGTCGATGATGGTAGACCCATCTTTTTTATCAGTAAGACGCTAACCGGAGCTGAGTCTCGTTATTCAAAGATGGAAAAAATGGCACTTGCATTGGTTCATGCCACTCGTCGGTTAAAACCATACTTCCAGGGGAGGTTGGTCAGAGTTTATACTGAGTATCCCTTACGCAAGATCTTTCGTAATGCACAAGAATCAAGCAGATTAGCCGAATGGGAAAGTTATCTTAGTGCATATAGCATTGTCTTTGAAAGTCGTACTGCTGAAAAAGGACATGCTCTAGCTTCTTTGATAGCTGATTTTCCGATTGATGATTCTCCTATTGACGATTTCTTGCGCCAAGAAGAATCTATGGAAGACATTCTGCCACCAATAATTGGGGGCGACGAAGACCAACTTGCAAACGCAATTCCTAATCCAATTGACTTATGGATTGTTTATTCAGATGGCTCCCATAATAAATCTGGGTCTGGAATTGGATGCATTTTTGTTAAACCCGGCGGAGAGAAGATTGAGAAATTGCGCGACTTGGCCGCCCGCTTCAAATAATGAAGCCGAGTATGAGGCTGCCGTTTGTGCCTTGAGAACAACTTTGAAACTGGGGGCGCGAAAGCTCCAGTTATACACGGATTCTCGCCTTGTAGCCAATCAGTTTGGCGGGTCTTTGAAGCAAGAGATGACCGTATGGCGGCTTATCTTGGTTTGATACATAGCCTTGCTCGACAATTTGATAGCATCTCTATCACTCAAAGACCCCGAAATGACATACGTCATGCTGATTCATTGGCTTATCTATCCGCCGCCGTTAGAAGCAAAGAGTCAAGACACATCACTGTGGAGTTCCAGAAAGAGCCAAGCATTGACTTTACCGAAAAAGAATTGCATGACTTGTATGTACACGAAAGCAATTACTTGTTTTGCTTGTACGCAATAGCGAAATACGACCCACGTATAATCGCACCAATCATAACTCGGAAGCGGAAAAGGGAGATGGAAAATTCACAACATGACCATACTTTGGATCTTCCATTAGAATCAGTAGATCCATTTGTTCCTCCCGAATTAAGCCCAAACAGATAGTGAGTTGGTACATGAAGCAGATGATAGTCCTGAAGTTCCCGATATGATACTATCAGAGCCAGTGATAATCTCCGATGCGCAAGATTGGCGTCTACCTTATATAGACTACTTGCAAGTTTCTTCGCTTCCGCCAGAACCAAAACTCGCTGAAAGAATCAAACGCGATGCATGGAAGTTTTTGGTGATATCTGTTACTGACGGAAGTTTGCACTTATATCGCAAAGGCTCGGACTTAAACCCTATGTTGCGATGCCTCTCAAAACAAGAAGGACTTCAAGTTTTGGAAGAGATTCACTCCGCTTATCGCGGAAGCCACTCCAAGGGGCTTAAGTTTAGCTCATAAGGCTATGACACGGGGGCTATTGGTGGCCGAGATGCAAAAGGATGCAAAACACCTATCCGAGAGGTGTGAGCCATGCCAAAAGCACGATAATATGAGTAAACTACCTCATCGAAGTTGCATCCCATGCTAAGCCCATGGCCATTTGCCAAGTGGGGTTTAGACATTATTGGCCCTTTACCTAAAGCTCCGGTGTAGTATACACGATTCCTTCTTGTGGCAACCGACATTTTACCAAATGGGTAGAAGCAAAGCCTTTGGTCCAAATCCATGCTTCCAATGTCAAAATGTTTTTGTGGAGAAATATTGTTTGTCGTTTTGGCATCCTCGCGCACTTGTATCGGATAATGGTAAACAATTTGATGCTGAAGAAATTCGCCGGGCCTAAATTGCTAATTTGAAGATACGGCATAACTTCTCCGCACCTTATCATCCATGAAGCCAATGGGCAGGCCGAAGCCACCAATAAGGTGATTTTGGCCAACCTAAAGAGGCGTTTGATCGGGCCAAAGGAAATTGGGTCAAGGAGTTACCGGTCTTGTGGGGCTTATAGGACAACGCCAAAATATTCAACCGCATTATCACCTTTTAACCTTGCATATGGTGTTGAAGCGCCTTTACCTACAAAACTGATTTCCAAGACATCTCGGTCGATTCTTTGTTGAAACAGTTCCAATGACGCTTACTTTGGCTCGGTCCAAAAGCTCTTATTGATGAGGTCCGCTCTGAGGGACTACAACAGCTTATTAAGTATCAAGCTAACATGAAACGGAATTACGACAAGAAGATCCGGCCCTAAGTTTTTGCTCTCCGAAGACCGGGTTCTCTGTAGAAACCCAAAGCTTATAGAATCGAAAAGTTTGGGGAAAATTGGCAAGGACCCTACATCATAGATCGCCCAAAGATCTAAGGGGTCATATTTCCTCCGTACTATTTCTGGAAGAATAATAGAGAAGCCATGGAATGCTTACCACCTTCGCAAGTTTTACCGTTAGGAAATTTTTTGCAATTTTACATTACTCAATCAATAACAAATCTATCCATCTATGTAGTTCGTTCTATTTTATCCGTCAATAAAGGCATTCAACACCAATTCTCTTAGTTTGGTTGTCATTTTACATTTCTCTATTCGTCTGTACTTTTACTTTCAACAATGTCATTCATTAACGTTCATTCTCGGGAAGTCATTCATATTATGCCTTTTTCGATCCAAGTAAGTCGCATTCATGCCTACTTGACGGAAATCCGAGTCAATAAGATGGTTATTATTGCTCGGAACAATTATTGCAATACTCCCACAATACAATATCCGTGCTAATTCCACTACTAAGGCAATGGCGTTGTGTTTTAGTTTGGTCCCAGGGCACGGATGACGATTTTGAACCTGTGACAACTCCAACAGTTGTCAGGCCTTGCTTCACGTTCGGTACAAATATTTTAACACCTTGAATAGATAGGTTCATTGGGGACGATCATGTCCCCTTTGCCTTTCAATAACTTTCTCCAATGGTTCTATATTGGGGAGGTTTTTCTCTACATGGGGCGCCTCGTTCTTTTTATATTCATAAATCAACAACACTAAGTTTTATACGTAGGTATGTTATCTGACATCACAATGATATTCAATAGCCAACACATACTTTATTTTTATTTTCATAAAAAGAATTTTTTAGCTCTACGATGTTACATACTCGCAATCACATGATCATTGGTTTGGGAAAATCCAATGGTTTCTTCCTAACTTTTCGCATATACAACTCGCATAAATCCTTGTAATTCATCTTCTCACGCTCTAGTTCATCGCCCGTTTCTATTAAAGTCTCTCGGTTGTCTTGTCTTACGGACGATTCACGATGTGCCATTTGCACGTGATCTTGGCCGAGCAGCCGTTTAAATCTATCATTAAACTTGTTATTTTTCTCTACCTCTTTTTGCGCGCGTTTAAGTTCCTGATCTTTGGTCGCCACGAGTGACTTCAATTCTATCACATCTGCTTTTAAGTGTTTGTGTTCCTCCATTATCTCACAGGCTTTCCCAAATTCTTCGTACGCCATCTCCTCTGCTGCTTCCGTCCGCTCGGTTAAGTTTTTGTTTTCGTTTTCTAACTCTCTGATGGTTCCGCTTAACGCTTTGTTTGCCTCTTCCAATTTTTGGTTGAGTATCTTCACTTTCTCTATCTCTTCTAAGGCATTGACTTCATTCGGAACGATATTTTTCTTCGCGACTTTTTCATGAATTTCTTTGGCCCGTACTACCGCCGTTTTAACCTGCGACAAAAAATATCTGATTTCATCATCTTTCAGACTTAAACACAAGTTTGCAATAACTGATAAAAATAATACTATCATACCTGGTTTATACTATCGAAAATCATTGACATTGCTCTGTCATATTCTCCGATCTTCTCCATATTCTGGTCACATTTTTGATATTTGTCGAGCACTTCCATTGGCGTAATCCCGGGCGATCCCTTCACTTCGTCTTCCAAGCTTGAACATCTCTGCTTCATCTGATATTTTCACCGGTTTAGTGTTGGACACAAATTTCTTTACCGTCCTAACGCAATAGTCAAAGTCAGCGGTCAACTTACTGTTAACAGATTCTGTGGTTTTCCTCTATGAGTAATATTACCCCTGACAGTACTTGCCAGTGGTTGTTGGATTCTTTGCTCCTGCATTTTGCTTTGCAGTTTATTTTCTTTCACCGACTTTGTGTTCTTCGCTGCACTATCTTTTGTCAGTATCATTGTTTCGCTCTTTTCCCCGCCATTCTTTTCCTGTATATACCAAACCAAAGCGAGATATTATATCTCACCACACTTTTACATATCTATGTTTTCTACGGTACATACCTTTTCCTCTTGATCTTTGCATTATGTGTTATATTTAAATGCAGGATGTTTTGTGCATTGTAGTCTCGTCCCTCGAGGCATCATACATTGTAACATTGGTTGTCTTTCTTGGTCTCCGTTCGCCCGTTTTCTTGTGGCACATCTTTTTTGTACAATTCACTTTTTTGGCTTGGCAAACTCAGCACTAGTTCTCGCTATGTTAACTCCGTTACATCTTCTTTTTCACTATCGCTGTCGCTGCCAAATATTGCATTTCTGAGACTCTTACTTTTCTTCGCCATTTCGCTATGTGTCTCCTTGGACCTATCGGGCCGTTGTTCGATACCCCCATAATGTCGGAAATCAACGATATCATCAAAGTAGCTCAGATCTACCAATCTTTCGTCAGAGCATTCATGAAAGAAGAAACAAAGGTTGTTCTCTACTTCTTTGTCCAATTCAATATCTGGTAGTGTACTCGCGTTTTCTGTTAGACACAAAAATAACTCGTGTTAGTCAACAGTTTACTCATAGTACTATTTTCAATAATTATGTTTTGGCTTAGCTCGAAATTTGTTCGGCACTTTAAACTCTGTCGGATTCCACTTCCCTCGCAAGTGGTACAGAAATCTATCCCATCCGGTGTATACTTTTGGGAACCCTTTAAAACTTCTGCTTGAATTCTTGAATTCAACTTCAAATTTTATGTACCCTTTAGTCAGTATGGCTTTCGGTCGTATCAACGCGAAGATTTCTTGAGCCCCGAACCTTCTGTTAAATTCATTTTGTAAACGGTGCGCTCTAGTAAAGATCAACCAGAACGATATTGGTAGTTGTCCCGGTGCTATTTGCCACCACTCCAATAATTGTGCAATTTCTTTGCTCAACGGAATTGCATTCCTGCAATTTAATTGTGTGTAAGCCATTATTACTTCATCTTCTTCGACTTTCGTTTCAAATTCGTACACTTCATCTATCTCAAATTTCTCGAGTCCTAGTATTTTCTGTATTTCCTTAAGCGACCATCGACGGTTCCGTGTAGTCAGTTGATCACACACCTTCTTTCCACCTTACCAAGTCTGCGATCGTCATCGAGTTTTTCTGCGCAAGTGTTTTTTCGTCCGTGTAGTACGGTAGTTTCTACCTGGAAAAAAAAAAAAAAAAAAACACAAAAACCGGGTTCACTAGGACATATTAAAGGAGGGCAGGTATGGTGCCCCTCCTTTATTGGCCATGCACTCGATCGTGTTTAAAGTTTCACTTTTAGATTTTAAAACCGCCAGCACAGCGTCTTCTTCCACATTCGTTTTCAATCCAAAGCTTCCATAAGTCTAAACGGCAAGCTCTCAACAACACAAGGTTTACACTGTTGCATCAAGCCATACAAGTAACAGTGGGAGAACCAACTTCAGCGCACTACATCGTTTCTTCTTCTCCAGCGGAAAAAAAGACATATCTCGTTTTCATGCTCGCTGCTGCTGGAAAAGACCCACGAAAATCAACACCACCGCGTCAGCGTGCTCATACCACCCGAGCTCCCCACCATAACATGTTGGTTATGTTCATTTTTCAGATAATAGCGCCATCAGTATCGCCTTCCACGCTTTCCTTCTCATCAGCTCATGTAGGACTTCGATACATACACCAACAGTGTTATGTCCTCTCCACATGATCCATGAAGTGATTCCTAAGGAACGAGTTCAACAGTTAACGCCCATGCATAAAATAAAAAAACAAACACACACACACACACAAACACGCATAATGGTTAAGGTTACTTTACTTACCACGGTATCATCAGCCTCCACGATGCGCTGAAGGGTGAGTTTTCCGCTCTCAAATCTTGCTGTAGCGAAAGATACAACTAAATCTTTTGAAGGCGCCAGTAACAGGATGACTTTGTGAATCAGCCGTTTTTCGTAATCTTTCCGATCCCTTTTTACTGGTGCGATCGTAAGAATAGATGAAGACGATGACGAGAGGAGTTGCCTGGAACAATAGGAGCATATAGGTGGATGAGAACGATACTAACCTTTTCTTCAAAACCCGCAACTTTTCTTCATCCAAAGTTCTCTTGCCTACGTCTGTGTCAATTTTTTTTTTTTTTATGGAGTAAGATATGCGGCCCCAGCACTTATATAGGATTATGCGCGGGTTTTCCAGTGCTGGTGGAATTCTTCTCCAACTCCGACTTCATCCCTACTCTCAATTCTTATCTCATCCGAACACTTTGAGTCCTATTATTGTTTAACTTCCTTTTATTATTATTATTACTATACTGCCCCTACGTTTAATTTTCAACGGTATAGTCCAAATATCGCTATTTCGTTGGCACGCTTTGTCGAATTCAGATTTCGTGTTATCACGTGACGCGTTCGGTACAGTTTTCGCCAATCAATTTCTTTTGCAATTTTATTTATGTGCATATTTTATTCTATCTATGCGTTTTTGGCCGTTTTTTATTTAACTACGTCATTGCGTCCCGTATACGTTAATTTGACATTTTTTCATTTCCGCTAATTCATGAATTTTTCCCGATTGTCCATTTTTCTTATCGTTTACGTTCACACGACACTTTGTTATACACTCCGCTTACTCTTTTATTATTTCACGTTTTCCTTGATTTATCTTCTCTTCTTTGCCATGTGAACTTTGTTCGCCTGACAAAGAGGGGGCGGTGTTTCGACCCCCACCTACGTGGCAAACGTCCATTAGTAGGGGTCTCTATTTTATTCATTTAATCAACAGGGCTAAAGCCCAATTCGCAATATTATGGATCAATGTACGGGCCCATTAACTCATGTGTCTAAGGCTGAACCTTAGCCACATGGCTTGCCACCAATATACGTTGATTTATGTCCAAATTCATTTCTTATCAAAGAGATAATTATCAGTTGACAGTTATATTCTATCACAATTACTCAAGCAACAAGATTACTTGAGCTACAAGGACTCTCTACTCTACCTCTATAAATATCAAACTATTTTTCATAAGGAACTACGTTGAAACTTGATCCCTAGAGAATAGATCTTGGGTACGTAGGCAGCCATTATTTGGTTCAGTTTCATCTCCCCTAACATCAAAATCCTCTGTTTCTTAATGCGTTTGTCACCATTGCTCTCGTTGTGTTGAAGCAGTTTATTGCCGAAACAGTTTTGTTTGAAGAAAAGGGACCTAATATAGTAGATTGCAAGTACTATGTTAGAACTCAAGTAAAGATCACAGGAAATCTGTCCAGAAGCCATAGCTACAACTCTCGTTTTGAATGCTCAATTCTGCAGTTTTGGGATGTCAAACCTAGAGCAAAGGGTGCACCAAATATCAAAACATGTATTTGGATCCCCCCCAGAACCTGATGTAATCAAACTGAATACAGATGGTGCGGCGTCGGGCAATCCAGGCCCTGCGGGTATTGGTGTCTCTTACAGAGGAAATATGGGAGACTTCAAGCTGACAATGTGGAAAAGTATTGGGACCGCAAATGTTTTAGGCAGAGTGTTTAGCTATCCTTGAAGGGGTGGAAACCGCCATATCTAGAGGATGGCTCGGGCTTTGGGTAGAAACGGACTCGGAGAAGCCCTCGAAAAGCTTTTACAGTGGTAACGTGCCATGGCAACTCCAAGCAAGATGGGCCGAACCGCATACCGCCACGCGATCAACTTAAGATAACCACTATCTTTAGGGAAGGCAATCTCACTGCGACACCTTGGCAAAGACTGCTACAACCCTTCTACAGAGAAATGAGAGAGTTGTTTGTGAAGGCGCACTGAGTGGATTCACAAATGGGAAGGGTCTTTCCAAACTTTCTATAGATTTCAGTGAAATATACCTTACTCCATAGTTATAAATGGAAGTAATGGATGCTTGATTGAGTCTGACCTTAGAGAGGCAGTCTGTTGCCTCCCTAAACACTTTTTGTTCTTTTTTGTTTTCTTTTTAATACAATTTAACTTACCCAGCAAAAAAAAAGAACATAACAATTCAATAGGTTCGATAGCTTCTCCCACCTACTGGTTACATCAAGTTGAATTGTGATGGCTCAATTAATGAATTTGGAACATGTCGGTTATGGTGGACTGGCGAGAGATGACAAAGGTCATGTTTTATTTGCCTTTACTGGAGGAGGAGATGAGCATTTGATCCCGTTTCAAGAGTTAAAGGCAATAGAGGGTGGGCTTAGTATATGTATAACTCATGGACTTCAAAGGGTCATAGTGGCATCCGACTCGTTAAGAGCAATTCAAATTTTAAGAGAGATAGAGATTTCTCCATGGCAATGCTAGAATCTGGTGGCCATAATTAGAAAATTGATGCTTTGTTTTAATGTGGTTTATTTACTCCATGTTTTTCGAGAAGAAAATAATGTTGCAGATCACTTGGCAAAACTATCTATTGGCGAGAATAATGATGTTTCTGTTTTTACGTACTTCTCCTTTATATAATGTTTTGAACTCTATCATAGAGAAAGATGTAACAATGGTTTATGAAATGTTATAATATATACAGATGGAGATCTGCAAAACCCCAGCATCTTTTAAAATAAAATAAAAAAATATTTCAAATCATCTCCTCTGCCTTTCTTGACTGTGATTGTTATTGGAAGTTTTAGAACTTACAAATTTAATTGAGGGAAGTGTTAACAAAAGCACAGCAGTACCAAATTTTTGTTTACGTGATAATGACTTGTTCCAATGAGTCCCCAATTCCCCACACCCAGGTCTGGACGGCTTACATTCATGCCAAAATGGCTTGAAACCCAAATGAACACTGGCATTCGAGATAATACTGAAATAACACTTCAATATCATTAATTGAATTGCCTATAACTTTTTATATTTATTCATTAGGCTTTTATCCCAACATAAAATAGTAGTTAATCAGAAAGAAACTGATACAATTAAAAATTTCTCCAAAAAAATTCCTGGGTGCGGCCCAAATAAGAGGAGCGCTTTCTTTTCTAGGTCAAAGAAGCAAAAAAAAAACACATGAATGGATAATGAACTATACACAAAAAATAATAATTATTATTAAATAAATAAATAAATTAGGAGATGTATTAGTATTATCTTTAATCATGTTTTCAGATAAACAAATCGGGTTGTAGACCATTTGACTTCCCTTGAAACTGAACACACTTGTATGTACTTCGTACCTCCTCTAAGCTCTCAATCTGCTTACTACCTATGTTGAGGAGGACAAGAATGGAAACATCTATCTCATATTATAATACAGGTCCCGGGATATGACTAACCCTAAAAACACTTATTAAAAAAAACTATACACGAAATCAAACATTTGTGTATAAACTATTTTTTGAGCAAATTAAGGTAACAAAGTGTACCACGTTTTGCAACATTGAATTCATCTGTTTCACTTCCGTCCTTTTTTTTCATACGTGCAGTGGCTCGTATTTTTTCCTTTTTCTCTAATTATGTCTCTTATTTTTCTGTGGCTAACTAAACTTGACACGTGGTATGCCAACACAAGACAAGACGTGGCCTTGGACTGATTCAACCTGATATGAAAATTCCAAAAAATTGGAGTGGCCAGAAGCCCAAATAAAATACATATTGGAATAATCAAACAAACCATCCAAAGCCAAAAACTCACCATTACTGAAATTATCATTCTCATCGCCACCGATTCCAAATTCATAATTTTGGAACTCATCTTCAAACCTCTAGATCTGATCTAATCCAACCGTGAATATTCGAACACGGGTACGATTTACAACAACATTTTCTTGTTTTTTTTATTACATCATATCTTCAGAAGAACCAGAAAAAAAAAAGTGCCACGTACGAAAAATAGTACCCAAATTCTTGTTGAGATTCATCCGATTCACCCCTAATGTCAGATTTGTATTATTCAATGGATTTGGAATAGAAATTTCTTCTTTGAAATTTTTCATTACTGAAGCAAGATTTTGTGTCGCCGTGTTAACTTCCGAGTCGTCAAGAATTTCGAGTAGATCTTCTTGAAATCTCTTTGCTTCGACTGAGTCACAATCTGATTCTTGTGAATCATCTTGGTTGGAAGAAAGAGGGGGATATATAGCACATATGTGATTTGTGCATGGGGGAGTGCTTAATTAATCTTGCATCAAAAGTATGTATTTTATACTCCCCCATATGCCACATAAGAAATAGCCACATAAATAAATAACTAGAGAAAAAAAAACGTGCCACGTTGGGAAAAAATGGACGGAAATGAAACATAAGCCAATGTTGCAAAACGTGTTACACTTCGTTACCCAAATTTGCTCAAAAAAAAAGTTTATACACTAATGTTTGATTTTGTGTATAGTTTGTTACCCATTGATGCATTTTTTTCAAGAAGCAAACAAGCAACTTCAGTCAAAATGGATTTCAATGGGGCGATGGCACCCATGTAGGCGGTTAAGATTTAGTAGGGAACAAAGCATGTGCACTTTGGCTTCTTCAACTAAAATCAACGCCGCCACAAGGATGAGACTTGACAATTATTATTATAACATAAAATGTATTATCCAGGGTTCATCATCTCAGAGATTGTTTCTGGGAGATGGAAGCACCCTTTTGGTTATTAGGACAATTGCAAGAGGACCAAATGACATGTAATATTTAGGTGACTGAAGCACTATATATATAGTGTGTTTACCAAATAAAAAAGATCTCACGCAGTCGCACAATCTCATTTAGGATTTTGCCTTTTATTCATTCATGCACAACAACACAAGGAGACTCTAGTCACATTCATATATGTATAGAATTAATGATAATGATCTAGTCCTTTTGGGTCTTAAGCCAACCACGTTTGTCCTTTCACACAGATAATATTTTTGTGGACAAACTTTATGTCTTACTAAACGTAGTTATAGGGTTGACTTTTATAGATATGGCGGTAGGGTGTGAGTCATGATGACAAAGGATTTGTCATGGTTGAGAGTGTGGCTGAACAATATAGTTGGTGGAGAGGCATGATTGATGCAGTTGGGAGGAAAAATGATGATTGTAGTTGGTAAGGCAATATGAAGCCAAACAGAATAGAGATTATCTTGTAGACTAGTAATAATAGGTAATAAGCAGGGAAGAACACGAGATTTGCCCTAAACACAGATAAAAACGTCTCTAATATCTATTAAAATTTAATAAAATCAAGAATGATCTAATATTAGCCCAAAAGCCGGACTTTATAGCTGTAAAACATTCTAAATCTGAATATTAATCATACTAAAATTAATTAGATAATAACATAAGTAATCTACCAAAAAATCTAGCCCAAATCGGACTCATATTTACTTTCAAAATGGTAAAAAGGAAAGAAAATCTAAAATGATGAATTTGGAAAGGAAAACAGTGGATTTTTACCTCAAAACAGCTATCACTATGTGTGGTGACAGCGTGCACGCCGTCGAGATCTTTCCGAATTTGGGTCACACGCGTGATTCTGACAACCGTAGCCAAAGTTATGGCTAAAATACCAAAACACATCCGAACTTACCCCAATTAGGAAAAGATCACGATTACTTGCCATCTTTGCGCTGATCCACCAACTCATGATACTTTATTGTCATCAATGTGTAATCTGTCAACTCTGCATCATCTGACTCGGATCCTCCTGCATCACAATGATGATGCGATGCAAAGATAGTAAATGATGATCCGTACTTTATGCGAGTAGAGGGAAAGAATATTCTGGCCGGATTCGGTTTAGGGAGTTCTGTATATGTGTTGTTATATGTAGGTTGGTTGGATAAGTGTGATGTTAATAAATGGAATGGTTCAGAGTAGAAGGCGTAGTACATGATCAGTCGTAGCTTGGGCAATTGAGTTAGATATTTCCATAAGTAGAGTGGTGTTGATCGAGTAGGGCGTAGCACCTTATATATACGCGTGTGCTGATAGCTTGATCTGATGTGCTACTTAATATATCATCCACGTGTCGTCTTATGATTGGTTGTTGGATGTTGGATGAATATGTATGCACTTAATTATAGCATGCAAGAAATTTATGGTTTACATTATTACATACATACACATGGCAGTTTGTTAAATTGTAAGTAAAAATGTAAAGTCTTGAATTCTTATTAAGGATAAATTAGTAAAAGACACGTGAACCTTAAGGACGATTACATACGTGGCGAGTTGGATAGACGTTTAGCCTGACGTAACGTAAATTAATTTAACACCAAGTGAGAAACAAAGTTAGTTCAGGAAACCACTTGAAAAATTCTAAGGTTTCATATCACTGGTTACTTAGAATATACGAAGATCGAAAAATAAGATAAATAATAAGTGATAAAATAATTCGATACAAGGTTAATTCGTGTGCGCATAACTAAATACTTGCATAGTCAATAAGAGTATGTCCCTTGTAAACCGGAAACTGTAGAACTGGACAAGTTATGTGACGACAGCGTCGTAATTACTGTATAATGTGCGCAAACTTGGACGTTGCACGCGAGAGCGTGTGATCAAACCCTTGCTTGATAATAGATTACAAGGTAAGGGTAGGATGGTCTTTTTACCTAAACTTAGAATTATCCCAAAACAAAAAAAAATCGCACCAAACCAAAAATCGCACCCAATTTCTTTCTTCTCCATTTCGCCACTTCGAACCCTAGGAGAGAGAAAACCAATTCGCCTCAATTTCTATCAATTCAATCCTAAGGTAGGAACTTACATATCAAAATCTAGCATGCTTATTTTCATGCATGATTTGATTGGTTTAAATTAGTAAAAGATAGTTGTTTATCAACCATGCATATATATGTGATATTCATGTTTTGCATTCGTATTTTTCCTCGATAAAAAAAAAAAAAAGATATATAGATAGCTTTTGTGTGAAAAAATGAGTTTTGTGAAATTTGGGTAGTGGGGATTGTTTTCTTTCATTAAAAGAGCAAAACTGGTTTTAGGAAAGGCTCTCATCTCTGGTCTCACTAAGGAGACAGAGAGATGGATTTTGTGATGTGGGTAAGGATTACCCGGGTGTTTGTAACTATGCGTGAGGTTCTGGATTGTTCCATGGATATAGTTCGTTGTTATTTTCGATGATTCGCCATTTGGGAATCATCGGTTGTCATTTACTATGACTGACCGTTTGGGAGTCATAGGCTGTATTTAATCAATTGTTGGAAATCCAGGAACTCACACATACAGAACTAGCAGTTTTAAAGGAAAAACTAAATATGTATTTATAGTCTTTGGAAATAACCGGTAATACGAGTATATATTACTATGCTTATCACGAGGGGATTTAGAAAAGAAATTGTGAAATCCTATAAAGAAGCAATTATTGTCACATATCCGGAGACGGTAGTTCATTCTAGGATTACAACTGTGGTGTACACCTTTCGAGGTGGTGGGTGATAAAACATAAAAAGATAAAGTTTACCTATGAAATGAACGATGAAACTCACTACGTAAGTAAACTTAAACTTAATACGTGCCTATATTTATCAAAGTTTTCTACTCTCAATCCTATGAGATATAGTGGAGTAGATGATTCGTTCCACTCCTAGTCCTTCCGCATGCTGTGTTCTCAACGTATAAGTAAACTTAACTAAAATCTAATGAGAGATTTACGAAATGGCAACTAGACTACGATGCAACTACCTACAAGATGCAACTAGTCGACTATTTAAATAACTATGGGAATACTACGTCGATTCTATGATAAGGAGTTTGAGGGGGATTGATTCCGCCTTAGCTCAACTTAATCCACTAACAACAAATCATCGTAATCCGAATTGAACTGCTTCACAGAACAATCTGGTTACTCCTAATCCCTAATAACACATGGCATTTCTACCAATTCATAACTAGGATGTGAACGATTACACCCATTCTCATGGTGAACTAATCATTTCTAGAGTGGAAAGGAAATTACGACGACTCTACGATAATCGGAATCAAGCTTTCTTCAAGGCTTCTCAACCCCCTCTAATGGAGGTTTAGCCGAGACTGATTACGCAATCATTTCTGATTAAATTAAAACTAAACATACTATAAAGAATTGAAATTTACTTGTTTAAACTCAATTCAAAACTACTCATGCAATAATTGAATTTAACTAATAATGACAAACAATTGAATCTAAGAATTGAACTAAATAAGTAAATGGAAAATGAACTAGATTACCAAGAACACTATTTTATTAATCTAATGAATAATAAAACAATTATTCAAATACTAAATTAATAATCTACTTGTTCTAAAGTAATTAAATATGAAACTAGATCTAAAACAAGATATGAAAAACTAATTAATTAACTAATTGAAATTCTCAAACTAATTAATGGAGGCTAACTAATCTAGGTCTAACTATCTACCCTATCTCCCATTAACAAAGAGTCAAGCTCTTGTTTTTATACTTTCAGATCAAAAAATTGTGCATGGGTTTGGAGCCATGTTTTGGGCCAGAGGATCAGACCCATAATCCAATTCTTTCAGTCCAAAAAGGCCTCTTCAGCTGCAGTTGGCGTCAACAGACTTTTCGTCCTTCTGCTCCTCTGATTGGGTCAAGGCTTAAACCATTGGAAATTTCTTTCCGAGCTGGTAATTTTGACATAAGGTACGTCCAATTCTGACGTCGGAGTCCAAAGATACAGCCTTCGGAAGTTCTGCTGACTTTGAGTGTTGTTTATGCCCGCGTCGAATTTTCAGCTTTTGACCGGGCTTTAGAAAGGCTTTGTCTTCTTAAATCTTGGCCTTTAATCATGGAACTCCTTAGTAACCGACCTTTTCTCCTTTATCTCGCTAAAGTGGCACATTTCTGCACATAATGGACTTTGAAGCCTGAAATACATAAAAACACGTAATCCGTATTAAAGTGGCACATTTCTGCTGACTTTGAGTGTTGGTTTATGCCCGCGTCGACTTTTCAGCTTTTGACCGGGCTTTAGAAAGGCTTTGTCTTCTTAAATCTTGGCCTTTAATCATGGAACTCCTTAGTAACCGACCTTTTCTCCTTTATCTCGCTAAAGTGGCACATTTCTCGCACATAATGGACTTTGAAGCCCGAAATGCATAAAACACGTGTCGGTATTAACTCTTTATTATTACTCACATAATTGGTCTAAAAGTATGATGACTTTACATTACGGGTTAAAACTACAGTTTTAGGCTCTTATCAAACCACCCCCAAACAGCATTTTGCTTGTCCTCAAGCAAAGATGAGAAATTAGAATAAGTGACCAAAAATGGAGTTCTATCTACTCTCATTTCACTGAGTGCGATTGCATTGACCATATGCAACAAGGCCTTAAACCACTAGGAATTTCCTAGTGAACGAGTTATAACCTCGTGAGAGTTTTCCAGTGAAGGTACTCACAAACTTCATCTATACTACAACGACTAAGAAATAAAACTATTGTTTCCTTATTCATGCTCTAAATTAACTATACATCTCACTAGCAATGCATATAGAGTAATCAAGTCGAAACCTAAGCTAATATATGCATAATAATCAATCATCTATAATAAACATATATACAATGAGTAATACTATGAAATGCCAAGCAGGTTCATTTCTGAAACTCGGAATAGCGTCCTTAAGTAGGTTCTCACAATAATAGTCAAGATATAACACTCTGATTTTTCCACTCAAGTTTCATACTCCAGTCTTGCGGTGGGCACACTTTACCTTACAATCTCAATGACAACAAGGAAGCGGGTCGATCAAACACATCTGCCACTTACTATCACACTAACCTATTCCTAATCAAGCTAGAGGTCTTTATTAGGTGTTGCGGGATTAGGAGATGGTTTAAGAAGGAAGGAAATGGATATTCAAAAAAGGACAAGTCCGAGATAATAGAGTCTTCATATTATGTAACTAGAAAACCTTGTTATTTACTTTTTGCTTCTACACTTTGTTTCCATCCTTAGCCATATATTTTTTTTTTTTTTTTTTCTTTTTTACCTCCTTTTATTCTATTTTTGGAGTTTTATTTTATTTTTATTTTTTTTTTTTCTTTGGATGGAAACTTCTTTTCTTTATTTTCTCAAGCAATTAACTAACTTTTGTTTACACGGGTTTTTCTTCTTCTTTTTCTTCCTCATTCTTTTCTCGGACTTATTCTAGATTGGGTAGGTTGATTTTTTTATTTTGTTTTGTTTTGTAACAGGGGTAAAGGATTTGTGGTTTATGAAAGGCTAAAGAAAGGCTCGGAGGGCTTACTAGCGGAAAAAAATTCATAGGTTTGAATTTACGCTATATCGATCCAAAGAGGGCCTAAATTCTCGCTTAGGATATGGTTTAGTGATCAAGCAAGTGGACGTGTGATTTCTCTATCCGGATTTTACTTCTCCCTTGTGTCATTTCTCAAATGTTTCACTCATATAAGGCTTTATGCTATATTCTCACAGAATTTGTAGAATAAGTACTCTAGCCTAAATTTCATAAACTTACTGCTAACAATCATCGATACTCATGTAATATATTTATAGATAGATGCAAAGATTATTACCTACATATTAACCTAAGTTTCTAAAAATTATTCTAATGCAAAAGCTACGTGAGACTTCTAGATTATTAAGAGCATAGAGAAGGATAACAATACCAATATTCCTAAGTGTATAGCATGAACTTATTTATTTATATTTTTGAATTTTTGAAATTTTAACTAGAAAACAAGTGCATATTATACTTATCTATATCCTAACCGATGCCTTAATTACACGTGTTTCTATGCCCCCAACAAGAAGCATGCTTTGTCCTCAAAGCATTTAAATAAATAAGGTAGGAAAAATACCATTGAAGCACGTGAAATTCAGGAACATCTGCAAAACAAGGTTAGAACGTACTAATATAGGAAATAAAAAACTGACGCAACTCTATAAGAAGATAAAGTTTACCTACGAAATGAACGATGAAACTCACTACGTAAGTAAACTTAAACTTAATACGTGCCTATATTTATCAAAGTTTTCTACTCTCAATCCTATGAGATATAGTGGAGTAGATGATTCGTTCCACTCCTAGTCCTTCCGCATGCTGTGTTCTCTACGTATAAGTAAACTTAACTAAAGTCTAATGAGAGATTTACGAAATGGCAACTAGACTACGATGCAACTACCCACAAGATGCAACTAGTCGACTATTTAAACAACTATGGGAATACTACGTCGATTCAATGATAAGGAGTTAGAGGGGGATTGATTCTGCCTTAGCTCAACTTAATCCACTAACGGCGAATAATCGTCATCGAATTGAATTGAATCGAGAACAATCTGGTTACTCCTAATCCCTAATTACACATGACATTTCTACCAATTCATAACTAGCATGTGAACGATTACACCCATTCTCATGGTGAACTAATCATTTCTAGAGTGGAAAGGAAATTATGACGACTCTATGATAATCGGAATCAAGCTTTCATCAAGGCTTCTCAACCCCCTCTAATGGAGGTTTAGCCGAGAATTATTACGCAATCATTTCCGATTAAATTAAAACTAAACATACTATAAATAATTGAAATTTACTTGTTTGAACTCAATTCAAAACTACTCATGCAATAATTGAATTTAACTAATAATGACAAACAATTGAATCTAAGAATTGAACTAAATAAGTAAATGGAAAATGAACTAGATTACCAAGAACACTATTTTATTAATCTAATGAATAATAAAACAATTATTCAAATACTAAATTAATAATCTACTTGTTCTAAAGTAATTAAATATGAAACTAGATCTAAAACAAGATATGAAAAACTAATTAATTAACTAATTGAAATTCTCAAACTAATTAATGGAGGCTAACTAATCTAGGTCTAACTATCTACCCTATCTCCCATTAACAAAGAGTCAAGCTCTTGTTTTTATACTTTTAGATCCAAAAATCGTGCATGGGCTTGGAGCCATGTTTTGGGCCAGAGAATCGGCCCAAAACCCAATTCTTTCAGTCCAAAAAGGCCTCTTCAGCTGCAGTTGGCTTTAACAAACTTTTCGTCCACTTCTGCTCCTTTGATTGGGTTAAGGATTAGACCATTGGAAAGCTCTTTCTGATCCGGTCGTTTTGACATAAGATAGGCCCAATTCTGAGGTCTGAGTCCAAAGATACGGCCTTCGAAAGTTCTGCTGACTTTGTGTGCTGTTTCTGCCCACGTCGATTTTTCAGCTTTTGACTGGGCTTTAGAAAGGCTTTGTCTTCTTCAATCTTGGCCTTTAATCACAGAACTCCTTAGCAACCGACCTTTGCTCCTTTATCTTGCTAAAGTGGCACATTTCTGTACATAATGGACTTTGAAGCCTGAAATGCATAAAAACACGTAATCAGTATTAACTCTTAATTATTACTCACATAATTGGTCTAAAAGTATGATCATTCACGGGGTTAAAACTACATTTTTGGGCTCTTATCAAACCACCCCAAACAGCATTTTGCTTGTCCTCAAGCAAAGATGATAAATTAGAATAAGTGACCAAAAATGGAGTTCTGTCTACTCTCGTTTCGTTGAGTGCGATTGCATTGACCATATGCAACAAGGCCTTAAACCACTAGGAATTCCCTAGTGGACGAGTTATAGCCTCGTGAGAGTTTTCTAGTGAAGGTACTCACAAACTTCTTCTATACTACAACGACTAAGAAATAAAACTATTGTGTCCTTATTCATGCTCTAAATTAACTATACCTCTCACTAGCAATGCATATAGAGTAATCAAGTCGAAACCTAAGCTAATATATGCATAATAATCAATCATCTAAAATAAACATATATACAATGAGTAATACTTTGAAATGCCTAGCAGGTTCGTTTCTAAAACTCGGGATAGAGTCCTTAACTAGGTTCTCACAATAATAGTCAAGATATAACACTCTGATTTTTTCACTCAAGTTTCGCTACTCCAGTGTGCAGTTAGCACACTTTACCTTACAATCTCAATGACAACAAGGAAGCAAAGTCGATCAAACACATCTGCCACTTACTATCACACTAACCTATTCCTAATTGAGCTAGAGGTCTTTATTAGGTGTTGCGGGGATTAGGAGATGGTTTAAGAAGGAAGGAAATGGATATTCAAAAAGGACAAGTCTGAGATAATAGAGTCTTCATATTATGTAACTAGAGAAAACCTTGTTATTTACTTTTGCTTCTACACTTTGTTTCCATCCTTAGCCACATTTTTTTTTTCTTTTATTTGGCTTTTGTCTCTTTTTATTCTATTTTTTTTGGAGTTTTTATTTTATTTCTATTTTTCTTTTTCTTTTCTTTGGATGGAAACTTCTTTTCTTTATTTTCTGAAGCAATTAACTAACTTTTGTTTACACAGGTTTTTATCTTCTTCTTTCTTCCTCATTCTATTCTCAGACTTATCTAAATTGGGTAGGTTGATTGATTTTTTTTATTTTATTTTTTTATTTTGTTTTGTTTTGTAACAAGGTAAAGGATTTGTGGTTTATGAAAGGCTAAAGAAAGGCTCAGAGGGGTGACTAGCGGAAAATAATTCATAGGTTTAAATTTCTGGCTATATCGATCCAAAGAGGGCCTAAATTCTCGCTTAGAATATGGTTTAGTGATCAAGCAAGTGGACGTGTG
The DNA here is from genome assembly GCF_015680905.1 of Coptis chinensis. Taxonomy (NCBI): domain Eukaryota; kingdom Viridiplantae; phylum Streptophyta; class Magnoliopsida; order Ranunculales; family Ranunculaceae; genus Coptis; species Coptis chinensis. The sequence goes on along the minus strand of NC_141464.1, from coordinate 62,153,673 downwards.
ATTTCTCTATCCAGATTTTACTTCTCCCTTGTGTCATTTCTCAAATGTTTCGCTCATATAAGGCTTTAGGCTATATTCTCACCGGATTTGTATAATAAGTACTCTAGCCTAGAGTTCAGAAACTTACTGCTAACAATCATAGATACTCATGCAATATATTTATAGATAGATGCAAAGATTATTACCTACATATTAACCTAAGTTTCTAAAAATTATTCTAATGCAAAAGCTACGTGAGAATTCTAGATTATTAAGAGCATAGAGAAGGAAAACAATGCCAATATTCCTAAGTGTATAGCAAGAACTTATTTATTTATATTTTTGAATTTTTGAAATTTTAACTAGAAAACAAATGCATATTATACATATTTATATCATAGCAGATGCCTTAATTACACGTGTTTCTATGCCCCAAACAAGAAGCATGCTTTGTCCTCAAAGCATTTAAATAAAGAGGGTAAGAAAAATAACATGGAAACGCGTGAAATTCTGGAATATCTGCAAAACAAGGTTAAAACATACTAATATAAAAACTGACGCAACTCTATAAGAGTTTCACCCATTATGGGGTTAACAAGAATCGAATTGCTTTGGACATAAGCAGACACTAACTAGAATTAAAACTTACCTTATCTCCCGCTTTATTCATCATCCTCCTCATCCTCTTCTTCTATAAAGAAGTGAGGTTCCTTCGCGTCCTGCCATGCCATGATAATTTGCCAGGCTTCCCGCCATTTATCATCTATTATTGCTAACCTATTAAAGCCACTTGTCCGGGGGGTGTAGGGTGCAACCTGATGAGGTTGTATCCTCCACCCTTACCAAGTCATTACACGGAAAGATCGAATAATACTATTGGTGGGTCGATGCGATTAATCCGTAATCCAATCCGTGAAACTTGTACAAAAAAACGGAAAGAAACATAGTATAATACGGGAAATTAGAACAGGCATAATAAGGTACTTATGCCCCATGCTATGGGCTCGAGCTAAACTAGACATCAAGGTTCTGGGAAGGTCATGGCACATACGTCCCGTGGCTAAAGCAAGGAAGACGCTGCAAGTGGCATCATCATTCACGAAGAAAACGACATTCCCCTAAAATGTTTAGCATGATCCAAAACATAACAGTGCCTATGTTCATGGACAGGCTACCAAAAGCGACGTTATAGTCCCATTGGTCCTCGATACGGAAAATGCATGCCCCATACGACTCATGCAAAAACTCATAAGTGTAGACATACATATTATCTACCCAATACCACCATGGGTCTTGTAATTCAGCGGGCATAGCAAGTCCAAGAACAAATGCTAGCAAGAACCTGGTAATTTCCATTGGTTCATTATCAATGTTGATGGAGAACACTTGTTCTCCATCTGGTCTCTCAAAGAAAATGCAGTTATCGTAAAAATAAGATGCTAGTGTTGGAGAGTAAAGTTCAGCAGGTCTTACCATAAGCGGTTCCCAGCCTACGTATGTGATGTGATCGCGATCGCTAAAACCAAGCACCATAAGTAGTGCTTTGGAACAAATCTTCAAAAGACTGTTCCGGGATTATTGTAGGAGATTTCATCTCAAAACGATGCTCTGGAACAGCTGCAAATGATCCGAGAACAACCCGCAGAAAACTGGGAATTTTTGTGTTTATGGAGGTCGGTGCGAAAAGCGCTTCCACTTGAAGCGCGGTGCCTCGATGATTTTGGAGTTCCAGTGTTTGGCCGAAGTCGCTCACCTTGGGCGCGGTGCTCTCGTACAAAATTCGACAAATGTGTAGAGCGCGAGTTAAGCTCCTCAAGGCCTTGGTCGCCTGAGAGTCTTGATTCGTGAAAAATGAGACGAAACGTGGGAAACGTGGGAGTGAAAGGTGAGTGATGGAAGTTAGGTGCAGTGTGGGTTGTGAGTGTAGAATGAATGAAGTTTATATATGTTTTAAGTTGCTAAAACGGATCGGGAAGTTGCCAAAAAGTTTTTACGGCAATTTCCGGAAATACTAAAATTTCCAAACCCAAAAACAGAAACAACTCATATTATTGATTATAAAACAACCCTAGTATCTTTTAGGTTGAATTTAGGATAGAATATACCTATTTTATTGAGATTTCATCCTACCATGATATTTATTCATAGATATGCCTAATCGGCCATATTCTCACCCTGACTCCGAAATAACTTCTAAAACGAGGGTCATATAAAAATCATGCTAGAATAGATAACACTACCCCCAAACAATTTGGGAAGGTGAGATCAATATTAAACAACCACGCACAATGAAAATAACGATATTATATTAAAATTGGTATTAAATGCCCTTTTACTACAAAATCCAAATTACGGAATTAAAACTTACATTAAAATAACTAACAATAATAAAACTACAAATAAAAAACATCAAACTATACTATCCCTAAACACTTCGCAGGTGGGGAGGGCACACGCCAGAGATGGCTCCCCGAGCTCCCGATCAGGCGCCACCATTATCTTTCGCCTTCGGCGGCAGCGTGTCTCTCGATTTGTATCCTCGGGAAGGAGAATCCCCGTGAGGTGGGAAGCGTGCAAGCATGTTGGCCTGGAACTGGCACTGGGCTTCTAGCTCAGTCCTCATATGTTCCCACCGCTCATCCTCTCGCTGGGTACGGATCTCGAAGTTATGTTGGATAGTAGCCTGTCGAGTCCGGAGGTCTTCGCAGATAGTGTTGAGTGAACGCATGCCACGATGAATCACAGCCATGCGTTCTGCATCTGACCAACACCTCTCCAAGGCATCAGCATCAAAACAAGTCAAATCCTCCTCATCCTCCGAGTCATTCTCATTTACACCATCCTCCTCGTCCTCTACCCTATCCTCAGGCAACCTCCAAACTCGTTGGACACAATCCTTATAGATACGAGGATTTCGGTGTAGGGCGAGGTAAATCCTATCAGACGCCGGAGCTGCTCTCAACTTCAACATGATCTTGGTTATCAAAACAGGGAGAGGTGCAATAGACTTCCCTACTCCCTAATCATGTTAAGCAAAAACTCCAAGATACAGAACTCGTACTTCTGCTCCTGGAGTATCCATAAAATGTGGAGGTAGTTCATACCGATGTCGCTGACCTTCTCCTTCCCTAAGACGTTTCCGACCCCATCGAGCTGCGGCCCGGGTTGGTTGGTTCGAGGGATGCTGGCGAACACAATGCGAAGCTCGCATTGTAGTTCCCTTCGATGAATCCACGTTCATCAATGGCTCTACCCCATTATATTGGGTCTCCCCGTAACGCATCATCGGATGGATTCTAGGCGGAATGCCTAGAATCTCACCAACAACCAACCAGCCAGCTACTTCCTTCCTCCTCTTTGCCACCATAACAAAATTTTACTCCCTCCAACTCCCTCGTGTTGTAAAACTGTCGGACTAAGTCTTCGTGGTAAAAGGCTTCGGTCGAGTACCACAAGCTATTCCAGTCTCTACTAATCATTTCGTCACCGTAAAACGGCGCGAAGTGGTCGCCAGTAAATGCTTGCTCCGGCAAAATTCGACGTTGTTGAGCCATTGGAGTGTTCGGAATGTAGTGGGGGTTTAAATGGGATGTGGGGTTGGAATTTAAGTCAACCGAATGAAACAAACAGTGGTGGTGGCGCGACAGCTTGAATTTTTTTTAATTTTCGGTGGTTTTTGATGATTAAAATTGGTTGAGGTGGTGGTGGTATGGTTTTGGAGAAGATTTGAAGTTGATTTGAACTGTGGGCGTGGGTTTAATTAGGTTTCTTTTTAATTTTTAATTTTTTTTTTAGGTTTTGAAGCTTTGGTGATCGTTAATGGCGGTTTGGAAGTGAAGAACGCTGATTGTTGGTCGCGAAAGGTAAAGAGGCGTGGTGCTGCGTACCCGGTCTCCGGTGTAGCTGGTTGGGCCCAAGCCCAATTCGATATTTCGACTTTTGTCGTTTTTTAGCAACTTCAAACTAAATTTTGCCGCTTCGTTACCGGTCCGATTTTTGTGAATGAGATATGGAAATGATCAGGAGAGAATTTCCAATCCAATGATCCATAAAACACTCTATTCTGACCGTGGATGACATATAAGACAGTGGAAAACGCTTCGAAGTGCGTGCATGACGTACGTTATGCGAACGAATGAACTCTGAATTCATAGATTATGTCAACCCAAATCGAAATATAATTAAATGGCCTAAGCAACTCTAATGGGACATAAAACATTCTAGGACGGAAACACGAACACCCCACCCCAAACAAATTTTTTACAACAAAGTTTAGGAAATTTGTTTTTTAAGTGGGTCTTTTAAAGTCAGATTCCCGAGACTTCCTAGATTACTATGTTTATTCTTTATTATATATATATATATATATATATATATATATATATTTATATAATATATATATATATATTACTTTTATAAGGAAAAACAATAAGCAAGAAAGACATAATTCACCCCATAGAGAAACATGACTCAAAAATCCGAGAAAACATGCAAAAGTGGAAAACGTGAATTATGTTAAATATGGACTTAGGATCCGGTTACCTTAATGGTGCACTCACCAATATATGGAAATGAAAGGAAATGCACCAAACACAAAAAATTGAGTCATTTATTGTCAGATACTCGAGACTTTATCTAAACATATGTATGAACATACAGTTTATCATATATCAACAACCGAAATAGTTGAGGATCATTCCATAAATAAATATCACAGAAAACATATCCTAACACAATCAAGCACCAAGATTTCCTATGACGCAACCTAGTGAACTGAAAGCGAAGTCGGATAGACCTATAACATAACCTAGCATTCACCTTCTTTTTATCTTTGAACGAGAGGGTGTCCTAGTGAATAAGTGTAGAAAAGTGAATGGTTGTGGAAGATATGGTGGATATGGATAAGTTGTAGAAGGAAAGCATGTAAACAATGAGGATGTGGGTTTAGCACAAAACTCATTCATGGTGTAGGTAGGGACTGTCTCAAGTCTGAAAATGAAGGTGTCAAATGGTTTGTCCTTCTGAAGTATTTGTTTACTAGGTGGATTTAAAAAATTATGAAGCACAGAAGAAACAAAAGGATCAGAGTGCAAACTCGAGATTCCTTTGAAAGGGTGGAAGGAGGGGAGTCGAGGTGGATGTTGTGCAAAGTAGTTCTTTATAGGGTGAATCATCACCTGCTCTAAGAAACTCATCGAATTCCTCATCTAGATTGGTCATATCCACATTACTATGGTAGTCCTCTATATCTTTGAGAAAGTCATCTATCTGGTCCTCATCCATAATATGTGTATCGACTAGTGTAGGGATGAAAATGTTGGAGTCTGAACTTCCAAAGGAAAGAAATTTGGGCATATGATTATCGGAGAACGTGTTGTTGAAATAATCTCGAGCGAAGCTCTCGATCATGCTAACCTCTCCATCCATAGATCTAATCGGGTAAATGTGTCTTTGTTTTAAAACATTTACTTCAACAAAGAAGATGGCCAAAAAGACATGGACATTAAACCATCGCGCAATTAATGAGCGCATTAGCGGTTGCCGAGGAAAGGGCGCCCTAAGATGATCGGACCCAGTCGTTAGCGACTTCAGATCGAGGATGACAAAATCAGCCGGATAGTAGAAATCCCTGAACTTTTACCAAAGACATTTTCGACACACCCTTAGGATACTTAATAGACCGATCAGCTAATTGCAACGTCATTTTAGTGGGTTGCATCTCGTCTAGACCTATTTGTCTATACAAATAAAATGGGAGTAAGTTAACACTAGCCCCCAGGTCTAATAACGCGGGAGTAAGTGGACACTCTATAAGGAGATCGGTGAAACGATTCCAAGCCTCTGAAAATGATTCATGAGGATTTTGTCGAAAGAAATGAATCTTAGAAAGCATCTCATCCGTTTTTAGGGGTGGGTAAAAATGTTCCATAAACAATGAAACAAGTTTAGCCCACGAGTCCACAGAATTTGGCGTTTGGGCAGTTAACCAAGACGCCGCCTTATCGGCTAAGGTGAAAGGGAATACCCTCAGTTTAATTTGTTCCGCACCAACCGTAGGATGGTGGAATGTTGTTATGACTTGTTCAATCCTACGCGTGTCTTGATAAGGTTTTTCATGGTCTAAACCATGAAAAGCGGGTAACAAATTAAAATATTTGGGGATTCGAAATCCCCCATTAGATCTACTAGAACGATGCAAGATTTGGGGCCGCTCAAGGCTTTGTAGAAGTCCGAGAGAGGAGTCTCTCCTTCTTCAGGCATTATATCAGGTGGTGTGTGTGAAATAGTAGCTAGAGGTGTAGTGGGTGGTGATAAGCACCCAAAACTGTAATATTAAACCCCGAGAGACATAGCATTTTGGTCGATTATGTGTTTAATAATCATGTAATAATTATATTTTTGTACTTTTACAGGTTTCCGCAATTAAAAGGAATATAGTGATAAAACATGCATCAAAGTACAGGAATACGGGAATATTTGGAGTTTCCCACTCGACCGGAAGCCCGAAGTTTCCAAAATAATGAACCGGTCGGTCTTGGGCCCATATATGAAGAAGCGGGAAACTTCCAAAGCTCAAATCGGATAAATCTAGGTGTGCCGGCGTTGGCTAGTGAAGCTGCCAAATACAAGAATCTGGGAATATTTGGAATTCCCGCTCAATCCCCTCGTAAAGCCCAACAAAGCCCCGACTAGAGCCGGTTTCCAAAAGAAACGAACCGGTCTGCGGGGACGGGTCCACATATAAAGAGGCGTGAAACTTCCAAGCTCAAATCGGATAAATCTAGGTGCCGACGTTGGCTAGTGAAGCCTGCCATAGCATAAGAGGCGGACGAACTTCTGCCATAAGGACAAAAGTCGTAAAAGCGCCAAAATGGTATCTACCTAGAGACACACTCTGCGGGCCCGTAAGGCATGATGACTCGGCATAGGCAGTGGCAAATGATGGTTTCAAATTGATACCACCGGCAAAAGAGAGAAGATCGTATCAATTCAAACCGGTGGTTTGAATTGAAATCGCCTAAAGACGAACTTAAAAAAAAGAAAAGACGAAAAAGATAAACATATCAAAACCGGGGCCCAAAATATATGGATATCCGATATCTGCCGATATATATCTCGATAAATTGGTACACCGATATCGATTTTTCCGAGATATATCCACCGAATATTGAACCCTTTTTTCAGATATATCGAATTTCCGATATGAAAGTTTATATCAAATGATATTTCAAATAATCGATATATATCGGTTGATTTTTGACCAATTGTTAATAATTTAATATTGAAATTTCGAAATATCCTATATATCCGGATATATCGGTTCCGAGATATCCGATATATCGGTGAGATATCCGATATTTTAGAAACTTTGAAAAAAGAACGAGATATCCGATATATCCGATATATCTCGGTTTTTGGGTACACCGATATATTAACCGATATCGAAATGTTGGGCCTTGATCAAAACAAAACTTTGAGAATCAAAGTTTTGAACAAATAAATCAGCTACCGGCCAAAAGCAAATTAAAATCATTCACGGATGGTCATCCTATGATGCCTATAAATATGAGGGTGGCCTTCATATATCTTCCTTCAGCATATTAATGCTTTAGCTACTTTAGTTTATTTTCTTCTTGGACTTACATTTTGCCATTTTATTTTAGCGAGCTTAATACGATAAGTTATTTTACCTTAATAATGATCATTTCTTTTCTTGTTTAATTTACGTCACCGCATTTATTTACTTAATGTATACAAAGAAAGTTTATTATTCCTTCTATGATGATGAGCTAATCCCCCCGGGAGGGTTATCTTGCTTCGTGTGAAAATCTGGATTGACTTCGTTAATATTCGAGAATCACTACTTAGGAATTAGGCATAGAATTAACATCCGGTCCCAAAATGATCGAGGACTCGCACAAAGTTGGAGTGCCGATGCTCCAGATACCATCTTCTTGTAGCGACCCAAAATGTCTCGCTGCGACTCTTTTGGTGTCGACGGATTCTCCAATTCGTCCAGCTGATGTGAACTTGTGCCAGGAGCGGAAATAATATACCAGAGATGAGGTATTATCGAAACTCCTTATGCTAGTGAAATGCGACCTAGAGATGTGGGCATGCACTAGGAATCAAAACTCGACGTCGTCTCCGAAACGAGACAAACTAAAGACGTAGTGATTTAGTAATAAAAACTGTTAAAAAATGATTCTTGCATGAGCATGATTAACTCTCTCCCTATTTCTCTACTTTTGTTTACCTACATATAATCGCCGTAGTAATTTACTTTATTTGCATTACCATTATTAAAAACTAACTAAAAAGAAACCTAAAAATCATACTCACTAAAAGTTGTAATTCCAGTTGTGAACCTATCCGAGCCCTAAGATTTGGACGATCCCTTACTCGACATATTCTACCAATCCCACGTGAGTAAGGTAACTTGACTAAAACGTACGACTATACGGACGTTGGACTTTGGACTTTGGACTTGGACTGTGGACCTCGGACTTTGGACTGTGGACCTCGGACTTAAGAAAATAAGTAACTGAAAACCAATAAACGTGTGTAAAGAGCGTCTTATCAAATGGCGCCGCTGCACGCCGAAGGACTCTGGACTTAACGTAATAACTGGAATACATCCATAAATACTAACTCTTTACTACCTCCTCATCTTTTTAATTTTCATTTCTATTACAATACTAACTCTTTACTGTAACTCTTTACCCTAACTTTTTCTACTAACAAATATCTGTGAACCAAGTTTTGTTTATTTTTATTAGCACAGTTTAAGTACTCCATAGGAATTTCAAGTCTCTTGAGCGGACAAAAAAGAGTCTCGGACGAGACTGAATTAGTATCACGCGAGACTAACCTAGAGTATCAACACTCCTGTTTTCAGGTACAGGCCACTTTCATTTTCAGTACTCTTTTGGACTTTTTGGTCCTGTTTTGCTAAGTAAGTGTAAGCTCGGGAGTAGTCGATCGCTATACGAGGAATCGCGGGACGCCAGGTTTCAAACTCTTAAACTCCTCAAACTTTGTCGAGGATATTATTTGCTATAACCTGTTTTACCTCGTATATTTGTATGTTGGCATGAGAACTCTGTGCATGTAAAGGTGGTTCGTCATCACATATTCACGTAACACAATTAATATGATTCGAATATATTTTGATATATGCGTATCGTCAAACCACCTGCTTAGAATATTTTTGTATGTGTATGTTACATCAATTCACGTACACGGTATTCAATTGCATGAATTCGTTCTTGACATTCCCCTAGCTCACGTCTAACTTACACATAGTTGCACGTATAGGTAATATAGAGTTGCATGGGTAGATTTTCTGCATAAACTAGTATATGATAGTTAGTTTCTAATTTGGCATCTATCGTTTTTAATTGCATATTTCGTAATCACGTCTCCATAATACACTAATTACGTAAATTAAAATTAAAAAAATTAAAAAAAAAAAAAAAAAATTAAAAAATTAAAAATTAAAAAATCATAGTAATTAAAAATTTCATCTAAATCACCTTAATAACACCCCGCATAATACACCATCATAAATCATCCTATTCCATCAGTGCCTAGGAAACTTGAAAAAAATTGAGGTTGCCTAATTAAGGAACGTGCTAGCACGAACAACCTCCCCTCAATTCTCTCGGGGAGACACGTTGTTCTTTGGAATATTCACACGCTATCCTAGCTTCCCCGCCGAGAGTTAGCAAATTTCGGGGAAGGCGTGTTTCAACTCCCTCCTAAAAACTCCAGTCATTATTCGTTCCTTATGAGCACTAAATTAAAATTTATATTTGTATGAGACTACGGTCTGGTAAACATAAGGAATTAGAACTTAAATATCATCGTCGAAAAATACAGAAACAACTGTTTATGTTATCTCCTAGGCATAGTTCCTCCTCCGTAAATCAACCTCGTCAAACATCTCCGTTTCCATTATCTCCTTTAATTATGGCTGAAGAAAATCTCACAGTCGAGAAACCCCTTTCGGATTTCTATACTGCCCTACAGGAAGGACCTGCTTCCTGCATTAAACTCGATACGATTGTAGGTGATTTTCAGATTCCGCCAAACATTTTCGGTTTGTTACCTTTTTCCATGGTTTAGACCATGAAAAACCGCATCAATCATCTTCGTCCGATGCAACAAGTAGTCACCACTTTCCGCCATCCGACCGTTACCAACGAACAAGTCTTGCTTAGGTTGTTTCCCTTCACCTTAGCCGATAAAGCTTTGGCTTGGCCACGGACAAGCGCCCTTGATCCATTGACACATGGGCCAAACTTATTCAAGCATTCATGATAAAGTTCTATACTTCGAAGAAAACTATAGAAATGCTTCAAAAGATTCAATTCTTTCGCCGGCCCCCCGTGAATCCTTTTCGGGCGTGGAGCAGATTTATCGATCTACTTCTCGATGTCCCCATCATCAACTCGACACCGTCACCAGTATTAGTCCGTTTCGTTCTTTAATGGTCTCTCGACCATCAAAAGGAAACATTAGATATCATGAATGGCGGTTGTTTCATGGACAAGGGCGCCATCGAGCATACACTTTTCTTGAGAAACAGGCCTCACGAAGCACCCATTGGGGAAACACTGATTCTTCTAGATCTTCTAAAGATACTCCTACCAAAGTTACGTCAATGTTCGAGGTCAAACCCGATCCGGAATTAAAAACTCTAATCGAGTCCCTAAACAAAAAGGTCGATGCTCTTTCGGTACAAGTAAATGAACAAAAACCCAAACAGGTCATGGCTGCCAATGCTTCCCCATGCCCTCTTTGCTTAAGTCATGAGCACGCCGATTCTTATTGTCCTTTGGTATACGAGTGTCCTCCCCAACCTTCTGAAGAGGCTTGTGCTTTCAACATCCCTAATGCACCTTGGCGACAACATCCGAATTTAGCTTGGGCACCCCCTGATCCAACAACAAGCTCCTTCAGGTGGCAACAACGTTCCTGTACGACCACCCGCGAACTACAATTCCTATCGTCAAGGAAATCCTCCACAATTCCAGCAAGGGCAAACTAATTTTCCCAACAACGCAAATATAGGGTACCAAAACAACCGCAACCTTGTTCCCGCTAGTCAAGGATATGGCTACCAAAATCAACCCGTAAATAATAACCGTGAACTAGTTCCTGCTACTCCTTTGGTACAATCCACAGCCGATAAAACGGCTGAAACTTTCCTGACATATATGAATCAACAGAATCAAATCCTAGCTTCTATCCAATCTCTCTTCAGCTATTAGCTCGGGATAAAAGTCAAAAGCGTGTTCCCCGCCCAAGCAGTTCCAAACCCTAAGCCTCCAAACACTGCCTTTGAACTCAACAACGCACCAGGACCTAGTAATCCAAGCCAGGGTGAGGTAAATGTCATTACCACTCTTCGTTCTGGCCGAACCGTCGACAATAATATATTATGCCGACGAGGAATCGACGGAAGTCACGACCGACGCCCTTCCAACTCCTACCTCGCAAAACCTATAACGGACGGTTGTACCTTCAAAATCTACACCTACGTCCCTAGGGAAAGACGCCACTGATCCTTATACGCGATTCCGTCCAAAAGCTCCGTTCCTGCCGGTTTGTTAAAGAACAAACATGATGAACATTTTGATGAGATCCGTGAAACCTTCAAAAATTTGACCATAAACTTACCTTTCCTAGATGCTAAAAGCATTTACCCAAGCATGCCAAGTTTTTTGAAGGACATGTGCACCACCAAACGACGTCTTTAATGTACCTCAACAAGTGTTCCTCATCGAAAGGTTTCCCGACGATTACCACTACCAATGGTGTGGTAAAGTACAAGGACCCGTGTCGACTAACCGCATTCCATGCACGTTAGGCTTACAAGTATACCGCCATCGCGACTTTTAGACCTAGGTGTCGGTGTTAACCTACTTCCCTACTACTTATTTAAGCAGTTAGGTCTTCATGAATTGAAATCTACCAATATGACTCTGCAACTCACGGATCGCTCCATCAAGTACCCAAAAGGCATAGTAGAGAACGTTATAGTAAAGGTCCAAGATTTTTACTATCCAGTTGATTTTGTCATTCTAGATACTGAAGTAGCTTGTGACTCCATCCCTATCATCTTGGGGCGCCCTTTCCTTGCAATCGCTAACGCTCTCATAAATTGTCGGACGGTTCAATGACATTGTCTTTCGAACCTTTCTCAATTTAACTCAACATACTCAAAATAATGAAACAATTTCCCGATCCTATAATGGAAGGCGAGATTAGCCTGGTTGATAGTCTGGAACATGATTATTTCAGAAACTCTTTTCCCCCAGACGAGATACACCAATTTCGTTCTTTTGATAATCCGGAGTTTGACGATGACTCGTACATAAGGGATGTCAATGCATTATTAGAGTCAGTACCACTATTTGACCCTAATGCTTCGGTGCAAACTAATTCAGAAGAACCGGATTCGTTCTTTTCCATTGAAGAAATGATCCCTCACGAATCCTTGATCCCCAACCCTCCAACTCCGGATTTAAAACCTCTACCCCCTGATTTGAAATACGTGCATCTCGATCTCGATGGTAGTCACCCTATAATAATTTCTGCTCACTTGACTACAGACGAGGAGGCACGTTTGATTCATGTCATTCGTGAACACCGCTCCGCTATCGGATGGTCCTTAGATGATATCAAGGGAATCGACCCTAGCATATGCACACATCGTATACATCTTGATGACGGCACAAAGACATCGCGAGAACCACAACGCCGCCTTAATCCTGCCATGAAGGAAGTAGTGAGAGAGGAAGTTCTACGTTTACTTGATGCGGGTATCATATACCCTATCTCGCATGGATCGGGTTAGTCCCGTCCACATTGTTCCCAAAAAGTCCGGCATTCAAGTTGTACAAAATGAAAATTGTGAGTGCATCTCCACTCGCATTCCTTTGAAATGGAGAATTTGCATTGACTATCGCCAAACTTAATGCCGAACCCGTAAAGATCACTTCCCTCTCCCATTCATTGACGGATGCTAGAACGCTTAGCCGGGTCATGCTTACTACTTGTTTTCTTGATGGCTATTCGGATACTTCCAAATTGTCATCGATCCCGCCGATCAAGAAAAGACAACCTTCACGTGTCCCTTTGGAACCTTTGCATACAGACGAATGCCTTTTGGCCTTTGTAATGCCCCAGGCACTTTCCAACGCTGCATGCTTCACATTTTTAGTGATATGATGGAACGTTATATGGAAATCTTCATGGACGACTTTTCAATTTACGGAAATTCCTTTGACGACTGCTTATCCAACCTTTCTAAAGTATTAACGCGTTGCGAAGAGAAAAATCTGGTACTCAATTGGGAGAAGTGTCATTTCATGGTTACCAAAGGACTTGTTCTAGGTCATATTGTTTCAAAAGACGGGATAGAGGTTGATAAAGCTAAAATTGTTAAAATTTCTTCGCTACCCTTCCCACGTACAGTTCGGGATATCCATGCCTTTTTAGGCCACGCTGGGTTTTACAGGAGATTCATTCAGGATTTTTCTAAAGTTGCTCGACCCTTAACCAATCTCCTGCTTAAGGATGCAATATTCGACTTCAATTTCAATTGCAAACAAGCTTTTGATACTCTAAAACCGCCTCGACTACCGCTCCTATTATTCAACCCCCGATTGGTCTCAACCCATTCGAATCGATGTGTGACGCTTAGCGACTTTGCTATTGGTGCCGTGTTAGGTCAACGGCGTGACGACAAACCCATTGTCATTTACTACGCTAGTAAAGAACTCTTAACGACGCTCAACGTAATTATACCACAACCGAAAAGAGTTCCTAGCTGTTGTCTATGCTTTGGATAAGTTTAAGCCCTACCTAGTTGGGACATCGACCATCGATATATATCGACCATGCCGCATTCGGTACTTACTCAGCGAAAAGGACGAAAACAACGATTGTTCCGCTGGATCCTTCTCTTACAAGAATTCACCCTGGAAATCAAAGATAAGAAAGGAACCGAAAATGTCATAGCCGACCATTTATCAAGGCTGGTTGGTGACATCGATAGTGATTCTAAAGCTATCGGTGATTCTTTCCCAGACGAATACTTGTACTCTATTTTCTCATCTCCATGGTAAGCGGATATCGTTAACTACCTAGTTCTTGAGGAAGTCCCTCCTTTTTGGTCACGCCCCGATCATAAAAAGTTCTTATCTATCGTAAAATATTATTTCGGATGAACCCTACCTCTTTAAGTATTGTTCCGACCAACTCATTCGTCGCCATTCCGTCGATCGGGAACACACCGACGTATTATCCTTTTGCCATGAACAATCTTGCGGAGGTCATTTCAGTGGAAAGAAAACTGCAGCGAAAGTGTTATAATGTGGTTTTTACTGGCCTACCCTTTTTCGCGATGCACACGAACATTGCGTAGCTTGCATTCGTTGTCAACACCTAGGTCGAATTACCAAACGAAATATGATGCCCCTAAATCCTATCTTGATAGTGGAAATTTTTGATGTTTGGGGCATTGATTTTATGGGACCCTTTCCTATTTCTCAAGGTTTTCTATACATTTTAGTCGCTGTAGACTATGTGTCCAAATGGATTGAAGCACTCGCGTATGTCGCTCAAATGACCATAAGACTGTCGTGAGATTTGTAAAAGAAAACATTTTCTCTCGTTTTGGTGTTCCCAAAGCTATCATCAGCGATGGGGGTACACATTTTTGTAACAAAACTTTTGGGTTTTTAATGAAGAAATATGGAGTTACTCACAAGGTTGCTACTCCATACCACCCACAAACGAAAGTGGCCAGTGGAAGTCTCCAACCGGAGATAAAGTCTATTCGAGAAAACTGTCAACCCATCAAGAAAGGACTGGTCTCTCCGCTTATCGGATGCCTTGTGGGCATACCGAACAGCATTTAAGACACCTATAGGGATGTCTCCTTACCGCATTCTTTTTGGAAAACCTTGTCATCTGCCAATTGAACTTGAGCATCGTGCCTTTTGGGCCATCAAAAGCCTCCGATTACAATATCATCGAGGCAGTGAGAAGCTTAAAACCGCAATTAAATAAGCCGGAGGAGATTCGAGTGATGCTTATGATCTCTCGAAATCCTACAAAGCTAATATGAAAAGAGTGCACGACAAGCACATTTTACGTAAGGATTTCAAAATTGGCCAAAAGTTTTCTTTGACAACTCCGTGATTACACATCTTTCCCGGTAAATTGAAAACACGATGGTCCGGTCCTTTCATTGTGTCACCGTGTGAAACATTATGGGGCAATCTCTTTGCTTAATCCAAAAGATAACAGTGAATTTCAAGTCAATGGACAACGCCTAAAACATTACCACAATTACGCTCACCGATGTTGAATGGACTCTTCTTCTTGAATCCAAGTATACCGCACTAGATGTTTCGTTTGGCGTACTCGATCTTGTTTCTATAGAGGGTACGCCATTTTGGTAGCCGGGCCATCTTTTATCTTATGATCTCCAAAGTTCTTTGAAGTGTGTGGTTGCAAGTGCCGGAACCTTAGTCCATGAAAACTCTTTTACAAACGGAGTATAAATGTATTCTGCAACACGAGCAAACGTGCTTTTCGGTAAACGATGGGTACCTAAAATTTCACCTCCTTCCTTTTCTTCCCTTTTCTACTCTCTACCTCGCGAACTTCAGCTAATCATTTGGTGTAAGTCTCACTCATCATGAATAGGGAATGGTCGTAGTTCTTTTTGCTCGTAAACGACGTGCACGAAGGATGGGCTGGTGTATGCATTGCCAAACACCCTTCTGTCTAGGCTCTGACTTCCTATCCGATACTCGCCAGTTTAAAGTATACTTTTGTCTAACACCAGCTGCGCAGGATAATCTTCGTCGCCGCGCCATTTCTCCCACAGGTTGGGATTCGTCTTGAGAATCTGACGATAAAAGACTCGATTCGTCTTGAGAATCTAACATTAAAAGACTCAATTCGTCTTGAGGATCTGACGTTAAAAGACTCACCTTGTAAATGTATTTATTTTGTTACCTTTTCCCTTTGCACAAGGGATGCGTGTCAAACCTCAGATGTTGCATACTTGGAACACAAACGGGCAATGGATTCCACCAGACCAACCCTAGAATTGGTTACTTTGAGTCCCTTGGAGCGGTTTGAGGATAGCCGTATGTAAAAGGGCAATTTTATTAGACCAGTAGGCCAAGACGGGTCCAGATGGTACGGTCCCCGCCTCTAACCCCATAATCCATAGAGGTGAAGCCACAGTCTGGCTGGATTGGGTTCGCTCCAGAGCCGACATGACAATTGTCTATGATTTAAGATGGTGACTCCCCTAGACATCCAGTGTTTTTCACGTATATCTCCCTTGTATGTAAATAAAACCTTTACACTTTCCTTCTCTTTAAAAAAAAAAAAAAAAAAAAAAAAAAAAAAAAACTTTCAAGAATGACTCATACAATTGGATAGAATTTTTGTGTGCGATCGTTTCGATATCTCATTCGCCTAATTCGGAGTCCAAACGAGTCGTGGGTACGCATTTAGATTTTTAGGTTTAAATCAGACTTTAGGCTTGATTTGGGCTTCGGGGGGTGGCCCAACCCAAATATCGATTTCTCGGTCCATTTAAACCCAAAATACCCGATCACACGCGTCACAAATCCACGATTCGCCTTCCTAAAAAACCGGATCTTGCCCCCTCTCGAATCAGTCTCGCACGAGACAGGTCCACACTAAAACCAGGTCTCGCGTGAGACCCTCACAGCTCCGATCAAAATTTCCTTCCGTCAGATCATCCCAATTCTCCCCTCATCAATAATCTATAGCCATCCTCCCTCTTAGATCAGCAATGGATGGAAACAGACGGATTTGTGTGGAAAAAATTTTGGAAATTTGTTTGAAAACGGGATGTTTGCTCCATTCTTTGATCACGAAATTCACTCTAGAGGATGGGAGAGTTTGTTATATACCAATGGAGGGCTTTATTCCAAGGATTTGGTGATGAAATTCTACGACAATGGGAGCTTTAATGGCGACCATTTTTGGGTCACCGTCGGGGGTGTGCGACACGAAATCACACCGGTGTTGCTCTCCGGGATCACGGGCATTCCACTGGTCGACCACGTACTGACTCAGCAGCAGTCCGTGTACCCACGGACTTATGACCTAATGCTCGACACGCTTATCGAGGGAGAGTACAACATCGACGGGAAATGCGCTGCGTATCGGTTCGGTCGGTGTCGCGAACCAACCGATAGCTAGCGAAACTCAATGGATGGGACTGAACGTCATTGGCACCTCGAAGCCTTCCGACATCAACAAGACCTTCATCCACCTTCTTTGGATCCTCCAGGAGCGAAAGGGTAACTTCTGCATCGTTACCTTTCTTTTTGATATTATCACACATGCCACTCTTAGGTCAACCCCCCTTGCCGTTCTAGTAACGCAAGTCATGATTAATCTGGGCTTTACATGCGCCACCCCACTACTCCCTATACCACAATATGAGAATATGCTGGTGTTTAAGAAATGCATACAAGACCCTTGGGAACCCACAAAGACTAGGGCTGCCGAAGCACGCTAAGCGTAGGATCCTCTCACCCACCATACTTTGATGAGACGCCATGAGTAAGATCACCAACCCATAGAGGGCCTACGTACGTCTGTGAGCGATGGTCCGAGAGACATGTACACTCGCCCGGTATCGATGAGGCGCGTACCTTTGGGCGAAATTAAGAATAGATATGACCACTTTCGCCACAAGTCGATGACAGACGGCATGGGTGAATTCCAAAGAGGAAATGAGAGCCTCCATGATCGCATTTCAGACAAGATGCTTACTCGCCGAACCGGTTTCAGCCAGAATGTTCATGGCGAGCGAAATCGATTCGGGCTTTCGGTGATGGATACTCTTGGTGATATCCAGAGCGATTAGCCTCCACGGGAGCTCGTCTTGCCGCGACGTCAGCAGGACTCCCCGGTTCTTCTTCTCGCAGCCCCGAGGATTCTCGCTACAAAAGACCGCAGGATCATTAGTAGCTAGATTTATTTTTTCCGGTCTTGTATAATATTTATATTAGACATTTTATTTACGTGTTTGTACTTTCTAGCTTAATAGTAGATGGTTCCTAAATATTTTTATCTTGATATATTAGCTATATCTAATATTATAGTATATAGGTAGGAACATATATTGGTAATAATAAATTATATACATATATATATAAATATATTTCACATGTCATACTTAAACAACAAATTTTAACGTAACTAACACGTTCAGAAACCGATAATGAAAACACATCTAAAAACGGTCAGAAAACGGCAATTTTCTTTCTATAAATAAGTTCAACTCTTCCTCCATATTCACTCATTTCATATTCTTCCCTCTACACTTCTTATTCTAAAAACCGTTTTTGGACCACTCCAAGCTCAAGATTAATGGATGCACTAGAAAAGTTTGAGCAGCAACAGATTGAATATGCTACTCAAGTCTTCATTCTCGGTTGTTTTATTATAGTCATGTTGTTAATGTGGCATATAGTTCTATCTAACATTTAGGTTTGTATTTAAGTCATCATTATCATTGTGTTGTGTTTTCATACCATTGTATGCGTTCTTACATCTTAATGTAATCGTATACCTACATTTTCCTTGTCCTTCTACTTACGTTTTATTAAAAAAAAAAAAAAACAAAAAAACAAAAAAAAAAAAAAAAAAAAAAAAAAAAATGGGGCAATGTGAGTTGATGCATGTACATATTTGTTTTATGTTTTGATAAATAACCTAACAGTGTGCTACTCTAACAGTGTGCTTCTACTTTTATGATGTATAATATATTGTGTGTTACAATAAAATTCTATGGAAGATGTCAGCTTTATTTTTGCTCAAAGCCTCTCAGGTATACTCTTTTTTCCTCTTAACACTTTTTGAGGACCACGTTGTCCGATTTGTTTGGGGTGGTGAGAACCTTTTGCAAAAATTAGGCATGCATAGTTGTATATAGTTTACTTAATGTCTAAATAAACGTGTTTAGTGACAAATTCTCGTTTCTCTTTCTATGATGAAAAATATTTAGAAATCTCACCCTAGCATCGAGAATTAGGGCTTGTTCTTAGAAACTTAATTTAATACGTGATGCAATAGTTTTACATCTTTTCATGAGCATTCATGCACCGACTATCATTAAATGTACACAATGATGAAGTTTAAGGGACCCACGGTTAGACAATTTAGTTTCCATATCTTGTAAGAATCTAACCAAAAGCCTCAAAATGTGTGATATATGAGTAATGATACAGAGGAGTAGTTCGTCCGAATAGAGAAGTTCACACGTCTACTTACTTGATCACTACCAAATCCTAGGCGAGAATTTAGGCCTTCCTTGGATCGATATAGCCAAAAATTCACACCTGTAAAAAAAAATTTACCGCTAGTCGCCCCACTGAACCGTTCATTAATCCTTTCTACTTCACCAAAAAAATCATTACCCATCTAGTAACCACAAATAAATAAGCCGACCTAGATGATGAGTATGAGAAATAGGATGAAGTGCAGAAAAATGAAGAGAAAACCCTTGTCACAAATAAAAATCAGTTACCTGTTTCAGAAGAAAAGAAAAAGAAAATAGAAATATGTTTCCAAAAATCAAAAGAAATATCAAGGTTAGAATTCCCCCCAAAGATCAAAATCAAAAAGGAATACAAAAATCCAAGTATGGAAACCATGTTAGAAGCAGGAAAGAAAAAAGGATTTCTCTAGTATAAATATCTCGAAGACCTTATCCTCTCATACTTATCATTTTTTGAACTTTCCATTCCATTTTCTTCTACACTACCACCTAAGCCCCATAACACCTAATAAAGACCTCTAGCTCAATTAGGAATAGGATAGTGTGATAATAAGTAGTAGTTGTGACTTCTCGACCTCGGCTCCTCTGACTGTCATTGAGTATGTGAGGAAACGTGCAGCCCACCGCGACATTGGAGATAGCAAAGCTTGAGTGGAAAAATAAGAGAGAAATTGTGTTTCGACACATACCTGTGAGAACCTACTTAAGGACGCTTATCCAAAGGATCCGAAACGGCCCCCTTTCGTACATTTCATTATTAGATCATCGCATGCATGCTCATACGTAGATGTTTCGATTATTGTATGTATATTAACTTGAATTTCGAAGAATAAAATCCGTGTTTCCCTTGCTAGTGAGATGTCTAGATACCGAGATTAATTAAGAAAACAAGCCTTTGTTCTTGAGTCGTTGTAGTATAAATGAAGTTTGTGAGTATCTTCTTCGAAAAACTCTCACGAGGGCTATAACTCGGTCCACTAGGGAATTCCTAGTGGTTCAAGGCCTTGTTGCATACTGGGTCAATGCAACCGCACTCTCTTAAAATGAGATTTAGCTTAGGACAACACATTTTTGGTCACTTATCATTTTAATGTCTCTTCTTTGCTTGAGGACAAGCAAAGTGCTTGTTTTGGGGTGGTGTGATAAGCACCCAAAACCGTAATATTAAACCCCGAGACATAGCATTTTGGTCGATTATGTATTTAATAATCATGTAATAATTATATTTTCGTACTTTTGCAGGTTTCCGCAATTAAAATGAATATAGTAATAAAACATGCATCAAAGTACAGGAATACGGGAATATTTGGAGTTTCCCACTCGACCCCGTGAAGCCGAAGTTTCCAAAATAACAGAACCAGTGCAGAACGGGCCCACATATGAAGAAGCAAGAAACTTCCAAAGCTCAAATCGGATAAATCTAGGTGCCGACGTTGGCTAGTGAAGCTGCCAAGTACAAGAATATGGGAATATTTGGAATTCCCGCTCAATCCCCGTACCCAACAAAGCCTGACTAGAGCCGAAGTTTCCAAAAGAACAGAACCAGTGCAGGACGGGCCCACATATAAAGAGGCAGGAAACTTCCGAAGCTCAAATCGGATAAATCTAGGTGCCGACGTTGGCTAGTGAAGTCGCTTTCATAGCGACACGGGCTTACGAACTCTAACTCAAGAGGACAAAAAATCGTAAAAACGCCAAAATCGGTAGCCACTAGACACACTAAGTGGACACACTCTGGGCCCGTAAGGCATGATGAGTCGAAGATAGGCGGTGGCAAATGATGGTTTCAAATTGATACCACCCGGCAAGAGAGAAGACGATATCAATTCAAAACCGTGGTTTGAATTGAAATCGGCTACAAGATCTAAACTTAAAACAAAGAAAAGGCGAAAAGATAAACATATCAAAACAAATGATTAAAGTTTTGAACAAATAAATCAGCTACCGGCCAAAAGCAAATTAAAATCATTCACGGATGGTCATCCTATGATGCCTATAAATATGAGGGGGTGGCCTTCATATATCTTCCTTCAGCATATTAATGCTTTAGCTACGCTTAGTTTATTTTCTTCTTCAGTACTTACATTTTGCCATTTTTATTTCAGCAGCTTAATACAGTAAGTTATTTTACCTTAATAACAGTCATTTCTTTTCTTGTTTAATTTCTGTCCTGCATTTATTTACTTAATGTATACAGCAAGTTTTATTATTCCTTCTATGATGATGAGCTAATCCCCCCCTCAGGGGGAGGGTTATGATGCTCGTGTGAAAATATGGATTGACTCGTTAATATTCTAGAATCACTACTTAGGAATTAGGCATAAAATTAACATCCGGTCCCAAAATGACCGAGATCTGCATACAAAGTTAGATCTTGATGCTCGGGGACAGCCGATCGCTGCGACTAAAATGTCTCGCCGGCGACTCTTTGGTGTCGATACGACTCTCAATTTGTCCAAATGATGTGAACTTGCGGCCAGAGAGCGAAATAATATACCAGAGATGAGGTATTATCGAAACTCCTTATGCTAGTGAAATGCGACCTAGATATGTGGGCATGCACTAGGGATCAAAACTCGACGTCGTCTCCGAAACGAGACGAACTAGAGATGTAGTGATTTAGTAATAAAAACTGTTAAAAAATGATTCTTGCATGAGCATGATTAACTCTCTCCCTGTTTTTCTACTTTTGTTTACCTACATATAATCGCCGTAGTAATTTACTTTATTTGCATTACCATTATTAAAAACCAACTAAAAAGAAATCTAAAAATCCTACTCACTAAAAGTTGTAATTCCAGTTGTGAACCTATCCGAGCCCTAAGGTTTGGGCGATCCCTTACTCGACCTATCCTACCAATCCCACGTGAGTAAGGTAACTTGACTAAAACGTACGACTATACGGACGTTGGACTTTGGACTTTGGACTTGGACTGTGGACCTCGGACTTTGGACTGTGGACCTCGGACTTAAGAAAATAAGTAACTGAAAACCAATAAACGTGTGTAAAGAGCGTTTTATCAGGTGGTATACTAGATAGAATTGTTTGTTGACGTTGTTGTGTAATTACGTTTGGTGTTTTTGTTCGACCAGACCTTAATCTCATACAAGGCTAAGACCAAACTTAGCTAAACACATCAACACTCCAAACAATTCTGATATACTTGTATAAACCTCTAACAGGAGATGCGAGGTGTGGAAGAAAGGAATACATGATTACGTCCTTGTTTCGCTTATAAATAGCGTCTTGTTTACGCGTGTTCAGTGTATATAACAAGTTAGAACACTGAAAAACTTGAAAAATCGAAGTTCGAATCAAAGATATGGAAATCGACAAATTCAGATAAGGGCGCGGGTCGCGCTCACTTTGGGCGCGGGTGCGCTCAACTTAAACTTCGAGTTACAGTGTTTTAAGGAGGGTCGCTTTTCGGTTTGAAGTGAATTGGTCGCGAACTTCCAAGAACTTGAGTGCGTGTCGCTCTCCTTTAGAGGCAGCTTGCGCTCCGCGGCAATTTTTTTATTTTGTCGAGGAAGTTTAATGCTGAAAAAGACAACCACAGTTAGAATCGAACAAGGGTGGGTGGGTGAAATGGGACTTTAAGAAGAGTATTTATACTACAAAAATAATGCGAAAGTGAAACTAAGATGGCAGCGGCGCCATTTGATAAAACATAAAAAAATAAAGTTTACCTACGAAATGAACGATGAAACTCACTACGTAAGTAAACTTAAACTTAATACGTGCCTATATTTATCAAAGTTTTCTACTCTCAATCTTATGAGATATAGTGGAGTAGATGATTCGTTCCACTCCTAGTCCTTCCGCATGCTGTGTTCTCTACGTATAAGTAAACTTAACTAAAGTCTAATGAGAGATTTACGAAATGGCAACTAGACTACGATGCAACTACCAACAAGATGCAACTAGTCGACTATTTAAACAACTATGGGAATACTGCGTCGATTCTATGATAAGGAGTTAGAGGGGGATTGATTCCGCCTTAGCTCAACTTAATCCACTAACGATGAATCGTCGTAATCCGAATTGAATCGCTGCTTCATGAGAACAATCCGGTTACTCCTAATCCCTAATTACACATGGCATTTCTACCAATTCATAACTAGCATGTGAACGATTACACCCATTCTCATGGTGAACTAATCATTTCTAGAGTGGAAAGGAAATTACGACGACTCTACGATAATCGGAATCAAGCTTTCATCAAGGCTTCTCAACCCCCTCTAATGGAGGTTTAGCCAAGAATGATTACGCAATCATTTCCGATTAAATTAAAACTAAACATACTATAAAGAATTGAAATTTACTTGTTTAAACTCAATTCAAAACTACTCATGCAATAATTGAATTTAACTAATAATGACAAACAATTGAATCTAAGAATTGAACTAAATAAGTAAATGGAAAATGAACTAGATTACCAAGAACACTATTTTATTAATATAATGAATAATAAAACAATTATTCAAATACTAAATTAATAATCTACTTGTTCTAAAGTAATTAAATATGAAACCAGATCTAAAACAAGATATGAAAACCTAATTAATTAACTAATTGAAATTCTCAAACTAATTAATGGAGGCTAACTAATCTAGGTCTAACTATCTACCCTATCTCCCATTAACAAAGAGTCAAGCTCTTGTTTTTATACTTTCAGATCCAAAAATCGTTCATGGGCTTGGAGCCATGTTTTGGGCCAGAGAATTAGGCCCAAAACCCAATTCTTTCAGTCCAAAAAGGCCTCTTCAGCTGCAGTTGGCTTCAACAGACGTTTTGTCCACTTCTGCTCCTCTGATTGGGTCAAGGCTTAAACCATTGGAAAGCTCTTTCCGATCCGGTCGTTTTGACATAAGGTAGGCCCAATTCCGAGGTCTGAGGCCAAAGATACGGCCTTCAGAAGTTCTGCTGACTTTGAGTGTTGTTTCTGCCCGCGTCGACTTTTCAGCTTTTGACCGGGCTTTAGAAAGGCTTTGTCTTCTTGAATCTTGGCCTTTAATCACGGAACTCCTTAGTAACCGACCTTTGCTCCTTTATCTCGCTAAAGTGGCACATTTCTGCACATAATGGACTTTGAAGCCCCGAATGCATAAAACACGAATCGTCGATATTAACTCTTAATTATTACTCACATAATTGGTCTAAAAGTATGACTATTATAGGGTTAAAACTACAGTTTTGGGCTCTTCTCAGTGGGCCATCTTTAAAGGGATGCATCCCAGGATGTAGTCCGGGAATTCCTTTTCTACTTTTCTAGATAACCATGCTTATACGTGTCACGCTGTATGGTGCTTAGCTTGTGTGAGGTTACATGTTACCTCGATGAGGTTTAGACGTGAGGAGTGAGAGTTTAGTCCACTCCTAGACTTGTGTCGATCCCGAAAGCGTCTCCGGCGATCGTTGAACGGTTGACCATCGTCGAAGTTAGGTGGCAGCCATATGGGGGTTAAGTGGTTCTGAGGGCCCACATGAGCCCTAAAAGCTTTAGGTTTTGTGTGTACGAACACAACAACGACATTTCAGCTCTCTGCCAGTAAAATCAGGAAAACAACGATGCATGGTTCACACTAGAGAGTACTTAACCGAGATATGTCTGGGACTGGGGCTGAGTACCAGTCGTACCCTCACCATTCTAATAGGATGCAGCGGCCATAATTGTTGTATGATGATTGTAAAAACTCTATTTTGAATATTAAATAAGCATGCCAAAATGATTTCTGCTAGTTAGTGATGTATTATATAGTCACGATATTTTCATATTATTATGGAAACCCTGCATGTTTTAAATGGTTGCTATAAATAGACTATTTATTGGTTATGTGCGTTTCTACTGGGCATAGTTGTTTTGCTCATCCTACATTAACATTTCAGACGAACCAGTTGCGGAGGAGACTATCCCTACCACTAGTGAAGATGGTTATGGGGATTTGGGTGGTTTTCCTTATGCTTGACGAGGGACAGAGTCAAGTTATTTTGTTGTATAAGGCGAATCTAGCTCATTTTGGTTGTATAGAGAGAGCTCAGTTCATTTTGATGTAATACCTGATACATTTGAGTGACGGTTACACTTAAACATTTTGTGGATATGTATATATACATCACTGTTGTATATGAAGTTAGTTTAATATAGATATGGTTGTTGGGAAGGATGTAGCATATGATTTCCAGGTTATGACAAGTTGTAAGTATACGAAACATTGATTAAACAAAGGAAACTCTACTGAAATTTCAATAGAATTGGAATAGTGACTGCCTCGAGATTCATCTCCACGTCCTCGAGATGTGTGATGGGTCTCGTGGCGTGACAAAAAAGTGCAAACATAGAAGGGCGCGACTACATCACATGGCCTAGTACATATTTTTTTTACGAAGTCGCACCTGATTGGCTTGGGATCATGATGTGGAAATAAAGAGAAACTAATATCTCACGAGTGAATGAGCAGAATATTAAGGGAAAAAAACAGTAAAATAAAGTAAGAGTCTCTCTCTTCTCTTCCACTGTTCTCCTTCGCCTAGACTTCTTAGGTACATCAAAATCTCCATTGATACCAATCTTGCTTTGTGTGTTGTAGAATCTGATGGCTTTCTCTTTCACTACTCTCTTTGTCATTTGTTTATTACTACCTATATCTCAAATTTCAAAAACTTCCCCCACACAACCCAAAATATCAATACCAACATCCCCACAGCCAAAAAGTTATTCACCCCCTAAACCATCAACACCATCTAGAACATCAGTTCCAACTTCCCCGAAACCAAAAACTTATTCACCTCCTAAATCATCACCGCCACCTAAATCATCACCACCACCTAAATCATCAATCCCAACATCCCCAGTAGTCCCAAAATCAGAAGTTGAAGGCGAATATTTCCAGAATATGAAGCCGTCTTCAACGAAGACTCCACCAGAATCTCCGAAGACCAGACCTTCTGCTCCCCCTCCCTCTCCATTGTCATTGCCACCATCTCAACTAAACCTTTTCCAGAACTTGAAAGCAAGACCGTTGTATTGGCTGAGAAGAAAAATGTTTTCCCTCGAGAAGAAAAGGAATGGAAGCACAATGAACTTTACTGTTTTTTCCCCTTAATATTCGGCTCATTCACTCGTGAGATATTAGTTTCTCTTTATTGCCATGCCATGATCCCAAGCCAATCAGGTGCGACTTAAAAAAAATTTTGTACTGGGCCATGTGTTGTAGTCGCGCCCAACATAGAATGCGGTCAATCAGTCACTTGAAAAGAATGTCCATAGAGGTTAATCTAAGACGTCTACGGTCAGATCTCATACATGGGTTGGGAAGGGCGCTAGGACTAGAAGTCTTTTTTTTTTTTTATAAACTAAACCACAATTTCATTCATGAACTTATCCCAAGATTACAACAAACTACTATCAAGCCGAAGAAAATTACATGAGTCAAAGCAAAACTAATGAACAAATAAACACATGCAAACAAACCCCAACTATATCACCTCCTCTCTGCCACCAGCAACCATGGAGTGGCTAGAAGTCTGAGGGAGGCAAAAACTGCAATATGATATTTTAGCCTAATGTGGCATTAGGTTGATCCTTGAACTAGTTTCAAACTTTCAATTGTTTGCGGAATCCGAGATTTGTCCAAATGTTTAATAATCAATTCCCATTCCATTGTAGCCCACCAATGATTAGGAACAATTGAATGCAATATAAACCACACCAGCGTGGATTAAACAATAAAAAATAGGGTTAACTAGTATTAACACCCCACTAGATGAGACAATTAGGATTGCCCCCAACTAGATGGGGAAATTAGGGTCTCCCCCCTAAGTACACAAAAAAAAATCAACTTGGGTTGACCGTTTTTTTTTCAGTACTTGGGGGGGTGGGTGGGGAGATCCTAATTTCCCCATCTAGTTGGGGGAAATCCTAATTGGCTCATCTAGTAGGGGGGTAATACTAGTTAAAAAACACAATGAATCTGCTAAGTGTATGTATTATTGATAAAACATAAAAATTGAATAGTCTTACCTACGTAATAAAGCGATGAACCCAAAACGCAAGTAAAACTAAACTATCTTATGTGCCTATATTTTATCAAAGATTCTACTCTCAATCCTATGAGATATAGTGGAGTAGAGTGATTCGTTCCACTCTTAGTCCCTCCGCATGCTGTGTTTTCTAAATATAAGTACTCTTACTTAAAGTCAATGAGAGATTTACGAACAAGGCAACTAGACTACGATGCAACTACCCACAAGATGCAACTAGTCGGTTATCAAAATAACTAAGGGAATGCTACGTTGATTCTAAGATAAGGAGTTAGAGGGGGATTGATTCCACCTTAACTTCGACTTAATCCTATTAACGGCGAATTTAATCGTCAGAATCGAATTAAACTGCTTCGCCGAACAATTGGTTCTTCCTAATCCCTAATTACACATGGCATTTCTACCAATTAATAACTAGCATGTGAACGATTAAACCCATTCTCATGGCGAACTAATTGTTTCTAGAGTGGAAAGGAAATTACGATGATTCTATGATAGTTGGAATCAAGCTTTCATCAAGGTTTCTCAACCCCCTCTAATGGAGGTTTAGTCGAGAATCATTACGCAATCATTTCCGATTAAATTTAAACTAAACATGATATAAAGAATTGAAATTTACTTAATTAAACAATAATGAAATCTAATTTAATGACTAAAATGCAATAAGGACAGGAATTGAAATTAGATCTAGAAATGGAAATGACAAAAATCGAAGTTGATAAAAAATACTACTTTATTGATCTAATCAAAATGAAGAACGAGATTCAAAGGTTTAATCTAATACAATAATTGAAATGGAACTAAACTTAATTAATCTATATGAAAAACTAGATCTAGAATCCATTCATGGAGGCTACTAATCTAATTCTAATCTAGGTCTAACTATCTACCATTAACTAACTACCATTAACAAAGAGCTAAGCTTTTGTTTTTATACATCCAGATCCAAAAATCGTGCATGGGCTTGGAGCCATGTTTTGGGCCAGAGAATCAGGCCCAAAACCCAATTCTTTCAATCTAAAAAGGCCTCTTCAGCTGCAGTTGGCTTCCACAGACTTTTCGTCCACTTCTGCTCCTCTGATTGGGTCAAGGCTTCAAGCATTGGAAAGCTCTTTCCGAGCTGGTCGTTTTGACATAAGGTAGGCCCCATTCCAAGGTCTGAGTCCAAAGATACGTCCTTCGGAAGTTCTGCTGACTTTGAGTGATGTTTCTGCCCGCGTTGACTTTGACTTTTCAGCTTGACCGGGCTTTAGAAAGGCTTTGTCTTCTTGAATCTTGGCCTTTAATCATAGAACTTCTTAGCAACCAACCATTGCTCCTTTATCTCGCTAAAGTGGCACATTTCTGCACATAATGGACTTTGCAACTGAAATGCATAAAACACGTGTCGCTAACTCTAACTCTTAATTATTACTCACATAATTGTCTAAAAGTATGTCCATTCTGGGTTAAAACTACAGTTTTGGGCTCTTATCAAACCACCCCAAACAGCATTTTTTGCTTGTCCTCAAGCAAAGATGAGAAATGAGAATAAGTGACCAAAAATAGAGTTCTAACTACTCTCGTTTACGAAGAGTCGCATTGCATTGACCATATCTGACAAGGCCTTAAACCACTAGGAATTCACTAGTAGACGAGTTATAGCCTCGTGAGAGTTTTCCAGTGAAGGTACTCACAAACTTCATCTATACTACAACGACTAAGAAATAAAACTATTGTTTCCTTATTCATGCTCCAAACTATCTATACATCTCACTAGCTATGAACAAGAATAACCAAGTACAAACCCTAAGCTAATATATGCATAATAATCAATCATCTACAATAAACATATATACAATGAGTAATACTATGAAATGTCTAGCAGGTCCGTTTAAAAACTTCGAATAAGCGTCCTTAAGTAGGTTCTCACAATAATAGTCAAGATACAACACTCACGATTTTTCCACTCGAGTTTATTTACTCCAAAGTCTTGTGATGGGCACACTTTACCTTACAATCTCAATGACAAACAAGGAAGCCGGAGTCGATCAAACACATCTGCCACTTACTATCACACTAACCTATTCCTAATTGAGCTAGAGGTCTTTATTAGGTGTTGCGGGGATTAGGAGATGGTTTAAGAAGGAAGGAAATGGATGTTCAAAAAGGACAAGTCTGAGATAATAGAGTCTTCATATTAGGTAACTTAGAGAAAACCTTGTTATTTTCCTTTTGCTTATATACCTTGTTTCCATCCTTAGCCAAATATTTTTTTCTTTTTCTTTTCTTTGGCTTTTGACTCCCTTTTATTCTATTTTTGGAGTTTTTATTTTATTTCTATTTTTATTTTTCTTTTCTTTGGATGGAAACTTCTTTTCTTTATTTTCTGAAGCAACTAACTATTTTTTTGTTTACACAAGTTTTTCTCTTCTTCTTTCTTCCTCATTCTATTCTCAGACTTATCTAAATTGGGTAGGTTGATTTTTTTTTTTTTTTTTTGTTTTGTTTTGTAATAGGGTAAAGGATTTGTGGGTTATGAAAGGCTAAAGAAAGGCTCAGAGGGGCGACTAGCGTAAAATAATTCATAGGTTTGAATTTCTGGCTATATCGATCCAAAAAGGGCCTAAATTCTCGCTTAGGATATGTCATAGTGATCAAGCAAGTGGACGTGTGATATCTCTATCCGGATTTTACTTCTCCCTTGTGTCATTTCTCAAATGTTTCGCCTCATATAAGGCTTTAGGCTATATTCTCCACAGGATTTGTAGAATAAGTACTCTAGCCTAGATTTCAGAAACTTACTGCTAACAATCATATATACTCATGTAATAATATTTATCGATAGATGCAAAGATTATTACCTACATATTAACCTAAGTTTCTAACAATTATTCTAATGCAAAAACTACGTGAGACTTCTAGATTGTTAAGAGCATAGAGAAGGAAAACAATACCAATATTCCTAAGTGTATAGCATAACTTATTTATTTATATTTTTGAAATTTTTGAAATTTTAACTAGAAACAAATGCATATTATACCTATCTATATCCTAACAGATGCCTTAATTACACGTGTTTCTATGCCCCCCCCCCCAAACAAAAGCATGCTTTGTCCTCAAAGCATTGTAAATAAAGAGGGTAGGAAAGATACCATTGAAACGTGTGAAATTCAGGAACATCTGCAAAACAAGGTTAGAACGTACTAATATAGGAAATAAAAACTGACACAACTCTATACGAGTTCTACCCATTATGGGGTTAACAAGAATGAAATTGTTTGGGACATAAGCAGACACTAACTAGAATGAAAACTTACCTCATCTCCCGCATTACTCATCCTCTTCTTCCATAAAGAAGTGAGGTTCCTTCGCGTCCTGCCATGCCATGATAATTTGCCAGGCTTCCCGCCATTTATCATCTATGATTGCTAACCTATTAAGAGCCACTTGGTCTGACGGGGTGTAGGGTGCAACCAGATGAGGTTGTATCCTCCACCCTTGCCAAGTCATTTACGCGGAAAGATCGAATAATACTATTGGTGGGTGCGTGCGATTAATCGGCCGTAATCCAATCCGTGAAGCGTGTACAAAAAGCGAGGAAGAAACATAGCATAATCGAGAAACTAGAACGGGCATAAGAAGGTACTTATGCCTCATGCTATGGGATCGGGCTAAACTAGACATCAAGGTTCGGGATAGGTCATGACACATACGTCCCGTGGCTAAAGCAAGGAAAACGCTGCAAGTGGCATCATTCACAGAAGAAAAACGCCATTCCCCCAAAATGTTTAGCATAATCCAAAACATAACAGTCCCTATGTTCATGGACAGGCTACCAAAGGCGACATTATATTCCCCTTGGTCCTCAATACGAAAAATGCCCGCCCATACGACTCATGCAAAAACTCGTAAGTGTAGACATACATATTATCGACCCAATAGCACCATGGGTCTTGTATTTTAGCGGGCATAGCCAGTCCAAGAACAAATGCTAGCAAGAACCTGGTAATTTCCATTGGTTCATTATCAATGTTGATGGAGAACACTTGTTCTCCATCTGGTCTTTCAAAGAAAATGCAGTTATCGTAAAAATAAGATGCTAGTGTTGGAGAGTAAAGTGCATCAGGGCTTACCATGAGCGGCTCCCAACCAACGTATGTGATCGCTTCGCGAAACCAAGCACCATAAGTAGTGCTTTGGAACAATTCTTCGAAAGACTGTTCCGGTATCAAAGTTGGAGATGTCATCTCAAAATTACGCTTTGGAAAAGCTGCGAATGATCCGGATACTACGCGCGAAAAATTGGAAATTTTCTGGTCCACGGAAGTCGGTGAAAAGCGCTTCGATAGAGGCGGCTCCTCAAGAAAATGAAATTCCAGTGTTTGGCGAATGGTCGCTCGCCAGAGTGGGCGGCCTCGACAAAAACTCAGAAAAAATATACAGAGCGCCGAAGTGCGCTCTCAGAAGCCTTGGCGCCAGCGGAGTTCTTTGAAACTTCGGAAAATGAGCGAAAACGAGGGAATCGCGGGAGTGAAAGGTGAGTGATGGAGTTTAGGTGTAGTGTGAGTTGTGAGGATAGATTGTATCAAGTTTATATAGGTTTAAAGTTGCTAAAATGGATCTGGAAGTTGCCAAAACTAATTACGGCAGTTTCCGGAAATCCTAAAATTTCCAAACCCGAAAACGGAAACAACTCATATCCTGGATTCTAATTCAAACCCAGTATCTTTTAGGTTTATTTTATGATAGAATGTACCTATTTAATCTAGATTTCATCCTACAATGATACTCAATCATATATATGCCTAAACAA
Source organism: Coptis chinensis (assembly GCF_015680905.1). Lineage (NCBI taxonomy): Eukaryota > Viridiplantae > Streptophyta > Magnoliopsida > Ranunculales > Ranunculaceae > Coptis > Coptis chinensis. Next base: position 62,121,498 of record NC_141464.1, on the reverse strand, counting down.
CCATATTTTCACCTTGACTCCGCAATAAATTCTAATACGAGGGTTATACAAAAATAATGCTTGAATTGATAAAACCACCCCCAAACAAGTTGGGAAGGTGGGATGAATATGAAATAACCACGCATACTGAAAATAACCCCTTATATTAAAATTTTCATTCGGAGTACATTACACTACAAAATTCAAATTACGGAAATAAACTTGCATTAAAATAAATAACAATACAAAAATTACGAATAAAACATAAAACATCAAACTATATTATCCCTAGCTACTCCGGAACTGGTGGTGGAGGGCACATGGTCCGGAGACTGCTCCTGAGCTCCTGAAGAGCCAACACCATTCGTCCTTCGGCGACGACGCTCGTGCCTGGATGGTGTGTCCTCAGAAGGAGAGTCTCCATGAGGTGGGAATCGAGTAAGCATCTCGTACCGGAACTGGCGCTGAGCTTCTAGCTCGGCCCTCATCAGTTCCCACCTCTCGTCCTCTCGCTGGGATTGGATCTCGAAGTTGTGATGCATCGTTGCCTGTCGAGTCCGGAGGTCTTCACAGATATAGTGTTAACGATGCCTCGATGGATCACAGCCATGCGTTACGATCATCCGGCAGATCTCCAAGGCATCCACGTCAAAACAAAGTCAAGTCCTCCTCATCCCGGAGGCATCCCCGATGTCCCCGGCCTCCTCGGCATTCTCAGCTCCTCCATCCTCTTCTTCTTCTTCTCTATCCTCAGCCAATCTCCAAACCCGTTGGACACACTCCTTATAGATCACGAGGGTTACGGTGGAGATCGATGTATGTCCGATCGATCGCGAGAGCTTTCTCAACTTGAGCATGATCTTTGTTATCAACACGGGGAGAGGGGCAACAGTCCTCCCTACCCCGATCATGCTCGATAAAAACTCTAAGATGCGAGAACTCATACTTCCGCTCCCGAGTATCCATAAGATGTGGAGGCAGTCGGGCCGATGTCGCCGACCTTCCCTTCCCCCGGGCGTTCCGACCAATCCATCCGGAGTCAGTAGCCCGGTGGTTGGTCCTAAGGGAAGCTTGTCGAACACAATCGCGATCTCGCATTGTAGTCCCCTTCAATAACTGTCTGTCTCGTGCATCAATGGCTCTACCCCATTATCTTTGGGACTCCTGCAGGTGACATCCACATGGATTCTAGGCGGAATGCCTAGAATCTCAGCCAACAACCCAGTCGTCACTTCCTTCCTCTTCTTCGCCACAACTACAAAAATCCTAGTCCCTTCCAACGCCCTCGTATCGTAGAACCGTCGAACTAAATCCTCGTGGTAATAGGCTTCCGATCGAAATACCACAAAGCTATTCCAGTCTCGGTGATCATTTCGATCATCATTAAGCGGTAGCGAAGTGGTCGGCGATAAAAACTTGCTACGGTAAAATTCGGCGTTGTTGAGCCATTGGAAGTTTGGAGTGTAGTGGGGGTTTAAATGTGATGTGGTGGTGGGATTTTAATAAACCGGTTGAAACAACCAGTGGTGGTGGTGAAGTGGTGGCGCGGCAGCACCAAAATTTTGAATTTTCAATGGTTTTTAGTGATGGAAATCGGTGGTGGTTGTGGTGAGTGGTGTTTGTAATCGATTTGGGTTGGGATTTGATTTGGGGCGTGGGTTAATTTTAGTTTCTTTTTATTTTGATTTTTTGTTTTGGTTTTGTTTTAAGCTTGACATTAATGGCGGAATGGAGGAAGAAGAAACGGACTGTTGGTGGAGGTAAGGGCGCGTGCGCGCTGTCCGTGGGCGCGGGTTGGGCGCGAGTTGGGCCCAAGCCCAAAATCGAAATTTGTGATTTTTTCCGATTTTTCGCGAAACTTCAAATCCCAATTGCCGCTTTGTTACCGGTCCGATTTTTACGAATGAGATATGGAAATGATCAGGAGAGAATTTCCAATCCAATGATCCATAAAACACTCCATTCCAACTGTGGATGACATATAAGATAGTGGAAAACGCCTCGAAGTGCGTGCATGACGTTCGTTATGCGAACAATAAAAATCCAAATTCATGGATTATGTCAACCCGAATCGTAATACAACAAAACGGCCTAAGCATTGTAATGGGACATAAATATTTAGTACGGAAACACGAACACCCCACCCCGAAACAAATTTTTACAACGAAGCTTAGAAAATTTGTTTTTAGTAGTGGGTCTTTTAAAGTCAGATTCCCGAGACTTCCTATATTACTATGTTTATCTTTAATATATCTATATTTATTTGTAATTTAAAAAGAAAACAATATACAAGAAAGACATAATTCACTCCATAGAGAAACATGACTCAAATATCCGAGAAAACATGCAAGAGTGGAAAACGTGAATTATGTCAAACGTGAACTTCGGATCCGGTACTTACAGCCACACACTCCATAGGGAGGGCCCGGTTACCTTAATGGTGCACTCACCAATATATGGAACTGAAAGGAAATGCACCAAACACAAAAGTTGAGTCGTTTATAGTCAAATACTCGAGACTTTATCTAAACATATGTATGAATATGCAGTTTATCATATATCAACAACCGAAATAGTTGTGGATCATTCCATAAATAAATATCACAGAAAACATATTCAAACACAATCAAGCACCAAGATTTCCTATGACGCAACCTAGTAAAATGAAAGTAAAGTCGGATAACCCTATTACGTAACCTAGCATGCACCTTCTTTTTCAATTTTGAATGAGTGGGTGTTCTAGTAAATACGTGTGGAAAAAAGAATGGTTGTGGAGAACATGGTGGATATGGATAAGTTATAGAAAGACAGCTTGTAAACAATGAGGATGTGGTTTTAGCACAAAACTCATTCATTGTGTGTGTAGGGACTGTCTCAAGTCTGAAAATGAAGGTGTCAAATGGGTTGTCCTTCTGAAGTATTTGTTTACTAGGTGGATTTAAAAAATTATGAAGCACAGAAGAAACAAATGGATCGAGTGCAAACTCGAGATTCCTTTGAAAGGGTGGAAGGAGGGGAGTCGAGGTGGATGTTGTGGAAAGTACTTCTTGATAGGGTGATTCATCACCTGCTCGAAGAAACTCATCAAATTGCTCATCTAGATTGGTCATATCCTCGTTACTATGATAGTTCTCTACATCTTTGAGAAAGTCATCTATTTCATCCTCATCCGTAATATGTGTATCGACTAGTGTAGGGATGGAAATGTTGGAGTCTGAAATTCCAAAGGAGAGAAATTTGGGCATATGATTATCAGAGAACGTGTTGTTGAAATAATCTCGAGCAAAGCTCTCGATCATGTTAACCTCTCCATCCATAGACGAATCGGGTAACTGTGTCTTTGTTTTAAAAACATTGACTTCAACAGTAAGATGGCCAAAAGACATGGACATTGAACCATCACGGCAATTAATGAGCACATTGGCGGTTGCGAAAAAGGGCCTTCTAAGATGATCGGAACGAGTCATTAGCGACTTAATTTCGTATCGAGGACTACAAAAATCAATGGGATAGTAAAAATCCTGAATTTTTACGGAACATTTTCGGCGACACCCTTAGGATACTTAATAGACCGATCGAGCTAATTGCAACGTCATTTTAGTGGGTTGCATCTCGTCTAGACCTATTTGTCTATACAAATAAAAGCGGGAGTAAGTTGACACTAGCCCCCAAGTCTAATAATGCCGTCGTCGTATAGGAATCTCTAAGGTGCATTGTCTGATGGGGCGACCGGGGTCCTTGTACTTAACAATTCCATTATGTTCAAATAGAGTTGGGAATTGTTCGTTAAAAAGCGTCTTTTGGTATATTGGTCTTACTGTAGTACCACAACTCCTTAAGAAACTTAGCATGGTGTGGTAGCTTTTTTATAGCTTCGAGGAAAGGAAGGTTTATAGTTAGATTCTTGAAAACATCCCTGATCTCCTCATAATTAGTATCCCTAGTTAACATGGCTAATTTTTGTGGAAACGGTGGTTTCTGTCTATATGTAGCAATGGTATCAGCTGGATGTTTAACCGTGGCTTTTTGTTTCTTAAGTTGTGTTATAACTGGGACCTCTACAGTGGTAGGCTCTTCAATTTCTATTTCGGTATCTAGTAATATAGTAGGTGTAGGGGCTACTGGTGGGGTAACTATAGGCATAGTTACTTTGTTATCAACCACTCTGCCAGAACGGAGAGTGGTGATAGCCTTTAGCTCACCTAGATCTTCATATTCATTACTAGTATTATTTGTTACCTCAAAGGCTGTATTTGTTGTTTTAGGATTTGGTATTGCGTTACCTGGAAACACACCTTTGGGTTGGGCTTTATCTTGAGCCAACCGTCAAGGTTAAATTATTACGGATTGTAGAAGCTGTTGGTTGGATTGAGCCATGGTTTAGTTTTTGGCTCACTTGTATGAAGGTATCAAGACGATCCGGTTGTGTGGGTGTAGTGTTCACGGGTGGTGTGACTGGAACTATTTCCCGTGAATTATTTATGGGTGGATTTTGATAGTTATTATTTACCGAAACGATACCTCTATTAGCATTATAATTATTATAACTACCTTGACTTTGTGCTTGACCTTGTCGAGGTTGCACTTGGTTGTTATAATTATTAAAATTTCCCTGACCCTGTCCTTGTCGTAATGGGCCTTGGTTAAAGTTGTGCGTAGGCCTAACATATTAATTATTGTACCCTTGAGGTGTGACGTTTTGGTTATTTCTCCAACCGAAGTTGGGATTTTGTCTCCAAGGGGCGTTAGGTTCACTATTAATGGAACAAGCCTGTTCATAGGCAATAGGACAGTGTGAATCTGGATGCTCAGGACTCCAACAGAAACTACATGGATTTGAATTTACATTCATGACGGGGATTGGCTTTTGTTGTTGTGAAATGGCCTCTACCTTTTTGTGAGGGGATTCATTAGAGTTTTAAGCTCGGGATCTGATTTAACCTCAAACATACTAGTAGCCTTAAGCGTGGAAGAAGAACTAGCGGAGCGGGAGTAATCGTCACTACCCCCCATTGTTATTTAAGCTTTTAGTTTGATCCTCTAAAAATTTATAAGCCTCCGAGGCTCCTTTGTTTAAGAAACTACCCCCATTTATTATGTCAAGGACTTCTTTATGGTGGTGTAGAAGTCCTTTGAAAAAGGCAACTAACTAACGTGTCTTTTCGCTAAGTTATGATGTGGACACTCTATCGGAGATCGGTGAACGATTCCAAGCCTCTGAAAATATTTCATGAGGATTTTGTCGAAAAAAATGAATCTTGGAAAGCATCTCATCCGTCTTTAGGGGTGGGTAAAAATGTTCCATAAACAGTTGAACAAGTTTAGCCCATGAGTCCACGAATTAGGCGTTTGGGCGCTTAACCAAGGCGCCCTTATCGGGCTAAGGTGAAAGGGAATACCCTTAATTTAATTTGTTCCGCACCAACCGTAGGATGGTGGAATGTTGTTAGGACTTGTTCAATCCTACGTGTCTGTGATAAGGTTTTTCATGGTCTAATCCATGAAAAAGCGGGTAACAAATTAAAAATTTTGAGGATTCGAAATCCCATTTGTCCCGCTAGAACGATGCAAGATTTAGGGCTATCGCTCAAGGCTTTATAAAAGTCAGAGATAGGAGTCTCTCTTTCTTCAGCCATAATATCAAGTGGTGTGTGTGAAATAGTTGCTAGAGGTGTAGTGGGTGGTATACTAGATAGAATTGTTTGTTGATGTTGTTGTGTATTTACATTCGGTGTTTTTGTTCGGCCAGACCTTAACCTCATACAAGGCTAAGACCAAATTTAGCTAAACACATCAACACGCCAAACAATTCTGATATACTAGTATAAACCTCTAACAGGAGATGTGAGGTTTGGAAGAAAGGAATACATGATTGCGTCCTTGCTTCGCTTATGAATAGCGTCTTGTTTACGCTTGTTCAGTGTATATAGCAGGTTAGAACACTGAAAAATATGAAAGAGCAAAGTTCGAAATCAAAACCGCCGAACCGAAAAATTTAACCGCGTAGCTGGCCTTTCAGGATGAAGGGCCTCGGGCCCGGTAATTTTCAAATTACGATGTTTTAAGCGCTGTCGCGGCCCACATGGGGGTCGTCTCTCTATGTCCGAGAGAGTTAGGGCGGTCGCTCAAGGAGGAGAGGCGGCCTTCGATTATAATTTTACCGGGAATTTTTCAACTCAAAATGGACGACCACGGTATGAATCAAACAAGGGTGGGTGGGTGAAATGGGACTTTAAGAACAGTACTAATACTACAAAACAATACGAAAGTGAATCTAAGATGGCAGCGGTGCCATTTGATAAAACATAAAAATTGAATAGTCTTACCTACGTAATAAAGCGATGAACCCAAAACGCAAGTAAAACTAAACTATCTTATGTGCCTATATTTTATCAAAGATTCTACTCTCAATCCTATGAGATATAGTGGAGTAGAGTGATTCGTTCCACTCTTAGTCCCTCCGCATGCTGTGTTTTCTAAATATAAGTACTCTTACTTAAAGTCAATGAGAGATTTACGAACAAGGCAACTAGACTACGATGCAACTACCCACAAGATGCAACTAGTCGGTTATCAAAATAACTAAGGGAATGCTACGTTGATTCTATGATAAGGAGTTAAAGGGGGATTGATTCCACCTTAACTCGACTTAATCTTATTAACGACGAATCGTCGTAATCCGAATTGAACTGCTTCGCAGAACAATTGGTTCTTCCTAATCCCTAATTACACATGGCATTTCTACCAATTAATAACTAGCATGTGAACGATTAAACCCATTCTCATGGCGAACTAATCGTTTCTAGAGTGGAAAGGAAATTACGATGATTCTACGATAGTTGGAATCAAGGTTTCTCAACCCCCTCTAATGGAGGTTTAGCCGAGAATCATTACGCAATCATTTCCGATTAAATTTAAACTAAACATGATATAAAGAATTGAAATTTACTTAATTAAACAATAATGAAATCTAATAATTTAATGACTAAAATGCAATAAGGACAGGAATTGAAATTAGATCTAGAAATGGAAATGACAAAAATTGAAGTTGATAAAAAATACTACTTTATTGATCTAATCAAAATGAAGAACGAGATTCAAAGGTTTAATCTAATACAATAATTGAAATGGAACTAAACTTAATTAATCTATATGAAAAACTAGATCTAGAATCCATTCATGGAGGCTACTAATCTAATTCTAATCTAGGTCTAACTATCTACCATTAACTAACTACCATTAACAAAGAGCTAAGCTTTTGTTTTTATACATCCAGATCCAAAAATCGTGCATGGGCTTGGAGCCATGCTTTGGGCCAGAGAATCAGGCCCAAAACCCAATTCTTTCAGTCCAAAAAGGCCTCTTCAGCTGCAGTTGGCTTCCACAGACTTTTTGTCCACTTCTGCTCCTCTGATTTGGTCAAGGCTTGGAGCATTGGAAAGCTCTTTCCGAGCCGGTCGTTTTGACATAAGGTAGGCCCCATTTCGAGGTCTGAGTCCAAAGATACGTCCTTCGGAAGTTCAGCTGACTTTGAGTCTTTGTTTACGCGCGTTGACTTTGACTTTTCAAATTGCTTGACGGGCTTTAGAAAGGCTTTGTCTTCTTGAATCTTGGCCTTTAATCATAGAACTTCTTAGCAACCAACCATTGCTCCTTTATCTCGCTAAAGTGGCACATTTCTGCACATAATGGACTTTGCAACCTGAAATGCATAAAAACACGTAATCAGTGCTAACTCTTAATTATTACTCACATAATTGGTCTAAAAGTATGTCTGTTACAGGGTTAAAACTACAGTTTTGGGCTCTTATCAATTATCTACTAAATTCGAAGTTTTCCATGGCAGGGAATGATTCACCTTTTCCATAAATCCATCTCTATACAGCCCAAATGCTAAAGTTGCGGTTCTTATGGTGTGGTACCGTATAAATGAAACTAGATGTGGTATTCCATGATTGTCTTGTATGGCAGTAAGAGTGCAAGAAGTATTCAGCTTTGACCAATCTTATATAGGGCTGTCAATGGATTAGTTTGGGTCATCGGATTCTGAAAAATCTGAACCCGAATCGATAAGAAAATTGGGAACCCAAAACCGAATCAAATCGAACCGATAATATTATATTTCATTCGAAACCGAACCGAACCGATAATATATATTACAAATTGAAACTGAACAGACCCAAATCGAAAACTATAAAATCAATTAAATTGATTAATTTCAGCCACACAATTGTTAAACATATACCAAATTAATCATAAATATTACTAAAATGTCATCTTATCGGTTCGATGGAGGGCAAATCCAAAACCAAACCAATATCTTATCGGTTCGGTTCGATTCGATTTTTGGTTGGTAGATTAAAGCAAACAACCAAATTACCAAAATCCAAACTATTTTTTATCGATTTAGTTCGGGTCGGTTATCGAAACCCATGGTACAAACTTTTGTTAATATTTTTTTGGCTGGCATGGTGATTTACAATATTTTGTAAAATCAAAGTCCCAAAATTATATTGAGTATTAAAAAACTTGACCACCACATGTGAAACCAATCTTAACATCTCAACTTGATATTGTAGAACCAGAGGATTCAATTCAATTCAATGTATATTTACTTGATTGAATTCTAAGATATTACAATTTGGTTTATATAGAGGTTACAACAAATAGAAACAAAACAGTCGGTGGCTTGAGAAACACGAGGCGCGGGTCGCTTGCTTACAGTTGAGTTGAATGGTCGCACTCAAGTTACTTGAACTTCGCTCACACTGAAGCAGTCGCTCCATTTGTACTTCATCTTAGCGCAGGTCGCGCTCTATACATGAAAACTAATATACAGCTTTCTACACTCCCCCTCACGTTGGTGCATAGATGTAATTCATGCCCAACTTGACAACTGAGCTGCCAAACACATTATGAGATACACCTTTGGTAAGAACATCAACTAATTGCTCCTCTGAGGTTACGAATGGAAAATGAATAACCTTCCTGTCAAGATTTTCTTTAATAAAATGACGATCAACCTCCACATGCTTTGTCCTATCATGCTGAACTGGATTATGTGCAATTTGAATGGCTTTTATTATCACAATGTAAATCCATAGGCTTTTTGAAGCTCGAAGCCCAATTCCTCCTCGTGAGAGTAAAATCCCCTTTTATACCTTCCTCTGTGAGAGTAAAATCCCTTTTTAGACCTTAAAATACCCCGAGAAAATACTTCAGGTTATGCGTCCTAGATCCTTCATTTCAAATTCCTTCGACAAATATTCGCAATTCATTTATTTCCTTCGGATCATCTCCTGTAACGATCATGTCATAAACATACACAATTAGAGCTGTAATCTTACCATCCTTGTGTTTGATAAAACAAGGTATGGTCAGAATTGCTCTGTTTGTACCCAAAAACTTTCATTGACTGTGTAAGTCTTCCAAACCAAGCTCTTGGAGACTGTTTCAGGCCATACAAAGCCTTCTTCAGTTTACACCCCTTCCTAACATCTTTGGGATAGTTTTTCACACTTGGAGACATATCGATGTATACGTCTTCCTCCAAGTTCCCATTCAGGAATGCATTCTTCACATCAAGCTGGTGCAAGGGCCAATCTTTATTTGCTACAAGTGAAATTAAAATCCGAACTGTATTGATTTTCCTACAAGTGCGAAAGTCTCCTCATAATCAATTCCATAATGTTGTGTGTATCCCTTAGTAACCAATCTCGCCTTATATCTATCAATAGTTCCATCTGCATTAAGCTTCATGGTAAACACCCAACGACATCCAACAGTCTTCATTCCAACAGGCATATCAAGTACCTCCCATGTTACATTCTTTTGAAGGGATTATAATTATTTATTCATTACTTTTTTCCATTTTGAATCTTTCAAAGCATCATGCACGTTACTAGGAATAGATACAGTAGACAATTGATTTATGACAAGTGCATGGGTTTCAGAAAGGCTATGGTTAGACATAGAGTTAGCTATAGGGTATTTAGCATTGGCTTTGATGTCTAGTTCATATTGTTTCTTAGGAACTCCCTTACTAGCTCTTTGTGATTGTCTAGGTTCAAGACTTTCTACCCGAACAGACTCATTAAAGGTTATAGGAGGTACCTGAGGTGGAGTATTCTGATCGAGATCTTCAGTTATTGATGTAGAATGGGAAATGTCATGTACTACAGTTTCAGATACATCTGGATCATGTGTTTCTGTCTCTATTGTTACAGGATCAATTTCTACTTCAGGAACTTCAAATCGTTCCTCCAAGTGTTCCAATTCTCCAAAGACATCTGATAAGAGCCCAAAACTGTAGTTTTAACCCCTTAATAATCATACTGTTAGACCAATTATGTGAATAATAAGTAAGAGTTAATACTGATTACGTGTTTTATGTATTTCGGGCTTCAAAGTCCATTATGTGCGAAATGTGCCACTTTTTAGCGAGATAAAGGAACAACATCGCCAGAACTTCGAATGCCATATCTTTGGACTCAGACCTCAGAATTGGGCCTACCTTATGTCAAAACGACCGGCTCGGAAAGAGCTTTCCAATGGTCCAAGCCTTGACCCAATCAGAGGAGCAGAAGTGGACGAAAAGTCTATTGAAGCGAACTGCAGCTGAAGAGGCCTTTTTGGACTGAAAGAATTGGGTTTTGGGCCTGATTCTCTGGCCCAAAACATGGCTCCAAGCCCATGCACGATTTTTGGATCTGGATGTATAAAAACAAAAGCTTCACTCTTTGTTAATGGTAGCTAGTTAGACCTAAATTAATATATAGAATTCTAGATCTGTTTTAATTAATTAATTAAGTTTTAGTTCCATTACAATTCTTGTTTTAGATTAAATTCTTGAATGATTGTTCTTGATTGATTAGATAAATAAAATAGTTATTATTCAATTTCGTTCTTGTCATTTCCATTCTAGATCTAATTTAAATTCTTGTTCTTATTCCATTCCAGTTGTAAATTAGATTCATTATTGTTTAATTAAGTAAATCTCAATTTCTTACATTATGTTTAGTTTAGATTCAATGGAAAATGTTAGGTTGATGACTCAAGGCTAAAACCTCCATTAGAGGGGTTGATGAAGCCTTGATGAAACTTAGTGGTTAGTATAGAATTGGTTGTAGAATCTATTCCACTCTAGAAGGTCGTGTTTAAGCCATGAGAATGGGTGGACGACCTCACATGCTAGTTAGTATCCGGTAGGAATGCCATGAACACTAGGGATTAGACTCGAAATTTTTCTTGCGTGAAAGCGTAAGAATCAAGATACGACAATCTATACTAGGTTATTAAGTTGAATTCGAGGTGGATTTAATTCCCCTCTATTTCTTTATCTAGAGCCAAACAATCGTATTTCCATAGCTTTCATAGATTAACTTTAGTTTATATTATATCTTGTTATTTAAATTAACGTCTTGTTAGCATAACATTTAAGTAAAAGCTCTCATTGACTTAGGACTGATTTCTTAGACTTAGAAGACAATCCATGCTAGGGAACTAGGAGTGGAGCGAACTTCCTACTCCACTTATTAGTGCAATTTGCATCGAGTAGAAGCTTTGATAATAGACTCATAAAAGTCGGTTTTTAGTTTACTTTACGGATTGAATTCATCGTTCATTTCTTAGTTAGGTAGACTATTCATTTTACTTTTATCAAATGGCACCGCTGCCATCTTAGTTACACTTTAGCATTGTTTTCATAGTAGAAGTAGTCATTTTTAAGTCCCATTAAACCCACCCACCCTTTGTTTGTTTCATCTTTGTGTTGCCCATTTCAAGCGACAAATTCCACGAGAAAATACCTGAGGCGCTTCCATACAGCGACCACCTAAAGTTCTTGGAATTTAAATCTACCAAAGCATGGCCCAAAGCGACCAGCCAAACACTGGAACTTCGACTTCACAATTGAAGCGACCATACCCCTATTTGGGCCGACCACCATTAAAAACATCAGTAATATGAAAATTACTTATTATCGCGGCGGCTGGCCCGTCATTAAAATTTTCGGATTTCCACGGTTTTGATTCAAACTTTGATCTTTCATATTTTTCAGTGTTCTAATCTCTTATATACATACGAACACGCATTCCTGAAAGACGCTATTCATAAAGCGAAGCAAGGACGCTATCGGGTATTCCTTTCTTCCATACCTCGCATTTCGGTTAGAGGTTTTCTACTAGTATATCGAAATTGTTTGGAGTGTTGCATGTTTAGTTAAAGCTCAACTTAGTCTTGCATGAGATTAAGGTCCAGTCGAACAAAAACAACAAAAACGTAATTACCGACAACAAACAAGTCTATCTAGTACACCACCCACGACACCTCTAACTACTATCACACACACCATACGACATAATGGTGAAGAGAGAGACTCCTCTCTTTTTAAAAAGCCTTGGCGATAGCCCTAAATCGTGCATCGTTCTAGCGGACCGGTGGGGGATTTTGAATCCCCAAACATATTTAATTTGTTACCCGTTTTTCATGGGTTAGACCATGAAAAACCTTATCAAAGACATCGTAGGATTGAACAAGTCCTTACAACATTCCATCATCCTACGGTAGGTCTGGCGAACAAATTAAACTAAGGGTATTCCCTTTCACATTAGCCGATAAAGCGGCGTCTTGGTTAACGCCCAAAGCCTAATTGCAATGGACTCGTGGGCTAAACTTGTTCATTTGTTTATGGAACATTTTTACCCACCCCTAAAGACGGATGAAATGCTTTCCAAGATTCATTTTTTTTCCAGAATCCTCATGAATCATTTTCGAGGCATGGAATCGTTTCACCGATCTCCCTTATAGAGTGTCCACATCATAACAGCTAAAGACCGTTAGTTCGCGCCTTTTCAAAGGTCTTCTACACCACCATAAAGAAGTCCTTGACATAATGAATGGGGTAGTTTCTAAAGTAAAGGAGCCTCCTGAGGCTTACAAATTTTAGAAGACCAAACTAAACGGAATAATAATTGGGGGTAGTGATGATATCCCCCACTCAATAGTTCTTCTTCAATGATAAAGGGCGCCGGTATGTTTGAGGGCGAAAACCGATCCGAACTTAAAAATTTAATCGAATCTCTAACTAAAAAGTAGAGACTATTTACGCTCAACAAAAGCCTATCCCCGTCATGAATGTAAACTCCAACCCATGTAATTTACGTTTGAGTCGAGGAGCACCACGGCGATTATTGTCCTCTAGCTTATGAACAACAACCACGAGCGGGGATAATGTTTACTCTATTAATAACTATCCTATTCCTAATTTGGAATGACATCCCAACTTCAGTTGGAGAAATAATCAACAAGTAACACCTCGAATTACAATAATCAAAGCGTTAGGCAAACAAACAATTATAACCAAGCTCCACCTAGGCAAGGACAAGGTCAAGGGAAATTATAATAATTATAACAACCAAAGCGCTGACCACGACAAAGGTCAAGCACAAGGTCGAATAATTATAATAATTATAATACCAATAGAGGTATCGTTAGGTTAATAATAATAACTATCACAACCCACCCATAAATAATCAACGAGAGATAGTTCCAATCCACACCACCCGTGACTACTACACCTATACAACCGGATCGTGCTCGGCGCCTTTATACAAGTTACCCAACAACTTTTCCAGGACAATGACTTCAATCAAACCAACAGATTTTACAATCCATAAATCGGGGCATACAACGGTTAGCCCCAAAGAAAAGAACCGAAAGGCGTGTTTCGGGACAAAGCAATACCAAACCCTAAAACAAAGAACCGGCGACCTTTGAGGTAAACGGTAATTCTTGTCACGGAAACTACAATCGTAAGTGACCTAAATGCCATCACCACTCTCCGTTACGGAAGAGTGGTTGATAACAAAAGTAACTTCGCTATAGTTACCCCATCGATTACTCCTACACCGGATATCGAACTAGATACCGCAATAGAAGAAACCGAGGAGCCTACCACGGTAGAGGTACCGGTTAAATCCAACCAAAAAAACCCGAAAGCCAAGGTTACCACGACAAAGTAGAGCCATATCACGAAATATAGAAGCCCGAAACCACCGTTCCTCAAAAATTAGCCATGCTAACCGGGGATACAAACTTTGAGGAAATTAGGAACGTTTTCAAGAATCTAACGATAAACCTTCCTTTTCTCGAAGCTATTAAAAGCTACCTAACCACTAAGTTTCTTAAAGAGTTGTGTACTACTAGGCGAAGACCAATATACCTAAAGGCGCTTTTAAGTGAGCGGTTCCCACTTTATCCGAAAATAATGGAATTGTTAAAATACAAGGACCACGGTCGCCCCATTGTAAAATGCACCTTAGGAGATTCCCACCGCGGCGACGCGCCTTATTAGACACGGGAGGTGAGTGTTAACTTACTCCCGTATTACTTGTATAAACAAATAGGTCTACGAAATGCAACCTACAAAAATAACATTGCAATTAGCGGACGGTCCAATTAAGTATCCTAAAGGTGTAGTGGAAAACGCGTGCTTGTTAAGGTTCAGGATTTCTACTATCCTGGCTGATTTTTGTTATCCTCGATCTGAAGTAAGCTAATGACTGTCTGCCGATCATTTTAGGGGCCCGCCGCTTCTTGGCAACCGCCAATGCGGCTTATAAATTGTCGCGATGGAAAGATGTCCTTATCTTTTGGCCATCTTTTTCTCGAGGTAAATGTTTTAAAATGATGAAACAGTTTACCCGATTCATCGTAGATGGGGAGGTTAGCATGATCGAGAGTTTAGCTCAAGATTATTTTAACAACCGTTTCCTGAAAACAATATGTACAAATTCCTTTCTTTTGGAACTTGATTTTATAAATGACTCTACTTAGAGGAAGTCAACACCATCACCGAGTCCACACCAATTGTGACCCGTCGGTTGCTCCATATCTCGATTCACGAAGACTTGCTACCTAAGCAAGTCTTCATTCTATGAATAAGGACACTTATGAAACATCAATGGACATTCCGTCCACACGGTGCTTAAACCTCTTCCCCTGAATTAAAATATATTCAACTTGATCCGGATGGTAGTCACCGATAATTATATCTTCTCTGTTAACTAAGGATGAAGAGACATGTTTAATAAGGGTGATTAGGGAACATCGGTCTGCGATTGGTTGGTCCCTAGCCGACATTAAGGGAATTGACCCTAATGTTTGCACTCATCGTATCCATTTGGAGGATAACGCGAAGACTTCTCGCCCGAACCTCAGCGCCGCTTGAACCCCGCCATGAAAGAGGTGGTTAGGGAAGAAGTCTTATGATTACTTTCGATCGCGGGTATTATATACCCAATCTCCGATAGCGAATGGGTAAGTCCCATTCATGTAGTTCCTAAGAAATCGGGAGTTACCATGGTGCGTAGCGGGAAGAAGGGTGACTATGTTGTCACTCGAGGTCTATGAAATGGAGAATCGTATTGATTCTGAGGCGTTTAAATGCTATGACACGAAGGATCACTTTCCTTTACCATTTATAGATCGGATGCTTTAGAGCGTCCTAGCTGGTCATGCCTTTTATTGTTTTACGGATGGCTACTCAAGGCTATTTTCAGATTATTATTGATATTGATGACCAAGAAAAGACAACGCTTCACATGTCCGCCGGAACATATGCCTATAAAATCGAATGCCTTTTGGCCTTTGTAATGCCCCCAGTACCTTCCAAATGATGTATGCTTCATATATTTAGTGACATGGTAGAAGCTTTATGGAAGTGTTCATGGATGATTTTTCTATCTATGGAGACTCCTTTCTACGAATGTTTGTCTAACTTTCTAAAGGTCTTGACGGTGTGAAGAAAGAGCCTCGTTTTAAATTGGGAAAAGTGTCATTTCATTGTCAAAAGGGCATAGTACTAGGTCATATTGTATCTAGTGATGGCATCGAAGTAGATAAAGCCAAACTAGATAAGATAGCGACCTACCTAAACCCACGGACTGTCCGGTGAGATTAGAGAACCTTTCTAGGCCATGCAGGTTTTATAGGCGTTTCATTAAAGATTTTTTTCCGAAATAGCTAGGCCTTTAACTAACCTTTGCTTTTGAAGGATGCAATCTTTGATTTTAATTTTAAATCAGAAACAGGCTTTTGAAACCTTAAAGCCGCCCTAACCTTGCACCTATTATCACAGCCTCCGATTGGTCTAAACCTTTTCGAACTCATGTGTGATGCTAGTGACTATCGCGGTTAGTGCTTTCTTGGGACGAAAACTAGATAATAAGTCCACTGTTATTTATTATGCTAGTAAAACATTAAACGATGCTCAACGGAATTATACAACTCTTGAAAAAAATTTTTAGGCATCATTTATGCTTTAGATAAATTTCGTCCTTATTTGGTTGGTTCTAAAAACTTTAGTTTACACGACCATCGCAGCCATAGGTACCTTCTTGCAAAGAAGGATGCTAGCGAGAGATTAATCCGATGGATTCTTCTCTATGCAGAGTTCACATTAGAAATAAAGGACAAAAGAGGTCAGCGTGGTTGCCGACCACTTATCTAGACTTACAAATGGCGATAGTAGTGATTACGAGTCCATACCGGATTCTTTCCGATGAGCATCGTATGCTATTTTTTCATCACCATGGTATCGCGGACATAAATATAAATTATTTAGCGGCTGATGTTATGCCTTATAATTGGACAAGAAATGAGCGTAAGAAGTTCTTGGCGAGTCAAGTTATATATACTTGGGATGAGCCCTACCTTTTTAAGTTGTTGTGCGGATCAGTTATTCGTCGTTGCATTCCCGGTGGGAATATAATGAAGTTCTATCGTTACGCCATGACAAAGAGTGTGGTGGCCACTTTAGTGGAATAAAACAGCCGCTAAAGTTCTTCAATGTGGATTTTATTGGCCTACCCTTTTAAGGATGCCCGAAGTGCATTGCAAGGCGTGTATTCGTTGCCAACAACTTGGGGCGAATCCGCGGCGTAATATGATGCCATTAAACCCAATCTTGATAGTAGAAATTTTTGATGTTTGGGGTATTGATTTCATGGGCCCTTTCCCTGTTTCCACGGTTATATTTATATTCTAGTTTGCCGTGGACTCGTGTCTAAATGGATAGAGGCCCTAGCTTGCCGTAGCAATGACCATAAGACCGTGGTATTTTTATTAAAGAATATATTTTAAATCGGTTTGGCATTCCTAAAGCCATCATTAGTGATGGTGGAACACATTTTTAAAACGAGTTGTTGCATCCCTAGTGAAAAAGTATGGAGTTACACACAAAGTAGCAACTCCTTATCATCCACAAACTAGCGGACAAGTAGAAGTTTCTAATAGAAATCAAAAAGATTTTAGAAACAATAGTAAACCCCGATAGGAAAGATCGGGTCGGCGTCTATCGGATGCCTTATGGGCATATAGAATCTGCTTTCAAAACTCCTATAGGTATGTCTCCCTTTAGACTTGTATTTGGGGAAACCATGTCATTTGCCCGTTGAATTAGAGCACCGTGCTCGTGGGCTATAAAAGCCTTAACTACAATATTGATGAGGCGTGGTGTCAAACGCAAGTTACAATTAAATGAGCTTGAAGAAATCCGTGGCGATTCTTACGATCTCGCGAAGGATTATAAAGCTAACATGAAACGTGTTCATGATAAGCATATCTTCTTAGCGCAAAGAGTTTGTGGTCGGACAAAAGGTTTTGCTTTACAACTCCGTCTACATATTTTCCGAGGAAACTAAAACCCGTTGGTGCGGTCCTTTTAAGTTCTTGAAGTCACCCCTTACGGGGCAATTACCTTGGTAAATCCCGGGACAACGTGCCTTTCAAGTTAACGGTCAATTAAAACATTTTCACGAACCCGTCACGATGTATGGGAAGTCCTTTTACGGACCCTATATATGAGGAATGACCCTTGTCATTGGTGTACTTCCTTTCACTTCCATTTAATGGTAAGTGCACCATTAAAATGGCAAGGGCCTCCCATGGAGTGTGTGGTGTAAGTACCGGATCCTAAGTCCACGGTTCACATAGTTCCACGCGTTTCCACTCTTGCATGTTTTTCTGATTTTTTGAGTCATGTTTCTCTATGGAGTGAATTATGTATTTATTGTTTTTCGTGTTTCTTATAATAAACAAATAAAAATAAAATAAAAATTCTTAAAAATCATAAACATAGCAATCCAACAAGTCTTGAGAATCGACTTTAAACGACCCGTTGTAAACAAATTTTGTGTTTAAAAATTTGTTTGGGGTCTTCAGCGTCGATCCTTGCATCCGGATTGCTTTCGAACCTTCCTTTTGCGTTGCTTAGGTCCATTAGTATAGTTCATTGGGGTTGGCGTCATCTAATTTAGTGTTCATTTGTTAAGCATAACTTACGTCGCCCCGCGCTTCGAGGCGTTTTCCACTATCTTATATGTCACCCACGGTCGGAATAGAGTAGTTTATGGATCATTGGATTGGAAATTCTCTCCTGATCATTTCCATATCTCATTCATTAAAATCGGACCGATAACGAAGCGGAAATTTAGTTTGAAGTTCTTGTAATGAAATCGGCGAAAGTCGAAAAATCGAATTGGGCTTTGGGCCAACTTCGCTCACCTCCAGCGCCTGCCTCCTTTCCAAAACCCAATCGCGAATCATCTTCTCCAACCGCTTGTCACAAATTTAAATGCAAACCCTAGCAAAATAAAATAAAAAATAAAATTAAAAATAGAATACATCAAAATAGAAAGACCACCCAAAATTTGTGAAACACCAACACAATCTCCAACCGTTTCCACCAAGAAAACACCCACCAATTCAAGTTTTCAAACCCTCGCCACCGTAACCACCACGCCACCACCATTGTTTCATTGTTTTTTTTCAAACTTCGCCTCCCCACAGGCTACAAAACCATTAGTTATCTAAGAAACTTCAATGGCGCTTCTGACGAAGAATGTTGCGAACGCAGCGTTTGAGGCCGACCATTTTAGCACCATTTCTGGCCTTGATATGATTAAGAGGGATTGGAAATGTATTATGGTATTCGGCCGATGAGTTCTATCACTATGATTTGGTAGAACAGTTTTATAAAGAAACGAGAATTGGAGGGAAATAGGATTTTCATTAGGATAGCGGGAGCGAGGAGGAAATGCCAGAAGGCGATTGTTGGCCGGAGCTATTAGGAATCAACCAGAAACCAACCTAATACGACCATTCATGAATCGGTAATCTTTGCAGTTCTGTTTGATGAAAGATCTGGTCATAGAGGGTGAATACAATCGATATCTCATTCGCGTTAAGCGGGCGGCGACCGCGACCAATCAACCGGGGCTGTAGCTCGGTGGATTGGTAAGGCGATCCTCGGAAAGACAAAGTCGGCGACATCGGACTTGATTCCGCACGTTCTCTGGATTTTGCAAACGAATGAGTGTAACTTCGCATCCTCGATGTAATTTTGAATGTGATTAGAGGAGTGGGAAAAAAGCATGTAAACCTCTTCCCCGACATTGATCACTAAGATTATGCTCTCATTTAGAGCATGCGCTAAATCTGCTCCTATTAAAGATCAAATTGCATTCTAATGCAAGTATTTATAAGGAATGCATCCAAGAGACTTGGCGTTGTCTGCAGAGAAATAAAGTTGAGTCGAATAATGAAGGCGAAGATATGACATGGTTGGTTGAGGATAATTTCGATAGTCGAACTTCTAATTTAGAGCGAATAATAATCTTCCAACCGGTTTCGCGATGCGGTTATCGTATCTGTGAAGATATCCGACATAGACAAATTGTAATTCAAATAAGCAAAACAAACTTTCAGGCGAGTTGAAATGCTCGAAAAGTCGGGAAGATATCTTGTCTAACTTGGAGATTATCCACCAAAATCACCAAGCCCGATTATCGCGATGACTCAAAGGAGATGGAAGCGCATTGTTCGGGATAGAGATGCTCGGCGCATGCCACTTTCGTGGATGAGTCATCTCGGCTGAAATCGAGAGGCATGGCGTCGTCGACCGGCCGGATGGCTCAAAGCCATTCTTCACCACGAGAACCCGATCTCCATCGGGGGACCATCTTCTTCACACGCCTAGGTGTTCACCATCGATCGTGTCCTCAATTATTTCATTGTTTTCATTGTTTTGTTAGTGGAATTTTATTTCAAGAGTTAGATTTAAATATTAAGTTGTTTGTTTTAGATTGCTTGGATTTCATATTATTTTAATATAATTTATTTTGATCATCTTTTCGTAAGGATGTCTTGGAGTCAAAGTTGAAAATTAGGCCGATATCGGCATATCTATGATTTTTGTAGTGGTAGCATGATATGTAGGAGAGTTTAGAAGTTACTATTCTAAACCAAGTTTAAAAAGATACCAGGGTTGTTAGGAAATCAAAACTATGGTTAGTTTCCGTTTTGGGTTTGGCGATTTTTT
Organism: Coptis chinensis; assembly: GCF_015680905.1. Taxonomy (NCBI): domain Eukaryota; kingdom Viridiplantae; phylum Streptophyta; class Magnoliopsida; order Ranunculales; family Ranunculaceae; genus Coptis; species Coptis chinensis. The sequence continues at coordinate 62,101,139 of NC_141464.1, read as the reverse complement.
CTATTTCGGAAAATGCCTTAAAACAATTTGGCACTTGCCGGGTCGTTTTGGAAAACCCGGAACCCTATTTAAACTTCCATCATTCTACACTCACAACCCACACTACACCCCCACAATCATCTCACCTTTTCTCCAAGCTTTTTTCAGCTTGTTTTTCTTGTAAACACCGTTTTACGCACTTCTTTACGCAGCTATCGGTAAAAAAGCGCCCTGCGCTATATACACTTCCATAAATTTTTGTGTCGAGCGCGCCAAGCAGAGGCCACTTCGCCCTAAAACACTGTGAATCGAAAAATCTCGATCAGCCTGGCTAAGCGGCGACTCGCCTAAAAACATCAGAATCGAAAAATCTCGGGCGCCAAGCAAAGCGAAGCAACCCGCTCTCTAACACTGTAATTCAAAACCTAAGAGCACTCGCGCCTATCTGAAGCGCCGCTCCCCTTCCCGAAGTAAGCGTGAAATTCGATTTTCTCTGAGGTTTCTTCCAAGTTTTTTCGTAGCAGTTGTTCTCTCGTGAGTAGTTTTGAGATGACACCTCCTATAGTGATTCCTGAAACGATCGTTTTGAAGACTTGATGGGAACCGATACCTATGGACATCGTTCGCCGACCGGATCGTCAAGGTTAGGATGGCGGCATCTTCCGGTGAGTGATGACGATTCTTTTCACCTAAGCTAACCTGAATTCTTCTATAATAATATTACTTTTTTTTGTACCCGAAGGAGAACAACAATTTTTCCCTTGCTATTGATGGCGCGACTATGAAATTGATAAGCAATTGATAGCTTTGGTTTTGGGGGTTGCCATTACGACCTATGCACACGTGGGGATATATGATGGATAACTCATACCTATATGAATATGTCTATTTCCATGAGTATTATGGGGAGGGGTGTTTCAGATCATGGACCAAGACCAATATAACATCGCCTCGAGTAGCCTATCGCCAATGTAGGCACAACCATGTTGTTCATCATGATGAAACATTCTAGAACGGTTTATTTACGCCAATAATATCGGCCGGTGACGTTTTCCTTAGCTTTAGGCGACGGGCGTCGTCGGTATGACATTCCCCGAGTTTTAGTTGCTACTACTCGAGCGGGAGGCCATACCTTGAGCATAAGTACCTTCTTATGCCTCGCCTTGGTTTGCCGCGTTATCTTGGCGCTTACTACCCATATTCTCAGAAATACCTGACACGATTGGGAAAAGGGTGAAATCATGAGACCCACCAATCGCAGTGGTAAGATCATTCCGAGCCATGACTTGGCTTCGGGGATGGCGATGCAACCTCCCATTTGGTTGCCCCCTACACCCCATCGAATAACACTAGAGAGGTTAGCACTAGTTGATGATACACTCCGGAAGGCGTGGCAAGTTGTTATGGCATGGCGGATCGCGAAAGAACCTCATATAGAAGAGGAGGATGGCGAGTAAATGCTTTGGGGTGAAGTAAGTTTTTTAGTTAAGTTAAGTAATCCGCTTATGTCCCAAGCAATTTAATTCATTTAACCCCATAATGGGTGGAACTCTTATAGAAGTTTCGTCGATTTTTTTTTATTACTATATTTGTATGTTTTAACTTTGTTTTGCGGATGTTCACAATTTCCACGCTGACGAATGGTATTTTTCCTACCCTCTTTATTTAAATGCTTTGAGGACAAAGCATGCTTCTTGTTTTGGGCATAGAAACACGTGTAATTAAGACATCTGATAGGATATAGATATGTATAATATGCACTTGTTTTCTAGTTAAAATTTCAAAAATTCAAAAATATAAATAAAAAGTATGTTATACACTTAGGAATATTGGTATTGTTTTCTTTTCTATGCTCTTAACAATTTAGAAGTCTCACATACTTTTTTTGCATCGGAATAATTGTTAGAAACTTAGGTTAATATGTAGGTAATAATCTTTGCATCTATCTATAAATTTATTACATGAGTATCTATGATTGTTAGCAAGAAGTTTCGAAATCTAGGCTAGAGTACTTATTCTACAAATCCCCGTGAGAATATAGCCTAAAGCCTTATATGAGCGAAACATTTGAGAAAATGACACGAGGAGAAGTAAAATCCGGATAGAGAAATCACACGCCCACTTGCTTGATCACTATGCCATATCCTAAAAAGCGAGAATTTAGGCCCTTTTTGGATCGATATAGCCAGAAATTCAAACCTATGAATTATTTTCCGCTAATTAAGCCCCTGAAGCCTTTTCTTTAGCCTTCCATAAACCACAATTCCTTTACCTCGTTACAAAAACAAAAAACAAAATAAAAGAGAAAACCTGTAAACAAAAAAATTAGTTAGTTGCTTGAAATAAAAGAAAAAGAAGTTCCATCCAAAGAAAAATAAATAAATAAATAAATAATAAAATAAATAATAAAAATAAAAATAAATCAAAACTCCAAAAAATAGAATAAAGGGAGTCAAAAGCCAAAGAAAAAGAAAAGAAAAATATGGCTAAGGATGGAAACAAAGTGTAGAAGCAAAAGTAAATAACAAGGTTTCTCTAGTTACATAATATGAAGACTCCTATTATCTCGGGACTTGTCCTTTTGAATATCCACTTCCTTCCTTCTTAAACCATCTCCTATCCCATGACACCCAATAAAGACCTCTAGCTCAATTAGGAATAGGTTAGTGTGATGTTAAGTGGCAGATGTGTTTTGATCGACTCAGAACTTTCCTTGTTGTCGTTGAGATTGTAAGGTAAAGTGCCCACTTCACACTGCTGGGCAAATGTAAACTTGAGTGGAAAAAACAGTGGTTTTGTCTTGACATTTATGTGAGGACCTACTTAAGGACGCTATTCCAGTTTTCAAGAACGGACTGCGCTATTACATTTCATAGTATTACTCATTGTTATATGTTTATTTTAGATGATTGATTATTATGCATATATTAGCTTAGAGTTCTGACTGGGTTATTCTTATGTATTTGCTAGTGACACTGCCTCTTTTTGTGTATGTAAATGGTATAGTCGTTGAACAAAAGAGAAGCGTATCAAAACCTAATTATCCCTCAATGAGTAAAGGATGAGTAGGGTATCATTCCACTTTTAAGTGTATGTTTATATGAAGGACAGGACTGGAAAGGGGGTTTGAGGGATTAAAAACTATAATTGTAGAGATTTTAGATTCTAATGCTAAACTAAACTAAACTAACTAAACTTAAACTAAACTAAACTAAACTAACTAACTAAACTTATACTAAAACTAAGAATTGGAAATAGGAGAGAATATGAGAGAGATAGATTCAAGAGATTCAAATCCACCAATGCGCTTTTGATTCAACGACCTTTTGCTTTATGTTGTTCTCCAAGTAGATCTTCACAATCCCAATCGAGCCGAAAGTCTTAGATGCCTTTTGGGTGAAACATCTAAACAATTAACTCCTACCAAGGTTGTTCCTATGTTCATGTTACTAGTATCTTTTTCCTTTTATGTGAGCTTGGGCAGCTATTCAATGAATCACCATCTAAGGCAAACACAAGGAATACTTCCTTACTCTAAAACATTACAATAATTAGAAGAAAAGTAGAGAATAATAGTATAATATTCAATTACAATAAATAAACTACTATTCTAGCATTATATCCAATTGCAATAAATAAAAGCATATTATTAGCAAATATTCAATTGCAATAAATAAAACCCTAAACTAGCATGATATTCAATTGTAATAAATAAAACTCCTTAATCTATACTTCCATCCCTGGTGTGGGCAATGGAACTAATAACTAAAAACATAAAGAACTAACCTGATTGAAGAACACTATAAACCAAGAATCATTAAACCTTAAAGCTTGGCCGTCATCTCCTCCTCAAGGAGAAGATTAGCCTTCCATAAAAAGGAAGAACTAAGAACCAGAAAAGAAGAAGAGTTGAAGAACAAGACTAGAAAGACTAACTTATTAAGACTCGGCTAGTTAAAACCGATCTTTTTATTATTAATCTCTCTCAAGTTCCGAGACAAGAATATAAGTGAATTGGCCAATTACATGAGGCAATTTAGGTCCTCTATTTTATAGGGTTACAATGAGTTCTAGAAGCATTCCAAACCGTCATTTATTTTTCCCTAATACAAAATAGACTTCTTTTGAGTCCAACTTCATGTCCAAAACCGAGAAGGAATTGGCTACAAGTGTCGATCATGCCGATTGCGGACTCATTATCCATGCGTCTCGACTAAGCAATGCGCCCGACGCCGATCTTACGCTCCCGGATTCATTCAATGTGCGACGCTGATCCATGTCCTTGACGTAAAGCCGCATTTTCTCTTTTTGCTTTATCCTTCTATCCTCTTTATGGCTTTGGTCCAAGCAATAATCCTTTGGCCTCGGGGCTTCCAAATAGACTTTTTAATATAGGTCCAAGTCGCATCTTTAACAGCTCCAATTCCTTGGCCTTCCATGATTGTCCACGGCCTCCCATGTGATCGCTTAATACTCACTGCTTCGTTTTACCCTATTTTCTAATATTCTATAAAACTCTCTTTTACCTCCGGTAATCTAAATCTGAAAAAGATGGGGAGACTGCATAAGAACGAAGCACAAAGACGCAAAAGCAAGAGGTGGTGGAAGAAGAACAAGGGCCCTTTAAGCTATGGCCAATCAAGAGGCCAAGGGTCTCCACTTCTACAATATGCCTACACCTGCGTTCAATGAATTTGCATTTTTCATCTATTCTTTGATGTTGTTCAGATATGAAAAAAAAATAAGATGTCACGCAGAACTTGTTGGATTTTATATAGTTTGATGTTGATTTTATATGTTACGCTTTTAGTTCTCGAGAATGAAAATATAGTTTTACATAGTAACTTTGGGGATGAAATTAGCTTGACACCTGACAAAATTTATAAAATGTATTTTTACATAGTCATTATATATATGTAAATATATATTTACTTACTAACTTGACCTATGCAAACTTAAATATACATAATAACTTTGGGATTGAAAAGTTCCATTAATCTCTACCAAATATATGTGTAAATGTATTTTTACATAGTCATATATATGTAAAACTATATTTGTATAGACACTAAAGCCATGAAAAACTTAAATTTACATAATAATGTTCCTTGGGAATGAAATTGGCTCGACACCGACATAATATATGTAAATCTATATACTATATAATATTATATATGTGTTCATATTTACATAGTCACTAAAGTTTTGTTTTGGCAATTTAGTAGATGTTTGAGCCACTTTTGCTATCCAATTTAGGGGTGAGGATGAAATGGTGACAATTGGTTGTTTTGGAGATTATAGGTTTTGTGATGACAATAACTAGCTTTTTAATAATAACTACTATAATGAAGTATGTTATTATGACAAAGAGTGGTTCACAAATATAGATAATTATATTGGTGTTTTTAACCTAACGAGAAAAGGACTCTAACTCGCAACACATAATATTTCCGTAAAAGCTATAAACATTTCATCCATCATAATAAAATATTTTGGCAAACTAACCATATAAAAGTATAATCCAAAGAAAGACCTAATATGCGTAACAATACTAAATAACTCCAACACATTAACAAAGAATATTGATCATAATCGAACACTCCCCGGTTAGAATGGTTCCAATGTTTTAATACAAATAAACACAATGCAATCAATTAGAAATACGGAAAATCAGCTCTCTTCATTTCTTGCATTCTTCTTTTGGATCCCATTTTTCTTTCTTGGCTTGATACAATCTCATATGTCACGCTTAACCCTCAATTGTTTCAAGGCTTCTAGCATTATATCTTGGATAGCTTTTCCACATATTATAGCCTTCACAAAAACAAAATGACGAAGAAGCCACAATCTGAACTAAAAAATGCAAAAAGAAGTTTAAGATAAGATATTAAAAAGACATTTAAGTTTGGGAAGTTAAGTTCTTATGATGCTCCTTTTTGTGGGCATGCTCTAACTTTGATATCTTTCATCAAATCCACATCCGTAACCTTAGCTCCCGGCGCTTTACATCTAATAGCTTCCCACCACCCTCTCTTTGCTGCATTAAATTGAACAAAAATTACCAAAACTATGTAAATATATATGCAAATCTATATTTACATAGTAACTCCACCTATGTAAACTTAACTTTACATAGTAACTTAAAATAAAATTTCACTTACCAACATTTCAAAGATCTTCTAACGAAATGTATTTCTTCTTCTTGTAGTTCCTTGGCCTTAAAGAGTCATAAGCGTGTCCATTCCCAATTCAAAGTATCAACATGAAGCAAAGTCCAAAGAAAAACCATTTTTGTATATTCTTAACTTGGGACTATTTTTGATGAAAAATAGATGAGCGACCTTTGTTGTCCAACCCTTTTAGGACATCCGTGACATAGACTTTCATGCCTTGTTTCTGGGTTATCTCTTAAAAGCAGCTACAACAAATAAGAACAACAACATCGCCTTCATGCCTTGTATGCATATTCAATTGAATTTACATATTCAACTTCAGTAATTAAATTACATGGAAGATGCTTTTTACCTATGCAAATGATGAGAAATGGAGACACTTTGGTGGAGAAGATCCAATTAGCTTTTCCACTTCCTTGGAGAGTTGGAAGTGCACGCATTCAATCAATGATCTACCATAAACAAGACGAAAAATTACTAAATTGCAAGTTTTTTCATTTCAAAAAGATTTGAGTAATCAAAAGATTTACCTTATCACTAACTAAGAAGTTCAACATCAGTGGTTCACGTGTTCCCCACAGTATTTTTTCAAGTGCATTTGAATGTCCATCCACGCAATTGTACTGCAATATACATACACGATCAAAATAATTTATGCAATTACATAAACGATAAGAAAAACTTACAAATATTTATGAAAAGTAAATTTTACTTTTGGTTTGCTTTTCTGAAAAAACTTTCCACCAACGACAACTTCTCTTTATCAAGTAGGCTCCACATCTTGGTTGAATGGGATCTTGACATAGGTTTTCCTACACGCAGTGGTGGAGTCTCGAAATCATCTGCATCAATCACCAGTTCATCATCCAATTCAGCAACTTTAGTATTCCTTGTTTGCTTCTTAATATTTTCGAACTCATATATTGTTGATGATTTCTTCATCCGCTCCCTTTCCTTCACTTTCTTAAACATCGAGTTAGGTTTTCCCTCACCTTTTTCCTCCTCCTCTTCATCTGACTTTGTCTCTCTGCTTTCCTCTTCTCCATCCAACTCGGATTCTTCCTTTTCATCTGCCTCACCTTTCTCCTCCTCTTCACATGTCTCTTTCTCAGCCAACTCTTTCTCATACAACTCAGTCTCTCCAATGTCTTTTTTTTCAGCCAACTCTTTCTCAGATAACTCAGACTCTCTTTTGCCCTCCTCTTCAACCAAATCCACATCTCTGTTCTCTACCCCTTCAACCATATCTACATCTCCTCCTCCAACCATATCTACATCTCCTCCCCCTTCAACCAAACCGACATCTCCTCCTCCTTCAACAGAATCTACATTTCTCCTATTTTCCTCCCCATAGAACTTGCTATGTTCATGATTTTCAAACATATCTTCTAGACTCTCTTCACAAACTATTCTCGTCAGTCTACCAAGTTCACCCCTTAAATCTTTATTAAGTTTCCTCAACTCTTCATTCTCCCTCTTCAACTCAGCATTTTCCCTCCTCAAGCTTTCAACTTCACTTTGGTGGTGTTCAAGGTATAATGCCTCTTTCTCTTCCTCGGTCAGTTCCAATTTTACTTTGATGTGGCAATTGGGAATATTTTCTAGCTTGAAATTTTTTGGTACTTCATCTGCTAGTCGTTCCATCGACCACTTTGCAATCCATGGGAAGCAAGTCTCGCGAACTGGCTCACAAAGTTTCACATGCTCACACAAAAAGTACTGCACATAACATGTGAATTTGTATTAGCAACATTTTCATAGAATTCTTTTTCCAACATATGACATATGGCATCTGCATTGGGTATGTAAATTTCAATTTTCATATACAAATAAAGATTTTCATATGTAAATTTCTATTTTTATATATATTTTCATACACCTGACAGGTGATATAGACTATGAAAATATGACTATGCATATGTGAAAACAAAATTACATATGAAAATACTAAAATGCAAACAATATAATGTTAGTATATTACCAACATATGACATATGCATATGCAAATGTATATTCTCTTTTATCATGTGAGGTGATATATGCTATGAAAATATGACTACGCATATGTCGAAAACAAACTAAACTTACATATGAAAAAATATGATTTTGTAGACAATGTAAGTTATCTTACCAAAAGCTTAATAATGCATCCTGAAATTTTGAACGGACTACTACTATCCTACTTCTGAATTTTTTCAATCAATTCTGAGTGAACTAAGGCAGCCCATGACACACTCCACATAGCTTCCAAAGTCTCAACATGCTTTGGGAAGGACCAAGCTATTCCACTTGCACCACTACTTACAAATACTGTCATCACCAGAAAAATGACGAGTAGTCTCACCACCTCTTCAATATCCGTAGGTCTCATTGAATCTACAATCTGTTCAAGATTTTTTTTTTTGTTGTTGTTGTTATCTTGTTAACTCCGGAGAAACGTCTCAACAGGAATGGTGATCTAGAAATAGCTTCATCTATTCACGTTCCTGACTGAAAAACAACAACTTTCCGCATCATGGGAAGCCCAAAGGTTACAGCCACATCAGATGGACCTAAAGACACAAACGTATTTCCTATCTTAAACTTATGCCTCTCATTGCACCAACTCGTTAAAAACTTTATAATGATATGGATTGGTTTCTCTAACATTCTACTATCGACCTTTCCATCGACAAAACCATAAAAAAATTACCAAAAGGAGTTTCTTTCATCTTGTTGATATGAATATCCCTAATTCTTCCCTTCAAATCTTGTAGAAGTTTTAGCATTAGCAATGCAGAAGAACGGAATACCTTGTTAGAACCAGTAGATTTTACATCCTGTTGCAATACAAATTTCGAATATGTAAATACAAATACAAATATGTAAATACAAATACAAATATGTAAATACAACTTTCAAAAGATGACCAAATACAAATTTCGAATATGTAATTACAAATTCACTTGTGAAAATACGAATTCACATTTAGAATATGCTTAAATACGAATTTACATATGAAGCTATATATGTAATTTACTAATTCATACACACATATATATAATTGTACTTTTATATATGAAAATACATATTTATTTAATAAATTAAGCATTTCACCTTAGATTTCTTTTATTTACAAACCAAATTAAAAAATATATATGATTTTTTACCTTCGATTTCGCTTTTTTTTATGTAGTTGCTTTCCTTTTTGTTTGTGACATGAAAACTTTTTTTTTGTTGGGTGTTTCATCTTATTTTTCGGTTGTTTTGTCATCTTATCTTCTATGTTAGTTTGGTTTTGCAGGATATATAGGGTTTACAATAAGAGAGGATGCGGCGAGAAGAAAGTGAGAAGAGAAATTTGAGATCTAGGGTTTTATGTGTGGGGGGTATTTTAGTCAGTTTGGATATTTTAGAAAAATAGGGGGGTTTTATGGGTTAGTACGTAATGAGGGGGTTTTTATGCCGGGTATGAATCAACCAAGGAGATTAAACCCAAAATCTGATTTATCATTGGAGTTAGATTGTCCTATTGCAAACTATATTAGTGGGGATCAATTGGTATTGTTTCCTCTAACAATTTTATCAGTTAATATATCTCAAATTCTAAATCATGGAAAAATCGTAGTCAAGGACTGTACGATGGAGAACTGCGACACAAATTTAGACTAGGTGAGTAACATTGAACGCGTTTAAAAAAAAAAGAGTAATATAGAACCTTTACCCGTAAAAAGAGTAACATTTATTGAACCTCACTACACCATAATAGGCTATTCAAAATGGCAAAAACCGTTGCTAATAATTTTCAACGCTTTTAAGTGTTGCAAATATGGCGGGGTAAAGCGTTGGAAATGTTTGTAACGGTTAATAAAGCGTTGCAAACAGAAATTTCCAACACTTACTAAACATTAGTAATTTGTTAAAAAGATTACCAACGGTTCTTAACCATTGCAAAGTTGTTAGTTAATTAAAAAAAATTAATTTAAAAGTCGTTTGTAATGGTTATAAACCGTTGCTGATAAAAAAAAATAATTTCTCATATTTTGTAGCGAGACCAGCTAATCCTACAAAAAATGAAAGGCATCCACAATTTTTCCTCAAAATCCCTACAAAGTACACTTCTTTGCTAGATGTTCACACAACACCTACACATGCAATCCCAACACCGGTACAAGCAAAATAATACAAGACATACAAATAAACAACACACGTGAAGTTCTAAAAGCTTAAAACCCTATTCAAGTGTTAAACCATAGAGAAGATATATAATAAAGGAAATGTCATAAAAGTCTTAATGGCAAATAGTACACCTGTTATCACAAGATAGAAAACTTAATATTGCAACAATCAACCCATCACCTAAATCACAATGAAAATGTGTTGCTGCAAAAACCAACCCAACACCAGAAATATAATGGTTCTGAGATCACATTTGACTAACCCCTTGACATCCATGTTGAACCACAAAAAAGATGGTGGTAATGACTAACACGGTTCAATGTAAAAGAGTATCATACACAAAAAGAACTTATACACAAGCATGACATCCATAACTGTTGCTGCAATTGTTCAAATTATTCTACCGCCCTCGATCACATATTGACTGGCAAAATAGAAGTTCAAAAATTAAAAAGTTTTCAACAAATCTTTAACATGTCTTCTATGATTTGAACTAACTTCTAAGTTAAAATAGGAAATTCATTGTACAAGCTTGTCCCTAGTAAAGCAAGGTTAAATGCATTGAAGTTGATTACTAACACCAAGGAAAATAAACGATTTATTGAGTTACAAAATATTCCATACCAGTTGGGCTATATGAAGACAAAGCTTAATTGTCGCGAGCTTTAAGTCTTCAAATTCTGTGGAAGAAAACTCAGATTACATAATAGTCGAAAACCAGTTTTAAAACAATTTGTTAGGTGTTTAACAAATATCCCATAATGGGAATACTTTACTAAAGAACTATTTGAAAGAGGTGGAGTCTCAAGACACAAATCAAAGCTTCATTGGTTCCAACAAAAAAAATCGAAACTAGTTGAAGCTTAAAATCTCATTGTACTATATTCCCCCGGAGGAATGCTAGCAGGTAATTCATTTTTTCACAAAAACACACATCTCTTGCATTGGGATTCTTATAATCAGGTACATTCTACAATTTGAGATCTACATGTCTACATTATGTTTTCAAAGATATATTACATACTTCACACGAATCGACAACATGAAGAACCAATCAATACCTCATGCCCCAACACCCCACTTGCACAAATCTAATAAAACCTCATCATTCCCCTTAGTACCTCATAGCTAGTTTCAAATAACATAAACTTCTATCTTCAATAAACTAATGCATAGTTACACATACCCAACATCCAAAATTGTGTAAAGATCATCTTTTAAGTATACTTTTCTATCAAAAACAAACGAAATATATTGAAAAAACATAATTGAATCAAACCAACTTAGACCCAACTTAAAATTTCAACTTGGGCATTTAAGAAAATCAATAAAGAATTGAAATTTATTAATATTACCTCAGGAGAGAGTTTTTGACAGTGACCACACCAAGGAGCATAGAAATCAACGCATATGAAATCAAAAGTTGAGATTTATTAATACTACTTGCTATAAGAAGTGCAGTACTAACTATAGAACCTCATTTCACTCACAATTGAAGTGAAAATCTAAATTTGGAGAAGTTCATGTTTTCCTTCATTATATTGTTAATGGGGTACACATGCATGATATACCGACTAACTTAAAAGATGATGGACCAAGGATCAAGTTAATGAGGCCTTTTAGAATCTCCTATATTATTAGCTGAACAAAACCTCCACGACCCATTGGTTCACTAGATGGTTGGGACTCAACCACACCTTTTGCACCATGTGACTCAAGGGCATTTCATGTTACAATACTCAAGTCCATGAACTCTGTTTACCTCGTCTTCAACTTTCAGGCCCCCTCACTCCTCACCTCTCCAAACTCACAAACTTACGTAAACATTCTCTCCATTCAAAGTCACTCAATAGTACTATCCCATACTCCTTGTCAAAATGTCGTCATCTTTGCACAATCTTTTTACAGTATAGCTCATTCTCTGGGTACTTCCCACAAGAGATACTCACTAATTTGATAGATATTCAGGTTGTGAACATAGCCAATAATATGTTATCCGGTAACATTTCCGCAAACGTTCCATCCAATTTAAGATATCTACTTGCATTTATTAAATTTCATGAATTCTAAGCAAGGAAATCTGGAAAAAAACAAATAGCAAGAAAACACTCACCCAACATAACACGCACAAAAAAATTAAGCACAAAATGCATGTGACTCTTAGAATACTAATTACAACAAATAATTTGCAACAAAATCCATTGAACACACTTTCACATACAATCTATAACCGCCCAAACACCCAATAAAAAAACGCATTTCTTCCATAGACGATGGAATTCCATCCAATCGCTTCCATTCTCCTCCACATTCAAAACCATGAAGACAAAAATGGAATTGAAAGTTTAAACTTCAAATCGGAACCAAAAGGTTGCAACTTTACTGGGATTTAATTGGATTTAATTGGGTTGCAACTTTACCAATTTAATTACTTTTTTTTTAAAAGTATCCATACCTTTCTACCAAGCAATTGCTTGCTTGGATGCGTTTTGAAAGCCAAGATCCAAATTAGGCGAAAAGTCCCTCCAAGATATTATGGTGGAAGGTGCTACAATTCCGCTATAGTTTCTCCTAGTCGAGTGTGTGTGTGGGTAAAGAGAGATAAAGCTTTGGATAGACGAGGTTGAACCATTTCTTCTAGTCTATCTTCTAACACCTCAAGCTACTTTCTAACATTCGCAAACTCTGCAACCTAATATACATAGAAACTCAAGAACCATATTAGTAGACCTTAGGAAGCCTAATACCTTTCTACACAAAACATAATAAATCCAAAAAATTTACCTCGCCTACAGCAGACAAGCAATGTCTCATGTTGGCCAAAGTTTCTGCAGCATGTGGAAGATCTCCACTGGCAAACACATCCTCCACACTAGCACTTAATTGAGTCAACCCTGCAGCATCCTGTTTATAATTCCACAATAAGACAAAATCCACAAATCGGAGAGAACTCAGGAACTAGCATTATAAATTACCTGAAGTGTTTCATAAGCAGCTTCCATTCTTTGTTTGACTATGTCGACTTTTGCAAGGGCATCAATAGATTCACTGACGTGCCCTCCGCTTACACTTGGGCAGTGTTAAATCTATGTATGCTAGGCACAAGCTTATATTCATTGAGATATACAAGTAAAGAATGATTTTTTATTATACCTTATGAAGTTTGAGGAGAATGCTGGAAACAGAAGAGAGGAAAGAAAGGGCATCATCAATGAAGACGATAACATCGACTAGTGTTAGAAAGCAGCTTGAGGTGTTAGAAGATAGTGTGGTGGCTAGGGCAACATACTTAGAATTTAAAGGAACAAGATACGAAAAAAGATAAATTGAAGGTGGAAACCTTTTTTCCATAGAATTAATTAAACTACATCATAGATACAGAAGTAAAAAATTAGAATATTCTTTGACATTGTAAACAAAATACTTACACAAAACAAATCAATCCCTCATCTTCAGTAACTCAGTCCATCTTAAGCAGAAGGATAGTAATCGAAGAATCCATTCCCTCCGCAAGCCTGAAATGGTTACTGCTCTTCAAAATCATAGTTTATAAAGTCAGAGCTAAAGTTATTGCAAAAAGAATAATCATCATCACCGACAATATTAACATTATCAACATTGCTTCCATGTCCTTTTCTCCAAGGCAATCTTCCCAGTACTTGAAGCTCATACTTGCAATATACTAAAACTTTCAACGCATCTAGCAACAGAATACCAATCTCAGTTCATTCCCAACAAAACACGAACTCATGACCAAGAAACGAGGATTCACAACGTTAATTCAAACACTACTCATGACCAAGAAACGAGGATTGTTCTAGCTTCAAAAGTTGTATTTCAAATGTGAAACCAACTCGCTATAAAGAGAAAGTGCAAATGGTTTAATTACCTCAATGAATGCCACTCTGATTAGAAACTCAACATTGTTTTTTCATTCTTGGCTAGAACCAAAAAAAATTAGAAAACCCAAAAACAGTTCACTCTCTCTCTCCACGAAAAAATGGTAAACTAAGAAAACACCTAAAAACGCTTTTGTTTGTCTCCAACCACCCCATTTTCTTTTCTTTTCTTCTTCACTTAAAGTTCACGGCCCTCACCCACCACCACCACAAAGCTATGATAAGCTCTCTATCATTCTCCGCCTCTTTCTTTATGAAAGTTTAAAGCTTTAATTTCAGTTTTTATTTTGGGTCAGTCCTCCATCACTGGTAAAGCTTCGATTTTGGTTTTGGGTATTAATGGGGTTTGGTTCGATATGTGATTTTAAGTCTTTAACTATTGGATTTTGGGATAATTAGTTTGGTAGCCAATTAGTTTTGGTTTTGGGTATTTTTCTAAGTTTTATTCCATTGATTTGGACTTTTTCTTATTCGCAAAATTTGTTCAAAAGCATGCTTCAGGTCCTCAAATCACAATTCATGCAGCAAGGAAATGTAACCACAATTCAGGTTTGTTTTGTATAGTCTCTCCTTTTCAAAGATACATCCATATTCATAATTTTTTTGAATGATGGAAACATGAAAATAGTTATGGTGTTCAATATTAGCTTAATCATTTGAAGATAAAAGTTAATGAAAAAATATATACATATATTATGTTATAGTTACGAGTATGTGTTCTCTACTAAATAAAGGACTTGTTATGACAACTGATATCTTGCACTGAATAATCCATGTTGTCCTTTGTTTTATCATAAGCCTTATGTCTGCTTGCCTAGTTTGATCATGATTATGTCCGAAGTTCAGTCTTTTCTTGTTTTATCTGTTTGACATTGTAGACTAATGATAGTGCATATTGGATTGATGGGTAAGGCATGATTTAATATTGGATTGATGCATATTGCCTAGATAGATGATGACATCTGAAGGCACAAAATGATACAGAAACTGTGACTAACCATTTCGAATCCGTAACTTCCATCGATAAGTAGCAATACGATATCAGCGAACTTTGCTGCATCAATCATGCCATTAATATCATTTGGACACTCCACAAACTGCAACTGCTTCTGCTTCCCTGAAATAGTAATTCCAACAGTTCGTCAAGTTATTTAGAGTATGTGTAAGCAAAGTACAACCAAGCAAAGACCTAAAAAGAAAATACTGAATTCTAAATAATACAACGAAACGACACTCAATTACGGCATTTAGAGTATGGTTAAGTATCGAACCTGACATGATTGTAATTAGACCTCAAACTTCAAGAAGGTTTTGTTTCGTGTAATGCTTTACAAGAGACTTTATCAAAAGTGATTTCCCAACCTGCAACCAATTTTCAAAATCACAATAACTAAACCCATTTCTCAACTTCCACAAAATTTCAAATGATAGTCAAATATGTAACTCAACAAGAGCTACATTCAAAGACCCCAAACTCAAAATCTATCATCCAAACAATGAATGGCCTACACTGAAATTTCAAAATTCCAAGCTAAAAAAAAATAAGTTAAAAATTACCTTAGGTGGTCCTTGAACAACAACAACATAAGGAGCAGGTTCTCCCAAAATCCTATCAATAGTAAGAACATGTAATCTCTTTTGCTCTTTCTCTGTAAGCTCTAGACTTTAACCTCTTTGCTTTATTTTTTTGAACTATAAGCAAATGCCTAACAACCCAACATCAAATAACATCATTACTCAAAAGCCCAACAACTCAAATCATTCAAATTAATAAAACCTTAAGCTCTTAAATTCCTCCCCCTAACAACAATGCATGCGTTAAACAACAATAAAAATCAAAACTTTAGGTGACAACAAAAAATTGAAAAGAATTAAATAATAATAATAAAAATACCCTTCTTTGACGATTTTGGGATCGGTTGGTTGGTAATTGAGAAGAACGATGAGTTTTGAGACAAAGTAACGGAGGATTCCGATTAGTACCATGACTAGTGAGAGTGGGATTATACCTAATCTCTAATTGCCGTGTCTAAAACTAGATCTTCTACTATTATTATTAATTAATTAATTTAAGATCACCTTTCGAAAACCCTAATGGGGGAAGAGAGTAGTAGCAACTATGAGAGAGACAGAGAGGTTTTCTATTTCGCGATTTCTTTTTTGTTTCCCTATTTTCGAAATTTCGAAGTTGTTTTGGTTTTTTGGGATTTCTAACACTTATCACATGGTTTTCAAGCGTTAGAAATTAATTCTTAAAATTCATCCGAATTTAACCAACACTTTACAACATTACCAACGTTTAGAAAGCGTTGGCAAATTACCAACGACTAAAAACTGTTACAAAGCAAAAAAGGTGCGTGTTACAAATATCCTGTTATGGTGTAGTGCCTTCCATAAGCACAATGTTTCTGCTTTATATTTGCTTAGATCAGTGAATCAGCAAAGTGATCATTATCTAAATGGAAGTCAAGTAAAAGCAGTACATGTTCACGATTCGAAGAGAATGTCGAATTTCTTTGATATTTCGGTTTTCAAAAAAAAAAAACGTAAAAACAACATCTGATCTAAATCAAAATATGACATGGGTGAAATATTGTCAATTTTGGTTTTCTAGATTTTGAAATTCTGAAATCTCGAACTATGAGTAAAAGTCAATTTACCAACTAATATCGATGTGTCAATGGTTCAAAATCCAACCACACTAAGCATATTCTCCCTTTACACTGTTATTTTCATTCCTTGTTTTCTTAAATATTTAAAGACAGCAAGTAAATTCATCAATATTCAATTGGCACTGGAAATGTAAAGTAATGTGGAATAAGTATAGAATTAAGGTGGAATGGTTACACGCACATCTCCTCAACTTGGAGGGAATGTAACTTCGGTGCAGATGCATGTGCTTAAAAGGGTGTGACACTTCCAAGAGGAACAACACAATGGTGGATTAGAAAAGAAATGCAAGTTTTAACAAAAGGATTGAGAGTCAAGACTTGACCTATTTCATATTTCTAAACTGATAGCAGTATGTAAAGCAGCATATATCAGCTATAGATCGAAGCACTTGTGTAATGTAACACCACTTTTATTATCTAATCAATACAATTACCTTAGAAAAAAAAATCATAATCAAAATCAAAATTCAATTAGAAAAGATGTATAAAGTAATTAACGATAATAAACACAAATTGTTTAAGCATCCTAGCCACGGAGGGACTTGATCCATTTTATTTTATAAAACTTGATAAAGATGTTATATATTCAGCCTTCTAAAGCAAGGCGCTTTCAGATAAATGTTGTCTTAGTTTAAAATCAAATAAAATCGGTTATTTAGTGAAGGAAAATTGAAACTTGATGCAAACCCTAAGGTGAGAGGTCTTTAATTAACGCCCATACCACACAACTAGCTCTGAGAAAAAAAAAAGGCTCAACGAAGAAGGGGGCTATTTGTTTTTTTGGGTTAAGTTATAAGAGGGTCTTATAAGACCATGTGTTATAAGAGGGTCTTATAAGATGGTCTTATAAAGTGGTTTGTTTTTCATTTTAAGTTCCTCTTATAAGCACTTGTAAAAATAGAAAAAACAAATACATGACATCTTATATATGGTTATTTGACAAATATAACCGTACTTTATATCACATTTGACTTGAATAGATTAATTTGAAATAAAAGCCGTATAGTTTGATTTTTCGATTTCAAATCAATTTTGATAATTAGAATATCAATTTTAGAAAACTACTTTAATTGGCGGTGGTGGTAGTGGTCTTAATAAAGACGGTGGTGGTGGTAGTGGAGGTGATGATATTGGTCTTAATAGCACGGTGGTGGTGGTGGTAGTAGAAGTGGTGGATGTCTTAATATCACGATAGTAGTGGTGATAGTCTTAATAGTACGGTGGTAGTGGTGGTGGTGGTGGTGGTAGTAGAGGTGATGATATTGGTCTTAATAGCACGGTGGTAGTGATGGTGGTGGTGGTGGTAGTAGAAGTGGTGGTGGTGGTGATAGTCTTAATAGTATGGTGGTAGTGGTGGTGGAGGTGATGGTGGTGGTAGTGGTGGTGGTGATAATGGTGGTGGTAGTGGTGGTGGTGGTTTTAATAGTTTGGTGGTGGTGGTAGTGGTGGTAGCCGGTGGTAGCTAGGGCAATAAAGTTATTTAGAGAAGAAGATAATGAAAAGGGAAGAAGAGAGAAATGAGGCTAGGGGTATATGGACGTGGGTGTTTGAGTCATTTTTCAAGTTATAAGACATATAAAATTGAAATAGATCCAATTTTGATACTTATAGAATTGGAGCCTCTTATAAGACATTTCTAGTATAATGCCTCTTATAAGAGGCAAAAAACAAACCAAAAAAATGTCCAAAATCACTGAGCCACATCTTATAAGAGGTTATAAGACCTCAAGATCTTATAAAATGCAAAAAAAAAAATGGCCCCTAAAACTGCTTTCTCTCTCTCTCCTCCTAGATCTACTCTCCATCTCTCAAACTTAGTTGTGAGGATGAAGAAGAATAAAGGGGGAGAGGTCTTTGGCAAACTTCTTTGAATCTAGTCTCTACCGGCACCTACCATGCAATAACGGACTACAAAATTCGGGGATGTATGAATGGTTCTACTTTGGTCCTTTAGTTCACCTTGAGGGTTGTTTTGTTTGTAAATTTGACCTTGTAATAAGCATGATCTTCTTTTAGTTGTATTTTTTCATGTTTTAGTTCTTTTGAAATGATTGGGATATCCGGTAGTAGCCTCCCAAATCACTTTTTTGTGGTAATTTTTTGGGTTTTGTGTGTGTCACATTAAAGTTGGGTTCCTATATGGTTGTTGATTCTTGTCTTCAAGATATTTGGGTTTAGGTCTTGTTTCCTCATCTTCTATCCCCTCGTGTGTAGATACCTTGGGGAGTTTTTTTTTTTGTCATGTTCACATATATGAGCCTCTAATATATTAATAAAATTAATCATTTACATAAGTTCGAGCTTATGGAGAAATTGGCAATTTAACATGGGGTTAAGTCATTGGTTTTACGAGAGGTCTCGGTTCAACTCCTACCAAGTGAAGATGTCAAGTCCTTTTACTTTTATATTTTCTAGCATGTCTCAACAGGGGAGTATTGACATATATGAGCATCTAATATATTAATAGAATTGATCATTCACATAAGTTCGAACTTATGGAGAAATTGACAATTTAACACACTTTCCCAAATACTTTCCCTTGCAAAACCGGGCGGGAGGATCCATATAAATAGTCTCATAATATTACCATGGAGAAAAGCATTTTTGATGTTCAACTGATCTGGTGCCAAGAATGAGATGATGTCAAAGAGATCAAGAGCCATCTGAGGAAATTTTAGCCACCGAGCAAATGTATCACGAAATCCTTACCATGAATCTGAGTAAACCCTTTGCAACCAACCGCCTTGTAACGATCCACGCATATCATCTGCAAAATACTTAATAGAAAACACCCATTTACATTGAATTGTTTTCCCACCAAGTAGTAGGAAACCATATCCCATGTGTGATTTCGTTCCAATGCTTCCATTTCACATTGCATTGCAACAACTCAAATGGGAGCACACAAAGCTTCATAAACATATCTAGGAATGGAGATAGAGGATGTTGTAGCTAAGAAAGCTCGATAAGAATAAGAAAGTCTCGATAAGACACAAACTTGCTAATAGGATGGTCATGCAACATGTAGTAATGAGACGATCAGTTGGATGTCTATCCCGTGAAGACTTTACGAGGTAGTGGTGGTGTGGTGGCGGTGGTGGTACCGGTGATGCAATAGGTGAATCATATGTAGAAGTCAGCTCAACAACAATATCGGCACGCATAAAGGTGATAGTCCCGAATCGAGGAGAGTCGGAATAAGCGGCGGTGGTGGAGCTGAAGGTAAACCTGTAAATGCTCCTCAAATGGATGAGAGTCATGATCAAACACAGGTAAAGGCCGAACGGGGACAGAGTTGTCCATTGCAGTAGGTACAAGCGGTCTTTGAAAATAGGGATTACTTCCAAAGAAAGGTGTAACCTCTAGAAATGTAACATCTATAGTATGATATAACTTATGTGCTAGAGGATCATAACACCGATATCCCTTTGAAAAATGAGTGTACCCCAGAAATATACATTTAATAGCTTTATCATCTAACTTTGTACGAGTTGGGCTCCAATTTTGCACATAACACACACATCCAAATACTCTGGGAACAATAGAGAATAAAACTATATCAGGATGAAGAACATGGAGAGTGGATTTACCATGTAAGATACGACTGTAGGAACCGTTATGGTCGCAGTATAAAAACCGTGAAAACCATGCACAACGGAATAAAGGTTCTCACGATTTGGTTAGAAGCATACCTTAGATCAGCTGCGATTTCTCTGAGAATCCAAGCTCTACGAATCAGCAACCTCTTGATCTTCTGTTGTATTCCTATCCTTAGAATGGACATTGTGTGGGCAACAATCTACCAGCCCCTTCTTTCTCTCTTGGCATCTCTCACTCACAAGATCATAACCGAATTTGGAACTAGTCTTTCTTGAGCAAAACCTGAGTTTTTCCTTAGTGTAAAAAACGGCCAAAGAAAGAGGTTTCTATTTATAGGCTACAACAGGGACCATGAGGAGAAATCAGGGTTAGGTCTCCTAACGGGCTTGGGCTTCCCATGTTCGCCCAGAACACACGGCCCAAGTCCGTCAACAAATGGCTTATTCCACTAAAGGCCATTGTTGCACTACCGCCCTAATCCCAAATTACGTGTTACGTTTATGGGCTTCATATTATATGCTCATTGATCTCTCCGTGTTTAAGATATCGAATGCCCGTTGATTAAGTCAAGTTACTGACAACTACATTAATCAACTTCTTATATCCTTGAGTAGTACCACTCAACCTCATTGTCATGTCGGATTAAATTCACCTGCAGGATTTACATGATAATCCTTATGAGCTCCTCAAGGGGACATCATCAACCCGACTTCCTGCGGGTCACGGATTCCTTTTATAATCAACAGCACACCTTACATACAATGTCATTACCCAATCCATCGAGTTTGTTGATTCACAAATGAATCTCATTCATTGATGATTTAAAGCAATGTACAATGCACGTAAGTACCAGTTATTATATCCGGATTAAGAGGACAAGAATCCATAATAACAGAGGTGTTTGTTCTCTTATATATTCAGTATAAAGAGAAACAACCTCACTTGGTCCTGTTCAATACACACAAAGTGCACTAGTGTAATCTTGTAGCCAAGATAGACTAATACTAGATTATACTACAACCGCACCAATGGTTTGTCCAAATCCATCTAGGTTGTGAACATTTACTTATATTTTATAAGGTACTGATGATATGATCTTCTGTGTGTCACCACACACTATATCATCTACAACATAAAGTATTAGACGCATACATATAACTAATAACATATATAATATGCATAACATTTGCCCATATGATTCTCATTCAAAATATAAAGAATTAGAGTTATTACAAAAGTAATGTTTTTAGTATATAACCCTATCAATGACTTGGAGTCCGGTTGAGAAGATACGTAGTAGTGAGAACAACCATAATATGTCAATAAGATTTAGGGACATTCATGCCAGACAAAAGATAACGAACAACAGCCATGAGACTTCGATTTTTTCTTTCAACAACTCTATTCTGCTCAGGTGTGTAAATATTAGAAAGTTGTTGAACAATGCCCTGCTGATTCAGTTAAGACACAAAAGCATCTGATAAATATTCTTTAGCATTGTCAGAACGAATGCCTCTAACCATAACATTGTACCAAGTCTTAATCATCTGAAGGAATTGGGTGAAAGAGGTAAGCACCTCAGATTTATTCTTGAGTAGATAGACTCAAGTACATCTACTATGATCATTGATAAAAGTAACATAATATCGATGCCCTAACCAAGAGTTTACTGGAGACGGTCCCCACACATCAGAATGGATAAGTTCAAGTGCACATGGTGAGCAATGCATACGAGAAATATAAGTAGAACGAGTATGCTTAGATAACGCACATATATGACAGTGAAACTTCTTAGATTTGCAAGCTTTCTTTAGATCTAGAAACATCAAACACAGATACTGAAAGTTAAAGTGTCCTACACGCGCATACCACAAACTCACATTCTATAAAGAGAAAACATGGGCACCTTGTTCAGGCAATACAGACGCTTGCAAGACAGAGAGAGGTGTAGGTGGTGGATCCCCAAAATAGTACAATCCATCACGCTCAAACCCATTAACAAGAATCATCCCCGTACTATAGTCTTTTATAAGACAACGATCAGAAAGAAAAATTACTACACAATTCAAATTTTTTGCTAATCTACTAACCGATAACAAATTCAGAGTAAGATCAGGCACAAGACTGCAACGTAATAGATGGTGAAAGAGGAATCTCTCCACTATACCAAAACATGACATATTTAACGGTCAGAAACCGTTACTAAAAATATTTGTAATGGTTTTTTTGCGTCACAGTTTTGGCGTTTCTAATTCGTTATTAATATTCGTAACGGTTCTAAACTGTTACATAATTATTTATTGTAATGGTTTTTTGCCGTAACTGAAAATATTTGCTAACGGTTTTCTTTGCTCAATTGTGTTATTTTTTTGTAACGGTTTTATAAAGTTAGTAACGCTTTTTTGTGTTACTAATTTATAAAGTTAGTAACAATTTTTTATCGTAACTGAAAACATTTGCTAACGGCTTTCTTTGCTCAATTGTGTTACTCTTTTGTAACGGTTTTATAAAGTTAGTAACAATTTTTTTTGTTACTGATTTATAAAATTTGTAACGGTTAATTTTCTTTTGGTAACGGTTTTGCTACTTCGTAAATGTTACTCATTGCAAAGCTTAGTTACGGTTTTCCACCATTACCAAACTATTCCATATATTTAAAAAAAAAAGTCCCCCAAAACCACCCTTTTTGGGAGACTAGTGAACCTGCCATAAATATGCCCTACTTATTGGGTATTCTATAATCGTCTATAACATAAACAAGAAATCTCACAAGTACATCCAATCACATAATCTTTTATTAAAATAACATCACCAAAATGTCTTTCATAAATAGGACTTGCCACGAATGAAATACACATTGTTTTCCAAATCAGTGGGACTTGTCCTTAAACTCAAACTCTCACGTCATTTGTACAGAACTCCCACCTTCAGTAGTTGCAAGCATCAGGGGATGACTTTGGGATGGTATCATCAGAAAAGTCACTTTCATCGTATACACCAATAGAAATAAATAAAATGGAGTCAGACAGTAGAAAACAAATATGTATAGTTATATACTTATATCTTATTCTTAAGTAGTAGCTCCTTATACTCAAACTATGAAATTCAGAAAAGAGAGTATGGTAGTAGACTAGTACCAATAGAAGCAAAGTATAGACATGAAAGTTTATGTAACGCCGCAAAACCCTATAACCTTGTCAGACACCTTGACGAAAGACATAAATATTTTGATAGTCTTCTCTATATTTTCAACATTTCATAAACATAAATCCTGTCATAACCTGAAAATCAAATAATATACTTCCATAACATATATTAAAATCTCATACCTCGGTCGTAAACTCAACAACTGAAATATATATTGATTCGTAGAACCAGCTACTTAACCATCTCGACTAATGCCAGTTAAGTCAAATAACCAATCCTCAAATCAAAAGAACACTATAAATTATATACCACAATTAAAATGAAAACAACATATACATCACTTCCACTTATATTGGTGTTATACACCTCTATTAGTTCCAACCAGAGATACCACTCTTCGAATATATATACACCATACATTCACACTACTCACATGTAAGAATCCATCTTTCAAAATAAAACTCATGAATATTCCAACATCCGCATACAATTGTCACATATGAAACAAAAACAACACACACACAAAAACCTTATCTTTCATTAACTGCTAGGTCTCCTGTTGCTGCTCTCCATCTACATTCCAACACAGAACGCTAAAGCTAGTTCCTCACTCGGAGGCATTTTAGTTCCTTATTCCCCTAACAAAATAACTAAAGTAACAAAATCAAGGAAGTATTAAAATCTTTCACCTCTCTCACAGGCCTGCAAGTTAACACCATGAAGACATCTATGCTCACAGGTAGCATGTCACAAGATGATAGTCAAGCCCTTGCTCATATACTGGATGTTAGTCTTGTAACCCCACTAATAAAATACTTGGGGCTGCCTCTCTCCTCTTCAAGAATTGGTAGCAAGGACTGCCTGCCTCTTCTTGAAATGATCACCAATAGAATGACTAATTGGAAGAATATATCACTAACCTATGCAGGAAGGTTACAGCTCATCCAATCTATTCTATCCTCTTTTCATATTTATTGGGCCAGAACTTTCATCCTCCCAGTTGGTATCCTAGATAAAGTTGTGAAGCTCAGTAATAGATTCCTATGGACTGGAGCTACTATGGAAAGGAAAATGCACAAGGCAAGCTATGAGACTCTTAGACTGAGCAAAGAGGAAGGTGGCTTGTCAATCATTGACCCTAGAGTATAGAACAAAGCTGCATACTACGGCTTGATTTTCAAAGTCGCAAGTAAAGTAGATACTCTATGGACTAAATGGATCTGGGAATACCAAATCAAGAATAAAAATTTCTGGACCATGAAGATACCCAGTGACAGCTCATAGGTTTGGAGAAATATTCTCAAGGCTAAAACCATTCGATATTCTCAAGGCTAGGTGTGAACCCAAAAATGCTTCCCCTCAAAAGTATTCAAAGCTTCTTAAAAATCGTTGCTTAACAGACCTAATAATCTAAAATAACCAGAAATAAAGAATGATAGCAAGAAATTTATCTTGATAATTCTGTGGATGTCATTAAGCATCCTCAATCTTGACCTCAGCATGGATTCTCCATATTGAATATCAGTATCAGCTTTTATCTTAAATATTCACTTCCAGTATTTGAAAAACCTCTTAACCAAGATTCAATCATCACTCCATTATTTGAAAAGCTTCTTAACCAAGATTCAATCATCACAATTTCTAACTCCATTAACTCATCATACTAAGTAATCTTCTTCAACAAGCCATCAAAGAAAAACAGATTCAAGAAAGCAAGAAAAAACTCAATTGACAAATCCATCTCTTCTTTTTCAGATTCGATCTTCAAAGAGAAGAAAAGAAAACAACACTAGAATTCTCTCCTGATCCTTGAGTCACAGATGACGCCAATATAAGATGCAAGAAGAGAAAGATAAAATTAACAAAGCTCTTTCTTATTCATTAATGGTGTTTACACTGTTCACTCTTTCTCTCTCTGTTCACATGTGAGAAATAGAAAAAGTAAAGTGGGAGAAATGAATCTGGTCCCTTCTTTATTTTGTCTCCACTCTTTTTATAGTTGCTCCACATGTGTCCATCCAATAGCTTTTTGACATGTGTCCATCCTTGTCTCTTTCCTTTGTACCTGAAATTTATCATGAAGCTCATGCCAATATTGTATTAGAACTTTATTGAAATAATGGTGAATATCGATATGTACGATATTTGGCCACCACAACCTGCATGTTACAAGGACCCCACATTAAGGCTATTACGCTAGCTACTGCTCAAATGCTACACAAGCTTCTAAAAAGTCTAGAAGGTAGGGAAAATAACAAAAACTTAACAGGCAAAACCTCTTCATCTCCATCAGCTCTATTGACTCCACCTTTAGTTCGAGAATCCCAACGTTCAATGGAAAAATAGTCCAAGGCTCCACCATCCTCCCTCCTCCTTTATCCGGGCTTGGGACCGGCAGTGCAAACCAATTATATTGATTTGCACAGGCGGAGTTAAAAATGGGTTACTACTTTCTTCAACCTACTAAACAAACAAGCATACATATACTGCAATCAAATTTAATAAATAGATATAGAACGAACATATTAAAGTCAATACTCATCCATATAAAAAAAAAGACCATAAGTGTATCAAGTCACTATGACATCCATATTAAACAAAAAACAAACGGCATTCAAAACATAAAGTAACCAAACAATACTGAAAAATCCCAAGTTCAGAAAGTTTGCATATCCCAAACAACTTATTAAGAAAACTACATCCTTGACTCGAGCCAAATTAAAGGACCTCTTGCACTAAAACCATCCAAAAATCTAACTCCATCTTGGGGCCCATCATAAACAAGAGCATCACCAACCAAGACTTCCTCTATGTAGACTTTTTTTTCACCTGCGAGAACTTTTCTGCCATTGCAATCTCCAGCTGTCTCTATCATGGCATACCCCTTAGCAACCACTACACCATCCTTATCTAATAAAGATACATTTGGTGAATAACCAAGCATCCCAGAAGGGGATTCAAATTTGCAAACATATTCATCAAGTTTTGTTAAGTTGAGTGACGAACAAAACTAGAACCGACTTCAGTTTCTAGTGTTGTTGTGCCGCACGGTGGTTGAGCAGTCGATGTTCCATTGTTTTTGACAGCCTTAAGTACATCCTGACACAATTTAAAATAACAATTGGTTATACATAATGATATTGTATGCAAGAAAGCACAAGTGCAAACTGCAAACTCACCTTTAACACACCCATGACATTAGCTAAGGAAGACTTCATCTCATTCATTTCCCCCTTCAACTCAAAATTGGATGAAGAGCTTGCTTGCTGCAATAATGCCTTGGCAATACCTGTACATTGCAATTACTTCTTAGACTTGTTGGAGCTGATTCCATGAGTTCTACTCCCTTTGTCAGGCCCAAAGACTTCAGACAACTCATCATTATCGAAGTCTACTTCCATTACACTGCCCTCACCACCCGCGCTTGCTTCTTTTCTTATTTTATGAGAAGCCTCCACTTGTTCCTATAATATTAACCACCGATATGAGTAATACATAAATTATGAGAATGGTATGCAAGTATGCAACATAGTCTATATACAATTAAGTTTAAGCTTCAATGTTATTAGAACTTACATAATGGGTCCGAGCGCTCGCTAATATAGTTCCATCACGACGCTCATGTCTTTTTTTCCAACTATCTACCCATCCATGTTTTCTGCTAGGATCTTCTTTATCCTACAAAAAAATCCTTAATAGTTGTTAGCATAACGTGATAAGAAATCGTTAGTGCAAGAATAGACACTTACCATTTTATCCAGTTTATGGGCATATGTGTCCCACCCATTAGTATGTCGATATATGTTCTTTTTGGCATTCTCTACATTCTTTGTGTTTCTAGCTCTCACTTCAGTAGTACTCTCATTTCTAACAAACGCAACCCAATGATTTGGGTCCTTCCCATCTGAGCATGCTGCAATAGCTTCTTCCACGCTCCCGCACTTACGCAAAATCTCTTTCCTAAGGGCATACTTTGTTGATCTGAACTTTTGGGGAAAGTCCTTTTCAACTTCTTGGTGTGTCGTTGCTTGGGGAACATTAGGCTCAAATTCTTCCTACATTAACAAAGTGACTTTTGTTCATTTCATATTAAGTAAATTTCCATACATAGGGCTGGACAATATGTAGATATAGGATTTGAAAAACATACAAATAATTAAGAATAATGGATGTTATCATTGAAATTAAAGTACATGTAAACCTTACCATTAATTTATTCCAGACATTATCCTTGAAGCTTCCATCTATTTTCCTCCAATCCTTGTAATGAATTGGAATACGAGATCGAACATAACTACCAACCTGGGTATTCCATTTTGTATGGTTAGGACCCATAGCGACGCCATCCTCATCGAACTCTATAGGTAATTTGGTAATCGTTGGTGAGTTTCCCGAATGCTGAGATGTATGAGAGTCTGGAGTTGAATTATGAGATGGAAATGGGACTGAACTCGAAGGCTGGGAAGAAATAGGTTGAGATTGACCTGGTGCCATTATTAAATATCCTACTATATGACAAAAAAATATTATAACAAATAGGTAAAACTAGGATACCACAAAAAAATGACAAAGTTCAAAAGTATACACTACGTCAAAAGAGAGAATTTATGACATGCATGACGCCCCACAATTGGACGGCTTCTAACTGTCTAAATATAAACCACGGCTAATTTCTCGTGATTAGGCAAACTGCTACTTTACCCGGTCGGTTCATAATCGTCGGTCTTTGTCTGTCTACTTCCTCCTTTTAACCCATTGCCGAGACTTCTACTTTGAGCCCTAGAAACCATTTCCCACCAAAAAAATTGAGAAACCATTTCCCACCAAAAATATTGACGAATTTTGTGTTTCCCCCTCAAATTTCATAGCTTACCCAAATACTATTATCTCATCACACTATTTTGATTCTCACTTATTTGTTTCTGCAAAGGTACGTACTTTATCTCTCTTATTTGTTTCTACAAAGGTACGTCACTTATTTATTTCTGTTCACTGAAATTGATACTGAAAATTCATTTTGTAGATTGGGTCGCTTAATCCAGGAATTTAAGGTTTAGGGTTGAAGGGGTATACAAAATTTAATACTCTCAGTTAAATCGAGGTGATTTTCTTATGGGTTTTACTAGTTTGTTCTTCACTTTTTGAGTTTCCATTTTGTGCAAAGTATTCGTATGTTGTTCAATGGCCTGATTACGCTGTATTATATCCTCATTATTTCATTAATTAATTAATAATTAGTATGTATGTTAAAACAAGATAAAGATAACTAAAGTTGGTAACTCATGTTGGGAACTCTATTGTCTCGAACATCGAACCCAACCCGATGGTATCATGCCTAGTGATAATACAATAGATGTTGGACGTGATGCTTTTGATACGTTCTTCAATGAGACTGGTGGTGGCAAACATGTTCCCAGGGCCATATTTGTTGATCTGGAGCCCACAGTTATTGATGAAGTTAGAACTGGGACTTATCATCAACTTTTTCATCCCGAGCAACTTATCACTAGCAAGGAGGATGCTGCTAATAACTTCGCCAGAGGACATTATACCGTGGGGAAGGAAATAGTAGATCTCTGTCTTGACCGTGTGAGAAAGTTAGCGGATAATTGCACTGGCTTGCAAGGATTTTTGGTTTTCAATGTTGTTGGTGGAGGGATTGGGTCTGGATTGGGTTCGTTGTTGTTGGAACGTTTGTCTATAGATTATGGAAAGAAATCAAAGCTTGGCTTTAGTATATATCCTTCTCCTCAGGTCTCTACTGTGGTTGTTGAACCTTACAATAGTGTGCTCTCCACCCATTCTCTACTTGAACACACAGATGTGGCAATGCTCCTGGACAACGAAGCAATTTATGATATATGCAGGAAATCCCTAGATATTGAGAGGCCAACTTACACCAACTTGAATCGCTTGATATCTCAGGTCATATCGTCTTTGACTACATCCTTGAGGTTTGATGGAGCCATAAATGTGGACGTTATAGAGTTCCAAACCAACCTTGTTCCATATCCCCGCATCCATTTCATGCTTTCTTCCTATGCCCCGCTTATCTCTCGGCCGAGAAGGCTTACCACGAGCAGTTAATGGAGTTCGAGAGATCACAAATGTAGTGTTTGAGCCCTCAAGTATGATGGCTAAGTGTGACCCAAGGCACGGGAAGTATATGGCTTGTTGCTTGATGTATCGTGGAGATGTTGTTCCTAAGGGCGCCAATCAATGCCAAGTTGCAACCATTAAAACCAAGCGGACGGGTTCAGTTTGTTGACCGGTGCCCAACTGGATTTAAGTGCAGCATCAACTATCAGCCTCTAACTGTAGTACCCGGGGGTGATTTGGCGAAGGTGCAGCGTGCTGTGTGCATGATCAATAACAACACTGCTGTAGCAGAGGTCTTCTTACGCATTGACCATAAGTTTGATCTCATGTAGTCGAAGCAAGCATTTGTTCACTGGTATGTTGGTGAAGGTATGGAAGAAGGAGAGTTCTCTGAAGCTCATGAGGATCTGGCAGCTCTTGAGAAAGACTACGAGGAAGTGGGGGCAGAGGGTGTTGAAGACGAAGAGGAGGGTGAAGATTATTGAGTATACTTCCAAGATGTTCGGGCCATTATAGTTTACGCTTTTGGCTTTTACCTATCACTTAGTATCATCATCTTTGAATCTTTTGATTGATTTTGTGAATGTTGTTTTGTGTGTAATCCAATATTCTAAATGCCTTAAATTTCAGTAAAAAAAAAAAAAAAAAAATCCACTATACAAGCAGTCGGGCAGACTTGCCTAATGCGGTTAAAAAGGATAGGTATATAACCATGATCTTACAAACTAGTCAAATGCAATCCAAGCAAATCAATAGCAAGACCAATCCCAAACTATCCAAATTGGTGGTCCAAATACTGTTATAGAACTTATTTTTCAGTTTAACAAGTTTGGGAGATGTTTTAATTTGGTAGGTTCTTCTCCCGCTGGAATTTTTCTTCAAGGAAAGGGTGAATCTTTCTCATTGCTTCTCCAAGGCAAGGTATAAATGGTTTAACTTTATTTATACTTTACTTATAATAGATGATGATGATTTGGTAAAGGTTGCTATTTTTTTATGTGGTACTTGAAGAAAATGTTATTAAGTGATGATAGAAGTAGATGTAACTTGGAATATATTATTTGGTCTAGGTTGTTGCTTTATTCATTTGTTTATATTGTCTCCATTGAGATGAGCTAGCTTTATGGGATGATAATTAATGGTTCATTGTCAAGCTGGATTTTGATATTTCATCATGTATAACAATGATTTTTGTGTTTATTACTTGGTCCTGTTGTTTTTCTTATCGCGGTGGCATGGTGATGGTTTCTCCCTTCACGAGTGTTTATGTTATATAAGAGTTTTTTGATTCCCTCTTTATATCATGAATTTTTATAATTTTTTCGATAAGGCTCCATGGTATTAGTGGTTGCATTGGGACTGTCTTATTACTATAATAAAACTCACATATATTTGGAATTTGGAAAATTGGTGTGTCGACACCATAAGCGTTATATGCATAGTGTAACGATACTAATGTTGGGCCTTGTGACTAGCCATGTGCATTTCAGTTTCTTTGTGCTTTGCTCAAAATAGAAACAAGAATTCTCTATCTAAGAACCGGTTTTTGCACGACTCAACTAGCCTGATTTAGAATATATATGTACAGATTTTAGTTTGAGTTGGATTAGTTTATTTCAAACTTTATAGTTTCAAGTAACCTGGTTTCTTGTTTGTAAATGATATTACTTCTTTGGCATTAATTGGTCTTGGCCATAGAGAATAAGGAAGTTGCTATTAACATGAAATCACCAAGTGTCCTACATATATATATATATATATTATTTGCATTGTTACTGTAATTGTTCCCATCTTTAGCAAACCATTTAGACTTGGTAGGTGGGTTGTTGGGGTGCTAAGTGTGTTAGGAGGCAGAAAAGAATTTGAGTACTACTTTCTATGATATATACCTTTACTAGGTTTCAAGTTGAATACTATTTTATATGTTGATGTATTTATCTAGAAAATGTCTTCAATGCTTCCAAGCTAGAACTAGATGAAAGCACCGACTTCGTCTACTGAATACCTTCGAGGTGTTAAATCATTCATCCAGTTCACACAAGAGAAATTAGGAAAGGAACTTGACTGGTATTGTTGTCCTTGTGCTAATTGTCGTAATTTAGGGGGGAAGTCAACAGCAAAAGATATTGCTGAGCATCTTATCTGTGATGGTATAGACAAGACATATACATCATGGATACATCATGGAGAGTCATCTTCCAAAAGTAGTAACTATGTTGAAGCTCCCACTAATTCTTCTATTAGGGGTCCTGAAAATATATTGCCAAGGATGGAAGAGATGGTCAATGACACATTTGGACGAAGTCATCCTGTTGACTTAGATGCATGTCTTAACGAAGTTGATGATGGAGATGATGATGGAGATTCACCCAATGCCATACCGCAGGATGTTCAATACGACAAGTTGATGGAGGATGCTTTTAAAACCAATATATCCATCATGTCGGGGTGAAGATTCGAAATTATCGACGACGATTGAGTTGTTGAGCATGAAGGCTAGACACAAGTGGTCTAATAGTAGCTTCACAGAGTTGTTGCAATTCCTTAAAAAGACTTTACCATAAGAGAATACACTACTTGAGAAGACATATGCTGCTAAGAACTTGATCAAACCTCTTCGCATGAAGTGCGAAATTATTGATGCATGCCCAAATGATTGTATTATATACTGGGGTGATGAATATAAGGATTTGATTAGTTGTCCCACTTGTGGTGAAAACAGATGGCAACCAGTGAACCCGTTAAAACCAAAGGCTAAGATTAAACCATGGAAGAAGCTAAGGTATTTTCCTTTGGCTGAGAGATTGCAAAAGATGTATAGCATACCATGGATTGCAGAGAATATGAAATGGCATGCAAATGAAGTTTCTGACCAACGCCATATGCGTCATCATGTTGATTCTTCTATGTGGAACTCAATTAATCTTAAATGGCCTAAGTTTGCTGCGGAGCCACGTAATGTTAGATTAGGGATTGCAACAGATGGATTTAATCCATTTGGGAACAAAAATAGCATTTATAGTTGCTGGCCTGTTATGATTACTCCATACAATCTGCCTCCATCATTGTGCATGCGGAAAGAGTTTATCATGTTGACACTTCTAATTCCTGGTCCAAGTAGCCCAGGGGATAACATCGATGTCTTCTTGCAGCCTTTAATCGAAAAGCTAAAACAGTTATGGGGTGCTAGAGTTGAATCATATGACTCCCATGCTAAAGAGACATTCACTATGAAGGCAATTTGCTTGTGGGCGATACATGATTTTCCTGCATTTCACCATCTTTCTGGACGTAAAACGGCGGGAAGGTATGCATGTCCTATTTGTAGTGAAGATACAGATTCTACTTGGCTGAAGCATGGAAAAAAGTTTGCTTATATGGGTCATCGAAAGTTCCTAGCAGACCCGAATCATTGCTTTAGAGTCCAGAAGGCACAATTTAATGGAAAAGAATAACACGGTAAGCGTCCTATTCGTTTAAAGGGTTCTCAAGTAAAATTAAAATGAGCCAAATTCAGAACAAGTTTGGCAAGGTGCCGGATACACCGGAAGGAAGGAAGAAGAAGAGAAAAAGAACTAAAGAACTAGAAAATTCAGCATTTTCAAAGGATTCTATCTTCTTTACATTGCCGTATTGGGAGGTATTTTTAATATTTGTGTAGTAGTATACCATGTAACTTTATGTATACATATCCATATATTCATTTATATATTTAATTCCTACAACATCTGCCTATTTGCCACAATCTAGATGTGATGCACGTGGAAAAAAATGTTGCGGAGAATCTGTTTGCAACAATCATGGGTACAGGTAAGAGTAAGGATGGACTCGAAGCCCGTCTAGACCTTAAAGCTAGGAAGATAAAGAAACACTTGTGGCCGGTAATGAAGAATGACAAGTGGTCTTATCCAATAGGTGATTTTTCTCTTTCACGTGCAGAGAGAGTTTTGCTTTGTAGAACTTTGCACCAATTAAAGGTTCCTGTTGGATATAGTGGAAATTGGAAACATAATGTGGACTTGGAGGATTTTCAGCTCAAGAACCTAAAATCCCAAGACTATCACATCCTTTTACAACATTTATTACCCGTGTTATTTATGCATCTATTCAAAAAACACAAGCCATTGCGTGAAGCTATTCGCCAGTTGTCTTTATTCTTTAACGTCTTATGCTCCAAAGTCATTTGTCGTGCGAACCTTTCGAACATGAGAAAACGCATTGTGGAAACTTTGTGTGTCTTTGAAAAATACTTCCCGCCTTCATTTTTTGTTTCAATGATACACCTTGTTGTGCACTTAGCGGAAGAGGCACAAATTTGCGGACCTGTTAGATATAGGTGGATGTATCCTTTTGAGAGGTGAGTAAAGTTCTTTATATATATCTTTCTTGTGATTAGTATGTAGTCATTTTGTATTAATTAATGGAACATGCACAGGATGATGAAAACTTATAAAAGGTATGTGACCAATCAGACTTTTGTCGAGGGTTGCATCCAAGAGCAATACCTCATGGAAGAGGCGATGATGTACTGTATGGAGTACATTCATGATGGCAACTTGGGAAGCCATAAGAATGGGAGAAGGGTGATCATGAATGAGGATATTGAAAGTGCACACCCTATGGATAAAAAGGAAAAGCAATATGTTCTTCCAAATATAGAGTATCAACAAGTTCGCAAGTGGGTTTTGACGCATTCTCTGGAAAATGCTGAGCGGGAAGAGTAAGTCGCATTTACCATTGTTTTGGTAGTCAATACTTGAGTTATGCATGTCAACTGTCCTGAATTTTTATTATTTTCACAGGAAGTACCAAGTATACCTCCAAAGTCAGAAATCAATGGGTAAAAATAGTAGGGGCAGTCAAGCAAAAGAGTTGGACTGCATTCCTTGGTTAAGACTACAACTACAAAATGAAAATGTATCTCCTTTCAAGAGGATTGTTGATGGTCCATCTTTTACATCGGTGTCATATAACAGATACACAAAATAATGGGTATGTTTTTATACGTTGGATTCGAATCAACGACTACAAATACGTAATAGTGGGTTTCCATGAAGGTCGCGGACTAGTTTTAGGGCAAGCGCCAAGGATAGGAACCTTGTTAATGACGAAGTCACTTACTATGGAGTTGTCAAAAGAATTCTTGAACTTGATTATGTTGAATTTAAACAAACTGTGTTCTACTGTGATTGGGTGCGCATTGAGGATAAAACAAATGGTTGCACAGTTGATCCTGATACGAACTTGGTATTTGTAAATCTTGGGAGGTTCATGAGGAATACAAGTGAGGTTGACGAGCCCTTTATTCTCGCTTCTGAAGCTAAACAAGTCTTTTATTGCTGGGATTTGAGTAGAGATAATTGGCATGTTGTCTTGGATGCTCCAAAGAGGTTGAGTCAAGAGATAGATGCCTATGAAGACCCATTGGTCTTCGAGGCCAGAACAAGTGCTAATTATTCTTCGTCAACAACTCTAATTGAGGGCGTTCTAGAAGTTGCAGAAGACTGGATTTAATCTTAATGAATAATTTTTTTTTTTTTTTTTTATGTTGATGAATAATCTTAATTGAGGACGTTCTTAGGAAACTTATCAATGAATAATCTTTTTTTTTTTATGGTTGATATTTATTGGAAAGTTTTTTTTGAATTGGGTATCTTTTGTTTCTATTCATCTTTTCCAATGGTACAGGTGAGTTAAACAGTATGGTTTGAACATCTTGGGTGTTCTGTTTAGTGGGTTTTTTCTGTTTTTAGTGTTTTCTTCGAGTGGTGCAACATATGATACATGCTACATCTATTCCATGTTTTGTTTAATTTTGTCGCCTTGGATTTTAACCATTTTGTTGAACTTTCTATTTAGGTAAAAAGAAGTCATGTCAAAAGCATCTGAAGCAAGTAGATTTGAAGCAAATGAATCTGAAGCAAGTGAGACGATGACAAAAACAAAAGGTAAAGTAACCTTTTTTATTTGATTATTAATTTTATTTAATAACGTAAGTTGGCTGGGAAAGTGTTAAACCTATAAAAATGACCCATGATAGTTGATTAGATCTTGGTCTTTTAGTGCATGACTTTCAGTGGCATGTACTGGTATCTGGTTTATAGCTTAAGCTATAGGAACCTGATAATGGATTTGTATGCGAGTTGGGGCTTCTGGGTACTGGACAAAGATATATGCTTAGAATCCTAGTAATAACCCAGCCAAAACAAAAAAGAAGAGGAAAATCCGTCTATTCCCCTAATATGATTAGTGAGGTCATTATTTTGTGCTTATTGTAACTTGTAAGGCCTTAATTATGCTATGTTGACATGTATGGCTCGCCTTGTTGTGCTTTTGCATTTCCAAAAATATCACTATGTTTGTATGTATTCCACACTCTCTTATTGTATAAGGAATAGGAATTCAGGTCACCTTATCAAAACAGTGGTATCCTTGTTTATCATGCATTTACAGAGAATAAAAGGAATTTCGCATTACATAACTGATTGGCAGAGTGGTTTGAGTGCCTCCTAAAGTTATACTCAATTGATCACATCTTATTATATTAGGTAAGGTAAACGATAAAAATTGGATTTATATCCATACTGATTTTGACACCGGCCTATTCACAAATCAAAAAAATAAGAAATGAAGAAGAAAAACTCAGATACCATAACAAGTACTAATATCATCACGCTTTGATTAATTTACAACCCAGAATAGGATAAATTATCAATCATAAAGTCATTGTATTGTTCCATTATTTTTCTGTTCCATTACCATTTTGAAGAGCTAGCCATGTATGAAAGGTTCATCACTCTGTCTTTCACAATCGAACTATACTTTGTGTGCACGAGAAAGTAAGCACTTCCATATAGGAATTTAGAGAGGTCAACAACCGTTTTCTATATGAAGCTTTAGTTTTCACCATCCCTACATATATATATCCCCAAACATCATACATTAGAAAGGGAAATCATACTTCTCACAAAAATGGTTTTCAATCACGGTCATGTGACTCTGAAGTCTGAACGATTTGCTAAAAATATTACACACTAGAATGAAGTGAGGCAGAAATTTTTGTGGTCTATTGTGATATAAAACAGAAAATTTTACACCAAATCGGACTAAGCAGTTTTAAATATACGATTTTTTTTTAAAATGCTTCACATAACTTAAGCATTTTCTTAGTGATGTTCAATACAGGGTAATTACAGTATGCACGTAGGTGAACCTCGAGGTATGAGCATATAAAGAACATTGTAATTAGCCTCCAGGGGGGCTGATGGACTCAAGCCGGCCAATTGCTATTATGAAAGTTCTTGTTGCCAATGACTTGCAAGTTTTGGTCTCTCTTTTCTAAGCAAAACAAAACATTCGGTCTTCAATCAAATCTATACTAATATTTTTAGAAACAAAATATGGCACCAGATTTTAGAAACTTGTTAATATATTAAGCAGGAGTCTTAAGGGAGGGCAGTTGATTAGATCTTATTCAATCAAATCTATACTAATATTTTTTCGTAGTTCTGATGTTAATTAGATCTTATTCTTTTTCATATTCTTGTTAATTAGGTCATTTGATCTTTATCCACAGATCACTTGAAAAATAGATCACAATAAATTTATTTTGTCTATTATCATTTTTCTAGTAGTGAAACTTTTCTGCGTCCTATTTGTACTTAATCGGTTGCTAATTAATCCACTTAGGTCCAAGATTCCAAGTGGAGTTTATCGATGATGGACAAGCTACCGGACAAGATCGAGCAAAGTATGCCACTATAGTCGGCAGTGGTTAGGACACACCGCCCACCTATGTACAAGGACTCAAGCGTAAGTTCCAAATTTAACAAAGGATGCTTTGTGGAAGAAAGTATTGGTAAGTGCAAGTCACTCCACCTGATTTTATTTCAGTAAACATTTTAGTTTGTATTGTATCCAAATTTGTTTAATAATGATTTTGACATGTCCAATTTACAGGTTGAAATTGATCTTCCACTCATCCGAAAAGAATGCACTCTTCGTAAGCTTAATACGCCTTTTGGAAGCGTAAAAATATGAACTTCACGTGTATGATAAATTTCCATGATGCAGAGCTTTAAAAAGAAATGTTCCTAGCAAGGTGAAAAAGGAAGAATGGGAGGCATTCGTCGACATGTGCTCAACAGAAGAGGATAAAACCAAGCGATTCAATGGAAAGTTAGCAAGGGAACAAATGAAGAACCCACATACAACTAGTAGAATGGGAGCAGTTCCAATTATTGAGCAGTTGGTAAACATCTATTTAATGCCATAAAATTATCATATGCACTCAACTATTATTAGTCTTTATCTACATATTTGTTTAATATGTTACGAAAAAAAAAAATAGCCCAACTGGTGAGGTTTCAAGGACAGAAGGATATGTGGCCATCCATACGAGGAGAGATGGAAGTTGCATCAATTTTAAAACAAAGCAATCTCTTGTAAGAGACAATGAGACATTTATTTAGTAATTGCTTATATTTGTATGACCATGTATTACGTACTTAAGAAACGGTGACTTTGATTTCTTTTGTAGGAGGAAATTGACAGACTTGTTAGCAATGAGCCTGATATAGTGGAAAGGGATCTAGACAATGATCCCGTTGCTTTGGTGTGATGCTGCTTCTCATCTTGTTTTTTTTTTCTAGTGGGTTTTCTCCAAAGTTCTACCTAAACTTTTGTTTGCTTAATAGGTTATTGGTTGTGATGGAAAAGGGCGTGTTCGTGGTCTAGGTAGTGGTGTCACTAAGACTGTTTACCATTCTTCAGCTCCTTATAAGGAGATTGCTCAAAGAGAGAAGAGAGCGCGTGAAAACAGTGAGTCAGGCTATGAGGCGATCATGGCGAGACTTGATGAAGTAGACAAGGCTCACAAGATACTTGAGGATGAAGTTGCAGACCTTAAGCGACAATCTTCAGGGCTTGGAAATGCATCTCAGGTAATAATGTGTTAATTTAATTATGTCTAGGCTAAGAATATGAACATAGCATATGTCCCTTATTAAGTTAGGAGGAAGTGGATGGGGTTTCACCAAGTTCTCTCACATTGATTATGTTAGATAGAAGGCAGAGAACAAGATTGTGCCTGGTGTCAATGCCAACCTTCTTGGATGCCAAGACCCATGATATTTTTACTTAGGCACTTTATCTGTTTTGGCCTTAACAAACCCAATATCAGGACATGAGCTTGAACATAGTTTATTTAGTCATGATTCTAATTCTCTTGTTTTGGTCTATTTAGTCGAAGGAATACTTATAGCATAGGTCTGTATGGCCTGAGCTTGAACATAGTTTATTATGATTTAGGACTAACTTAAGAAAATAAACTTAGCTTTAACGCAACGAAACTTGGCTGTTTGAACTCAATCAATACCATCTCTTAATGCATAGAGATTTCTTTCTCTCTCGACATGAAGAACTCCGCTTTGTCTGCATGCACCAGACTTTACTTTGTTTGTACCGTGTTCCCTTTCTTTGCTTTAGCCGTTCATTCTTTGCTCGAGAGCATACTGTCCCCAACTCTTTGCTCACAAAAGAAGCAACATACATCTTATTTGACTAAAGTGATTTTGACTAAAGAGAAATGGCCATAGAAAGGGTATCTTAAAAGAGCTACTGTAGTACTGTTAAGAGATCACTCTTAGGAATAGAAATGCTTCCACCCATTGGCTTAGAAGTGGATTTCCCTTGGGCAACCAGTTCCTAGTCATGTTCCTATTTTGAGTGCCGGGCATTGAGTCTATCCGAAAGCCCAAATTCGAAAGCTGACATTGAATTTAGAAAAAAGCAAGCTAAGCTACTCTGATTTGAAAAATGCATTTGCTTAACACATCGATATTGACTCTCTAAGTATACCATTACTCCTACTATTTTATGCCTAAGAGTGAATAACCTAAGTCAAGTACAACAGAATTAGGAAAGCCGAAGGTCAAGAACTCATGTATATTTCCAAAAGTTAAAACACATTGGTTCACTCGGTCACAGCCTCTCAATGTATTCCTTCCTTTGCCTTTTTGGGGATATGGAAGGAATACTTGGAGTCAGTTCCCTCATTTAAGCAAGGTCAAGTAATTTCATATAAGATGAAAATAGTTTATCATTGAGGAGAAAGAGCAGCATGTCATTGCCCCCACAAGGGCGAGTCTAGACGCTTGCTAGATAGCAACAGATGCTTCTTTCTCTAAAATAGGCTAGTGTTTGAGGTTTTCCTAACTAGATGTGCTTCTGGTGCTTTTGTTCCCTTCTTCTTTTCCTCCTTTTGCCAAGTTCTTGGTTCGTGCGCGCCTTGGTAGTGACTAATTTTGAAAATAGCATTCCTCTTGAGAATGATCTTAAGTAGTCGTTTTTATATTTTGTCCCTTCATTCCAAATATAATCTATTCCGTATCTGACCTACTATTCCGGACTCGCTCAAGAAAGAATACGGGGCTGGATCAGCTATTCTTGCAGCTTTTCTTGCTTTGGTGGCAGCAGCATGGTCTTTGGATTTTCCTGACATTCTTTGTTTTAACCTTTTTGGTGCTCTTTATTGGTTATTCATTTATCTATCTATCTATTTAGAGATTAGGTTGGGGGTATATGATAGAACGAAAGAATGGAGTAAGAAAACATGGCTTTATTGGTTATTCATTTCTAGGCCATTTACCTGAGCAGGGTATAGATGGCCATTTACCCTTTGAATGACGATTGTAGCTCAAGGAGGAAAAGTAGGGAACAAATATGACATCAGCCTCACTTGAGTTGAGGACTCTTACGACACTAGAACCACTATTCTAGTCACGAAAACTCGAAGAGAGAAGATCCAATGTGAGCCAATATTAAATACTGTGCTGCAAATTTAGACCACCGGGGTAATCAGGGATCCTTTTTTTTTTATATCAGGCCATACACTGTCTCCTTGAGCTTTCCAGTCTAGGAGCGCAAAATGGAACTCGGGAGGCATATCATACATAAACACTTTCAAAGACACCTTACTCGATTTACATATCACCCCTATTGAAAACTTTCCAGATAACTTTTTAGATAACCATGAATGGTTGTTTGAATCACAAGCAACATCTTAACTGCTGCAGTCTTTTATTCATAGATTGGTCTCTATGAAATGATATCAATTACAAAGAGAAGCAGTTCAGTCAATTGCTTGTTCACCAAAATAGTTTTATGATGCCGGATCTTTCATATGTTTGGAAGAGGCTCATGGGGCACTAGTTAGAAACTTAGAATGGAGTTTTCTGTTTATCGAGGTAGCTTTCACATAGGCAGTTCTTCGGGCTTGTCTTTCTTCTTTTTGTCTCTTTGCTTGTGTTGCTAGGTGATCCTCTAGTGTGGAGTTATTGTGCACCTAATACTGCGGTCCCTCTCCAGCCTTCAATGGTTGGTTGTAAATTGTAGTTGCCTCACCAATTTCCATAAGCCGGGTTTGAGTTTAAATTTGTTGCGATCTTTCGGTCCGAGTGTATATACCGGCCCTCAGATTATTTTCAAGAAGTATAATTTCTGAGAAGCATTTGTGAAAAAAATATTACAAAGGTCTTGCATTATTTCATAGGTCTTGCATTATTTCGTGAGGTGTCAAAAATATTTCAGAGGTCTTGGAACTCTTGGTCCGAAAGTGTCTCAAACCAAAGATTTGTGAAAAATATTTTTTGCCACCTAAGACCTCTCCAATTTCCACAATCTGCAAGCGAAGCCTAATGTTTCTCAATGTAATAATGCATAACTATGTGAAAATGCAAGTCTTCCGTTGAATAGAAGTTTTAGGTCAGGTTTAGCATGAGAAGTAACTCGGTGGAATTCTAGTTATCTTCTACAGCTTGTATTTCAATATTCAAGATCTCTTCTATCTAGATGAGAGGAGGAATCGATCTAGCAGTTCAAACCGGATGAGAGTTCCCATGGTTTGATGTTTTTGTTGTGACAAAGGAAGTTTTAACTAGTTTCGCCTCAATTCCTTGTGCCGTAAGGTAATACAAAGAAGTTCTCTCGATAAATCCTTTTCCTAAACAAAGACTGAAAAATAATATGTCCGGCTTAAATTGATGAGATGAAGTTAGTTTTGGTTAGGGAAGGATGGAAAATATCCTAACGATACATGCATGTACTAGTATATTTTAAAGGTAGATGTTTCCATAGTTATTAACGCCAACAACTCAATCCTAACTGTTATATTCCCCGATAACATTTCTTGCCATGAATTATAGTGAACTAAGTGACAAACTTTTGGAAATGCATACCAAGATCATTTCATCAATGATTGAACTCTTGGGTGCTTTTAGTTCTTGTGTTCAAGAAGCTATTTAAAGTCTCTAACGCTACATTAATTTCCTTGTTTTTTTAGGAATACAACAATCACCAGCCAGATGATTCCCCGCAATATCCGACCTCAATCTACAACTTGTCACTTGAAGAGTTTCATAACAAAGACTGGTTGCACTTGGAGAAGTCTGCACCTATTTAACGACACTTCCAAGTTCGTGATAATGTCCTAATCGATGAGATACTTGATGATTTTGCACCGCTGTATGAAGGAGATGGAAGACTTGGAGATATCGTGGCTTGGTGACGGATTACTTGGCCAAAAAATTACGTGGTTTTTCATTGATCGATGAAGCTTTTAAATCGACAAAAACTTATCTTCTTTTGCCGTGCTTTGTAAATCCAAGTACATAGTTGTTTTTTGGTCTTTGGATAGTGTTTCTAGCTAGTTATTGAATACTTGAGCAACAAGATTGAGTTCAAATATTTTGGTATTTTGTCAAACTTCAAGTTTTATAGTATATGGTATTGCAATGTAAACATTTTGGATGGAATGATAAATATAAAGATGTTTTGGTACTTAAGTTTGATTATGGTTTCTTAATTATAGTGTAGTTTGAATTTAAATTCTTTGGGTAGCCAATCATATTGAAGCAGCAGGTGCTTCCAATAAATTAGATTTTCAAATACTCTACTGTCATTAGCCGTCTACAATAAGGGATTGAAACTATTCAGTTTCGTTTTTTGATCGAGCAGGACGCAACTCTAGACAAATCTTCGCTTTGTTTTAAACTCCAAAACCACGCCATTAGTCATCCATTAAAACTCATTTCTCGACGGCCACTAGCTGTCTTTGTAGTTCAAATAATGGACAGCCACTAACCGTCGAGAATAAATACCATGGCATTTTTAACAACGGCTTATGATACAATCAGTAGCCGTCGAGATTGACCAATCTCGACAGATCTAAGCCGTCCTAAATCAGCTGTTTTGACATAGTGATACAATACAATTATAAAGACCATTCTTGATTAAAAAAAAAGAAGAAAATAAGAAACAACTCAAACATACCTTTCACCCAACTGCACAAACAAACTTCAAAATAGAAAGAGTTTATATATCTAAAAGTAGAAAATGAGAAGTTCACATGCAACTAAAAATCTCACAAATATGATAGTGCAACTATTACAATCAAGTTAGACTTTCCATCAACGACTGCAAATTAGGTTGGTCCTGAAGAATAGATTGAAAGTCAATTGGTGCATCTGGTTCATCAACTCGACTTGTCAATCGCCTAGGCGAATTTATGACTACCCACTAGTTAGGATTTCTCAAATCCTTTGAGTAAAATACCTAACTAGCTTCAAAAGCAAGAATCACCGGCTCATCAAAGTACTGATCAACACTTTTTCACCTATTAAGATTAACCACCACCAAATTAGAATATGGACAAAGTTTACAACCATTGGTCTTGTCCTCCACCTTCACCTAATTGCAGTAAAAGACAACATGCTGGAAGGTCGTATAGTCCAACTCTATTATCTGTTCGATAACCCCATACCACTTTGCCGATGCATCAATGGGATTTTTGTCTTTCCTACTTGGAAGGTCGTAAAGTCCAACTCTATTATCTGTTCCATAACCCCATACCACTTAGTCGATGCATCAATGGGATTTTTGTCTTTCCTACTTGACATAAACATAGTGATTGCTTTCATACAAACACCATTGTCTTGTGTGGCAACTGTTTTGTCATGCGACCTAGTAGAGAACATAAAACCATTAACACGGTACTTTTTATATGTTTTAGCTTTGAACAATGGTCCTTGGACAAATCTCCATAAGTCACAATCTGTGTCTTTTGCAGCCAACAACTGTGAAGTAAAAAAAGACGACAATTAGAAAGATAAAATTAAAAACTAGGTTTAAAAACTAATTGTAATATCCTACTAAACTAAATTATATATAAAACAATACCTTGTCATATAACTACACAATAAACTCAATCTGTATCTCCACTTCTGTCTTTGCTACCCCTTTTCTTCTGGCACGTGCAGTTGCTTGCAAGGCACGATATTCACTACAATTTGTTTATACAGTTTGACACGACTATTTATTACGACTTTTTAGACTAGTAAATGTTTGAGTCAAATCTATCAAAAAAATCAAACCTGTAATGTTCATCAAGTTTTTCGTCGTCGAGTCGAAAAAGAACCCATCTACGGA
The DNA here is from genome assembly GCF_015680905.1 of Coptis chinensis. Taxonomy (NCBI): domain Eukaryota; kingdom Viridiplantae; phylum Streptophyta; class Magnoliopsida; order Ranunculales; family Ranunculaceae; genus Coptis; species Coptis chinensis. Next base: position 62,056,928 of record NC_141464.1, on the reverse strand, counting down.
TTTGTATCCATTGTTCCTTGCCTAGGATCACAGTTTTACCCTCAAGTATAGGCCCCGGCCTCATCACTATACTCTCCATCTTCATCTAGAAATGCCTCACAAGTAGCTTTGTGATTTCCATCACATGAATTTGGCATGTACTCCATAGCATACCTAACAGATTTAGAAACAATATAGGACTCCGTAATGGAGCCTTCAACATAGCGTTTATTGCTCGGAATATTTTTACACTCCTTCATTACCCTATTAAAATAAACAAAACCAAAATTGTACTTTGTAGTTTCGTTGATAATAATTGCCACTAAATAAGAAATAAAAGTAAAGGCATTTTACATACCGTTCAAATGGAAACATCCACCTAGGATAAAGGGGTCCACAAATCAGCCCTTCATCAGCCAAATGCACCCAGAGGTGGATCTGATGCTGATAAAAAAAGTGGTTGGAAAATACTTTTCCAATACACACAATGCCTCTACAACCATGTATTTGGCAACTTGGATTTCCTTTCGGATTAAGACTTTCGAACATAGAATATTAAAAAATAAGCTAATCTGATTAATAGCCCTACGCAAATCACGGTGTTTTGGAAAAGCATGTTGAAGCAAAATTGGAAGCAAGTAATACATAATCACGTGATAGTCATGTGATTTCATTGTAAGCAAACCAGGAGGACTCAAAGTGACAACGTTTTTTAAGTTCGATGAAAAACCTAAAGGAAGCTTCAAGTTTTTCAAAATTGTGCAGAACTCAAGCTTCTCATCTTTATTCAAGACAAATGGAGCATTTGGTTTAACAGATCTCTCTGTGATTGGGTCTGTTTGCATCCATTAACCACTATGAATCCCCATTTTCTTCAAATCCTCTCGTGCCTGAACTGTATCCTTTGTTTTGTCTTTCTTGTCAAGAATCACATTTATTATTTGTTCTGCCACGTTCTTCTCATCGTGCATCACATCAATAACATGTCGAATTTTATGCTTCGGCCAATATTCCAGTTCAAAGAGAATAGACCTCGTATACCATGCTTCAGTAACTTCATAATCTTCATCATCTCCTATAGCAACCGCATCCATATCATCTATACTCCGTTTGGTACCTTTTAGTACTTTCCTAGGTACATAATGGACACGACTTAATATTTTCTTAATTATTTCTCCCTTTAACCTTGGCGAAAGGGGGTTTAACTCTTTTGTCTTAAGGCCTAAGTACTTGCATTGCCTAAATGGGTGATCCGATTTAAGAAATATCTGGTAATTTGTATAGACGATCTTCCTTGCGTTCCGAAGATGCATAGACGGAGTTTCATCACCACAAATAGGACAGGCTTTGTAACCATGTGTTACACAGCCTAATAAATTGTCATATGCTGGTAAATCATGAATGTCCCATATCAACATAGCCCTCAAAGTAAAATGCTCCTGTTTGTGCATATCATAAGTCACCACCTCTTCTTTCCATAACTGTTGTAACTCATCAACTAGTGGTCTAAAGAATACATCGATGTTTTGACTTGGTGCCTTCGGCCCAGGTAATAACAACGACATCATATGGAACTCAGATTTCATGCACAAAGACAGTGGCAGATTATAAGGCACCACATAAATATGCTAACAACTATAGCCAGTGGATTGAATCCATCAGTTGCAATTCCAAGCCAAACATTACACCCTTCCTTAGCAAAATCTGGCCATTCATCTTTACATGTCTTCCACTGAAGTGAGTCGATTGGATGCCTCATATAATTCCAAGAAGGTGCCGCTCTATTGTGCCATGTCATTTCACAAGCTATCCATGGTATAGTGTACAACCTTTTGAGTCTAGGAATCAAAGGGAAATGTCTCAATACTTTTCTCGCCTCTTTTGTTTCTTTCTTCCCCGATTTCCCTTTCTTTACTTTGTACCTAGGGGTTTCACATTGAGGACACACCGTCAAATCAGCTTCAGTCTTATAATATAGCATACAGTTATTTTCACAAGCATCTATACACTCAGCTTTCATTCCAAGATCTTTCAACATTGCCTTCATTGCAGGATACTTATAAGGCAAAGTGTTTCCGTCTGGCAACCATGTTTTCAACATAGACAAAAGCGCGGTCACACTATTTCCCGACCAATTATACTGCTTCTTCAAGTGATGGAGTTCCACAGTTGCTGAAAGGGTTGTGACAGGAGCCTCACATGAGGGGTATAATTTTTCTTCTGCTATTTTCTTATATTCATTGTGCCAATTACCCAAATCAGGTTCTAGAACAATAGGTGGTTCAACATCTTCGGTTTGACTTCCATCGCCTCCACTCAAATCACCCACTAATTCTTCATGCATGCCATAAACAACATCAACAAAATTCCCTATCCCTAGTCCTTCCTCATTATTTTCTTCTTTAACTCGGTTTACCATTCGATCCTTATATGGGTTCTCATCATGTAAAATCCATACACGATATGTTGATTCTATACCATTATGAATCAAATGTTTTCTAACTATATCATACGCAAACCTTTTCCTATTTCGACATTTGTTACATGAGCAAGGACACGTGGTCAACGTTTCGTCTTTGCCACTAGCAAATAGAATAAAATTGGAAACCCCCTGCCTATACACTCTCCCAAGTATGTCAATTTCATTCATCCAATCTTTTAAAATCGGTTGAGACATTCTGCAAGTAGCACATCAAGTAAACACAAGGAACAAGTGATAGGGTCAATGTTCGACCGGGGGGGTGGGGTAGAAAAGTTATTTTATTTCATTTCCTACTAGCGCCGCTTTTATCACTATCTGTTTATGAAAATTTGATGCATAACGTTCTATAATTATTGAACTATCTTGGTAAACAAGCTAAACGGTGCCAACATTTTAACCATTAAATTGCTAAACATGATCAGATGTACTTCAATTGGTAAACACAATTAGATACGAACTACTTTGGCACTAGAAGGATTAAGTGTGGACTGATTTCAAATGCTTTACTTTGAAGGCATTATAACATATAAGCACAAAATGCAAGACAAAATAAAAATGGAACAGGTTAACACACACACACACACACACACACACACACACACACACACACACACACACACACACACACACACACACACACACACACACACACACAAACACAATTCTTATCAGTAGTTCAACACAATCCATTCACCACAGTCAAGCATAGCATTAAATAAACTTATAACAGAAAGAACAAGCACCAACCATTCCAAACATGCAAATTTTCAAAACGTTGCTAACAGGTTAAAATTTACAACCAATAACAAACAAGCTAAAGCTAAATAATCCAAGTATACGAAAAGTAGTGGTAAAAATGTTACAGTTGTATAAAGTCTTCTCATTCCCCAACACGCGCACACTCTACTCAAGATAATTGCCTGAAATTCATAGTCTTAAAAAAATATAAATATATGTTATTGGTTTGCACATATATACAAAATCATGTAGTTCATTGTAGATTTTGTTCCAAAGGCTCGGCCAATAGGATGTAGACTATCAAATCACTTCGATACGAGTTTGAAAATTTTGAACCTGCTTCAAATATGAGTCTGAATTTCAAAAAGAGATACTTTGTGTGCCAGTTCAGATTTTATCTATTAAAACCCATAGCTACCAGAAACAAGGCATGGGTTATTCTTTGTTTAAATATTTCAACCCATTCCAGCATGAACTCTAGAAAACCCTATCCACGCTATCTAACTCCAAAAAAAAGGGAAAGTGTGGAACAATCCACAAACCAGGAAAAATATAAATCATAACATAACTAAAATAAGTAATTCTAATAATCAACATTAATTACTAATTACATATAGAAGAGCAAAATCAAACCACAAAAATCAAATTTTTTAATGAATAACACAAGTAATAAAAATCGCACCTTTGGTTATAACTGTAGCAACTAACACCCAAGTTAATTTCAGTTGTGATATCACCTAGTAGTAGTGTGAAAAATCGAAAAAGAGATATGAGATGATGAAAAATATAAAACCATAGAAGAAGAAGGCGAAGGAAGGACGTTACCTAATAGCGGCAGCAACGGCGACCGGTGCTGACTCCCAAAAGTTGTGGAACGGTACTGCTTGAGAGAGAGAATGATGAAAAACATGAGAGAGAGGAGATGATATAAGAGAGAGGCGATGAAAAGAGCAGATGATATAAAGCTGTTTTTTAGTAATCTTAAATGGGAGAGAAGAGCGCGATCTTTTTGGTCTTTCCCTATCACCGAAAATTCTTATTTAGTAATCTTAAATTCTAATTTAGCTATTATTTTAATATTATATTTAACTTTTACGATTTCTTTACGCTTTATGGTCGAAGCAAACACTTTAAAAATGTAACAAATTAATTCTCAAATCGGGCAAAATTAACGTAACACTTTATATACAATTTTCACGCTTATAAAATGTTAAGAACCTAGTTACACTTTAAAACCGTTACTAAGCAAAAAATGCAAGCGTTACTAATATCATGTTTTGGTGTAGTGCTCCTTTACTAAGAATAGGAGTAGATAATCCATCGCCAAAAGGCTTAACATATCGATGATCGATGAGTGGATACAGCTTGACGAAATAAATTTGACTCACCAATATATGATCATTGGCCCCCGAATCAAGGACCCAAGTAGGTGTAGCAAAGATATGTAATGCGGAGGCGACATAGCAACAGCGCACTGAGAATTCTACAAGGAAGAACTCTGAACAAGAGAGATAAGCCGATCAAGCTGAGAATTCAGTTGATGAATATCAAAAAAGATAGATAGTCGTCAAAAAATACAAAGAACTCTGCTAGCAATGAAACCCAAACACCAATAATACTTCCAAATCACCACAAAGAAACGCCCAAGAACAAGAATTGGCTAAAAAGCCAGCCTCCAAAAATGCTATGAAAAACCTGTTAGAAAAAAATGAATTTGCACAAATCCATTAAAATATGAATGAGTAGTTTGTCTCCCAAGTTACCCCACTTTGATGAAAATGGGTTTTTCTTGAACAAGATGACGTAATGTGAGAAAAACCTTTTCAAAATGATGCACTTGTTAGAAACAATTGCATTATGCGGTGCGGTGCAACCTTTCAAAATGTGCAGAATTCAACAAAATCATCATGCCAAAAGGTGTGACCTTTGAAATAGGCATTTCGAAAGCATGCTTTATGCCGAAATGGTGTGTCTTTTTGAAACATGTGACTTTTCAAAAGAGTTGCTTACTTTTTCCCAAAAGCAGAAAAAGCAAGAGGCACCATCACCTATAAATAGTGGATGAATTTGAGAAAATACACCGGAGATCACACAAAGTTCGATCTTTCTCTTCTCCTTCGTTCTTAGTCAAATATTATGTCAGGTAGAAAGCCAGCACTTCAATTCTATAAAATTAAGCAACACAACATAGTATTTGACTAAGAACGAGGGAGAAGAGAAAGATCGATAACTCGCGGGTGATCCGATGTATTTTTCTCCAAATTCATCCACTATTTATAAAGCGAGCCGCCTCTTCAAACAACACAAAGGCTCTCGGGAAAAAGTAAGCAACTCTTTTGAAAAGTCACATGTTTTGAAAAGACACACCATTTCGCATAAAGCATTGTTTCAAACCGGTGCTATTTTTCGAAGGTCACACCTTTTCGCATGATGCACCGCTTTCAACCAAAAAGACATTTTGAAAAGTCGCGACCTTTTTCGCATAATGCAATCGCTTCAACAAGTGCATCATTTTGACAAGGTTTTTCTCACATTATGTAATGTTTTAAGAAAAAACCCATTTCATCTCAAGTGGAGTAACTTGGGAGACAAACTACTCATTCATATTTTAATGGATTTATGCAAATTCATTTTTTTATAACAAAACCCACAATAGCCGAAAAAGCAAACGAATGGGATGCAAAACAGCCACCAAGAATGCTACCCGATAACCACCGTAGCCCGCAACAAACAAACCATTTAGTGTGTCAACCTAAAATAATTCCTCTTCAACAAACACAACCTTTAGAAACATAATCAAACTTCATTTTTTTATTTTTTTTATTTTTTTTTTATCTACTCATCTCAAAAAATAACAAGAGAGATGAGCAGTAGAGAATGTGGTGGGATTTGACGTGATGGTTATATTGGGAATATGTTGGTGGTGAGAAAGAAGAGAACAATGGTGGCGGTCTAACAGTGATGGTGTAGTATTGAGAGAGGCGGTGGTAAATGAGTGATGGTGCTGTGATGTGAAAGAAGGTGGTTGACGGCGGCAGCAGCGGCGGTGATGGAGAGCTGAAGCTCCGATACCAAATTGTAATGGTAAAAGGCTTGTCTTCATCATTGACAGAGGCCATATTTATTCATGCTCAAGGATATTACAATCTTGCTAAGTAAGAAAATAAAATCAAGTAAAATGATTTTATTCTCTAAGAGAATAGAGAGAACAATATATTCTCCAACATGTCAGTCTACCGCACCTTCGTTGCAACTGTGGTGGGCTGTGTTCATTTACCTTCGTTGCAACTGTGGTGGGATGTGTTCATTTGGACATGCTAATCTGACACTCGTTCTGGTGCTGAGATTTTGTCTTTGTACTACTTAAGTCTTTGGGTCGGTGTCCGTAGAGGTGGAAGATCCAGATTCTGACATTTGAGAGATTAGAGTGGTAGTGGTATGGGTGGCATAGTCAAAACGGAGCATGAACTCGGTGTGCACGGTGGAATATCTGTGTGGTTATTTTACGTATTTGGTTGCTTACGATAATGTGTATTTCTTGTGCTTCCATGTACTATATTTGTTTGATAACAATTAATATAATCATCGTATGTTTTTATCGAAAAAAAAATAAAAATAAAATAAAGTAAAAAAAGAAGAGAGGTTGCTAATTAACCTCCATTTTTTTACCACATAAGATTTTCGTAAGAGAATAATTATGTTTCAATGGAACACGTATGTTCACTAATGTTGCTATATACATTAAGGAAAATGCGCCATGGTATTGTCAAAACTTGATCTTGGAGATATAAAAGTTGGCCTTATAATTTGATATATCATAATTTTTTATCATGTTTATAGGGAAACAGAGAGAACAACAAACTACTCAGCTAGCCTAACTACTTATGTAAATTAATCAAGAATGTACTTTCATTCCACCTATAGATTTCAAAGTTATGCCATATTATAGAGGAGGACAAGATTGGAATGATATACGTAAGACTTTGATCAGTTATGAATGCATATTAGGGGTGGAACTCGGGTGGGTTGGGTCGGGTTGAGGCATAACCCAAACCCAATCGGAGTTTCAAATGTTTCAATCCGATCCCAATACCAAACCCCGGTCGGGTCCTTAAATTTTCAGCCCAAGCCCTAGCCTTACCAATTCGGGTTGGATCAGGTTATGTTGGGTTGGTCAAAATTCTCAAGTTTTTTTTGGAATTAGGAGGCAAAAAGCACCAAAATTGAAATCTTCTAATGAGATCAAAGAGATTTGATTGTTTGAAAGGGAAGTTAATCTTGTTGATTACATTATTCTCTCTAAAATAGAGATTTTCAACCTTATTTTTTATAAGAATAGAAATATTAAAAGATATACGTACACATATGCACACGGGCTCGGATTTTTTGGTTTTCTGATATTCTAACCCAAGCCCAACCTGAAATCGAAGTCGGTTTTATTTTACAAAACCAAACCCGACCACGAATCCGCATGTTAGCCCAAGACCAACAAAATTAGGTTTTAGTCCATTAGGCTTCGCTAACCTCGACCCAAGTTCCCCTAATCGCAATGCGGATTAGGCTCAAAGCCAAACCCTCCCTCTACTTTCCAAAAAAAAAAAAAGTTGTATGGTAACATGGATCAAGATGACAAGATTTGAAGAATTCTCTAGACTCTAGTTCAATCAAAGAAGGTGCGCTCTCTTCTCGATCCGAACTAATGGGCTTATATTGGATACAATCGAAAAGAATAGATTTTTTTTTTTGTGCATTTGGAAACCCTAATTTCCCATCTAGTGGAGGGGGTATTTTCAAATTCAAAAGCCATGAATGAAGGTGTACCCATAGTTTGGAATTTCGAATTTTTTGGAATTTCGATAAATCTAAAACCGAAATTCATTAAATTTCAACTCCTATTACATTCAGAATTTCAAAATTTTAGATATTTCAACTCTATATTTGAAATTTCGGTTTTTAATCGAAATTTTGATCGGAATTCCAAAGTTTCGTTCGGAATCACAAACTATGGGTGTACCTAGAGCCTGTTCACAATGTTGGTATCTATTAAGACCAAACACAAAATAACAGCTCAACCATATGGCATAATCATATGTACACTTCTGAAGGAAAAAGACTGCGCAAAATTCAGCAACCCCACTTCAATAATCTCTGCTCGCATTCCTCGTGAATCGTTTACGCATTCAAGCAAAGGCCCAAGGGCCACATTTCATTTATGACATATGACACATTTTGTTTCACTAAACATTACCCTGTGTACACCCACAAAACCCCTTGTCTTCCTGGTGGTCTCAAATTTGGGTGCAGTTTAAGCTTATCCAATCATCAGATTGTTTCTTTGCAACCACAAGATGTCTCTAATATGGATAACGAGACGCATGTACATAGCATAGGCAAATTAATGTAAATCGAATGAAACCTTTGCTGCCAGTATATCTAGATTTTCATTCTTTTTGCTAAGGTTTTCGTAAACCACCTAAGAAAGTCTCTAGCCTTTTCCAGTTCTGGTACAACTTCTACACGACAACATTGTATAAAATTGTTTGGAAACAAAAACCGTCAAAAGGTGAGGAGTACCCAGTTTTATGCCTTGTTTAGTTTCAGTGTTGTTTGAATGGACCGATGGTATGAATTTAAGTTTAGGAATAAGCAGTCTTGTTCCGTCAAACTTGACTCAATCAACCGCGTGGCCCAAGTCATGTATTTGGTCTCTCAAGTCTCAACATCCGAGGTGGTGTGACCGTGCGATCTTGGTTCTAAAATTATTTTACATTTTGAGATGATGTTCTGAAATTTGAATATTACTGATACACAAAAAATCTTAAAGTAAAAAAGGCTTCAATGCACAATTTTAATCATTAGACTCTTTTGGATTGATGAACATTCTTTTCCATGATTATTCATTGTTTTGCCATTATTTCGTTTCAAACTAAATTCTTGTTTCAGGTGATGCTCTTAATGAAAGTCATATACTGCAAGTATTAGGTGGTCGGAGTTTAATTGAAGCTCAGTTCTGGGGTCAGCCAAATGCCCAGTTTCAATTGAATCATTGAATGTGCTTTTCAGCTTTCAACTAATGCGTGCAATGAAAGTAGATAGAATTGATGTCTTCAATTCTCAAAAGATAGTGTGGTGAATTTTTTTGTTAAAACCTTGCTCCTTATTGAATTCAAAGGAATGTTCCTTTGTTTCCTTCAAGAGCGTATTGGGTAACACTTCGATAATGATGTAGACGCTACAAAGAACATTATTGGTTGCCATCTTCGAGCTTCAATAACCAGGAGATAAATGCACCAAACAATCCCAAGATCATACACCGTGTTAAAGGCTTGTCTCATGTGAGTAATTGTACTTCACTTCTCTTCTTTTCTCGTATACTGATCTCCATAGCGTCCGAGATCATACTATCATACTCAGCAACAATAAAAATCCAATTGTTTTTTTTTGTTGGTAATTTCTGCTTCAATTGGTAGAAGTTTTACTCTTTGGTGTCTTCGACCAAAATCCAATTCTTATTTTTTGCTCTTTGATGTGTCTGACTGACATAGCCGCATAGAAATGGACCACCTCAACACCAAGGCTAACCCATACTCCCATGCTCATTGATTGAAGAGTTTAGCTATCGACATATATACACCAGAACTTAGGGGTCGGATTTCTATGATGGGGACTTTATTCTATGATCTGTGTGTACTAACTACTAAGTAATAAGTAATAACTGTTAAGCACTCTCTTTTCCCCAAGTCTCTGGACCCTCTCTCATTTCTAGACTCTTATATGGCTTCCAATAATTTGGAAACTTAAATCCGCTAAACTATCAGAAAGAATTCTTGTTCAAATTCCTATGGTCTTGCGGTCTTACCAAGCAGTTGGAACTTAGAAGCCATGGACCTTCCTTGGTCGTTTTCAGAAAAGTACACGTACCATGCGGCCACAGTCGGAGCAACTTTGTTAGCAAGGATCATTTCTTGAGATTGAAATAGGCGTTAGGATCACAGGGTGTCTTTATGCTGCTCTTTTTGTCCTTGGGTTAATTTAGGAATACGAAGTACTGTAAAATCATGCTCGTACAAGGCAATCTGAATTCTGAAGATTTTGGTCTACAAAACTGGTGGATGATCAGTTGTTTGTTTTGAGTTTTGACTATGTCAAGATGGATACAGGTAAATTTGGTTGTACCTGAAATCAAAGACCATTTCTTCCATATTTTTTACTAATGTTCTGAAACATGAAACCCAATTACGACGAAACCAGATCAGCCTAATTACAACAAAAATAAAGATTAAAAAGCTTGATTATTCTTGGTTCCAGAATTCGGCGTCCCAACATATGGCAAAAAAATTGGTGGTTAGTTCGCCGCCGTGAAATCACTAAGCAACCGAAGTTCGCTCCACCTCCCATGGTTGGAAGTCTTGGAACACTGCTGGAATGCGCCAATAGTTGTGTATGTGAAATTGTGAATCGCATTTAGTGAGTTGTGTATACGCGCTGCATTTTACGGTTTTTGCTAAAACACATTTATGCAACTCGCAATAGTGTTGCTTGGTTGCAATCTATCTCAGACTTCTCAGTTTTGCTACTGGTATTCACGCCTGTGCTACGCAAAAAAAACATGATAAAGATATAACAATCTTTGCGAAAGCTATGCTCATGCCTCCAAACTACCTAACTAATTTTCGTCTTATCTCACTTCTTTTCTACACCAACAATTCCCTCACTTTATCCACTTTTTCTTTTGCAGAGTTGACTGCTTAATAACAACAAATATTAGAAAACAACAACCCCCTTGGATTTTTACCAAAAAACAATTCTTATTTTAACATAGTGATTCCTTCCCAGTAACAAAGATACACAACCAAAACGGCACGAAACATTGCTAATTCAACTCCCCTAGTAATCATACCACTCATTTCTTTTCAAAGCGCTATTTTGTCCCTCCTCAAATCTCATTTTTTTTTCTTTGTTTTTGTTTTTTTCCTCTCCTTAAAACTTTCTTTTTCAGCAATGTTGAATCTGCGAAAACTGAAATGTCTTGTTGCCACAGAAATCACTGATCTTACGTCGTTTAAGATCTCTTTCTGATCTCATACACCCAGTGGTAACAGTACTAGTTGTCATATCACTTTCTGAACTTGACCAATGTTGGTCCAGTACATTGACTGGTGTATGTGAACTTGATACATTTTCAATCACTGAATCATAACCATCCATCACCATATCATTCATCACATCGCCACATTCCATCAGTTTCTCCTACAACAAAAAGTAGTCAATAATTCAATATCAGTCAAACCAAGTCAAAAGTCAAAAGTCAAAATTAGTCAAAAGCTAAAGTGTTCACAGGTTCTTACGTTATTTACATATGAACAAGAACAAATGGTGTTTCTGAAACTGGAAAATTGCAATGGAAATAGTTCATGAGAAGCTTCTAGAAGTGCCGATGCCGTGACAATCGATGGTCTGAACTTTAGGAGTTTGATTTCTGTGACAAATATATGAACAAAAAAGATTAGCTATTGAAAGTACTTAAAGAAATGAGAATGAAGAATTAGTTTAATGTACCGTGTTGAGATTTATAGATGATATCTGAAGCTCGGGCTTTAAGAGCATGCTGTAATAGTGGATCTTGAAGTTTGAATAAAGAAAGAAAGAAATGAATAAACGAGAATGGAGTAATTGATCGCATTCGCCATTTCAATGCTCCAAGTATCATTAGTTCTGCTCGTTCAATCGTTTGTGAATCGAATATGAACTGTTCTTCTCCCTGTTTTTAAACCAAGTCATCAAACAATGCTGCATTTTCACAAGAATCTTTGATAGAGAAAACAAATCTTACTTGAACATCGTTGAGTGAGAAGTCTATCTGTTTCATTTTGAAGCTAGTGAAATACATGATAAGCTAACTAGCTTCAAGATCCACTGCTTTCCTTCCTGCAAGAAACAAAAGCAAATAAGAAAATATATCGAAATGTATATGCAAATAAGTCAAAGTTAAGAAAACCGAAACTTTAAAGTTAGTTACCGGTAATTTCTGTTTAGAAATGAACCGGTCAAGGTAATTTATAGCAAGATAAGCTACACTCCGATCAAGATTGCCGGAATATTGTGCCTAGAAACCAAGAAAATGTTAACAAACTCATAAAACAGTAAATGTTAAGTAGATGGTTAAGTATAGCAGATATTTACGTGAAGAATCAAAGAGATGGATTCAAGACGAATGGAGATATTGAAGTCTTTGCAAGGCATGTGATCTAATTCGGAAGTGAAGAGAGATGGAATGGTATCGGGTTGGTGTTCAACAATGCCAGTTAATGGGTTTTCTAGATCGAACTCCATTGTTTCTTCTTCTCGTTGTTATATTCTTTTTAATGGAAGAGAAAAGACATTGAAGTGAGATATGGGGATTGGTGGTGTGGTGTTAAAGGAAGGGAAATGAGGAGAAGGCTTAAGTTTTACTCAAAGCAGCTCGCGCTCTTCTTATCTATAGGTCTTTGTGATTGTCTCGTCACTCTCTCTTTCTCTGTCTCTCACTCTCACCATAGTCCTCTCTTTTTTTTTATTGGGAATGAAAATGGAATATCAATATTTCTGTTTTTTTCGATAAACAGAAAATCAATATTTCGGTTCCAAGGACAAATCAGTTTTACCAAAAAGTACAACTCTGCCTAGTGTCTAGTTGTCTACTCCGTATTGTATATTTGTATCAAGTATTCAAGTGTATCAACAAACTCTAAAAGTTAATTGCATCAAGATTATTGATACTTTTTGTGTTGAAATATCGAAGATGTGTGGTCCGTTGATTCCTCAAAGAAGAAAATGTAATTGATCATTTGATTGTTAGTTTGTAGAGGAGGAACCCTGATCTGCAGTGGGTGTCTGCCGGGCTTAAGTCGTTTATTTTTGAAAAGAAAATTTAAAAAAAAAAATGCATTTTTGATAATCCACAGACGGTCACAAAGGCTTGGTAAATAGATAAATATGATTGATATGTACAGAAATTTGGTATCGAATGCTTAAATTTCTAATATATGGCCACCGATTTTTCAATCAGTTTTTCCTCTTCAATAAATGTGTGCCGGTTGAGCTTTTGGGTGTTGCTTATGGCACAATGCATAAAACAGAGTATTGGAAACGAGTGCAACACCACAACGAATAAAGTAGGGATCCCAATTAAGCATGTAGTTATAGACTTAAAGTTATTTCCTTTCATCATGGTGAAATAAGGGAAACCGAAAGACGAAAGAGGCAAAAAGTTGTATCGACTATCGACTACAGCGTCTTTTATACAGAACACAAGAAACAGTACTGGTAATTTCTCGGGAAAGTGTCGTCTTGAAGAAACTAATTGCCGTATTGATGTAGTTGAGAAAATCAATGTTTTCTAATCTGATAAACCTACTTGAGTCTATAATCATATAGGCGTTGTTTCCAAAAGTGAGAGTGACTGTACAAATTATGATGTCTACTTTCTGTTTATTTCTTAGTTTCTATAATAATAGACAATGTCTCGCGAAATATCAAATCTTTTGTTTCACTTTCATTATTTCATAGTGTAATTTTTGCATGGAATCAAATGGTGGGAACGTGGGATTGAGTAGTGAGTTGACTATGGCGTATGCTCAACAACCACTCTATTGTATCTACTAATGGAATGTAGTTAGTTGACATGTTAATTACTAGTATTTTCCCGTGCCCGTGCGTCACAGCTACGCGCGCCTTTGGTACTCCTGATGCGCATCCGCTTTACGCATTTGGTACGATATCGCCAGCGTTTTAAAGTCCCGACGCCGCATCCATCCGCCCGTCTTGCACAAATACGCGCGACTTTTGGCCCCCGACGCATTAATCCGCCTTCCGGATAAAGACAAATACGCGCGCCCGTGCTCTTCTAACGACATCCGCCTCCCCGGTATGGCACGATATGCGCCTTCGCCGCCCCGACGATATCCAACCCCCAAGACGCACATATACACCCGCGCCCGACATCCACACCACCTCCCTCCCCCTTTACTCATGTTTCCAGAGCCCAACAGCCAATAAAAGTTCAGCCCAAAAACAGTCTACACTTTTTTTGGGTGGGGTGGGTGAGGTGAGAAAAAAATTTAAACTCACCCCAAAAAACTTGTTAACTCACCCCAAGAAAACAATCTAGTGGCTATGGTGAGGGGGTGGCACGACCAAATATCACCTTATGAGGTGGAATTTGTCGTCCCACTCCTCCCTTATTTGGTATATAGATAAGTTTATAACATGATCTCTCTAGGTGCTACATGGTTTTGATGATTCCAGATTTAGAATATTTAGGAATCTGTATATGTTTAGCAGCTGAGGCAAAAATGTAGGTTCACTACAAAAGACAAATCCCTACTAAATTTCACTAACAATGCACAATTATTTGCACTAAACTTAAACATAAAACAATAATAATCTTGAAGCTTACATAAGAGGCGAAAAAGATTAATTATGCATATATGTGTTTCAAATCTATATTAAAGGAAATAAATGGAAGAATTAAAGATAGCTCATGTTGACAAGGTAATCTTAATGCAAATTGATTACCTTAATGTAAACTTATCCAAAACAAGATAGCCTAGTTGGTACCAGTAATTGTTTTGGTAATCACTGTCTCAATATGGGGAATACTTTCAGGGCCGTCCCTGAACTTTGATGGGCCAAGGCGAGTTTCTTAAAATGGGTCTATATTATTAAGAAAAAAAACAAGTCTTTTACACAAGGGGACGTGGGCCAATGTTTGAGTGGACTAGACTGCACATAATTTGACTGAACTGAACAACCTTGAATCCTTTAGATGTGGTCTAGTGGGTATACGATTATACTTGGGGGCCCTAGTTGGCCTGCCCTCAGAGTCGGCCCTGAATACTTTATACTAATATAGTACCCAATTTATTAAATCGAAGTCGTAATAAACGTAATCCAGAAGTCGGGGGCGAATTAGACGGAAATCACGACCGAAGTTTTATAGATAAGACCGATTGGCACTATTTTTCGAGTGTAATTCATCAATTGAGAGGTGGAGAAGAAGATCAGAACTCAAGTTGACTGGTTCGTGCTCGGGATAGCCGACTTGATAGGTGAAAAAGGAATGAGCTTTGGGAAGAAGACAACTGAGCATGATCTTATTTGAGGCAACTAAATTGCTTAGTGTGTTTCTTCTCATCACGTTATCTTTATAGTTTAATCTAGTTAGTTTTTTGCTCCCAAAAGGTGGTAGTTTATCCTAATGTTACGGCAGCCCATAGTGATTCCGGTGAGATCCAGGTGACCCTGGTTCTTTTTGTGTGTGAGATGTTGTATGGATGATGTAGATAGATGATGGTCGTTGAACAAAATAGAAGCGTATCAAAACCTAATTGTCCCTCAATGAGTAAAGGATGAGTAGGGTATCGTTCCACTTTTAAGTGTATGTTTATATGAATGACAAGATTGGAAAGGGGGTTTGAGGGATTAAAAACTATTATTATAGATATTATAGATTATAATGTTAAACTAAACTAACTAACTAAACTTATACTAAAACTAAGAATTGGAAATAGGGAGAGAATATGAGAGAAATTCAAGAGATTCAAATCCACCAATGCTTTTGATTCAATGACTTTTTGCTTCATGTTGTTCTCCAAGTAGACTACAATCGGGCAATCGAGCGAGTGTTGATGTATTTTTGGGTGAAACATCGTTAAACAATTAACTCTACTTAAGGTTGTTCCTATGTTCATGTTACTAGTATCTTCTTTCCTTTTATGTGAGCTTGGGCAGCTATTCAATAAATCACCATCTAAGGCAAACACAAGGAATACTTCCCTTACTCTAAAACACTACACAATTAGAAGAAAAGTAGAGAATAATAGTATAATATTCAATTACAATAAATAAAACTCTATTCTAGCATTATATTCAATTGCAATAAATAAAAGCATATTACTAGCAAATATTCAATTGCAATAAATAAAACCCTAAACTAGCATGATATTCAATTGTAATAAATAAAAACCTTAATCTATACTTCCATCCCCCTCAAAGGGCAATGGAACTAATAACTAAAAACATAAAGAACTAACCTGAATGAAGAACACCATAAAACCGGAAGAATCATTAAACCTTAAGCACCGGCTTCATCTCCTCCCTTGAAGGAGAAGATTAGCCTTCCATATAGAAGGAAGAACACGAAGAACGAGAAGAAGAAGAGTCGAAAAATATAAGACTAGAAAGACTAATTTATTAAGACTCAACTAGTTAAAATCGATCTTTTATTATTAATCTCTCTCTGCCTCAAGTTCTGGAGACAAGAATATAAGTGAATTGGCCAATTACATGAGGCACTTAAGTCCTCTATTTATAGGGGTTACAATGAGCTCTAGAAACATTCCAAACCGTCATTTGTTTCCTAATACAAATAGACTTCTTCCAGAGTCCGACTTCGTCTTCAAAACTGAGAAGGAATTGGCTACAGTGTCGATTCATGCGTCTGGACGCACGACAGTCGCGTCATCCCCAAACACGAAACTCTATTTTTCCACCTTTGGTCCATTTTTCTTTCCTCTTTTGCGGGCTTTGGTCCAAGCAACGAATCCTTTGGCCTTGGGCTTCCAAATAGGCTTTAAAATAGGTCCAAGTCGCATCTTTAAAAGCTTCAATTCCTTGGCCTTCTCCATGATTGTCCACGGGCCTCCCATGTGATCCTTAATGCTCCGAATTGCTTCGTTTTACCCCATTTTCTCTAATATTCTACAAAACTCTATTTTTCACCTGTAGAAATCTTAAAACACAACTTCTAAACACTATTAGTCCATAAGATGGCTAAACAAGAGGCATAATCGAGGGTTAAATAGCACTTTTTAAGCACTTATCACCAGGTCGACTTCGACCATCTTCAAGCCAATTCCTAGTTGTATAAGATGATGATTTCAGTTCCCATTAGCTAATTTATTTCAATCACTTTCCTACACTTTCTCTGGAATTGTTTTTTTTTACTGTTTTTCAAGTCTCTTGTCCGGTTTCTTCTGAATAAAGCTTGTAGTGGAGGTGCATCTGTTGTTGTGCATTTGTATCAGTGGCCAATTGGATTAAAAGTGACCATAATTTCGATGACAGATTGCTTTCCTGAAAGGAAACTAGGTCTTGATCCACTGATTTCCTGTTTGTTAGTTAGGGATGAATTGCTGAAGAGAGGATTTTTCCATTGATAGTTGGGCTTTTTCTTGTGGTGGAGTGTATGTCCTTTTACAGGTCTTTCGGAGCTGGTGAAATATCATTTTATGGATGATCTTGCTGAGTTTCTATTCAGAGATAGTGGTCCAAATTCTGTATTTTTCTTCAGTTTTGATGAGCCTTCTGGATGGTGGTTAGAAAGTGATTAAATGTTTTTCTCTTTTGGGTTTGCTAAACAGGTTAACAGCTACGTTTTGATTTGATTCCATCTGATTTATTCTGTGTTCGATTGGTTTAGTCTATGTTTCTTTCTTCATGGATTGGAGTTGGATTGTGTGAGTAATTGCTTGAAAGACTGGTGAGTTACACTACACCATAATAGCCTATTTGTAACGGATACTCATCCGTTACAAAAAATATTAGTAACGGTTATCTTGCGTTGACACAAAAGCGTGACAAATATTACTAACGGATATCTGTAACGCTTATTATCCGTTACAAAATTTACTAACGGTTATAAAGTGTCACTAAAATTAATTTCAGTAACGGATACCTATCCGTTAGAAATTATTAGTAACGGTTACCAAATTTGTTTATTCTTTGTCAGTAACAGATATAAATGACACTTTATTTTTGTTTCTAACGGTTCTATATCCGTTACTAATTAATTTTCTTTGTATAAAACATTTTTATTGCTAACGGTTTACTATCCGTTACTAATGAATTTTCTTTGTATAAAAAAAATTTATTGCTAACGGTTCTGCATCCGTTACTAACGAATTTTCATTGTATAAAAAAAAATTGGTTTCTCTGGCCCTTTTATATGTGAGCCACCTTTACAAAAGAGTTTTTTCACCGCGTCCAAACATATACAGAAGTAACAACACCAAAACAAAGTATTGTATGGTAGCTACTATAAAAATTCATTAGCATAGGAAGTTGTCAACATCGATTAAGGACAACCAACAGTCAAACACTTTAGCCAAGCAAATAAACCTCAAACTAACCTCTAACGACTTGATATATATCCGCCGCCCCCCACCCAACACCTTATCAATGTATACCAATTTGTTTATGCAAGTCTGCAACACCAAGCTCCATCATTTCACACAGCGTAACACCCAACTCCATCACACAGCATAACACCCAACTCCATCACAGTTTGCAACACCAAGTCTGGAAGTCTGAATCCAAGTCCTTGGGAAATGGCGCGCTGCATGGGTTCAATGAGTTCATGGCTTTTGTCAAAACTTTCATTAAGTGATGAGAGTGTAGTATATGAGATGAAACTGCAATATGGTATCCAATGAAAAGAGCACGCCTTGCTGGTATACGGGCTAAAACAGGGAAGGCTGTAATATAAAGAGCTACGCCAATGAAGACAAGAAATGAAGCATGGTCCACACCATTGGAAATAATTTTATGGAGAGCAAAAGAATCTGCAATTCCTAAAGCAAATGGTACGCTGATCCCTGCAATAGCAATGGCAAGGGCTTTCTTTCCAGTTTGACGTAAGGACTTTGGGTCTAATTCTATGCCGACTAGGAAGAGAAACAAGAAAAGACCGATGTTGGCTAAAGTATCTAGGACTGTGAGGCTCTAAGCAGGAAAAACATGATGAAGATAAGATTTATTGCGACCCAGAGCTGATGGTCCTAGCTATACACCTCCCTGGCATTATCCATGCATATAAAGGCCATTGTTCACTATCAATGAATCTCCCCTTAAATGGTATCTCTCCACATCCTGAATTGGAATTTAGAGAATTTGTGTTACCTATATGTGGGACCAACATCTTCTGAAAGTTATAACATTGGTATGGTTAAGCCGTGAGTGTGCATTGATCTTAATACCGCCAAGTCGAAAAACTAATTCTCCGGTATAACAAAGTAATAGTACCTTGATCAAATGCTGCAAACGCTGGAGAGCCAACAACTCCATTCGATACCCACCGGCAAAAAAAAACGAAAATTAAAAAGTTTCATAAGAAATAATATTTAACATCGAAAAAAAGTATTTTTATGGAATGTAATCGATCAATGACAGCCTAGCATTGTGCATTGAAACAAGTTTTATCGTTTTAACATAATTGGTAGAAAGCAACCAGATAAGCCAGTTGACCCAAAAATAATACCACGTGCTATTAACTCGATATATATAGTAAAGAATATACATTCTCCGGATCGGCTCAATCTCTAGCTGCTTAGGCCTTTACTATTGTAATATTGCAATTACTATGTAATATACACGTGAATCTTGAGATTGTGGAGTAGAAAACATGCTCTCATCATAATATTCTTCATCGGACACGTAATCTATGCTTGAAGTATCGTAATTAAGTCCTTCTCATTCACAAGTTGTACAAGTTAGCCTTTACTAATCAGCAAAATTAAGTTCTTAACCCGACAACATGTTTTAATGATTGTATTCATTTACACATACAAAACCCATTTAAAAACAATTGCAATTCTACTCTAATATGCACAACAAACATTTGTAGAGTTTACTATATATAAAAGAGCTTACTTTAATAAGTTAGAAGAGTCGGACCGTGTTTGTCGGCTCTGCTTTCACTTGTTTTCCCCTAGTAGTGGTAGTCGGGGATCATGATCCTCATAGCTTCCTGAATCAAGAAGTCACGACTAGTAACCCCATAACCCCAACCAACCGCCTCATCATCGATAAAATGGTACAACCGCTCCCCAAACACTTGTCTTTCTCTCCGCGATACAACAAAATTAAAAACACCGAAAAATGCCCAATAAAATTTAAGATGCCATGTACTTGTTGTTCGGTGCTCTATCGGACAAGACTACGCTTTGTTACTACATAAACTATTTGAAATTTAAAATGCCCAATAAAAAAAACTATATACCTCATTAACACCATAAATTCAGAATGTGAAGACAAAAATGGCTTCTAGAGGACTGTTCATTCATTTGGGTTTTCCACAAACCCGAAATACAAATACATAATTTGTTTTACAAATATTTTCTGGTCTTATACGAGATGACTTAACCAATCTTATTAGAATAAAAAGGTTATGCTTTTTGAACAAGATAGATGCCAATACAAATATAACATTTTCATTTGAAGAATTTTTTTTTTTAAAAAAAATAAGAAGAAACATTACTTTGATCTTTGAATCAATCGAACACAGCCTAACTTCTTATATTCCTCTCCGGAGATGGCCGATTCCATTATAAGCTCCGATTCAATTGTCCATCATCCCCCCCGGGAACAACGTTAACAAGTTTTTGAATATCCACTAACAAGTGCAGCCTTTTTTTGTGTTGTCATCGGTGTGGATCTTGAATCTCGAGATTCCGAAAACAATGTCCGGTACAACCGAACCATACCCCCTTCACTCCTTGAATTTCCTTATGATGGCTTCATAATCGGTTTCCCAGCGCTTTTTTCGTTTTAATATTATAACCCATCAGCAAGACATCCTAAACTAGGATGTAGCTAATAAGACAAAGATTTAAATTTGTTTAATAATAATAAGGTGCAAAGTAGGATATGGGAGAAACTTCAATTCATTTTTGCTTCACCTTCAATCCTCAAATCCATATTTAAATGTGACTTAATCTAACATAATGTGCTTTTATCGCTCCAATGTATACATTTCACGCCCCACGCAAGAACATAAAAAGATAGCATTTATGAAGATATAATCTAACTTACTAGAAGGAGATCCAAGGAGGGATTGATCGAGATGACCAGATAAGATAGCCATAACCAAACTGATTTCATTTACATGGGGCAATGAATGGAGCTGTTGAAAGTCTTTTATATGATTCGTTGATCCTGGAGGGTTGACTAATACCACACGATTATTTGCTCCGTCTTTTGAAATCTAAAGTGAAAATTGAGACTGAAACTTTAGTAGTTACACACACCAGGATGTACACAGTCCCAACAAAAAAAATGATCACCCTAGACCTCCTGCAACATGTTATTTAAGAAAAGTTTTCTACACTTGCAACAAAATTGTGCATTCTCTATCACTAAACTAGGATCAACAATTAACGAGTTCCAAACTGCAGTGTTTAAGTGATGATATTTCTGCAAAGAATACATCAAAACCATCACCCCGACGCACAAGATACGAAGAATTAAGGCATCGCAAAGGATACCCCTCAAATAGTATCGATGCAACGGGAAATAATATTCCTAAAGAGTTATCTTGTAAGTTGACCCAAAGCAAGGTCATCCAAATATTTCGTCACACTAGAGCCTATTGTATAAAGCAAGTAGAAATGTAGAATGAATAACTTACTTCACTAGAAGAAGATTCACGACGGAGAGAACCTTTATGCCACCAATACTCAATAATTGCTGCAACTTATCCCTAAATTTATACTTCATTTGATGAAGACCGATATTAGAACCTCAAAATTAAATCCCATAACATCAAGAGAAACAATGACGGACCATAAAATAAGATAGGTCATAGGCTCATAGTCGACAAAAAATTAATTTGCCAAAGTTGCAAATGCATCACGAATAAATAATGACTATACTCAAACATTCATATCCCATATATTATCCGAACCGAAATGTTAATTCGGATGCCCAAATGATTAGGTAAAACGATAGATAAAAAAGGTCAAGAAACTCAAGAGTGAAGAAGGTCTACCAACTCCAAAGATCCCAATACAAACGTGTAACCAAAGAACACGCCTTTCCCCAGTAATTTGGGGTCCACAATTTTGACCGGTAATCCTTCCAAAGGTCAAGGTTGGAACATATCCGTGGAAACATACCCCGCTTATCAATTTTTCATAAACCTGAATAGTTGTAAAAACAACAGGGGGTATACAAGTAAGCTTACATGTCACAAATTGAATTTCAAATCAATTTTTTTCTCTCGCAATCACCGAGTGTCATAAATTATGGTTACATAAATAATTATACATAAAGTGTAGTTGCACTAGAGAAGCAAAGAAAAATATAAAAGGGTGGCTAAATAAAGACTTAAGATACACTTCTATTCATTTTATAGCTCGTTTATAGAAAGGTAGTACCCCCCAACTTTGAGGGGTTACTAAGTTCATGAATAAAACTAAGTTATCGAAAGATGACCAATCTCCAATTAAATGTCATTTTCTTTCTCTTTCGAACCTAATCCTTTGAGAGATTTGAGTTTTGTAGTGGAAGATTTCTATTAAAAACTTTTTAAAAAAAATGTTTAAAATAATTGAAAGAATTTCGTTAAACACGTAAACTAATGAACCATTAAATATGAATTAACTTATTACCAACCGAAGAAAAGGAAGCATCTTCTTGTAAGCCCTAGTATAGGAATGTACATGAAAGATACAAGAAAATACGCGGTATGTGTGTGTTAGATACCTTTAGCCAGCCTTTTAAGAACAAATGTTTTGGGCCACAATAGCATCAAGCAAATCTTCTTTAACGGGCATGGACTCATCAACAAGCATATGTGTGCACTCTTCCTTCCAACTATGAGTAATTCCAGCACCTACACAAAATATACAAAATTAGTAAAGTACCAACTTATAGAATTCTTAGCATTGTATAAAAGTAGAATTCTAAGCAATGTATGCCAAAATTTGTTTTTTTCGCTTTTTCCCTTCTTCACATCTTCAAGGTACTCAATGAATCGCGATTCATCATGTTCTATGAAGAGTCCCTTGTAAATTTTCATAGCAACAGAGGCCACCCTTTTTGTAAGGAAGAGAGTTCCACTTGTTTGCGCCATGTAAATCTCGTGAAGTT
This sequence comes from Coptis chinensis, assembly GCF_015680905.1. Taxonomy (NCBI): domain Eukaryota; kingdom Viridiplantae; phylum Streptophyta; class Magnoliopsida; order Ranunculales; family Ranunculaceae; genus Coptis; species Coptis chinensis. Next base: position 62,033,821 of record NC_141464.1, on the reverse strand, counting down.
CTAGAGCTTGACGAAGAGGGACGAGAACTTGTTTTCTCGTGACGATTCTGGGACTTTAAAAGCATAGTGACTTTCTACAATCCTTTCATACTCGGATCGAGTCTCTTGAAAAACTTTTTTCGCAATGCTCTCACATATAAGAGTCGACCGATCATAGGAAGAATCAAGAGATGGACACCATTTCGCAGCCAAACTAACCTTACCATACTTTTCAGATTTCAAACACTTAATATCCTAACTCAACAACTCAAAGAAACAGAGCAGAAATCTGATCATGCAAGAACCGATAATTGGGATCATTAGTATACCTTGCAAGAGCTTTTTCCGCCATAGCGTTAGTCTTTTTTCTTTCTAAGCACTTTCGAGTCAACTTCTCCGATCCTTATCACCTTTCTCGCTTCTTCTCTTCAATAGTAAGATTCTTCATATTCTCATTAGCCCAATCTTTCAACAATGGTTCTCAACCTTTCTTTACAAAGTACCACTCAAACTTCTATTCTTACAAATTTTCTTATTCACCTTAACTCTTTCACCTTTCTTCCAAATAGTAACTTCCTCTGTTCTCTCAATCCTTTTCCCTCTCTTCCAATACACCACATGATCTTTCCTCTCCTCTTTCACCACCTTCAACATCTAACCCTTCAAGTATCCTATACAAAATCTCAAGAAAATCTTTCAAATACCGGATTCTGCAAACCATCTAACATTAAGAGCTAGTGTCTTAGGGTGGTGTTCATGTAACCACAATGCAGCGCATAAAACCCTTGTTTATCCGACTTACCAAGACCTCTAACGCCACGTAAGTGGGAAATGAGTTTTAATGCTGTTAAAGGATTATGAGTCCATGCTAATTCTAGACGTTGGATTAAATCTTGTGATGGTGTATCGGGAAGTATATGGAAAAAGAAATCGAGACATGGATTACCCGTTGTGAGTAAAGTTGGTGAGCGTGTTTCACCAAACCCTTTGTTGGAACCGGCGTCCATGGGATCATCGGCGATGGAATCCACGCCGGATGATTGATTTGAGGACATGGTTGTGGTGGTGGATCGAAAAAGAAAGAAGAAGAAGAAAAAAGCGTTTTTGTGTGAAGGAGGAGGTTGAGAGGAAAGAAATTTTCATCTATCATAAAATGCAAGAAAATACCTGCTTTGTGCAAATTTTGGTGGAGAAGAGAGGAAACCTCTTTCAAACCAAGCAGACATCTACCACGGTCGATAAGAAACATGTGTATTTCGATTCACGCCACGCTTTGATTGTATATTGCCTACCCACATGCTATTGTCCACACTACCACTCGATTTGTTGATAACAAATCACGAATTGTTTCATTATATATTTCCAACATTGAGGCCTAAGAAAATTTAGGCAAGACATTTAGATTAGTTAAAAGAGTAATACACAAGAAGACTTTGAACTTGAAGAGTGGAAATGTAACCTCGCATTTTATACTTCCAACCCCGATACAAGAGATTGACTACATTGAAATATCTGAAAAAAATTAGACAAATGTTAATCACCTCAAAATGAGCATTTATATAAGCTCGTAACACTCTTTGACATCAAAGAATGAATCCAAACAAGGTGTAAAGCGTCACGTAAAGTAATCATTGTTAACATAGATAAGACCAAGTAACAAAGCATGTACTTGCCTTATAACCATCCAGGGGCACTCTCAACAAGCCGTGAGATTTCTACAAAAACATCTTGCTGTGAAGACTCGTGTGTGTAAAGACTTTATCACAAGTAAACCGGTGTTTTTGCCCTGCAGACAATAAAATATGACATGTTCATACAAAGTTTCAATCACAATAAGACCCCATTCAATAAACATACAAAGTAGTTGAAACCGCAGAAGACCAGATTTGTCTATACCTAAATTACCATTTTGTAACAAGTCTATGCCCCGACCCAAAGACTCCGTTGATGTAGGATAACAAATAACCGAGGCTTCTACACTAGCACCATCATCACGCTAACATGGGTCGCACTGCAGAAGACGCGAATGCTACCTTTAAGCTCCTGCAGTTTGAAGCAAGGTTATCACTATATGAAACAAAGAAAATTAAAGAAGTGTTGAGGGGAAAAACTACCAATATAGTGTTATGTAGTTTCTTGGCACCTAATATCTATGAATTAGAGAAACAAGTGACCCACAAAATTTATGCATCAGAACAAATATTTACCTCATCATTGTTTAGTTCATGGAAGTGAGAAGAATGAGCCTTTGGAACAATCCATAACTCGAAAGGAAACGAAGCAATCGAGAAAAAAAATGCCTGGATTCATTGTTCAAATATACAAAACTCGTAGTTCAAGTTTGTGATATAGAACACAAAATGAAATAAAAATTCCTAACAAGTGGCATCATCGTTGAAAACAACTAAATTTAGATATATATGATTTTTATGACTCTCTTTGTGACAGTATGTGAGTATCCATGTCGTGAAATATGGACTCATATCATTATTCTCTTGAGCAAAGTAAACAAGCAATTAACAAAAACTGCTACCAACAACATCGAGTTATAGGCTAACATACTTATGAACAAAGCTTGAGCCCCCTTTCCAGGCATTGCCTAATGCTTTCCATGCTCCTGATGCAATGTTTTCCACAGAAGTATCAAGAACCTTTAAACCCTACACATGAAAAAAGAATAAAACGGCACATCGAAGTTAGCTCCGGGATCATCCCAACCTTTTGGTCCCTCGCTTTAATGAAGTTTACTATGACCTTCATCGCTTCTTCAACTCTATTAGATAGAGAATGATTTCCCCACTGATCTCAACTTTCTCTCAAGCTCCTCCCGAGCTCTACACAATCTACAAATGACCAACAATCAAACTAATCATTACTTGTCGAGATACACATGGAGGAGAGGACATACAAGCATCATGAATTTGCAGTTATGACTAAAATACTTTTGTTGTTTTCCGTCGTATGCGTGTATTCACAGTCTAGTGTCTACTGAGGTCCGGATAACATTTAGTGGAGACATCGAGTATAGTACATAAACTAAATTTTCTAGCTCTTCTGTTTGGATAAACATGATCGCCTAAAAGCGCCCCTACCTTTCAACTAAGGCTTTCTTATCAACGTATTCGTGCACATACTCATCAACCATGGAAAATATAACCCGCAGTTAGCACACAATAGTAGAGTTTAGAATTATTCACCCAAAGAAAAATGAAGGAAATAAACTTAATTAGAGCCAAATTGCATTCTCATAACACGAATACACAGTGCACAAACACAAGGAAGAGGAGAACGTGCAAATTCACATACCGACAAAGGCGTGCTTGACATGTGCCCAAGTCTTGTTCTCGGTTGGTCATCACTAAGATCGAACTGAACACATCGTCATCTCCCATATAAGATCGGTCTATATATTGAACAAATACCAATAAAACCGCACAACATGTTTACCTTTGAAATGGATCACCAACCCTAGACTTCCAAGAGACCCCTTTCTTCCTCCTCCTTTATTCGGGCTGGGAACCGGCAATGCAAAAACTTAATTTCATAAGTTTGCATTGGCGGAGTTAAAAAGGGGTTAGAAAACTCACAAACCTGCAAAACAAACAAGCATACATATAATACAATCAACAATAATGAAAATTATATACATATATCCAAAAAAGGCTCAACAAGTTGCAACTAGAACCCTTATCCAATATGTCCAAAAAGATTACATAATTACAACTAGAACATTAACCATACTAAATTCTTTTGTCAGCCCATATGTCCAAAAGGATTGTTAAATTATAACTAGAACATTAACCATACTTAATGTTTTTGTCAGCCCATATGTCCAAAAAGATTTGCTAAACAATATGTCCAAAAAGATTAGCACTAATCAACCATTCTTAATCATATTTCAACCGCCCATCAGCCCAAATCAACCACCCTCCAGCAACATAACCATGAAGGGTTTTATTTCCATCTTGGGGACCATCATAGAGTAACGCATCACCCATAAACACTTCCTCAATATTGATTTTTTTTTCACCTCTAAGCACTCTTCTGCCATGACAAACATCTTTATGCATAGGATCGGTCACCACTAACCCCTTAGCTACTTCATTACCTTCTCTATCCAATAGGGTAACTCTAGGCTGGTCAGACAATCCTACACGAGCACTTGTCGCATCAAAATGAGAAGCTAAATTTTGAGGAGACATTGGAGATGGATGATGCGGTGAGTTTGAACCATGAGGTGTATTCATTGCAGACTGTGGGGGGACAATTCCCGGTGCAATGTGAGCCTGTGATAATAGAAAACACATGTAAGGAAAAAATACAAGTTATATGTATGCCTAATTATAGAAGTTACAAACTCACCAACAATAAGTTAGTCAAACTGGTAATGGAAGCTTTAACCTCACCAACTCTTTCTCGACGTTGGGACTAGCACTAGCAGATGATGACAATGCTTTTTCAAGTAAGTACTCACCAACCGCAAAGATGTTCAACTTGTGCAGTGAGATTTGAGAGCCAACAAAGACGAAGTACTTTTTTGTCCTTCCCAAAGACTTCAACTAGTACATCACCTTCAAGGTCTATGACCTCGTCAAGATCTTCCTCTCCCTAGCTTGCTTCAATAGCTTTCCTTTCTTTAACAGACTTCACTTGTTCCCTAAACAACAAGCACAACCAAATAAGGACACCCATGTATATATACTTACATAACAACAAGCTCAACACATTTAAATGTAGAAAAGATAAATACTTACATATGCTACACGAGCACTCTCCAAAACAGATCCATCACGACGTCAGGACCGGTTAGCCAATCGTCCTCTCGACGCATTTTTGACATTAGGGTTCTTTTGTTTCTACACAAAAATATATAAAATGATACTACAGACCACTTCTAATAATAAAGACATTGAGATAGGACGGTACCTTCTTGTAACGTATTTGGGCATATTTTTGTCGCCCAAGAGTATGACCAATAGCGTTCATTTTCCTATTTGATGCATTCTTTGCATTCCTTTGTACGACTTCAGGTCTGAATTCACGGGTCACAAACTCGGCCCAAATTGTTGGATTCATACCATCCGGACAAGCGGCAATAGCACCTTCCTTGCTTAAGGCTTTCTTTATGATCTCTTTTCGATAGTTGCTTTTTGCAGTCCTGAATTTAGAGGAAAACTCCCTCTGAAGTTGTTTGTAAGCCAAAGCCATGGGCACATCATATTCAAACTCACCCTATCAAGAATTTTAATAGTTAGAAATTCATTTTTGGTGAAGTTAAAATGATAACATTATTAACAAGAATTGAATGTTACCGCCAAAGCTTCCCACATCGTGATCCTTAAAGGATTGTTTCACAAGCCTCCAATCCTTGTAATTCAATGGGATGGTTACTCGAATAAAATGCCCCAAGCGGGTTGCCCATTTTGCCCCATAAGGACCAACAGCAGTGCCCTTACTAGACACCAAGACAATCATCTTAGCCTTAACTGATGAAGGTGCTCCGGATGATTCGGATGTTATCAGTGTTGCTTGACTTGTCGGGGTGTTGCTTGACCCGATGGGGGTGGCTGCAAGGCACTAGGACCTCGATGATTGACCACTTGATTCCATTAAAATATCCTGCAAATAGTGACAATTATAATGGATGCATATATTGGGTATTGCATATGTTAATCTTTAAGTGAAATCACTACACTTCAAAACGTAAAATAAATCACATTCAACTTTGAGGCACAACCATCAAATAAATTTCAGTGTACAATCATCAAACTTGCAGCACAAAATCATGACTCACCCAATATAAAACTAAACACAAATGGATACATCCATAGCAAAAAGTTATATTAACATATTAGACAATTAATTAACGTCGTCTTTCTAGCAAGGGTCTCAAATTGGGCTGGTCTTCAAGAGTAGATTGGAAGTCAGTTGGTACATCTAGCTCATCCACTCGACAAGTCAACCGCTTTGGAGAATGTATAACCACTGACCAATCAGGATGTTTCAAATCTTGTGAATAAAACACTTGATATGCCTCTCTAGCAAGAATGGCTGACTCATCCAAAAAGTTACTTGAACTTTTCAGTTTGTTGAGGTTGACCATCACCAAGCTTGAGTCTGGACAGATTTTACAGCCATTAGTCTTGTCTTCCACCCTCACCCAATCACAATAAAAGACCACCTCTTGAAAGTCGGTATAGTCTACCTCGACATCCGTTTAATGACCCCATACCACATCGTTGTCGCGATCAATGGGATTCTTGTCTTTCCTACTTGCAAAAAGAAGTAACAGCCCTCATGAAAACACCATTATCTCTTGGGTGGTAACAAAGATCATCATGAGACTTGGGAGAGAAGACAAAACCATTGACGCCGTACTTTTGTATGTCTTAGCTTTAGTTGGCCCTTTGACTAACTGCCACAACATAGAATTCGTGGCATCGTCCTCCAACAACTATAACAATACACAAGAAAACAATTTAAAAACATGACTAGTAAGAGAACTATCTTAGTATTTTTAAATTATATTGTTTTTGTAAGAATTAATACCTTCTTATATAACCAAATAATGAAATTTGTCTCAGATCTCTACCTCTGCTTTTGCAATCCCTTTTCCTTTAGCACGTGAACCGGATTGCAATGACTCACAATACTCACTGCATTTTATTCATTCATGCTTTAATAAAAGTATCTACATAATAACAAAACATGTTCCAGGCCTACATAGTGAAGGATTAAAGAATTTAGACTGTGAATGTATCACGCTCTTCGACTTCAAGCTCGAAACAAAGACCCATCGACGATCCGTACAAATTGATGAGGGGATAATAACACATCCTTACCATCTAGGATAGGCCCTTCATCATTGTACTCACCCATTTTCATCTAAAAAGACTTCTTGACTATATTTGTGATTACCGCTCGTGGATTAGACATGTACTCCATGGCATACCTAATGATTCAAAGAACAAGATATGATTCTGCAATAGAACCTTCAACATATCGTTTGTTGCTAGGAATATCTTTACACTCTTTCATCGACCTATTGGAATCAAATATTCCAAACTTACATATGTAAATTTTAAGTTCAAAAACACATCAAATGAAGTCAAACAATTGAAATAAAAGTGAATTACCGTTCGAACGGATACATCCACCGATCTTGGGTAGGTCCACAACGCAAAGCCTCATCTTCCAAATGCACTACAAGGTGGATGCTTATATCAAAAAAGGATGGCGGAAAGTGTTTCTCTAACACACACAATGCCTCGACAACCATCAACTTGGCTTCTTGAATGTCTTTTCTGATCAAGACCTTCGAACACAATAAATTAAAGAATAAGCTTATCTGGTGAATAGCTTTCCGTAAGTACCGGTGTTTCGGAAAGGCATGTTGAAGTAAAACAGGCAATAAGTACTCCATGATGACATGATAGTCATGCGACTTCATTGTTAGCAAACCAGGTGGATTGAGACTAACAATGTTGCTCAAGTTAGAAGAAAAACCTGAAGGGAGCTTTAAGTACTTCAAAGTTTTTAAGAAATCCATTTTCTCATTCTTATCCAAAACAAAAGAAGCATGTGGCTTAACTGTTTTCCCCGTGTTTGAATCAATTTGCATCCACTGCCCACTCTGTATGCCAAGAAGCCTTATATCCTCTCGCGGCATTTACAGTATCTTTTGTTTTACTCAAGCAAAGGATCGTGTTTAGTAAATGTTCTGCAACATTCTTCTCGGTATGCATCACATCAACAACATGGCGGACTTCATGGTCTATCCAGTACTCCATACCAAAAAAGATTGACTTCTTATACCATGCCCCAGTAAGTTCACCACCATCATCATTATCATCAACATTTACCTCGGCTCTTTTTCGCTTGCCCTTGCTGTCTTTCCAAGTTACAAAGTCGATACGATCTAGATGTTTTAGAAGTTCTTCCCCTCTTAGTGGTTCTGGAGGTAGACTATCTTCCACTATCTTGAGCCCCAAGTACTTCCCATCTCTAAAAGGGTGATCACTACTAAGAAACTGCCTATAGTTTGTGTAAACAATTTTCTTGCTAATAGGTAGATGAAGAGATGGAGTATTGTCACCACACCTTGGACAAGCTTTATATCCATGGGTTACACAACCGGATAAGTTCCCAAAAGCCGGGAAGTCGTGAATCCCCCACATCAACATAGCTCTCAACGTGAAATGTTCCTTTTATACATGTCATAAGCTGGCACTCCATGATCCCACAACCGCTTCAACTCTTCATACAAAGGGCTCGAGAAAAACATCAATGTCTTGACTCGGTGCCTTCGGCCCAGGAATTAACAGAGACAACATTTGGAATTCTGCTTTCATACACAAGGATGGTGGGAGATTATAAGGCACCGTGATGACAGGCCAACAACTGTGAAACCGAGATCAAACTCCACGTGGATTAAATCCATCCGCTGCAATAGCAAGCCAAACATTGCGCTCCTCCTCTGCAAATTCTTCATACTTCTCTTTACATACTTTCCATTGGCCAGAATCAGCTGGATGCCTCATATAATCCCATGAAGATTTTGATCTAGCATGCCAAGTCATGTCACGTGCTATCCATGGTATTGTATACAACCTCTTGAGTCTCGAATGAGAGGAAAGTGTCTCAACACTTTGTTAGGCTCTTTTGAAACCTTCCCTCCTTTGCCCGCTATGACTTTATATCTAGGTTTTTTACAATGACGACATTCCTCCAAATTTTCGCCAAGTTTCCAAAGATAGCATACAATTATTTTCGCACACATGAATGCACTTGGCTTTCATCCCTAGGTCTTTCAACATTTGCTTCATTATAGGATATTTCACCGGCAATGTGTTCTCTTTGGGTAACCATCTCCTCAACATGGACAACAATGTCACACACTATTCCCACCACCCAAACTGTTTCTTCAAATTGTGAAGTTCAACAATTGCTGAAAGTGTTGTCTCGAGTCCCTCACAAGAAGGATACAATTTTTCTTTTCGCTTTTTTTGTAGTCAAGATACCTCTTACCCAAGTCCGTTCAGAACAAACGGTGGTTCATTATCTCCTATTTTAATACCATGGCCCATATAAGCATCAACAAAGTTCCCTATTCCAAGCCCTTCTTCCTCGGTGTTTATTTCTTCCATGTTTCCCACCACCGGATGCTCCATCGAAGTTTGCAAGCGTCTTTCACCATGTAAAACCCATACACGGTATGAAAGATCTATACCGTTTAGGTTCAAATGATCTTCGACCACATCATATTCTAGTCGGAACCTATTCCTACAGTTTTTACATGGGCAAGGACAAGCAGACCCGCCCAACTTTGTTTTGGCAAATGAAACAAAATCCCTAACCCCGTCTTCATAAAGTATGGACCTCTTGTTTTTTTCATCCATCCAAACTTTCTGAATTTGCTCACTCATTCTACAATAAAACATGTTTATATATAGTTAAGGAATTTAAGACAAAATAAGCAAATAAGTTCCAATCTTCCGATTATATGCAAACGTACAGGTAACACTTAAACACTCATATGTACTATCAACTACCATCACTACTAGAAAAAGGCACATAGATAGCTTTTGTTTAATAGCTTATGTAAAAAAACGCTATACAAAAAAAATAAGATTGCGTTTGTAAGTCTTTGGCTATCATTTTTACTAAATGGTTCCCAGTTCAATTATGTTTCTTTAAAGAGGGCGCCGCCGATAAATCCTACAAACGCAATCCTTTTTTACACGGGAAGACCGGGACGTTAAGTTGGAACACGATGAAACAACCAACGAAGGTATATATAATAATAACTCAAAAAAGAAATAAAGTAAATCTCTCGTAGAAACAAAAACAAAGGAGGAGCTTTAAAGGTGAGAGTTTGATCATTACATTAACGAAAACAAAAAAAATTTGATCCTTTAATTAAAAAACAAATTTTTTATTTGCCAAAGTGGAATTTTTTATATGTTTGGTTTCAATTTTGTTTCTTCTTTCAGTTTCAGAAGATCCTCAGCTTTGGGTTCATGAATCTTCTAGCTTGCTTCGCCCCGTTTTTAGGTCCTCTCTCTTTCACACACACACACAAATTTTGTTGATATCGAAATATCTGAGTTTTAGGATTTATTGGTTTTTAGGTATTTGGAGATTGATCCGATAGCTTGGCTTGGGCTTGAGGAAACTGGTGGCTCATCTCCAACTAAGCATCATATCGGAGCGGTATGTATTGTTTATCATTGCTATATATATAATAGTTGAAATGTTGAACATAGAACTAGGGCTTGGTGCTTTGGTAGCGTTAGCTTACAAACACAGATTAGGTCAAGTTTAATTTATACTGACTACTCATTGTAGAAGAGATTAAAAGTAAACCATTGGTTCAAACCAAACTATTAAAAAATCATAAAATAATAGCCAAAAAAGGTAATCAATACTTTATGAGCAGAGAAATCATAAAGCTCTCAGCTTGATTGATATATGAATTAGAACCATTAGAAATAGAGATAAACTTGTTAATTAGAAAACTCGTAAATCATTCTTTAGCTAAACTTGATATCCTAAATTAGAACCATCAAAATCCACTCTTTTACATATTAAAAACAATCTTGTAATCTTGATCCATTGAAAATCAGCATAATAAACAACAATCAACTAATAAAATTAAATATGTTCAAATGTTCATATAAAAAACCCTAAACATCAACTACTCACCTCGGTTAATGAGAATCTTTTCTTGATAGATCGAAAAAATGAAAATCTCAAACCCCTAGACATACAAAACCAAAACCTTAAATAATTTGTAGGAGGAAGAAGAGAAGACGAACGAAGGAAGACGAGGATAGAGCAACTCACCGAGTGAAGAAGAAGTTCACGGCAGCGGTGGGCGGCACCACTCGTCGGGCTTTAGTTGATCTGTTTTTCCCTTTTTCTTCTATTGTTTTTTTTTTTTCGATGAGCTTGTAAGAAAAATACTCCCCGGTTTATCTTTTTTTTTTTTTTTTTGTAGATGTAATATTCTTTTTCTTGTTTTTTTCTTAGTTTCTAACGGATGGGTAAACGTTGCTAAGTATCTAAAGAAATGTTACAAAATAATTCAACTATTTAAGCAACGGTTGATTGCATTGCCAACGGATAATATATGTGACTAATTTCCTAACGGCTGTATAAGTGTTACTAATGAAAAAACTCAATTGTTGCAAATTCACCCAAATGGTGTAGTGTTAGTTGGGTTTTGGAAACATCCTAGAGGATACCGGCCACCACGTATATAATGTTGATGTGGAATTTTCGGGGTATGGGAACCTCCACGGTAGCTCAGACTCTAAAGGAAATGATTCGAAGACACAACCCGGATGTTATATTTCTAGTAGAAACTAAAGCTAACAGTATTAAAATAAAAAGTTTACAAAAATCCATGAGGTATCCGAATGCTTTTGTGGTAGATGCTGAAGGTTATAGTGGCTGTTTGGCTTTGCTATACAAGGACAAGATTGATCCGAAATCATTGAGCTGGAAACATGCTATCACAGTAAAATTTTCAAACTATCTTGCGGAAGGTGACTGGTTTATTACTTTAGTATATGGTCATCCCATTTCTCACAAACGTAGTTTAGTCTGGGATCATTTACGTACTGTTGCTACTAGTTATGTGGGTCTTTGGTTGTTATGGGGTGATTTTAATGTTATTCTCAACATGGATGAGAAACTGGGTGGTAGTAAAGTGAACCTAAAAGCCGTACAAGAGTTTCAAGACTTGACTTCTTATTTGAACCTTGTTGATCTTAGTTTCTCTGGTCCTAAATATACCTGGTATAATAATAGAAAAGGTATAGCTAATATTAAGGAGAAACTTGACAGAGGCTTAGCTAATACTGATTGGTTTAACCTCTTCCCACAAGCTAAAATCCATCATCCATCTGATCATCTCATTTTACTTCTCAACTTCTTTCTCAAACAAAAAATCAGGAAAAAACCTTTCAGGTTCCAAGAGATGTGGGTTAGAGAACCGTCTTTTGCTCAAGTTATTAAGGAAGCCTGGAATCTCTCGGTTTATGGCTCTCCCTCTTTCATTCTTCACTCTAAAATTTCTAATCTACAAAAAGCTCTTTCTCATTGGAATAAAGAAATTTTTGGTAATGTTTTTCATCAGATAAGGATATGTGAAAATAAACTAGCTTCTTTCAATGATCTTAATCCTTCTGATGTTATTCATCTGTCCACCATTAGCATAGGGCAACCTTGGAAAAACTATTGCTCCGAGAAGAGCATTATTGGAGACAGAATTCTAGGACTACCAGTATTAAGTGTGGGGATAAAAACACAAGGTTTTTTCATACTTATGCTTCATATAGGAAGAGTAAGAATTCTATAGATAGGCTTCTTCTGGATAATGGAACTTGGTGTAGTGATCCTAATATCATTGAGAAGTCTATTAATGAGTAATATATTGTGATGTTTACTTCTTCTGAGTCTTCTCCCAACCAAAACATATATTATCTTTCTTTTTAATCCATGCATTTCTGAGTCACAAAATGATAATCTTATCTCCATTCCCTCTCCCACCGAGATTTTTAAAGTCCTAAAAAAATGAGTAATTTGAAGGCCCTAGGACCTAATGGCTTTCAGCCTGTTTTCTATAAGAAATTTTAGAATGTGGTCAAAACAGATATTATAGAGGTGGTTCAAACCTTTTTTAGGACAAAGCAGTTTGGAACTATTCTCAATAAGACTTTCATTTCTCTAATCCCCAAATTTCAAATCCAACCAAGATCCAACACTTCATACTCATAAGTCTTTGCAATATTATATATAAGATTCTCTCTAAGATATTAGCAAATAGACTAAAACCTCTCCTGTCACTGATCATTTCCCCTCACCAAGGAGCCTTTGCACCTAAAAGAGATATTGGAGACAATGTTGGGGTTGTTCATGAGGTCTTTTATAACATCAAGTCTATGAGAAAACAAAAAAAAAAAAGGATGGTGTGCCATCAAACTGGATATGGCCAAGGCCTATGACAGGGTTGAGTGGACTTTTATTGCCCAAATCTTTCACAGCCTAGGTTTCTCTACCAAATGGATAAAACTCATTAACTTTTACCTCTCCACTGTCCAATATAACATTATTGTTAATGGGATTCCCTTAAAGACCATTTTTCCCTCTCGTGGCATCAGACAAGGGGATCTTCTGTCATCCTACCTCTTCATTTTGGTATCAGAATCTTTGTCAAGACTTTTCTTTAAAGCTGAACAAAATGACCTCATGACAAGTTTGAAAGTCTCTATAGGGGCTCCTGGTCGGGTATTACCCATATGGCCTATGCAGATGACTTGATAGTCTTTTGTTAGACTTATATTAAAGATGTTGAGGTTGTGAGAGTGATATTATAGATGAGTACTGTGAAGCATCTGGGGAACTAGTGAATTATGACAAGTCAAGTGTTTCTTTTAGCCCAAATACTCATGTTCACCAACAAAAAATCATTAAATCCATTCTCTGTATTAACTCTGTTGATTTGAAGGATTTATATTTGGGTTCTCCATTATCTTTCTCAAAATCCAAAGTTCAAGATTTCTCTTTCATAGCAGACAAAGTTTCTAAAGCTATAGATGGTTGGCAAGCCAGCCTTTTTTCCCAAGCTGGCAGAACAACCTTGATCAAATTTGTTGCCTAAGTTATTCCCATTTATACCATGTCCACCTTTGCTTTTCCCAGTATAGTTTCTGAGAGATTGGATAAGATTTGCAGAGATTTTTGGTGGAAGGGCTCCCCAAATTCTAAGGCCATTCACACTTGTAAATGGGATAAGATTTGTCAAAGGAAAGAAGAGGGAGGGCTGGGGTTGAGATTTTTCAAGGAAGTCAATTTAGCACTTTTGGCTAAGTTGTATTGGAAGGTTCTAACAGGAGAGGATTGTTTGTGGACAAAACTGATGCAAGCCAAATATGGGAAATTTAATAAGCCCATGTCAGATGATACTTCTAGACCTTCTAATTCTTCTTTCATGTTCAGTAACATCTCTAAGGCTAAGGAAATAGTGACCACAGGTATGGCATGGCAATGGAAGCGCTATAAGTTTTTGGAATGATCCATAGGTGCTCTTTTTGGGAGAGTATAAGCCTCTGAAGCATTGGATAAAGAGGATTAATTATTTAATTGCGACTGTTCGGGATGCCCTTCTCCCTGATGGAAATTGGAATATAGCTCTTCTCAAGAGTCTGCCTCCACCTATAAAGAGTGCCATCATATCCATTAAAGCAAAACCAAGTCTCCCCGATAACCTTATATGGCAATTCACTAAAAAGGGCAATTTTATAATGAAGTCAGCCTATCAAACTGCCCTCACCATCAGGAATAAGGCATCAAATGCCTCTTCCAGTATCCCAAGATATATACTTAGATTTGAAAGCTCAAAGTCCCTTTTGAGAATTCAGAATTTTAAATGGAAGGCTTCTCATAACATCCTTCCTACAGGTGAAGTCATTGTGGCTCACCACTTAAATATTGATCTCATGTGTTGTTTTTGTAACAATACTTAAGGGATTTATACCACCTTTTCTTCTTGTGTTCATGGTTTAAAGGAATATGGTTTTTATCTAGCTTTGGTCTTAGAACTAAAGTGGAAGATTTTTATGTGATAAACTGGTTATCCTTCTGCATGAATTTAAAGAAACGCACTGATATAGGTTTCTTTAATCTTTCTGTGCTTTTCTGTGCCATCTTAGATGCTATATGGCAAGCCAAAAACAAGAAGAGATTTCAAGGAGATATGCCTAGTCAACATTCAGTTTTGCATCAAGCTTATTCTACTTATCAGGATTGGAATCTAGCTTTCATTTTCTTAAGAAGATGATATACCATATATCATGGAAGATGATACTAATCCTACTACTTCTGATTTGAGTTAGATAAAGCCACCCCCTAGATGGGTGAAACTAAACTTTGATGCTAGCTTTAATAGAGAGAGTTCTCATGCTTATTTAGTTATGGTTTGCAGGAATAGTGAAGTTTTCTTTTGGGAAGAATGGTCAGAAAAGTCAAAGAAACTTCTCCTAGTGAAGCAGAAGTTTTTGCATCAGAGTTAGCAGTAAAGTTTGCAATGCAGAAGCAATGGAAAGAAGCCATTTTGGAAGGTGATGCCAAAACTGTAGTCTAAGCTTGTGGAGACATAGCGGAAGCATCCTCCTGGACCTGGAACCAAGCTCTGCTATATATTTCTTCTGTTTCAAGTAGTTTCAATTCTCTTTTGTTTAGATTTACTCCCAAAACTTGTAATGTTTCTACTCATAAACTTGCAAAGTGGGCATGGCATAGGGAGTTTCCTACTGAACTTGGAAGTCTATAATAGCTTTTTAGACCAATTTCTAAATAATGAATGAATTATGGAGCCCATGAATTCCTCATGGGTCTTCACCATCAAAAAAAAAAAATCTCAATGTAAACTTCCAATTCATATTATAGCACCACATGATGAAATAAATACTCGTAAAAGAATTTCAATTTCCTTTTTATTTGAGAAGTTTAATTCTTTGATTAGCAAATGATTTTTTCTGTTTAATTAGATGTAAACACTATTTTTCTCTAATTAAGACTGGGGCTGAGATCAGATGTTGTCGGGATTTAAAGAGATGATTTTTGCTAAATTATTGTTAACCTGATTGGGAGTGGAGCATAGGAGTATTGTTCTTTTCTTTTTTCTATCTTTTTGTTGGATAATGATTAACTTTTATATGTAATCAATTAGAGATTTAGAAGTGCCCTAATTAAAAATGTAATGTCGCTCTCCAGTACATCGGTGGAGAAAAATTTGTCATGTTACGGATTACTATAACGGCCTGATTACTAGTTCTATGCAACCACTTATTGCAAACTTCATGAAAATTACACAATAATGCCTCACTAACTAAAATACAGAGTACTGTTGATGAGGGAGGTGGTTCACCAATAGAAGAGGAGCGAGGTGCCTAAGACTGAGACCTTACTTTTTCTTTTTGTTGGTTTTGTTTTTTAATGCACCACAACTTGATTTCATGACCAGTGATAAAAGATAAAATTAATAGTTTACCTACGAAATGAACGATGAACTCAAAACGTAAGTAAACTAAAACTTTCTTATGAGTCTATGTTTATCAAAGTTTCTACTCTCAGGTCTATCGAAATAAAGTGGAGTAACAAATTCGTTCCACTCCTAGTGCTCTAGCATGGAATGTTTTCTAGTCTAATTAGTCGGTCTTAAGTCTAATGAGAGTTTTACTGAGGGGATTATACTTACGATGCAACTACCCACAAGATACAAACTATAATTGATTCAACTACGGAAATACTACGTTGATTCTATAATAAGGAATTAGGGGGGATTGATTCCACCTTAACTCAACTTAACTCACTAACGACAAATCGTCAGAATCCGAATTGAATCGCCCAGGGGAACAATTGGTTCTTCCTAATCCCTAATTACACATGACATTTCTACCAATTCATAACTAGCATGTGAATGATTAAACCCATTCTCATGGCGAATTAATCGTTTCTAGAGTGGAATAGAAATTACGACGACTCTACGATAATCGAAATCAAGCTTTCATCAAGGCTTCTCAACCCCCTCTAATGGAGGTTTAGCCGAGAATCATTCCGCAATCATTTCCATATGAATCTAAACTAAACATAATATCAAGATTCGAAATTTACTAATCTAAATTAAACAATAATTAAAATCTAATTAACAACTAAGAAATGATAATCAACAAGAATTAAAACTAGATCTAATAGATTGAAATAACAAAAATCGAAATAACAAGAATAATAACTATTTTATTTATCTAATGAATGATATTCAATGATTCAAGAAATTAATCTAAACAAGAAATGAAATTCTAAAACTAAGTTCTAAAACTCATTAATGGAGGCTAACTAATCTAATTCTAATCTAGGTCTAACTATCTACCATTAACAAAGAGCTAAGCTTTTGTTTTTATACTTTCAGATCCAAAAATCGTGCATGGGCTTGGAGCCATGTTTTGGGCCAGAGAATCAGGCCCAAAACCCAATTCTTTCAGTCCAAAAAGGCCTCTTCAGCTGCAGTTGTCTTCAACAGACTTTTCGTCCACTTCTGCTCTTCTGATTGGGTCAAGGTTTAGACCATTGGAAAGCTCTTTCCGGGCCGGTCGTTTTGACGTAAGGTAGGCCCAATTCCGAGGTCTGAGTCCAAAGCTATGGTCTTCGGAAGTTCTGTTGACTTTGTGCACTGTTTCTGCCCACGTGGATTTTGACTTTTCATCTTTTGACCGGGCTTTACAGAGGCTTTGTCTTCTTGAAAATTGGCCTTTAATCACAGAACTCCTTAGCAACCGACCTTTGCTCCTTTATCTCGCTAAAGTGGCACATTTCTGCACATAATGGACTTTGAAGCCTGAAAAGCATAAAAACACGTAATCAGTATTAACTCATAATTATTACTCACATAATTGGTCTAAAAGTATGACTGTTACAGGGTTAAAGCTACAATTTTGGGCTCTTATCAAACCACCCCCAAACAGCATTTTGCTTGTCCTCAAGCAAAGATGAGAAATTAAAATAAGTGACCAAAAATGGAGTTTTATCTACTCTCGTTTCGCTGAGTGCAATTGCATTGACCATATGCAACAAGGCCTTAAACCACTAGGAATTCCCTAGTAGATGAATTATAGCCTCGTGAGAGTTTTCCAGTGAAGGTACTCACAAACTTCATCTATACTACAACGACTAAGAAAGAAAACTATTGTTTCCTTATTCATGCTCCAAATTATCTATACATCTCACTAGCTATGAACAAGAATAACCAAGTCAAAAACCTAAGCTAATATATGTATAATAATCAATCATCTACAATAAACACATATACAATGAGTAATACTATGAAATGCAATAGCAGTCCGTTTCAAACTTCGAATAAGCGTCCTTAAGTAGGTTCTCACCATAATAGTCAAGATACAACACTCGATTTTTCCACTCAAGTTTACATTCTAGTGCAGCGGTGGGCACACTTTACCTTACAATCTCAATGACACACAAGGAAGCCGGAGTCAATCAAACACATCTGCCACTTACTATCACACTAACCTATTCCTAATTGAGCTAGAGGTCTTTATTAGGTGTTTCGGGGATTAGGAGATGGTTTAAGAAGGAAGGAAATGGATATTCAAAAAGGACAACTCTGAGATAATAGAGTCTTCATATTATGTAACTAGAGAAAACCTTGTTATTTACTTTTGCTTCTACACTTTGTTTCCATCCTTAGTCATATTTTTTTTTTTACTTTTTCTTTGGCTTTTGACTCCTTTTATTCTATTTTTTGGAGTTTTTATTTTATTTCTATTTTTATTTTTCTTTTCTTTGGATGGAAACTTCTTTTCTTTATTTTTTTTTGAAGCAACTAACTAATTTTTGTTTACACTGTGGTTTTCTCTTCTTCTTTCTTCCTCATTCTATTCTCGGACTTATTCTAAATTGGGTAGGTTGATTTTTTTTTTTTTTTTTTTTTTTTTTTTTTTTGTTTTTTTTTAAAGTATTTGTGGTTTATGAAAGGCTAAAGAAAGGCTCGAGGGGCTTAATTAGCTGAAAATAATTCATACGCTTGAATTTAAATATATCGATCCAAAGAGGGGCCTAAATTCTCGCTTTTTGGATATGGTTTAGTGATCAAGCAAGTGGACGTGTGATTTCTCTATCCGATTTTACTTCTCCCTTGTGTCATTTCTCAAATGTTTCACTCTTGTAAGGCTTTAAGCTATATTCTCACGGGATTTGTAGAATAAGTACTCTAGCCTAGATTTCAGAAACTTACTGCTAACAATCATAGATACTCATGTAATATATTTATAGATAGATGCAAAGATTATTACCTACATATTAACCTAAGTTTCTAAAAATTATTCTAATGCAAAAGCTACATGAGACTTCTAGATTGTTAAGAGCATAGAGAAAGAAAACAATACCAATATTCCTAAGTGTATAGCATAACTTATTTATTTATATTTTTGAATTTATGAAATTTTAACTAGAAAACAAGTGCATATTATACATATCTATATCCTAACAGATGCCTTAATTATACGTGTTTCTATGCCCACCCCCAAACAAGAAGCATGCTTTGTCCTCAAAGCATTTAAATAAAGAGGGTAGAAAAGTACCATGGAACCGCGTGAAATTCTAAAACATCTGCAAAACAAGGTTAAAACATACTAATATAAAAACTGACGCAACTCTATAAGAGTTCCACCCATTATGGGGTTAACAGACTTAAATTGCTTGGGACATAAGCAGACACTAAATGGAATTAAAAACTTACCTTATCTCCCAGACATGCATATTATCTACCCAATAGCACCATGGGTCTTGTATTTCAAATGGGCATGGCAAGTCCAAGAACAAATGCTAGCAAGAACCATAAGCGGTTCCCAGCCTACGTGTGTGATCACCTCGCGAGTCCAAGCACCATAAGTAGTGCTTGGGAACAAATCTTCGAAAGACTGTTCCGGTATTATTGTAAGAGATGTCATCTTGAAACTACGCCCGAAACAAAAAAATGACTGAAACAACCCGCTAAAACCGGAAATTTTCGGGTCTATTTAAGTCGTAAACGTGCCCTCGTCGGGTTTTTTTTTGTTTGACAAGGGAGCGAGGTGGGGTAAGAATAGGAATTTGAGTGATCAAGAATGGAAAAACCAACACCCATTCCCAAACAAATTTTTGAAAACAGTTTGTAAAAATTTGTTTTAAAACGGGTCTTTTAAGGTCGATTCCCGAGACTTGCTAGATTACTATTTTTATAGCTTTAAACTTTTTTACTTTTTATGAATTAGGTTTAATATAAAGGAAAACAATAAGCATTAAAGATATAATTCACACCATAGAGAAACATGACTCAAAAACCAAGAAAACATGCAAGAGTAGAAAACATGAATTATGTGAACCGTGGACTTAGGATCCGGTACTTACAACCACACACTCCATAGGGAGGGCCCGGTTACCTGAATGGTGCATTCACCAATATATGGAAATGAAAGGAAATGCACCAAACACAAAAATTGAGTCGTTTATAGTCAGATACTCGAGACTTTATCTAAATATATGTATGAATATGCAGTTTATCATATATCAACAACCGAAATAGTTGTGGATCGCTCCATAAATAAATATCACAAAAACATATCCAAACACAATCAAGCACCAAGATTTCCCTCTGACGCAGCTAGTGGAATGAAAGCGAAGTCGGATAGACCTATAACATAACCGAGCATGCACCTTATGTTTCATCTTTGAACGAGAGGGTGTCCTAGTGAATAAGTGTGGAAAAGTGAATGGTTGTGGAAGATATGGTGGATTGGGATAAGTTTTAGAGAAAAGCATGGAAAAAAAGTGAGGATGTGGGTTTAGCACAAAACTCATTCATGGTGTAGTTAGGGACCTTGCCTCAAGTCTGAAAATGAAGGTGTCAAGTGGTTTATCCTTGGGAAGTATTTGTTTACTAGGTGGATTTAAAAAATCATGAAGCCGGGAGAAACTAAAAGATCGAAAGTGCAAACTCGAGGTTCCTTTGAAAAGGTGGAGGGTGGGAATATTGGTGATGGAAGGTGAATGATTCTCAGCTAGAGCTCTCAAGTCCATATCATCATAAATCTTGATATATGCAAGACATTCCTCAATAGGTGGGTCAAAAGGATCACTGGGATAGAGATTGAAAAATTCATCTTCCGTCATAGCATCAAGGGATGAATGGTTGTTGGCAAGGGGGGACTCGAGAAGTGGTAAAGAAGCGGTGCAAAAGAGTTGCAGGAATTCTTCTTCGATTTCGTCTACTACCAGGGAGTCATTGTTAAAGTTGGAATTTCCGAAGGAAAGGAATTTGTTAATTTGTTTCTCCGGAAACATGTTTTTGAAGTAATCTTGAGCTAAGCTCTCGATCATGCTAACCTCGCCACTTATAGATGAATCGGGATACCGTGGTCCTCGTTTTGAAAACATTTACCTCAACGTAAAGATGGCCAAAGGACAAGAACATCGAACCATCAGCGGTTTATGAGCCGCGTTGGCGAGCTAAAGGGACGCCCTAAATGATAGGTACAGAGTCGTTAGTGACTTCCGTTATCGAGGATAACAAAGTCGGCGGGTAGTAAAAATTTTGGACTTTAACCAAAGACGCTTTTCAACCACACCCTTAGGATACTTAATAGGCCGATCGACTAATTGCAATGTCATTTTAGTAGGTTGCATCTCCTCTAGACCTATTTGTTTATACAAATAAAACAAGAGTAAGTTAACACTAGCCCCCGTGTCTAGTAGTGCGGTCGTCGTGTGAGAATCTCCTAAGGTGCATTGTGCAATGGGGCGGACCCGGTGGTCCTTGTACTTAACAATTCCATTATTTTCGGATAAAGTTGGGAACTGCTCAGTTAGAAAGGCGCCTTTAGGTATGTTGGTCTTACGCCTAGTAGTGCACAACTCCTTAAAAACTTAGCGTGGTTAGGTAGCTTTTTATAGCTTCGAGAAAAGGAAGGTTTATCATTAGATTTTTGAAACGCGTTCTAATCTCCTCAAAGTTAGTATCCCCGGTTAGCATGGCTAATTTCGAGGGAACGGTGGTTTCGCTCTATATTTAGCGTATGGCTCGACTTGATGTGTAACCTTGGCTTTTCTGTTTCTTAGGTTGTGGTTTAACCGGTACCTCTACGGTGGTAGGTTCTTTAGTTTCTATTTCGTATCTAGTTCGATATCCGGTGTAGGGACTCGATGGGGTAACTATAGGCATAGTTACTTTGTTATCAACCACTCTTCCGAGCGGGAGAGTGGTGATGGCATTTAAATGACCTACGGATGTAGTTTCCGTACTAGTATTACCGCTTACCTCAAAGGCATCTTTGATGTTCTAGGGTTGGGTATCGCTTGCCCGAAACACGCCTTTTGGTTGGGCTTTCTCTTGGGCTAACTGTTGGTTTAAATTATTAACGGATTGTAGAATGTGTTGGTTAGATTGAGCCATGGTTTGGAAAAGTTGTTGGCTCACTTGTATGAAGGTGTCAAGACGATCCGGTTGTGTGGGTGTAGTAGTCACGGTGGTGTGGACTGAACTATCTCGCGTTGATTATTTATGGGCGGATTGTGATAGTTATTATTTACCTAACGATACCTCTATTAGCATTATAATTATTATAACTACATTGACCTTTGTGCTTGACTTTGTCGAGGTTAAGCTTTGGTTGTTATAATTATTATAATTACCCCCGATCCCGTCCTTGTTGTGGTGGAGCTTGGTTATAACTGTCGTTGGCCTAACATATTGATTATTGTACCAGTAGGTGTGACTTGTTGGTTATTTCTCCAACCGAAGTTGGGATTTTGTCTCCAAGGGCGTTAGGTTCACTATTAATGGAACAAGAATGTTCATAGGCTATAGGGCGATTAAGTCGGGATGCTTTCGGGACTCAACGAAACTACATGGATTTGAATTTACATTCATGACGGGGATAGGCTTTTGTTGTATAGAAATGACCTCTACCTTTTTTGTGAGGGATTCAATTAGAGTTTTAAGCTCAGGATCTGATTTAACCTCAAACATACTGGTAGCCTTAACTGTTGAAGAAGAACTAGCGGAGCGGGAGTAATCGTCACTACCCCCCCAATTATTATTACGCTTAGTCTGATCTTCCAAAAATTTATATGCCTCTGAGGCTCCTTTACTTAGGAAACTACCCCCATTCATTATGTCTAGGACTTCTTTATGGTGGTGTAGAAGTCCTTTGAAAAAGGCACGAACTAACGTGTCTTTTGCTAGGTGATGGTGTGGACACTCTATAAGGAGATCGGTGAAACGATTCCAAGCCTCTAAAAATGATTCATGAGGATTACATTTAAAGAAGTGAATCTTGGAAAGCATTTCATCCGTCTTTAGGGGTGGGTAAAAATGTTCCATAAACAGCTGAACAAGTTTGGCCCACGAGTCCACAGAATTAGGTGCTTGGGCAGTTAACCAAGACGCCGCCTTATCAGCTAAGGTGAAAGGGAATACCCTCAATTTAATTTGTTCCGCACCAACCGTAGGATGGTGGAATGTTGTAAGGACTTGTTCAATCCCACGATATATCCGATAAGGTTTTTCATGGTCTAAACCATGAAAAACGGGTAACAAATTAAATATATTTGGGGGATCGCGGAAATCCCCAATGGGTCTACTAGAACGATGCAAGATTTAGGGCTATCGCTCGAGGCTTTATAAAAAAGTCGAGAGAGGAGTCTCTCTTTCTTCACCATAATATCGGTGGTGTGTGTGAAATAGTAGCTAGAGGTGTAGTGGGTGGGAAACTAGATAGGCTTGTTTGTTGACGCTGTTGCGGTGTAATTACGTTAGTTGTTTTTCTTTGACCGGACCTTAATCTCATGCAAGACTAAGTCGAACTTAACTAAACATGCAACACTCCAAACAATTCGATATACTAGTAGAAACCTCTAACCGAGATCGCGAGGTGTGGAAGAAAGGAATACCGATTGGCCCTTGCTTCGCTTATGAATAGCGTCTTGTTTACGGCGTGTTCGGTGTATATAACAAGTTAAAACACCAAAAACTTGAAAAATCGAAATTCGAAACAAACCCGGTGGAAATCCGCAAATTTCAAATTTTAGAGGCTGGTCGCTTTTTGAGTCTTGATCGCTCCGTGTTCGATAACTTAGCCGGTCGCTGTACGGGGCGAAGTCGCTTCTATGTTCCAGTGTTTGGTGCAGGTGCCGCTTTGGGTCGCCGCTCGTCATTTTTCGCGGAACTTTTCAATGCTGAAAACGAACAACCACGACGATGAATCAAACAAGGGTAGGTGGGTGAAATGGGACTTAAAAATGACTAATTATACTATGAAAACAATGCTAAAGTGAAACTAAGATGGCAGCGGCGCCATTTGATAAAACATAAATTTGAATAGTTTACCTACGAAATGAACAATGAACTCAAAACGTAAGTAAACTAAAACTTTCTTATGAGTCTATGTTTATCAAAGTTTCTACTCTCAGGTCTATCGAAATAAAGTGGAGTAACAAATTCGTTCCACTCCTAGTGCTCTAGCATGGAATGTTTTCTAGTCTAATTAGTCGGTCTTAAGTCTAATGAGAGTTTTACGAGGGGGAATTATACTACGATGCAACTACCCACAAGATACAAACTATAATTGATTCAACTACGGAAATACTATGTTGATTCTATAATAAGGAATTAGGGGGGATTGATTCCACCTTAACTCAACTTAACTCACTAACGGCATCTAATCGTCAGTAATCCGAATTGAACCGCTATGCGAGAACAATTGGTTCTTCCTAATCCCTAATTACACATGACATTTCTACAAATTCATAACTAGCATGTGAACGATTAAACCCATTCTCATGGCGAATTAATCGTTTTCAGAATAGAATAGAAATTACGGCGACTCTACGATAATCGAATCAAGCTTTCATCAAGGCTTCTCAACCCCTCTAATGGAGGTTTAGCCGAGAATCATTCAAATCATTTCCATATGAATCTAAACTAAACATAACATCAAGATTCGAAATTTACTAATCTAAATTAAACAATAATTAAAATCTAATTAACAACTAAGAAATGATAATCAACAAGAATTAAAACTAGATCTAATAGATTGAAATAACAAAAATCGAAATGACAAGAATAATAACTATTTTATTTATCTAATGAATGATATTCAATGATTCAAGAAATTAATCTAAACAAGAAATGAAATTCTAAAACTAAGTTCTAAAACTCATTAATGGAGGCTAACTAATCTAATTCTAATCTAGGTCTAACTATCTACCATTAACAAAGAGCTAAGCTTTTGTTTTTATACTTTCAGATCCAAAAATCGTGCATGGGCTTGGAGCCATGTTTTGGGCCAGAGAATCAGGACCAAAACCCAATTCTTTCAGTCCAAAAAGGCCTCTTCAGCTGCAGTTGTCTTCAACAGACTTTTCGTCCACTTCTAATCCTCTGATTGGGTCAAGGCTTAGACCATTGGAAAGCTCTTTCCGAGCCGGTCGGTTTGACGTAAGGTAGGCCCAATTCCGAGGTCTGAGTCCAAAGCTATGGTCTTCGGAAGTTCTGTTGACTTTGTGCATTGTTTCTGCCCGCGTGGATTTTGACTTTTCATCTTTTAACCAGGCTTTACAGAGGCTTTGTCTTCTTGAAAATTGGCCTTTAATTACAGAACTCCTTAGCAACCGACCTTTGCTCCTTTATCTCGCTAAAGTGGCACATTTCTGCACATAATGGACTTTGAAGCTTGAAAAGCATAAAAACACGTAATCAGTATTAACTCTTAATTATTACTCACATAATTGGTCTAAAAGTATGACTGTTACAGGGTTAAAACTACAGTTTTTGGCTCTTATCAACCAGCTTGTTAATAGTCAGCCACACAATCAACAGATCAATGAGATCTTATTTATTGTTGATTGGTGGTCCAATACACAAATGCAGGTTTTTGGCAAGACTAAACACATCAATACTTTAATTTTTTTTCTTTTTAGCAATATGCCCACAATACAACATTGAGATAAAACTACAAAAAGAAGTAAATCATTATTACATTCATTGATTGATCATTGTACAATCATTATCTATTTATACTAATGTATGTTACAGAACATGATTTGCACATGATTGGTTATAACAGAAAACTGAAGTTAGTTATTCTTCTGCTGAGTCATCATTGTTGACGTATCTTTGACTTTTGAATCTTCTGATATCTTATTTCCCCCTTTCAAGCTGAAGGGAGAAGAGTAGACTGAAAGCTTGGATATCAAGTATTGAAACCGTTGTGAAAACAGACCTTTAGTAAACAAATTTGCAATTTGATCCTTGGTGCATAAGTACTGAAGTTCAACTGTTTTGTTGATGATTAGCTCTCTGACATAATAATAATCGATTTCAACATGTTTGGTACGAGCATGAAAAACAGGATTCATGGCCAAGGAAATAGCACTGATATTATCACAATGAATGAGAGGTACTTTCAACAAAGGTATATGCATATCCCAGAAGAGTACACGAATCCAATAAACTTCAGCAGCAGTATGTGCCAAAGACCTATACTCAGCCTCCGTAGAAGATCTGGCAACTGTGTGTTGTTTCTTTGCTGTCCAGGAGATCAAATTATTGCCTAAAAATACACAAAATCCAATTATGGATCTTCTATCCATTGACAACCAAACCCGGTCGATCTCAAAAGTTTGAATATGTAGATCTCCTTTCTTGAACCAGATGCCATAATCAATTGTACCTTTTAAGTATCTTAATATTCTCTTGACTTCTGATAAATGTGTAGCCCTTGGAGAATGCATGAATTGGCAGACCATATTAACCGCAAAGGAAATATCCGGTCTAGTCCAAGTAAGGTATTGTAAAGCTCCTACCAGTGATCTGTAAGAAGTATGATCAGCTAGAAGTTCACCTGTATGATTATCTAATTTGCAAGTGGTGGAGATTGGAGTTGGAGAAGGCTTGGCATTGACCATATTTGACTTTTGTAGAAGATCATAGATATACTTTGTTTGAGAGAGAAAAATCCCAGTTGAGTTCCTTTGTACTTCTAATCCCAGAAAGTAATGAATTGAACCCAAGTCTTTCATTGCAAAACATGAATTGAGTTGACTGATTGTGTGATGAATCTTCTTAATAGAACTTCCTGTAATTAAGATATCATCCACATATACAAGGATATATGTGATAACGGAGTCTTCCTTGTGAATGAATAATGAATGATCTGCCTCAGAAGTATGAAAACCAATGCCTAATAAGGCTTGAAACAATTCCTCATACTAGGCACAGGGAGCTTGTTTAAGACCATATAAAGACTTGAACAATTTATAAACATAAGTAGGTTTCATAGGATCAACAAATCCTCTTAGTTTATTCATATATACATCTTCCTTCAAGTTACCATGCATGAAAGCATTAGACACATCTAATTGTCGAATATCCCAGTTGAAATGAACTGCAAGAGAAATAAGGAGTCTGATATTTGTTGGTTTTGCCACTAGGTAGAAAGTTTCATCAAAATCTATATATAACACCCCGTCTTTTATTTTATTTTTCCTAGTATAATAATACTACTAATTAATAATAGATAATAGATAAAATAAAATAGGATAAGTGTTAGTGGAAATATGAGACATAGGTTTATAGGATAAACCCTTTTCTCTATTTCGGGGGTTTTTAAAACAGAGAAGAAAAAGATAGGGTTTGTAAAACATAGAGAATTTTACAAAAAAGAGAGTTTCACAGAGAAGAAAGAGAGAAGTTTCTTGCTGACAATAGGAGGAGCAAATAAGTTCTGTATCGGTGAGTAGTCTAAAATAAATCTTTGTAAATCTTCATGGATTACCAACTGATTTTATTAGTTAGTTAATGGTTTAAGTTAGTTTGTTTAGATCCAAGAGATAAAAGTCTACTCAAAGTTATGCATGATATATTGTCGTTTTGTTTATCTATTTGTTTCATTAGTATGGTTAAATATTCCCCATAGTAGTCTATATGAAATTTATTGCATTGCGTGAAGTAGTTATATTCTTGACTTCCTTGTTTTGAAGTATCTAACGTACTTGTACATGTGGAGTTGGGATACTGATGTTAAGGGTAAGACTGTTGGATACATGTTCATGGGAATATATATATTTGGTCTTCGGTTAAACCGTTGGTTAGTGACTGACTCGGAAGTGTTGTACATAGAAGTTTAGAGATGTCAGATTTAAAACATGTTACATATTTAAATTAGAAGGTTTGGAATAAACTCACAGACCACTATTTTGATGGTTTGAGTGTTGACTACACTTTGTTTTATATGGGTGGGGTGGTAGTAATAATTGTTGGTCTTTAGGCTGATGTAGCGTGCTTTTGAGATGTCAGAAAGTATCAGCTTAAGCTTTTCCTTGTAAGGTTCGGTTATAGCTTATGGTACTCTTCTTTTACTAATGATATTAGATACACTCCATACTATTTGATAGATATATATACCTGATAGCTACAGGTGGAATAAAATACTATTCAAATAATGAAATGTGAGCATAAATGAAATTACTTGACTATTATACATGAATATACTTTTTCTTGTTCAATGGTTTAATACAATGTGGGCTTATTTGAATTGACATAAAAGATGATGCTAGTGAAGGGTGATAACGTGTGACTTGAATACTTTGTTGAGGATTTGTTTTGCTGTGATATTCATGCATACCTATTTATTTACCCGTGTACATATTTGTGGACGATGAAACTTGTTATATCTTATTAGCTAGAAAATTATATTGCCGTTTGGGTTTATAAAAATTAATCGGTTTAGTTAATATAGGAGATTGTATTACTATTTGTGTAATTACAGGTGTCACCCATACTTTTAGAACTCTCCACGCCTCGAGGTTAGAATAAAAAGATATAAATGTTTATGACTACTGAGGTCATGTAGGAAACCGGCCTAGAGAGGAATTAAGGTATTGGCCTTGCGGGTGGGTTGTATTCATTGAATGTGGCGGGAATGACCTAAGGTACATAGGTACTAAAGGGTGGGTGTATAAGAAAAGTAATTAATTAATTAATAAGATAAATTGATTTGATTTGCTAGTGTGCTTGGGTTTACATTTGAATACCTATAGGATATCTACATATGTTATATAAAATTTCTAACTTCCATTTGCAGGAAGGTAGGACTAAATAATCTTTTGGTGCAGGGACAATGTCCTACCCTTATACCGAAGTGGATATCGGTGAGATTTAATTCAAGTATTAAGTAATTAAGATGGATTATTATAATGAGTTAATAGAATGGAAGTCTTGCTTGTGAAGAAACTATGCCGGTTGAAATGACGGAACTACCTGTCTTCCAAGCTGAGAATGATTAAGTTATGGGAAAATATAAAGTGATTATTTGGATAATTAAAGTATGACATTGTTTTTATGTGGTTAGTCTACTCATACCAACAAATTCCATTTTGCTTACCCATGTTTGCTTTGTTTTGGCAACGTGGGTGTGTTCTTGGGAATATAGGTGGAAGGCAGTGGAACCACGATGTTTGATTTGGATTTATTTCTTGAGCAGTCTGGGAGTTTATTTTATTACGTCTGATCTTTTTGGAAGTATGTAATAAACGTAGTTTCATATTCTTTTTGACTTGAGGATTTGATGTTAAGGACTTGGTTATTTTGTTAGTCTTCTTTGATGATTCTTTGGACGAAAGATAGCCTTTTAATAAAGTGATGGCGAATATTTTGGAGATTATTGTTGTTAAGTTGATTTTTTATGATGTGGGTTTTCGATTTTGGCATGTGTTGTATCCACCCCGTCATAGCCTAGGTTTTTAGACAATTGAACATAGCGATGTTTGAAATATTTATATTTCAAATATTCACTTTAATTCGGGCTGTGATACTATACCCCTTTTTTGATGATAGCCTTTAGCAACTAGTCGAGCTTTATATTTGTCAATGGAGCCATCTGACTTCTATTTTAATCTAAAAACCCATTTGTTGTCCAGAGCATTTTGAGATGAAGATGGAGGTACTAAAATCCATGTTCCTGTCTTAAGTAGTGCATTGAATTCAGATACCATGGCAGCTCTCCAGTCTGGATCTTTAACAGCTTGTGTAAAGCAAGTTGGAGTGGGAGGTAGTTGAGATATAGAAGGAAGAAGAGCATTTGGTAAAGGGTGTCTAGTGACATTAAAGCTTTTGGGTTTGAAAATGCCATTTTTAGACCTTGTTTGCATTGAATGGTGTTTGGAAGAAATTTCAGAAGGGATGGAATGCTCAGAAGGGATGGAATGCATTTCTGAAAATGTTGGGGGTAAAGTGAGAGAAGGAATTGAAGATACAATATGCATTTCTGAAGATGTTGGGGGTAAAGGGAGAGTAGACTTAGAATTAGATGGATAAGATTTTTGAAAATGTGAAATGAATTGAGAAATGGACAGGGTAGTATTAGAGTCTGAATGTTCTTTGAAAGGAAAGTATTCCTCATTGAAAATAACATGTCGTGAGATGTAAACTCTACCTGTGGTTACATCAAGACATTGATATCCTTTGTGATTGAGAGAGTAGCCAAGAAAAACACATGCCTTGGATCTTAACTCAAGCTTGTTTGAAACATATGGTCTTAACCAAGGACAACATTGACAACCATAAGTTTTTAACATAGAGTAATCTGGAGTTTGTTTATAAAGATTTTCCCAAGGTGAAATATGATTCAAAGAAGGAGATGGAAGTCTGTTAATGAGATAAACCGATGTTGAAAAAAATTCTACCCAATAGTTTGAAGGAATACATGATTGAGTTATAAGAGTCCGAGATATGTCAAGTATATGTCTATGTTTACGTTCCACAACACCATTCTGTTCAGGTGTATGTGGACAGGTAAACTGATGTTTGATACCTGAAGTATATAAGAAATCTTCAAAACTATTACTAGTAAACTCACCACCATTATCAGACCGAACACATTTTATTTTCAAATGAAGAAAATTCTCGATAAAGGACTTGAAATTATGAAAGACTGTATCAAAATCAGATTTGGATACAGTCTTTCATAATTTCAAGTCCTTTATCTAGATTTGGATACAAGAGGAAAGAACCAAGTGTATCTAGTATAATCATCTACTAGAGTAGCAAAAAACTTGAATCCTTTAAAAGAAGCAATGGGAGAAGGACCCCAAAGATCCACATGTATAATTTGTAATGGTGCAGTAGTTTTACATGTATAATTATTAAAAGGAAGCTTTGTACTTTCGCCTAAAGCACAAGCATTACAGAAAGGAAGCTTTGATGAAGATTGTACTTGAATACTTTTTGCTTGAATAAGCTTGTGAAGGATTGGAGTGGCTGGATGGCCCAGTCTCATATGCCAAGTAGCTGATCGATGAAGCCTTATTGGTAAAGAATGCATGACGTTGTGCTGACTGAGATTTGAAATGAATGGGATAGAGACCATTTTCAGTTGGCCCTTGGAAAAGCATCTTCCCCGATGCAATGTCCTTGACAAAGAAAGAAGTAGGAGTGAAAATGAGTACACACTGATTATCATTTACAAACTTGTGAACACTTAAGAGATTATGTGTAATTTTGGGAACATGCAACATCATTAGAAGATTTGCTCACTGGATTTAGAGCATCAATGGAAGGGTTTACAAGGTTTGAGTTGATGACATTGATGTTGTCATCAATTGATATTGAGTTTGGATTATTTGTTGTTGGAACAATGTTTTCAGCAAGATTTACTGCTGACGGATTAGGGTTTGATGTAAAAGAAGGTTGCTGAACTTGATTTGTTCTAACCATGATTTGTAGAAAATAGGATTGAGCTTAAATGATCATTAATGGGGATCAACACCGTTTGGTGATTTTGGCTCTGATACCAAGATAAAACTAAAGAAAAAAGTAAATCATTATTACATTCATTGATTGATCATTGTACAATCATTACCTATTTATACTAATGTCTGTTACAGAACATGATTTGCACATGATTGGTTATAACAGAAAACTGAAGTTAGTTATTCTTTTGCTGAGTCATCATTGTTGACGTATCTTTGACTTTTGAATCTTCTGATATCTTATTTCATTGAACCTCATATTTTATATCAAAATCAAGAAAACCAAAGCAACATACATGAATATATGCATGGTGCTATCTAGGAAATCACCACATTACACATGCAAGATTGCAAAGCAGTTCCTTTGTTTGAGGTCATGTAGAAGGCCCCCCTTACGGGAACATTACCTTGCCAGAATGCTCACATTACATTACCTTGCTCACATCCTCACTCTCGTTCTATGCTATCAATATCGGCTGGTATATCTCCCTTGTGAAGCGATTAGTTTTTTTTATTGATTTCTCAATTTATCTTGCCAACCCGATTTAATCACTCAATAGGCCAATTAATCGCCCCAGATGATTAATTTCTCACCAAACCGAGATAAAAAAAAATCACAAATTATCAGTTTCCCAAAAAAATACGTAAAATTAGACTCTTAAACCAGATTAATAAAAAAAATAACGTAATCAACACACAAAACTAAGAAGTTACTTATTTTCTTCTATTTTAAAGAAATTTAAGTTTACAAATTCTTATATTATCTCTCTAATATATATTATCTCTTCTGTCTGCCCATTATTTATCAAAAATGTAATATAATTGTTGTGTCCGTAGTACTATATATAAAATTGAGTTGGTTGGATATGATGTGATTATGAGAATTTGATAATTTTTTGTTGCATCTCGGATAATTATTTTGAAATTTTTGGTATGACTATACTTTTAAATATTTTGAAATGACCAAATCTATATATCCAATATATCCGATTAATCGCATATCGCTGCTTCACTGATTAGTTCCGAAAACCGATTTTAACTGCTTAGCTCTCGTTCCAAAGCTTGGTTATCTTGTTGTGCCTACTAGTACCAAATAAAAGTAGGTAGCTTTACATATTTTTACCATATTAACCCCTAATTTATTTTCCCCAAGGCTTTCATGACATTTTTCATCTCTATATTTGCTTTAGTTGTTTTCCCAGAGTCTTTATTTACATTTTTCATCTAATCCTTTTAATTACTTTATTGCAAGTGTTAAAATGTGACACACTGACACGTGACCATTCTGCAATGTATGTCACCCACGATTACATTAAACTGACTACTTAGGGTTTAACTAGGATTTTCAATGTCATTAGTAATAATAGGAATTGCTAGATAGGTCGTCAAATTTTGCATATGACGCGGCATTCACCAATCATATCTTGATGAAATTATAAATGAACATCATACCACTTCAGTTGATCGAATGTATTTACTAATCTAAATATAGTCTATATAATTGTCATATATATTTGAAATTTATATTGTGGACCGACAAATTAAATATTCAAGTGATTAGATGATTTAGTTTTAACTCTATCGCATACTTCACGAGGTTTCATAGATCTATTGGGAAAAATAAATTTTTTGGCATCAAACTAAGGCCAATTTCACATAGTGGGCAACCAACGTTTTTTTTAACACTTTGGGCATCCAACTTTTCAATTTTAACAATGTGGGGATTCCATCAGTTTTCCATCCAAATACACTTACAGTTGTATTTTTTTTTTAAAAATCATAAAAAATTAAAAAATCATCAAATAAATCATCAAAAAATCATAAAAAAAAAATTTTCCAAACTTGCAGCCTCACTTTTTTGATGATTTTTTTTTATTTTTTCTTAATTTTTTATGATTTTTTTTTAAAAAAAAAATGCAAATTAAAGTATTTGGATGGAAAAACCCACTTTAATCCTCACATTGTTAAAATTGAAAAGTTAGATGTCCAAAGTGTTTTTTTTTTTTTAAATGGTTGCCTACTATGTGAAATTGGCCATAGTTTGATGCCCATAAATTTATTTTTTCCTAAATCTATTTGACATGTAAACTTCTACTTTGTTAACTTGGTCTATCGTATTAATATGTTAACCCTGGGTCATATTAAATTATATAGGTTATAATGTACCTTCTCTTGTACCACTACTAGATACTCTAAGAGTGAAAACTAATTAAGTAGTTTAAATAATAAGCTAGATTGTCTTTGATTGTATTAAGTATTACGAATATTTAAATTTCTATAAAAGTTTTTGGAAAGTGTTTTTTGGAACATGAGCACAAATTCAATTAAGAAACAAACACCCCATGGGTCAACAACCAATGTGGTGTTAAGCCGTATGATATTAGGGTGGTAAAATTGGCACACAATTTATTATGAACTACACCCATTTTATTATTAAGCCCACTTCTAATTAATGTAGTTTGCACCCACTTTATAAAAACACCCACCAAATTGTTGATCATCTCCCAAACAATATTTCCAACAATTGTGATGAAGAAGTGTGATAAGTCGATAACTAGTATAATCTCAAAGTTCCCAAGATTAGCATGAGAGTGGAAGAAAGGTTAAGACCCAAAAATGCCTACCCCAGTGTTGCCTACCCATCTACATCGACTTCGTTCGTCGACGAGAAGTGTAACACTAATGTACTTAAATCGGTCAGCAAATCAAGATCATGGATTGGGAGTAACATAATAAATAGTTTGTTTGAATTCAATAACACAATCTTGTGGCTTAGTACACGAGGTTTAAATGGCTTGTGACTGATTTCTTCATCCAGTATTTCGTGAATTAAAAATAAGGTATCACTCGTATATAGTTTTTTTTTTGTTTTTTTTTCTTCGATAAACTTATCACATATACAGTTAATGTAATAGTGTGAACTTTGAACCAAGATTTAATTGGATTAAAAAAGAGAAGGCAGAGAGAGGAAAAGAAACAAAATGAATGAAGAGTTCAAATAACATTTGAATCCACCACAAAGAGACCTCACAAAGTAACAATTTCAAACAAATTCTTTGAGATAGATGCACAGTCAACATAACAAATTTTCTGGATTTCAATGGGTGTAGAGTCACCAGCAATGAGGACTATTTTGTCCAACCAAATAAATTAAAGATGTTTAAGTGGGTGCAGTACGCAATAAGGATGGTGCCAATATCACCCCCCATAATAATTTACGGCGCTAATATTCTCACCCGCACAACTTGATAACTTTCCCGCCCCATAACCAAATTAAAATACCCACCGTAACCCGACCTCTATCAAACAACTTCTACTTATCTTTTTTTTTTTTTTTTGCTAAACTGATCGATCATGTTTATTGTACATTGGTTTTGCACCCATTTGAAGTCAATTTGACAAAAAACTGGTTGAAGAACTCAAAGAATTCTTCTAGCGAGCTCTCATCTGGATCGATCAACTGCTCGCAGGTCACTTTCTAAGTTTAGGCAACCCATCCACAATTGATTGTTACCACCTTCAAAACTAGCTACATACTCCAAATTTTCTTAATATCTGTATTTATTCTACTTGATATTCTATCGTTAGCGATTAATTAATAGATGTAGCTGAAAGCTAGTAAGTTAGTTGTATTTCGCACTATACCCAAATTCAAATGAATAGGGAAGTTACCAAAAAAATGAATAGGGAGACTGTTATATTGAAAGAGAAATGGTTGTGTGCCTATGTGGTGTTGGATGGAGGGGTATATTTGGTACTTTGTTTTTGGGCAGGGAGGTTATCGATTTGCAAGGGTGAGAATATTAACACCTTAATTAATTTACTCCATTTATATTTTCCCAAAGATAATGGTCCTTTAATTTTTAGTCCGTAAAATATCGAAAAAATAAAAATTAAACTAAATTCTAGTCCGTATATAACGAGAATGTTTTAAAAGGGCAAAATTATCAACAATGTGAATTCTTAAAGTTTTTTTTTTTGCTAGGTAAGAATGAATAAATATAAATAAAAGAAGTTACATGGTGTAGGGAAGAGATCTTCCCTGATTCAAGCTCTCATGCACTCTCTGTTTCCCAATCGGAAGGAACAAGATACCACTCATTAGTATCTAAAAACACCCCATAAGGCATTTCCCATTTCTTAACCCGGTCAAAGCTTACCATTGACCACTTGAGCATTTGTATTTGTAAGTCTAGCTCCAAATTTTGGAAAGCGATTCTGCACCGTAGTGTTTTTCCTTCCCTCCATATGTGAGTGATTTTGAAATGCTTTGAAGTTGTCGTGAGACAATTTGTCCATCTTGGTGTTATGTCCCATGGTAGAAAGTTAGATCCAAATGCCCCGACGGCCAAGCAAAGAATCCGATTCTACCCAGACTAATGTACCATCCTCGAAAGTGATAGACAGCTTCTACTCCTTCAAGAATGGCTAGACATTCAGCCCTATAGTTGTTATCTACTCCAATGGATCTCCAATATGTGAGCTTGAACCCACCTTCATGATCTCTCAAACTTACCCCTAATCCAAATTGGACTGGGTTTCCCAAAGCACTTCCATCGGTGTTAATCTTGATATTGCTCGGTTCAGAGAGGTAGCCAAATGCCTTGTTTGATATTAGGTGTTTAGTACGGTCTCAAAGAAACATTCCAAGCAAAGACCCACAAATTTATCTCTTTCATTATTAAAGGAAAAGGCCTTTGACAATAATGCAAAGTAGTATAGACTTGATATCTAATCGAGGCTTTACACATGTTCATGTCCCTTGGCTTTCCTTCAAAATGGATACTATTTCTCAATTTCCACAAAGATACCAAAGTACTAGCAACTGAAAAGTGCCAAAGATGTTTCAATCTTGGACTCCAAAGTCTTATGACTCTAATAGCTTCAAGAAAGCTATTGAAGTTCATAGAAATCTGAAATCTGCTTGTAGTCCAATGCCATAAAGCTCTGGAGAATGAACATTCCCAGAGTATATGTTGAGGTTTTCCACTTCAACCTTACATAATCTGCATGAAGAAGCAAGATGAACACCCTTTTTGAACCATACTATCGGGTTGCGCGACATTCTGAATGAGCTTCCAAGCATTTGCCGCTAGTCTCGGGTGAATATGGGAGTTCCAGATACTTTTTGCCCGACCAATTGGGTTGGCTTTCCTTCTTATGGAGTCAAGGCAGATTTACAAGTGAATCTACCGTGAGTGTCCTGAGACCGCACCATATAATCTTCATGTTCGTGAGGCTCCTCTATGAACATTATCAATACTTCGCACTCACCGTTGATCCAACATATTTTGTAAAATAGAGGAAATGGACCAATTGTTGTTAACTAGGATAGAGTTAACCTTTGCATTAAAGCCCTTCAGTTGCGGGAGAGTGAGTTCAAGAGATGTTTGAAGAGAGGTCGAGCTGAGCCAGTTATCTCTGATGAGATCAGCTTTAGCGCCATTACCAATCACCCATTGGCTCCTAGATTTTACTTCTAGGAGGGCTTCGCGAACACCAGGCCAAATTGAAGATGCTTTGTAGTATTGACAAGTATCTCCATCCCTAGAGAAGTATTTCAGCTTCATGAATGTTGCAAAATCATCCACTTCAGTTAAAATTCTCCATGCAAGTTTCATTAGCATAGAAGAGTTAATATCTCGTAATCTTCTAATGCCAAGGCCTCCTTCGTTGAGTGGTTTGCAAACTTTCTCCCAACTGATTGTTGTGGCCCTTGACCTTGACGGATCACCCGGTCCATAGGAAGTTCCTCATAGTTCTCTCTCGCTTCTATAATGATAGAAGATGGCCATTTGTAAATGGACATATTGTACACTGAGGATACTATTAAGGACGATTTAATAAGGATTACTCTGCCTTGAAACGACATCATAGACCCTTTCCAAAATTAGTCAATTTCTTCTTGATTCTATCCAGATCTGGGCTACCAAATGATCTAGTGACTCTCTTTTGGTCTAAGGGAACTCCCAAATACTTTTCGTGCAAGGTCCCTTCAAAGAATACCAAATTCATAAATCACTTTATCCTTCCTTCTTTGAGTGAAGCCTCCCATAAAGATTTTGCTTTTTGTCTTGTTCAAAGCTTGGCCGGAGGCTAGCTGATAGACTTCAAGAAGGTTAAAAAGAAGTCGCAAACCTCGAATGTCACCATTTAAGAAGAGAATAATATCATCTGCAAATAAGAGGTGAGATGGAGCTGCAAGACCTCTAACAAAAGTAAGAGGTTTAATCTTGTTATGCTGAGTTAACGAGTGCAAGCCTCTGCTAAGAACATCTTCTGCTATAGCAAAGAGCAACGGGGACAAAGGGTCACCCTGTTTGAGACCTCTTTGCATAGGAAAAAAACCAATGGGACCACCATTAACAAGAATAGAAATTCGAGCAGATTTCATAATTGCATGAAGCCATTTTAACCAAATATGGGAGAAGCCCAACCTAGAGAGAACCTCAAAGAGAAATTCCCAACTCATAGAGTCATAAGCTTGGGAAATATCAAGTTTAATAGCCACATTACCTCCATGTCTTTTGATGTGTAACTCATTAAAAAGTTCCGAGGCAAGACCAATGGTTGATTGAGAGCATCGAGAAGGTACAAATCCCACTTGTGCTTTAGAAATGATCTTAGAAGCAATCTCATTAAGCCTAAGCTGCATGATCTTGGTGATGGCTTTCATAAGAAAATTCCCCATACAAATGGGTCTATATTGGCTGAGTTTTTTTGCACCTTTTTCTTTAGGAATGAGGGTGATAAAGTTGGCATTAAGACCCCGAACAAAGAACATGAATGAAGAAGGATTGTATGGCAATACACACATCTCGCTTAACAATACTCCAGCAGTTGTGAAAAAAATGACCCTGAAAGCCATCAGGTCCGGGGGAACTATTGGAGTCCATACTGAATATAGCATGTTGTATTTCCATGTAGTCTGGAATTCTACACAAATTGTAGTTCTCATCCTCAGAAATCAGCTTTGGAATCAAATCCATGAGTTGAGGATCTTGATGAGTAAGGACATGTTTGAACTTGGCTTCATAGAATCAAGCTGCGAATGTGATCCTTGATTTGTGCTTGCTCACCATTGTGTAACACCCTCTTCATCTTGAAGTTCAGTGATAAAGGATGCCCCTTTGTCTAATCTTGTACAGATTGTGAAAGTATCCGAGTTTCACACCCTCAACATCATTTTTATCCTACTTTTCTTTCCACAAAGTAGCTCTATTGTTTCTTGCCTCATCGACCAGCCATTCTTTATGTACTACTTGAGAAATCATGTCTTCATCTTCATTATCCACATTTGCTTCAAAGAAAAAATGAGCACTCAAAAGTTCATGTTGAGCCTTTCGAATACTCACGCCCGGATGACCGAAAAATCTCAATGTTCCATGTCTTTAGAACACCCTTCAGCCTTTGTAGCTTCTTAATAACTCGTAGAAGTGGTGGAGCAACCATTTCTTGAGACCAGCTTTCTCTAACTATCTCCATAAAAGTAGGGTGAGAGATCCATGCCTTTTGAAATCTGAATGGAATATTGTGAGGTTTAGGGACGTGAGCATGTAGCCCGAAAGCAAGGAGAATGATCGACGCTTAGCACATGCTTTGTATCTCCAACCAACAAATTTAAGATTCCATAGATCATTATAAAAAATTCTGTCCAATTTCGCTAAAACTCTACTTGTACCCCTCCTGTTGTTGCACCAAGTAAAAGTTAATCCTTCACAGTTGCTCTCAATCAGGTTACAAGAGTTGACAAAATTCTGGAATTCTCATAGAAGTTCTATTCGAAGAAGACCTCCTTTCTTTTCCTCATATCTTAGAACTGCATTGAAGTCCCCAAAGAATGAGCCACGGGGCTATGCCATTGAAAAGCTTTAACTCGTCCCACAGAATTCTTCTCTGAACCAAAGAACAATTTGCATGTACAAAGGAGATAAAGCAGTTCTCAACAGAAACAGTAATATGTTGATCAGAAGTATAAAGCAAAGAAACATTAACTCCTTTTTTACACAAGATCCATAAGTTACTAGTTCTACTCATTCTATCATTGTGTATAATAGGATTCTCATAATAATCTATACCACAAATAGCTAAGTAACCCCGCTTGAGGTGAGATCATCTGGTTCAAGAATACACAAAATCTGGGCCATGAGTCCCAAAGAGGTCTCTCAATCTATCAATAGCATTAAGTTTTCTAAGCCCTCTAACATTCCAATATATTATCTTCATTTAGATGTTGAGGGGTAGAGTGCACCTGATTTTTGACATCTAGTCCGGAGGGGAGGACCCTGAGGATTCTTATGCCCCTTTTGACTTTTTGCTTCTTCTTTCCTATGGAATTCTCTCCAAAGGTTAGGATTCATAGTAAGGCCCTTCCAAGCAGCTTTGAAGAAACTCCCCGAGATTGTGAACTCTCATTGTCCTCCTCGACCATAGCAATAGCCTCAAAGTTGTTTCTAACGCCCGCTGAGCAGCAGGTATTATGATCATGTTTATGCGCCCACCGTGGGAACAATCTGGTACTCAACCGCTTTTATCGATGGGACACCAAAGATCACCATCCGTTCAACCCCCGAACTCTTGTACATGCAAGAGGCCCCGTTGGCTCGAGTGTACATTCCCTTTGTACTTGGCTAATTTCGACTTGAGAGGCCTCAGTAGGCCCTTGCAACAATTTCAAGTATACCTTCAGGAGATATCTCACATGCACCTTGTTCACTTCCATGCCCTATGGCTTCAACCACATCAATACAGGGAAGGATCTCAACACTTGTTTCAACAACCAATTCCTTACTAGGCAAAAACTTGTTCTGCCCATCCATTACTTGTTCAGTTAGTATAGCTTCTGCAACCACCATGCTAGTACCACCTTCAGTTTCGATTTGAATGGCATTTTCCTCGGATTCACCTTGCTTGTCAGCTTGATTTTCACTAGGAACTACCTTGAAGTTTTCTGCATTTTCAGTTGAAATACCCAGAGCAACCCCATTTTCTTTACTACCAGAAGAACTTGCACCATTTGTGTTTTTCCTTCTCCACCTCTTCCTCTGGTTCTTACTCATGATAGACAAATCGACATCTACTACCACATTGGGCGCAATGCTTCCTTATCAACATTCCAACCACGTGTGATTTCTCTTTATGGCGTTTGTTGCCTTATCTCTCTCCAAATCACTCTTCGTGAATTTACATCGAGCCACCAATGCCCAACCCTTTGCAATGGTTGCAAAATTCGTGGAGTTTTCCCCAGTTTAACAATTTTCTTTGCCGTAGTTTACTCCATGCTTTTTAGATTCTACCCATATTTTGTCGAAACCGGCTTTGACAGATCCAAATCAACATATACACCGGCATAGTAGCCTAGCTCTCGTTTAGCGAAGAGTTTCATCTACATGGATTGGCTCCGCCAATAGCCTTTCCAAGAGCCAACAAGTTTCTCACTTCCCAAGATTATCTTAACTAAGACACGAAAATCTAACCCACACTGCAAAGATGGGATTGAGTTTCCTTCTCGTGGAGAAGTTCGGCCCATTTAACTAACCTCAAGATTTGTTTGTCAAAGATCCGTGAGCCTTGATCCCAAATCTTTTGAAAATCTTCACTTTGTCAAACCCGAACATGACATGCCCTCTTCCCCGGTGGTGTTACTTGAACAAAACCAACCTGTTTCCAATGAAGGCGAACCAAAGTTCTTATCTGATCCAAATCAACTTTGTTCATATCTAATCGCCAACAAGGGGACCGAGAACAAAACTTTATCCCTTTATCAACTTCCTCTTCAATAAGTGAAATAGTAGGAAACTCACCTTGTCTTCCTCGAATCGGCAAAGAAAGAAGTGTCTATATTCCTTCCATATTTTGGTTTTAGCAATCACATAGGATTTGGAAGGTCTCACATCGCTTACCACCTCCTTTTCGAACAAATGACCGTCCGGGTGATTGAGTTTGTGGTACCTCGAGGTTCAAGAAACCCCATGGACAAAAAAGCGTGGCTTTCTCCATAAGGACTTGTTTAAAGGAATGGATCTCCCAAGCAGAG
The DNA here is from genome assembly GCF_015680905.1 of Coptis chinensis. Taxonomy (NCBI): domain Eukaryota; kingdom Viridiplantae; phylum Streptophyta; class Magnoliopsida; order Ranunculales; family Ranunculaceae; genus Coptis; species Coptis chinensis. The sequence goes on along the minus strand of NC_141464.1, from coordinate 61,992,441 downwards.
GAGCCCCGAGGCCTCGATCCAACGGCTAAAAGAGCCACCAACCCATTTAAAATGGAAAGTTTTCCCTCCAGAAACAGGGAAGGGGGAAAGCTTATCCACGAATATAGCTAAAAACGGAAATAACAAGGCTAAAGACTGAAATGTCCCTCACTCAAGTCACTCAAGGCTAAAGCCTATTAAGGTACACAATCTCAGAAATTCGACAATTGGGTGGGCCATTGAGCCACCCAATTGTCAAGCCCCAGTCCACTAAGATAAAGACAATGTTTATATCTTCCAGCTTCAACTCAATTAATACTTCCAATCCTCGAAAAGTTTCGAAGTCCATTCGCTTCTTTATGTGTGGAAGAGAGGACAGCTCTTCTAGTGAAAATGACTTACAGAGCAATGGTAATAGCTCGACTTTTTTTGTCATTGCAGGTTGCCAGCTATATGGCTTGTGTCCTTGTGTTAATGGAAAACCCCACACGTACCTTCAATTTGTCAGTTCTATTTAGAACTTTGGAATAGAATTCCTTGAGATAAAAATACATATCATATCTAATTCTTTCTTTTTTTTGAAAATATATTTTATTAGATATCCAAAATAAATCATACAAATGATTTATAGGTCAAGCATGCTACAAATTGCACCGCAAGCTCTTTATAAACAACAAAACCAATCCTCCTAAAAACAAATTTGTTAGAGCCGGATATCATCACATTTGTTGCCCATTAGTTTTTGCAATCTCTTAAGCAACTCAACAACATCTAACGCTAAAAACCCAAACGTTTCAAATGTCAATGGGACAAAGCAGAGTTGGTTAGCCACATATGCTATTTTGTGTTTCTCCACCTTTCTTGTAGCCATAATACAAAATATCGCGATATATTTTGAGATTTCAACAATGGATATAAAAATATCGCGATATGTGTAAAGATATATAAGACCAGAATATCGGGTGATATTTTGACAATTTCAATGATATTTAGAGATATATTTCGATATTTGGCAATATTTTGTGTTGGTACTAATTTTATTTAATATTTACTATTATATTTCAAATAAATACAAAAGATATATCACATAATGTCCATAATATTCATGATATTTGTCGATATTTTGGATATATTCACGATATTTGCATGTGAAACAATGTAAAATATCCCCAAAGAGAATGATATATCCACGATACATATCAAGAAATTGAATGTCGATAAATACCCATATCCTGATATTTTGTACTATGGTTGTAGCTGCACTATTTGTTGCGCAATTTGTCTTGCTCTAAAATCACCGTTATTACCAAATCCTATCATTGAGAATGCTCCTGTAACATCAACACATGCATATATGCTTTCCTTCATGCAAATTAAGAATCAAGACATCTATCGGTTGAAGTGTCGATCTATCTTCTCTAGGGTGTAAAGAAGTTAACAAGAGTTTCTTTCTTCAGTTGAATACCAGCTCGCCAAACCGCATCATACAAAAATATCTTGCATCACTTGTATGCACAGGAAAGTACTTGCACTGTGATGCATAATCTCTAAAGATGTCAAGGTAACTATTTTTGCACACTAGACAACGATCACCATCTGTATACAAATGCTTCATGAGGCGTTAACGAAGGTCCACAATACTCAATCGGTGACATGCATGCACTATGATATCCAAGGCCTTCCGTATAGAAATATATAACAAGGAGAAAGTCTTTGGCATGCAGCATGCTCAGACCTTAAACAATCGAAAACAACTTTCTAACGATGAGTTGACAACTCAAATTCTCTATTAAAACCTTTGATAACTTTGCCATCGTAAGTTCACCAACACATGTTTTGGTTTATATGGGCAGACAATGTTTGAGTAGGCTAGAGTACCGAGGTCAAAATCAGGGAGGTGGATCGAGTTAGCACTGTCAAAAACATCACCCATAAGAGTATCATATCATTGCAGTTTTTAAGGATATGGTTATGAAGATTTTCGGTTTGGACACATGAGGCTACGTACGCAAAACTGATAAGATCTGTAGCACAGTAGATGCCGAGACCATCATGACGTAATGGGAGTGTAGGCATACGTCAGTGGAGATCTCGAAAACTTCGGCCATCAGACATTGTAACACTCTAAAGAGTTGGAGAGAAAGTTGTGATAAAAAAAAAACTTAGTTGCTTCCATAATATATATTGGTGGACATGTACAAAGAGCAAATACCAATTTTGATGACCTCATACATGCTCCTAAGAGTGCTAGTTCACACTGCGGGTCTTTTAGTTGAGCTAATCAATTAATCTATTTTAGAGTTTTACTCTTTTACAGACAACGCCCATAATGATTGATGCTTCAGTCAAGGCCACATAAGTTTATTTATTTTTTCTTACGACCCAAACACCTAGAGCATGACGTGGGTTTTCACATAACATTTAGACTCATGATTTAGACCATTCCCAATGCAGTCGACTATTTTTCACCTCCACGTAGACAGTATTTCTTCTATTTTCCACCGTTTTGGCAAAAAGCAAGGTGAGGCTGCCCAATGCAAAGGTGAAAAATAATCTCGGACGGAATGTTGGATTTCGTCTGGAGGCGTTTTGATTGAGACGGAATGTAACATCCCGTTTGGAATTTTGATTGAAACGGAATATAACATCTCATCTGGTATTTTATAATGAGACGGAATGAAGCATCCCGTCTGGTGAGTCAAATATAACAGACGCGAAACAACCCATTTTCACTTTCTTCCAGCGCCTCCATTGTGATTTTCTTGCCGCCATTGCCAATTCTTTTTCAATTTCTTCAATTCCTAATGACTTCTCCACCCCCCAATGATTTCCCACCAACCTCACCACATGAAGAGAGTAGTAGATGGTTTGGAAGTTACAAAATATAAAAAAAAAAATGACAAAAAGGATCGTCGTCAAGAACTCAAAATGTGGGCGAGGAGAACAAAATTGAACTTGGGTTTAACTTTCCACCGCGTTGTGAAATTAACGAACACCCACCATTAGCGTCAACATCGGTCTAACACGTAGCAAATAGAGTGGCGGAGTCTCAAGTAAGTTTTAGATTTTTTTTTATGTTAATTATTATTATTTATGTTAGTTTATATCAAGTTTGTTGTTGTGTAATTAGTTTGAATTTGTTGCATTGTGTTAAAAAAATTTGAGTTGAAATTATATCGTATTAAATAGTTTGTTGTAATGCGTGTAATATGAATGTAGGAAGTACACCTATGAAAAGTGCATTGTGCACTTTTAAATGTCGTGTCATGGTGGTGTTGTTTGAAATAAAAAAAAACGGATCCTAATTTTGTCACGGTTACCAACATTATAGCCGCCACACCATTTGAAAACTTTTTAAATTTAAATTTAGAACAAAATGATCAAGCATTGTTGTTTGGGATAGTTGAGCGGTGGTGGAAATCTACCCACATATTCCATTTCCCATGGGGTGAGCTTGGGATTACCCCTCTTTATTTCACAATGCTCACGAGTATCCCCAATTGGTTATGGAGATGTTGTTCCTTTTGATGAAAATTTGGAGGTTTTTACTACGACAATGAGTTTTTTTGAAGGTTTTGATTTGGTAGAAGATGATGAGGAAGACGGGTTCTTGAGATTATCGGCTGAGCAGTTTAAGGGAGGAGCTATAAATATGAGTTGGTTTACTTCAAGATACTTGAATAGACTAAAGGAGAAGCCGAAAGACTATCATATTGGTGAGGAGTCGATCCAAGAATATGTACGTGCCTTCCTCTTCTACTTTGTTGCTGCGGTATATATTATTCGAATACTCTGATAGTTTCTTACGTATCAGGTGGATGGCCACTGTCTCAAACATAGAGAGGATGTGGGATTATGATTGGGGTCAATCCATCTTGGCGTACCTTCACCGTTGGCTAGACCTCGCAGTTGAGATGAAAGCCGCTAAAGGCAATTTGTGCGGCTTTGTTTGGATTATACCGGTAAGTTTTATTTATTAAGTTATTGTTTCATTTCATTTATTTATCTAGTTATTAATGTTGACATGTTTATATATATATATTGATATTGTATTTTATCTATTGATTTAGTATTGGTGGTACGAACATTTTCGTGTAATGCATCCTGTGTTGAAGAGGTTGGAAAAGAATGAGACTCATTACCTGATTCCACGTATTCAAGCATGGGGGCTTCATTATAGGCAGAGGGGGTATGAGGATCGATCTATCGCATAATATTCATAACACTCGTCAACAGCTTGAGCTTTTAGGAGCTACCCGAATTGAGTGGCAACCCTAGGCCTCTTCCTTAATATTTCAGACCCCTTATGCGGATATTCCAAATGTTCTAAAGAACACTGAGTACCGTATGTAGGCTATCATATATGTGTCATAGAGCAAGGTTTCTTTCTCAACGGCGAGTGATACTTGTAGGGTCAGTAACTGCATGGTACCTTAGGGATAGATATTGTCGTCAAGTATCTGGAGAGATTGTTATACCTTACCCATCACCCATAGATATGACAGCCTCTGATATTCTTCTTGCAACTCTTGCACACTATAGAGCAAACCCAAATGATTAGCCAAAGCAGCAGCTTTCATTTTTACGAGAGACTATGACTTATATTGGAAGAGGGTTGGTCGAGGTCTCTTGCTAGGTGCGTTATACCAGGGCATCAATTTGGAAGGGGTTACTTCCGAAGCATTGAGACCTGACATTCATTTTCCAGAAGGAGTGGAGTTGCCACAGTCACAACCCAGGGTGTTTCATGATATTGAGATGCCACGAAGAACTCAAATGATATTTGATGAGTCTAACATTTGGCAATCGGAGCATGATTAATTCTCGGGGGCAAGAGATGAGCATACCTATTCCACCAACAAATGCTGCATTGGTCACATATTTGTTAGAACAGTTTGAGTAGTTAGCCGTGGTTAGTATGATTTAAATTTATACATGATTTGTTATTATTATTCAATATAACATGTAACATGCATTTGTTTTATTAAACAGGAGGAAGTAAAGTCAGAGCTCCTTAACTACAGCTCTCTCAATTATGCCATGCGTGCATCGTTTATGGAGTTCTCTTGTCAAAGTTTTGAGTACTTACAACAAGAGCGAAATCAAACTTTGCAACTTTAGAGACGTGTGCAAGAGTTGGAGAATGCTAGAAGTGCCACACCTCAAGCTCAACCTCAACCAGAGAGGCGACAACGATGTAGGGGGAGAGCTCTTCGACCGAGCCTTCTCGTAGGGGGAGGAGGTCTCAGTAGATATTTTCTTCTAGTTTGTAATAACTGTGCGCCATTACTTGTGATATGGCATTTGGGATTGTTGTTTGTAATGACTTCTTTATTAGCAGGTTTATATTGATGAGTTTTGGATATGAATATGTCAATAAAACAAAAGAGGTTATGGCAAAAAAAATTCAGGAATTATAAATTAGTTTTTTTACAGAGTTTCTGTGTTAGACTTGGGTGTTTTTCAGAATTGTTGTTTGTCTTATTTATTATTTCCAAAGTATATTAGCAGGTTTTGGATATGAATATGTCAATAAAACAAATGAAGTTATGGCAAAAAAAATTCATGAATTATAAGTTAGTAGGTTTCCAAAGTATAATGTATAATTTTTTCAGGAATTATAAGTTGCATTTCACTCATTTTTCAAGCTTGGTTCTGACAGAAATTATTTCAAGAATTATAAGTTGCATTTTCACTCATTTCCTATGTCTTGTTTATGGCAGGAATTTTTTTAGGAATTTCACTCATTTTTTTAGGTTTGGTTATGACAGTTCGACAGAATATCATGGGTGTAGACCGAGATGGAATGTAACATTCCGTCTGGCAATTTAAACCCGAGACGGAATATAACATCCCGTCTGGAAATTTAAACCGAGACGGAATGTAACATCCCGTATGGTAACAAAAATCCATGCCTCTACGCCTTTCCTTCATTCCATACATTGGAATTATTGATGGTGGACCATACATACACATCATTGAGGGTATGTGTTGATCACAATGGTACATTTGGATAGAATGTGTTGTCACTTGAAGAGTGAACAAAAATCTGATAAAATGTGTTGTCAATTGGAGAGTGGACCAAAATCTAACTATCACATGTGACCTTACCTTACATATTTCGTTTTACTGTTATTTCTTTTAGATCAAACAAACAAATAGTCATCTTCTTCCCCACAACTAAGCTAAAAATTGAAAAAATGTCTAGAGAATATAGAATTACATTCAACCAAAGTTTATGGGGAGGATCTAGTAGTAATAGTTCATCTTCTGGTTTTACTGGGCCATCTTATGGTACTTCCGCTAAAGATGACTACATGGAAAAAGTAAGAGATGAGCATAATGATATGATGAGGCGAAGGAGGAGGAGGAGGTTGCGCTTTATTATTCATCACTGGGCATTAATGACTCAAGCAGCCATTAAAGATGTGGATACAGACAAACGCGGTGGATTTGTGATGGGCAGAGCATATCTCAATTAGTAGAGTATACCATAATTAACATGAGCTTTTAAATTGGACCAGCCTTTTTTCTACCACTAAATACCCTTGATAAAATATTCAAACCAATTATTCAATGCCTTTAAAAAGGACTGCTTTGGCCATTTCAATTTTTTACTACTATTTATACCCTTGATTAACATAGGAAACAAGAGGGTGTTTGTGTAATTTCAAATAGAAAAACAAATGCACGCAATATACGAAATTATACGCCTATATTAATTATTCATAAATTAGACTTTAATTACCATAAATACAGCTCCTTCCCCCTTTCGCCTCCCTATTTTAGTGAACAATGAAAAATCCAATAAGTTTAATATCGACTTTTAATAAGCCCCATAATCGCTTTCTCTTCCCAAACATAATAACATGCCCAAAACCCTTTGTATCCCACGATCTCTCTCTTCACTTTATATCTTTCTTCCCAACAATCGCCATTCTCTATTTAGCAAATTGTAGTGGGTTTTATGCCCACCTTCTCACTTTCAACAAATCGCTTTGATTACCCGAAATTTTTTCAATTTATGATTCCTCAATTAGTTTCACTATATATCGACTTCTAGACTCCTTTCTACTTCTTCTTCAAACTCCAAAGCTTCTTTACTCCCTTCAACTATAGGTACATATATTAATTTATTAACAACCCCATTGTTTAGTTTCGAATGAGAAGAATGTGTGACCCCTTTTGTTGAATTTGTTTGTAGGGAAGAAGTTTTATGGAGGGATTGGAATTCTTCCCAAAGAAGAAGGGGAGGTCTCATTTCCATGTTGCTAATGTAGTTACCGGGCTTCACTCCCAATCTAAAAAGGTTCGATTTTTTAGATTTTTTTTTTTTTGTTAGTGCTCATTTTAACTTTAAGTTTATTTTCTTTCGTTAATGTTGCATGTGTGGAAAGTTTGGTATCTTTTGTTATCTAATCCAACATTGTTCTCTAGAGTTTCACATTTAAGTAAAAAAGAAAATAAAATATTACCGTTCTTAAATATATTTCGTTAGATCGCTTAAATCATATCAAAGAGACAAATTGCCAAGGTTATATCAAGAGTGTTCTTTTGGTATATCAAGAATGTTCTTTTGGTTAAATCATATTAATTATGATTTTTTTGATCCGCTTGTATCACAGTCGTGTTAGAGACAGTTGCCAAGGTTACTCATAAGAAGCCAAAAAGAACGATACTCTAGAGAAAAAAGTATGAGAACCCTTGAACTCGATTTGTGGTTAAGAAATATATTGATTGTGTGAAGTTATAAAAACTAGAAACCGTTCTTTCTTGATAACTCGCTCACAATAATGTGTTTCTTGCAAAGGGCACTAGACCATTTCAATTCCGGATGTAGCTAATGTAGCTACCGGGCCACCCCACCTAAAAAGGTTCGATTTATTTAGATTATTATTTTTTTTGTTAGTGCTCATTTGAACTTTAAGTGTATTTTCTACATTTAGAATTGAAGTATAGTTAACTTACTACTAGAATCTTATCCGGCCCGGCCATTGCACATTTTGATTAACTAGCTTAAAACACAAATGCCCATTATTGTGTGGTTGATTTTTTGAGTTTAAGTATGAACATCCATTCATTTCTATATACATATTTTACAGTGTTGTTTTTTACTAGATCATTTTATTATGGTATTGCGATGTGGACTAGGTTTTATGTTTTTATTGTATAGATTTCATGTAGATTTTCTGGATGCCTTTTAGTTGTTGATTGGTGCTTTTGAATTTTTCATTTTTGTTTTGGTTGAGAACAGGTTGTTTGTAATTGCATAAACTAATCACAATTTTCTTTAAGAATCTAATCGACGAAAAGCGCAGGTGGCCTTTAGGTTTTTGTTAATCAACTTGACTTAATTCTTACCACCCGTTTATTAGAAACGTAAGTTCCAGTTTTAACTTTACCAAATGTCCGTGATAACTACTTACCGTGGAACTTATGCACTCGTGTTGTTTTCAGGCTCGAGGGTTGCCGCTAAGGGAAATCACCGCCGGTGTATCCTTTTGCTGCAATAGTCGGGCAAGATGAAATGAAACTGTGTTTTCTACTTAATGTGATTGATCCAAAATTGAGGAGTCACGATCATGGGTGATCGAGGGACTGAAAATCAACTACGCGCAGTCCTTAGTGGACTTACTTCCTGAAATTAAGGTTGTTTAAGAATGCTGGATGATGGTAGTCGTCCCCATAGGCAAACTCATACCTAAGACCATCAATGAAGGTTAGGTTCAATTCTTTTCTCTTTATGAGTACCTAATAAGGTCCACACAGACTACTATTAAGAAAAATATGAGCATACTACCAAAGTCTGCCATTGTAGTGCTTTCGTGTTCTTCACAAGTCAAGAACACTAGCTGATAGCAGATGCTGAAATTCACAAGAGCACCTACAACTCAATCATGAAGAGTGATATTGATATCAGAACAGATTTGTATGGGAACGAACTTTGTTCTTAGTGGTGGATCTACTATGTTCCTTGGCATTACAAACTGTAAGAGCAGGAGATCATTGCACTTGCACCAAGCCGCATGACGATTAAAGTAGCTGCACCTCCTAAGTGAAATTACAGTGAATGGAGGCTAACAACTTTGCCAAATCAGTTGCATCTATTGCTTCCAAGAGAGTACAGCCGCATAACCAAGCTTTTCAGAATTTTGAGGTAAGCATATGCATTTGTTAATTTTCTAATATGTGGTCCGTCTGGGCCTAATCTTGTGAGAAGTTTACTTTCTGCAGAAATGGATTGACTACTATGGTCCTTTTGAAGCAGCTTATTGTAGATGCAAATGACATGGGTCTTTTTTTCAGCCAAAGGAAATATTCACCATCTAAGATGAACTTTGAAATGATTTGTCCGGCTAGAATTAAATAACAATAAAAATATGAAGTTTTCCTTTTCTCGATATATCTTTCTCCCTATAGATATTGTACACATCCTAAACATTCCATCCAAAGATTTAAATGATATATTGCATTGAGAATTATTTAGGTTGTCGCTATCCGCATATATGATCTATTGGGTTTTTTTAGTATATACAATTATGGTAATCGTTTCTAATCAATGCAAATCTTTGGTCGTGATTTGGCACAATATGTGATCGATCAAGAAAATATACAATCATAAAAGCCATGGATTACTATTTACTACTGCCACTAATTGCAATGTTTTCCACAAGTGCTCGTATATTTCTCATTATAATACACAACAACAGTTATATGATCCAAAAGAATGTAAACAAAATGGTGTATTTACATTCAACAAAATTTTGCTTGGTTACACTAAAAGCAGAAAATTTAGTAAAACTGCAAAGGTGTCCCTCCATGGCTCCATTTGGAGTACTCCTTCAATTGTACAACAAGTCGGCTACTCAATAAACTATGAACAGATTTGATCGCACAAGTCTCCAATCCTTGCTTTAGAGATATCAGCCGTATGGATACATATGATATTTGTCATTACGCTTGCAAGCCATCATTAATCGTCCCCGCACTTACCGCGGACTCGTACATACAAAATCAGCATTAGGGTGAAAGCTGCAACAAAAAGGTTAAATATAGGGATTAGCTACATGCGAATGTGTAGACGAAGTTGTTTGCTTTTTATCGAAGGTTTCTCGGGACATATAAAGATTAATTCTAGGCTAAGTACATTGAGTTTAAACCATTACATAGCTTGGGATCTGAACTGTTAACACTTAACAGCATATCGCTTTATCGTACCATATGTGACAACACCATAAGTCGTTATCACGCTTTAAACTTCAAACCCAAAGAATAGTCATTTCTTGGATGGATGCACAAAACGCTCTCCCAAAGACAACCTTAGCTATATGGGTGGGGGATGGCCTGGGATCATTATGTTAAGGAAATCATAGTCTTATATCTGGCTCTAAATTGCAGTCTATCTATCCTATTTGTAGGACTAGAAGCCCTATCGAAGGACTGGAACTTGCTGTGTAGCTCGGTAAATTAAAGAGAAACTAATAGCGCAACCAGACTTATTACAATCAATCAGTATATATACCTGGCAAGAAATTTCTTTGTCGTTGCAGGTCCACCTTTTTGAGGTGACACAATCAATATGGTGACACCAGCTACAAGTCCAACAATCAATATATTTCCATTTCTTTTATATTAACTTAAGTGGTTGCCTTATTCAACTGAAAAGCTTTGTGCGCACTTGGAGGTCAATTTGTTTCACACTTTTTGCTAATGTTGACCTAACCAATTTTAGGTAACAAGATATATTTGAAAATGGGATTGGTATATCAAGACAATAAGTAGATCAGTGTGGAATCATATGTTAAAGGTGCAGTGCAAAGTAGGGGTGACTTGACAACAAGATCGACTTGCTCAACTCCAACCATTCCAGATATCATGTACGACCTGAGAATGTCAAGAGGTTGGAAGTCTGGAGTCAATCTCATTGACTGCCAATGGTTTATGAAGCCTCTTTGGACAAACAAAAGGGAATTAGGCATCTTGCTTTTCAATTGATCTCACTTTTTAATTTTCGTACAATAGAGCTTACTGTTGATATATATAGAAAAGGGAACTCAGAGTCTGGACGGTGACCTTTTCATTGCAGACTTTTTGTTTTTGTAACGTGAAAATTTATTCATTATCCTCTTAAACAATTTGGCTAAAAATGGTACACGTTTTTCTATCGTTTCTATTTCATAACATTCATAATTATTATGAAGTTCCCTGTTATGCTATATTCCCAGGTGAATTCTCTTTCTTAATACTTGATATGCTATATGATACTTTTCGATCGGGACCAGTTCAAATGACATTTGTCAACTTTTTGTTTGCAAGACACTTCAAACTACAAATTTGTATCAAAATTAACAATTAATGTTTAGCTGATTTTCATGAAAAATGAGTTCATACACATTGTGATAGCTTATGCAAAAAAAAACAGGGCGGTGAAGAAGAATGTCTTCAAGGTCGAAAATATAACAAAATCAGTGCTTTTGATCATCTCTAATAAGGGAAATAAGAAAGGATTGGGATAAAGGTTAATTTTTACAGATTTGTTTACGCTTGACGGGTTGCAAGTCAATAAAACTCGAGAACAATAAAATTTTAATTCGTCATTCATGTGGAGAGCACGTGCATTTTTTCTAGTACGTTTAGAGATGGTGGTGATTTATGTAAACAACAGATACTGAGGGATTACTTCACAACACTTTGTAGGTGGCCTCCTCATAAGTTTAGGCGAAGGTACAGGATGAGTCGAGAGCTTTTTACATATATGTTGAAAATTGTTGCAGCATTCAACGACTACTTCCAAGATAGAGTGGATGGATTTGGTCGGCAAGCAACTTCTAGGTTACAGAAGGGATTAGTTGCAGTTGAACAATTACCAACTGGTTGCTCATCTGATTCTATGAACCAGTATTTTCAAATTGGAGATTCCATAGCAACTGTATCTATGAAGCGTTGGTGCAAGGCAATAATCATGGTGTTTGAGGAAGAGTACTTGAGACGACCAACTGAGGCAGACACAACTAGGATATTAGCTGAAAATGCGGCAAGGGGTTTTCCATAAATGCTTGGATCAATCGACTGTATGCACTGGGTGTGGAAGAATTGTCCAACTGGATGGGCTGGACAACATGTAGAGTACAAGAAGGAACCAACTTTGGTACTTGAAGCCGTTGCAGACAAACACTGTTGGATTTGGCATTGCTTCTTTAGCTTACCAGGTTCGCATAATGACATTAACTTGCTTCATCGTTCTCATGTTTTTGAATCATTAGAGCAAGGTGAGGCTCCTACTGTTAATTTTAATGTGAATGGTAATGACTATTATATGGGATATTATCTTGATGATGGTATTTACCCAAAATGGGGCACATTTGTTCAGTCCATTTGTTATCCAAGAAATAAGCATGAAAAGATCTTTAGTCAACGTCAAGAAGCTGCAAGAAAAGATATTGAAAGGACGTTTGGAGTTTTGCAGGCAAGATGGCATATTATTAAGGCTTCACAAGATTGTCATAGTGTTGTTATTCTTGGAGACATAATGAAGGCATGCATTATAATGCATAATATGATTGTTGAGAATGAACATGCAAGTGGAGTGTGGAATTGAAAGGTCGAGGAAAAGAAACAATACCTGTGCTCTTTCAGGAAGATGATGGTTATCATTTTGTCTATCAGATGATTCAAGCAAGAAATAAAATCAGAAATGAAGTTACATATACTAATCTTCAAAAAGACTTAGTTGAGCATGTTTTTAATTGGATTGGTATTGAAGAAATAGCAGTACCAATTTATGATCCAAATTGGTCGGATCTAGAGGAGGAGAAGGAGGGAAAATGAAAGTGAGTGAACTATTCAGTTCCAAAGTATGATGTATTTCTTATGTATTTCTTAATGTGAACTATGAAGTTCCAAAGTATTTCCTATGTATTTTCTAATGTGAACTATGAACTTCCAAAGTATTTTCTATGTATTTCCTATGTAATTCCAAAAGTGAGCTATGAAATTCTTATATGTTTTATGAGTTGTATTTTAATGAACTATATTACAATGTATTTTAATTTTATTGGTAATTGTACTTATATGAAAATAATTATATTGAAAAGAACATACATAGTGCATTAATTAATTAAAAAAAACAGTGAAATTAAAATACATAATTCATTAATTAAAAATACAGTGAAATTAAAATACATAGTGCATTAATTAAAAATACAGTGAAATGAAAATACATAGTGCATTAATTAAAATAAAATACTAGATATTACATAAGCTTAGTTACAGCTAGAACCACCTCTGACCCTTGCCCATTCAGCACGTATTTCAGTTTGTTGTTGCTCGATTATAAAAGCGGTATCGGGATGGAGGACACTTGTATCGGTCGCTAAAATCTTAGCTTCATATTGTATCTTTTGAAGTCTATTTTTTTTCCAATTGAACCCGATTTTTTTTCCATTTGAACCCGATTTTTTCCTTCTCTTGCCATCACAGTTCTTTGACCATATACAAGCTCCCTTTCCCTAAGTTATAAGCACTTTTGTGTTTCATTTGCATCATTTACAAATGTATCCTCTAAACGTGTAAAGTAACTCTCTAACATACCAACTGATTTTTCTTGGTTCCTCTTGGACTTAGCTTTCTTCGATCCAAGAGGACGCTCCATTTCTTGAGAACCCTCCAATTCAACTCCACCAACACTTGGTGAATTAGAAGTTGAATCTTCACCATCACTTTTGCGACCTTTTCCCTTTGGGGGGCGGCTTGACCTTGTCTCAAAAACGCTACTCCACTTTAGATTATCCTTGAGTATAACATAACAATGATCAAGTGAGAAAAATGATTTTTCTTGTTGTTGGTACATCATCCTTGCCTCGGACAACTAAAAAATAAAATAGAAATAATTAGACTAAGATAATCACTAAGACTAAGATAATTAGACTAAAATAATAATTAGACTAAGACTAAGACTAAGATGGAAATAATAATTATACTAAGATGGAAATAATTATACTAAGACTAAGATAATCAATAATTGACAAATTGACGAAGTTGTAATTACTCGGATTTGTATTATTGCACCACTTGCATGTCGAGCCTCCACCGCATTCACAATTGCAACAAACTTGTTCATCATTTTCGAAATATATTTTCATCTACTGCAAATTGAATCGAAATACCTATCCGACCCACGTATTTGATTGAACTCGTTTGTTACACGATTCCAAAATCCTTTTGCATTTTGGAAAGCACCAACAATGGAGTCTTCACTAATTTTTATCCAAACAAGACATAGAGCTTGATCTTCGGACATGCTAAAGTGAGTATTTGCTTTTGATTGAGTGCTACCACTTGCTTGAGTTGTTTGAGATGCTTGAGATACCATTTGATTTTTTTTTTTTTTTTGAAGAACTGATTTTGAAGAAGAAGAAATATGATGGTTAGAAGTGTGAGTTGAACTGGAACAAATGTTGTATATATACCAAAGTTTTTATTTTTGACCGTTTTTTACCGTTTTGACTTTCTGACCATTGGTGAACTAGCCGTTAGGACTCCGGACGGGATGTTTGATTCCGTCTGAAAAAAAAGAAATATAGCGAGACGGGATGTTGGACTCCGTCTGTTCATTATATCAATGACTCTAAATGTCACGTGAAATCGTGTTTGAGTCATAGTTCGGGATTTGCGAATTGCATGAATTCCGTAACTCCGTCAGCTCTGAAAATTGGAATTTCAACTAGAATTCATTACGAGCATAATTCGAAATTTGCATTTTCCGACTCTTTGATTATATTTTGATTTCGCCAAATCTCGATATATTTGATGAAATTCAGATATTCAGTTAGAAATCAGAACTATGGTTTGAGTACAAGACACACTCCAAGTATATATTGACCTTGATGGAAGAGAAAGCCAAAGTATTTGGAAGAAGAATCAATAATTTCCATTTATTTGGAAAAATGAAAAATGAATGCCTTTTGCTTTTCATTCCATGAGTAACTTGGGTCTTTTTTCTTTCCGTTTCAATCTTATTTCATTATTCATATAAGTTGGTTGCTTGAATCTTGAATAAAAAAGAGGTCAGTTTCTTATGGGCAAGTATGTCAGAAGTGTCCCATGCACGCTTGAAATGATAAGGTTTATGTGTGACTCTTGTTGCTGCAATTTGTAAATGGTGAGTAGAAGGAGAACACCCAGAGATCAAAATGATCGAGTGCATGCTTCACGCCACAACTAACATGCACATAAGTAGTAGCAACATCATTATGATGGTTTAGACATTTTAGTGGGCGTCATACCACATAGGACACAATGTCAGAGCCTATGAACAGCAGTATTAGTCTGCTCGTTCAGTATGTAAAGTGTGAGAGGGAGGTCAATATGATTTAGTGATTACAATATATCAAAATATAAAAATCTATACGTACCCGATACTATATATATATATATACTCTATAATGCGGCGTAGAGGAGCCAGCCGGTTAGCTATTTCCAGTATGTTCACTATTTTAGAGCATTTCTATGTGGAGGTATCACATGCATATTTGCCTCTATGATTTGAAATTTTGTGAAAAACCATCTTCAGGTAAAGGCAAATACGGAGGTATCAACTGGCTAGCTGCATCCGTAGATGCAAATTTACAGTTTCGGATGTAAATGCGGTGGCAATGACAATGTCGCGTGTGAGTTTTTTTTTTTTTTTTTTTTTTTTTTTTTTTTTTTTTTTTTTTTTTTTTTTTGACTTTTTCAATTTGGCGTGATAGTGCCAATGTCACATGATTTTTTTTTTTTCAATTTGGGGCGACAGTGGTAATATCGTGCGACAGTATCAATATCGCATAAGATAGACCATATTCTAAATTTGCGACTGTTATTTGCCTTCACCTAGAGTTGGTCAAATTTTGTAGATACTTATCTTAAATTTTGGCCTCAAACATATAGGTGATACTACCACTACCTAGAAATGCTCTTATATATTTTTTTTTTGCACTATTTTTAATGTGTTTTGTTTTTTTTTTTTTTTTTTTTTGTAGCTCCCAATCAAATGAAAAGGAAACGTTTATTTACGTTTTCTCCCTATTTTCTCTCTCTCCTTGCCCCAAAAATTAGTACCATTCTTCTTTTAATATATATATATATTTTGTTAAGAGTCCCCACCTAAAACTGGTTTTGTTTGAAGAAAAAACAAATTAGTGTGAACTCAATGCTTAAGAGAATAATTTTGTGGGCATACAACTATTTGATGTCCACAAGACTTTATGTGCTGATTGGTTGAGAAGTTGCCTAAAAAACTGTTGCCTGAAAAAACTGTTTATCTGGCCACAAAGTGTTTGGACTAATGAAAAACTGATGTTTGTGTACAATTCCACAAATTTGCTCTCCATGCTCAAAGCTAGTGTTTGTAACTGGTGAATTATTGCATCCACAATCACGAGTTCACGACCAGCAATTCAACTCTAAGAACTTAAGTTGGATACTTGGATATCAACATGTACTTCTTCCACCTAAGCCTTTTCCGATAAAGCGCACAAGTGGCCTATTTCTATTAGTTAAGTTAAGACAGTACGAGTCAGAGATCCATGGGACCAAGTTTTGCGGGCTGCCAGATTCATCAGCATCACATAAAGTGGGCTTCTCTCAATAATTGAGTTAGACCTCATCAATTGGGTTTGAGCCCAACGTAAATGAGCTCTTTCGATTCCTGCCTTCGTCCCCTGGCAGAGGCACGACTGAATGTTGTTAAAGGAAGTTGTATACTGTTTTTCAACCTGATTATATATGTTCAAGTACTTAATCTGTTGCCACTTCACCGAGCTAGTCAAGGATCGAGCAAAAAGGCAGAAAGATTGAAACGTCTAATGGCCTTGTTTACTTTTTTACTCTTGCAGAAGTGTGGCGTTTGGTTATGCACTAATGAAGTTGTTTGGAAGGCATTGCTAGGTCCTCTCCTAATCAAATATACTTTCGACCTTCTTCGAGTTATGTGGCAAGTGAATGAAGTGATACACGCCAAGTGTATATACTATTATACTTGCTCAAATTATGATTCGGGAACATTTTTCAAATGTAAGAATAGTCCATATATAATTCGTGTCATGGAATGGTTGTAGCATTTAATATCAAAATTATTAAGACTAGACATTCATTTAACCGATGAAAATAGGGGAACTAAAATCAACGTAATGAGCCTTACTCCCTTACGTAATGATGAGGAACTTATTTCATGATTGTTAAACTTGAAATGAAATGCGATGGTATAAATTTGTCAAGATTAGTCACCCTTATCCGTGGCAAAGGTGCAAACTACAAAAAAGAAAATATCGTTCTTCAAGATAACTTCTATAAACTGCCGGATGTATTGAGCCGGCCTCCTTGTTAAGCACAAAATATCACCAAGTATGATTATGTGGACAATGTTGTTCATGTCAAAAAAGATTATAGATTGCGGAAAACAGATATCTCAACAATTATAAATAACCAAGACATTTATTGCAATTGCAACGACCTCACCTGGGCACATAGATACAGGAAATAAGATGGCCTAGGCAAAGAAAAGGACAACAACCAAGTTTTTCAATATGGTTTTCATTCTGTGTGTTCTTTTTCTCGTCTCCTCGACAGAAGGACGACTATTAGAAGGCAAGAAACTCAGCTTTATTAAACAGTAACTACTAGCCAGCTAGATTTTATCATGTAGTAAACTAGTAATGATCAATATAGTTTGTTTATTCCACGTACAAATATTATTGTGTTTTATGAAATGATGATGAATTTGTACGTTTATTGTGTATCAATGCGCATCGGTGTTTAGCGTCATAGAGGGTGACACATACTCCAGCATAACCCAACTTTTCAACCTGAACGCTGAATTTTTCAGCAGTATCAATCCAAATCTAGTTTGTGATAAGCTCTTTATTGGTCAATGGCTCTGCATTGCCGGAACTGTCAGTTAACTTGATTAAGATCCACTCTTTTTCAACCTCCCGAATCTAAATGCAGAAACCAAAAGTTCAAAGAAAATAAAAGTTTGTACTGAAGATTGACATTACAATGTCATAGCATGGTGGATTCAAGCTGGATTTAGATACATGCAACTACTCTTCTTTCGTACACTTGGGTTTTTCTTCTTTTATATTTTTTTCATCTGGATTGGATAGGGATTCCGGGCAACAGTCATAGTAGTAAGGCTAACTGATACACCTCCGAGTTAAATTCCACAACAATACAAACAATCATACATAAACAATCAGGATTGAGTACTTTACTCAACGTTCGCAATAATTGTTTTGGGGAAAACGATACCAATCGATCTCCACTAAAATAGCTTGAATATGAACACTCTAAACTCCAATCGAAAATCTAAATTTTCACTACAACTAACAACCTCTATTCTAAGCAATAAAATTAACTATCACAAAAAAAACAATATTAATGTAAAGTAAAACATACCACAATGAAACACAAGATATAATGTGGTTCAGCCAATTATATCTACGTCCACAAGAGCCAATCATTTTTTAAGTATGTATAGGAAGGAAGATTACAATCACTCCTTACAAGTATCTCCAACTTACTAGATTTTTCTTCACTTATCTCTCTCTTTACAAATTTTTTCTCTTTGCAAAAGTTTTTTTTCTCAATTTTAGTTGCACTCAAAATTGGTTTCTCTCCCAAACTTTTGTTGCTAAAAAAACCTAACTATCATTTTATAGTATTTTGAAATTTCGGCGAGCTGTGAAATTTCAATTCCAACCATGCCGATATCAAATTATTAGGTCTCGAATGACATGGTGAGGTCGGGATATTGTTTCTATACTCCGAACGATGTGTGCAGATCATTGGAAGTCAAACTTTCAGTAGTATTTGCTCCTAATGATGGCTTCCGACCGCTCAAGTTCCTTACGAACGATGCAATGAGATTGTCCAAGTTGAACATGTACACCAGTTCGATGCCACCAAGTAGTACCAGCACATGGTGAGGGACCCCAACAATCTCTCTCTCCCTATACCATTTGGGGGGGGAGAGGCTACCTCCACACATTCCCAAATCAATAGGAGTATAGATTTAAAGAGTTACTTTTAAAGTGTCTTAAAAAGTGATTTGTGTAAATTCTAGGTTTAATACAAAAGCGTCTTATCTGTCGGGATCACTAAAAGTTGGTAAAAGTGTCTCAAGAAACGTTTTTGTTGTGTCGGTTTCTATTAACAAAGTGACACAAAAAATTAGTTACTTGTGTCACTTTAAGCCAAAAAGTGACACTGAAATAGCTTAAAAGTGTCACTAGAAGAGAACTTTGTTGTGTCACTTTTCAAAAACAATAATGCTGCAGTTGATTTTGGGTCGAGAAGTGACACAACATAGTCATCAGTTGTGACGGTTTTCAAAGAAGCGAGATAACATGTTTTTTTTAATATATATATATATATATATATATATATATATATATATATATATATATATATATCGGTTTGGCTAGGATGACATTCTTATCGTTACATCCTTATCGTGACATCCTCTTGTTCCGCCCTTAAACCCGCCCCACGATCTCAACAAAACACAAAATAGAAATTACGAAGGGTTTCTTCTCTCTCCTCCTCTCCTATTTCTCTCTCCAAAGACCGAAATCAAATTCTCCAAAATCGAATTCTCCATTGCAGCTCCTCCAAAATCGAAGGCTATGTCTCGCTTATAGCTTCATTGCCAAACCGGAATCCCCGAGACCGGGGGCTCCCCGAATTTTACCGTGTCAAGTGACAACCATTTCTATTTACGATCTGAGGTCGATTGAATGGCGATGTGAATTTATTGTGTGTTAAGTAGTCTAAATTACTATGTTGTTCAATAAAACTGCTAATACTTAGCCCATACAAAAAAGAAAGAAAAATTATACTCAATAAATTCTACAATATAATTGATATGGAAGAATTTAAGAGTAACAGAGAAGAAGGGCGGGCAAAGGTGGAATGGGCATCAAAGAATACTAATTTGAACTTCAAATATACTATGAAGTGTTTCGATAGACATGTTACAGAGTTAATGTTCATAAACATGGTGAAACGGCAATTGCTTTGACGCGTTTAGTTTCTTTTATGTTGCACGTTAATTTACATTGTCACATGTTTTTTTTTGCGTTAAAGATTCTCGCTCATGAATCAGTCCACAGGGATATTCCACATCTTTTTACTAAATTTGCAATAACGGTAGTGGACCAAATCGGATTAATGATGGTGCAGACTTGGACTTGCTCTTTGTAAGAGGTACAAATAAACAATCTGGTATTATAGTCCCGACTCATGAGTAGGAACAAAGAAAACCGATAACTTCATATTTCCAAATAAACTTCATTGTGGTCACTTGTCGGTTTAATTCCGAATACCGATGTCCGGCTGATCTGGTGGCATATGTTTTTACTACAAGATTCTAATGGAATGAGAAATGTAGGCGCTTGAGCTGTCCTATGAACGATAGCACAGACTCTGCTAGCTTGTTTTGGATTGAAAGTCATATTTGGATTGAAAGTGATGGTCTCGACAAAGGTTGCACAGTTACTATCATTGTGAAACTTGGAACCTGTGACAATCTGAGTGAATCATCAAGTCTGCAGATTGTGTCAAGAGCTCGCCTAGTTTGATATCATATCTCACCGACTGAAACAAAAGCATCTTCCACTTCGATTGGTGGTCTAGTGTTCGTGACCATGGGATCTATTTTGGCGCCACAAGTCCGGCAGCACATAATAGTTTTCATATTTATGACTCACGGTGAAGACATATGGTCGATGGTTGGGTTCTAACCTCGAAGTTCTAGGAGGTGTGGTATACTATTAAGTCTGCATCTTAAGTAGCTTAAAAGTTGGATGAAATCCAGTTATCAAATAGGGTTTTGGACTAATGTAATATACTCGATTTATGGGGAAAGTTTGTTACCTCTAGGCCTCATATTTGATAATCGGATCAGAATCAATCAAAGGAATATAGTTTTTGCAATTTCAAAGATGTCTCACGAAAGTTTATGTATTATTTTGTGATGACCCAAAACAACTTTGAATGAACTTGTCGAAGAATGGGGATGAACTGGACTTCGTGATTTAATGAATATATTTCTTTGACAAGTCAGGTCTTCCGTGGCATCTGAGATTATCCTTGGCCATCACTACGCACATAATAATAAGTAAAACTTAATTATATTTTATAGGAGAAAATGTAATTCTAGGATAAAACAGAAAAAGTGCTGCAGAAGATCAAGAAAAGGAGACAAAACGATGTCATTCTATTGATCTTATGGTTCATGCACGTTGTGGATCACTGGAGGCTGGAGCCCTCTCATCAAGCATGCGTTCTGTTTCGTTCAGTCTAACCAGGAGAGTTTTTATTGAATCTCCTCGTCAACTATGTTTACACAAAGTCTCGAGAGTTTTCATTATATGCAATCCTCCGTCATCCAATACCATCCAACACAGCAAATTCCAGCAACTCAAGCTTTGTCAAATTAGCACCATCAAACCCCATGTTTTCCAGAAACACTCCATCTACACATTCCTCTTAAAGCTTTTAGCAGTCTATCATAAAATGCCTTTTTCCTTTTTCTTTCTTAATGTGTCCAAAAAAGTTCTCTTCTTCACAATATCTCTTTTTGATCGACTTAACGAAAACCCCTGCTTCCCCTATCATAAGTCAAGAGTAGTATTTAACAAAAAGAAGGAAAAAAGATAGAGCCATAGACTCTTAGGTAGAAAAACAAGACACAAAACCACAAGAAATTTCACAACGAAGTCAAAAACCAAAATCAAATACCAAGACAACATACACAACAATAATATTTGCATAACGTCCTCTACCAAGTAGATATGGTTTTTTTCAATAACTTGAAAAAAAGAACTTTAAAATAACATCCTAACCACAAAATTGATCAAAATCTCATACACTACCAGCTCATTGTTGTTTAAGTCTACAAGAGAAACATGTCATTGAGTTTCGTTACATAATTATTGTCACAAAAAAAGGCAAAAAGGAAAAGCCTCTATAACATTCGAGAAGAGCTGATATTATACCATCTATTTTAGTGTACAAAAGCTCTTGCAGCACTGAGGTGACATCAACACAGAAACAAATAACTCAAAGTCTCAAACTACAATCTTCAAAGCTGCAATCTGTCAGAATTGCAATCTTCAAAACTAAAATCTTCAAAGTCATCGAATCGCTGAACTGCTGCAGGCCTTGTGATTGTGCACGAAAAAAACAGAGTTAACCTTTGCCTTGACAAATCGGCAGTCCACTCTCCCCTACCTCCACGGATCACACAATGTGGACATGGTATCCTTCTTCTTTCTTTCCATACGCTTGACTTAGACAAGCAATATAAGATATAGAAATATATTAGTAGGAAGTAAAGAAGCTCTCACAAATCAACACTTGTACCAAATAATAGCGAATAAGAAAAACAACGGGTGAGCCAAAGGTCTCCTATAAAAAACGTTAATCTTTTCTAAATTTTGTTATTTGAATGGCTGTATGAAAGTAACTCACTATTTTAATCCTATATAACATGGACACACCATATTTCAAAAATAATCCGTGCCGGATACGTATTTACGTGTCATATTGTATGTGATATAACTCAATTTTTGGAATTTCGCCATGTTAGACACTTCATATCCGTGTTGAATACGGACGCACCTATCCGTGTCAATGTAACTTAGTTTTAATCACAACTCATTATACAAAAAGGAACCAGAATCACCACAGAAATAGCTTCTTCAAATATTAGACACGGCAATCTTGAAGTTAAAAACACGAATCTGCATAAATCCACAAAATTGACATTATAGTGCTGCTTCATTTCCATCTTGACAAACAAACAAAATGAGTGTTAATAGTGTATATATACAGGATGTGGACAAGGCTATAGGGTAAAGAACAATGGGATAACATAGAAAAGTATATTGTATATAGAAAACGGCCCGTATAGAAAAATATAAGATAGTTCATGGCAGCATAACTATCAAGTCATAGTAGCCCACTACTAATAATCAGAAAAATCTCATTTTGACACTTTTCATACTGTTATAATAATAAGCTTGATACAATAAACAATGTTCACTACTAATTGATAATTTTTATGGCACAGTGAGAAACAACAAGCTGTTTCTTGATAATCAACACATTCCGCTATCGCCTAATGGCTAAACCACTGAAGTTCAAATTAGTATTCTTTGATGCCCATTCCACCACTGCCCAAATTCTTCTTCTCATATTCTTAAATTCTTCCATATCAATTATATTGTAGAATTTATTGAGTATAATATAATTTTTTCTTTCTTTTCTTGTATGGCGCAAGTATTAACAGTTTTATTGAACAACATAGTAATTTAGACTACTTAACACACAATAAATTCACATTCATTCAACGACCAGATAATGAAATAGAAATGGTCGTCACTTGACACGGTAAAATTCAGAGCCCCCAAATCGTGGATTCTGTTTGGCAAATGTAAGCTATAACTGAGACATAGCTTTCGATTTTGGAGGAGCTGCAATGGAGAATTCGATTTTGGAGAATTTGATTTCGGTGCTGGAGAGAGAAATAGGAGAGGAGGAGAGAGAAGAAACCCTTCGTAATTTCTATTTTGTGTTTTGTTGAGATCGTGGGCCGGGTTTAAGGATGTGAACAGTAGGATGTCACGATAAGGATGTAACGATAAGAATGTCATTCTAGCCAAACCGTATATATATATATATATATATATATATATATATATATATCGGTCTGGCTAGGGTGACATCCTAACTGTGACATCCATATTGTACATCCTATCAAAAAGTTCATTTCAACAATGAATTAGTGTATGATTTTTTGTAGATATAATCTACTCTTCATGGAATATATCTCTACAAAAAATTAGCTCAATCCAATATGTGGAACTTTGTCATCTTCCAGTGTTTAAGTTTGCAATTTTATCTAACGGTCTATATATATATATAGCTAGAGTGACATCCTTATAATGACATCCTTATTGTACATCCTATCAAAAAGTGCATTTCAACAATGAATTAGTGGCTGATTTTTTGTAGATATATTCTACCCACCATGGATTATATCTCTACAAAAAATTAGCTCAATCCAATATGTGGAACTTTGTCAAAAATAGTGTTTTAAGTTTGCAATTTTATCTAACAGTCTAGAAATAATTTTAAGTTTGACAAGGCTAGAAATATTGGATTGAGCTAATTTTTTGTAGAGATATAATCCATGAAGAGTATATTATATCTACAAAAAAATCATACAATAATTCATTGTTGAAATGCACTTTTTGATAGGATGTACAATAAGGATGTCACAGTTAGGATGTCACCCTAGCCAAACCATATATATATATATCGGTTTGGCTAGGATGACATTCTTAGCGTGACATACTTATAGTGACATCCTACTGTTCACGTTCTTAAAGCCCAGCCCACGAACCAACAAAACACAAAACTGAAATTTGTTTACAAACCTTTGTCAAACAGTGTCCGAAACCGAAACCAAACTCTAAAAACTCCAAACTCCAAACTCCAAATTGAAAAACCCACTCCGGCCTCCACTCCGACATACCACGTCATCGCAAGCTTGAAGGACAGGTTAGTTACTTCCCTTATTTTGGTACAATCAGCTATGTCTTCATCAGTAACAACTGAATTAAAATCATTGCATCTGTTTTGATAAATTTTCATTTTTAGGTACTTGATAAAATCATTGCATCTGTTTTGATAAATTTTCGTTTTTAGGACTACTTGATAAAATCATTGCATCTGTTTTGATAAATTTTTGTTTTTAGGACTACTTGAATCTGTAACCATGACTCCTTGTTTCTAAAGGTAGTAACTAGTAGGAGGAGCTAGTTTTTAAAGACAAGATTGAAGTTTGAATAGTGTTTACTTCAACCTTAAAGTAACAAGATTGAAGTTTGAAGTATGTCATAAAGTAACAATAATGAGTAAACTGTTGGATTATCAGTTTGGAACTAGCATATTCGGTGAACTCTGTCAGAGTTTTGAACTCTGTTAGAGTTCGGTGAACTCTGTCAAAGTTCGGTGAAGTAGCATATTCGGTGAACTCTGTCAGAGTTTTGAAGTAACATATTCGGTGAACTCTGTCAGAGTTCGGTGAAGTAGCATATTCGGTGAACTCTGTCAGAATTTTGAACTCTGTCAGAGTTCGGTGAGCTACTGTAGCTTCTTACGAACTAGTCAAGGTTGAAGTCCTCTTGAGTTGCTAGACCCATAGAATCTAGTTATGGCTGTAGACCTTCTTGTCTCTAAGATGTAATCCTCTCACATTTGAAAGTACAAACTCCAAGATGTTTGATGAGACTTAGTTATTGAGCAAACATGTAATTTGAAGTTTGTGAAATCTTGTACACTACTCCACTCCCATGTTATTGTTCAGTAACCCAAAAGCACTAGAGGCTTCCTCAGTTTTGTAAAACATGAGCCTTACACACATGCGGTTTCCAGTTCAACACTTCAAATCTTAAAGTTACAATAGAAGTAATAAGCTATAGTTACGAAAATTTAGCAGTTCTAAAATCTCTAGGAATAAAAAGATCATTCTATTTCATACCCACTAGGGAGGTGGATCAGTGCACTTTCACTTGCGTTTTATTTTCTTAACCGGCTTGGTATTGAAAGATTAACTAGGGATTCTTTAAGTAAAAGGTTGAACGTCACTAAGCAGAAATCGGTAGCTATCCTCACTTTGCACATTAAAGATTATAACTTGTTGTTTTGTGAGAAGCATAGTATTTACTTATCCAAAATGGGATTTTTTTTTTGTGGGTAGATTGTATCCGTGCACTTTTCCTCGACACGGCCCCGCTTTGAGAAGTATTTTGAAGAGTTAACAATAATTTTTCTTTTAGTTTTTGTTTACCTACTTTTTGAAGTCCAAGAATATGATTTCTTAAGTTGGTCTAATGTTATTATGCAGTGAAATAAGAGACATGTATTTGTAAATTAATAATAAATCTAGGAAATACCAATCTTCGAAAGTACTTTTGTGAGATGCTTTCACTAGTTCTAGTAGCATACACTCTGAAGATTAAAGAGAACGCTAGTAAATGACTAGGAAGAATGTTATATTTTTTCCTATATTCCTTTTGTGGATTGATGTTTTGTCGTCCTCAGATCTTGACATTATTCAGATGAGCATTGGGAGGAAATGGAAAGAAGTCATTGATATTACCGATCGGATCACATACAGCCTTCCATGTAAGTATCATTCAATTGATGAACTCGATTGGTTTGTTTATCTATGAACCTCACTATTTGTTACCCATCTTGTCACAGGATGATTCAAAGAAAGACAAATCAACTAGAAGTCGATACAATGTATGAGGAAGTTTAGATTACATCATTTGGGGAAAAGGCAACTACTCAATTGGTTTTACAAATTGCAACAATGTTCGATCATCTTTTATCCTCAAAAACTCCAAGATCGAGCCAAGAATGAGTACATGAGATACAATCTTGGATGTAACAGGTTTATTAAGAGGAAAGCGATATTGATCGGTTTTGCTATTCACGCTTTATGATTGTTAGCATTAAATATTTTATGTGTTCTGTCTTCTTGTTCTCATTGAAATTGCTCTTATTTATATTTTTTACAATCGCAAAAGTCGAACTATACGTAAACATAGGTTTTCTGATTTAAATACGGAGGAATTGACGACCGCTCCAAATTTACATTGAATTTGTCCAATGGTTTCGGATCCGTATGATCGTTTAGTGTCATTGCTTTTTAAGCAAGATGGGTATTTTTGAAAATGGAAAGAAATTTTTTTAGAGCCAAATCCGATTAAAGACTCCTTAATTGCAACATTATCACGGTAGTTAGTATCACCTGTGAAGCAAAACTGATTTTTTAAGGACACGAAGCCGTAAGCTAAAATGTGGTATACAACTCTTTGCATGCAAGCCGAAGCTTATGGTGATGTTTGGTGTGTGGTGCTCCAAAATCTTTGCCACTTTAAATCATCTGTCAGGTTAGCCGAAAGCCCGAAAAGAACTATATAACACATTGTCCAATAAGGTTTGCAGCATAGCCTATGTTTCTTCCTTAAGTAGAAGATAAAACCGACCGATATAATCAAAACAAATTCAGATAGAAGCAAAGATATTGGACATTCAGAATTTCCCGGTTTACATTTTCTCATCGAAACCCGGACAATCAGATATACATCCAATTCCTTGAAGAAACTAAAATCCATGCATTTCTCATGAATGAATGAAACTATTTCCTCAAGCAAGGAATCCAAGTCTTTCTCCATTCTTCTTCGCTAATCGAATCAGTCCTTGTCTTTGCTTTGCATCAGCTCTAATTGATTTGCAAAATTCAGTAATTACCTATGACAAGGTTGAATCCACCAATATCAACTATAATGAAATCTCTTGCATTTACGTGTGTGTGTGTGTGCTGCTCTGTTCTTCTATTGCTCTTAGAAAGATATAGAGATTGTAACTTTCATCGCATCACCACAGTGAAAATGTATGTTTAGCTACTGAATGAAGAAAAAAATGGAGTAAGTAGTTGTACCTGTGAGTGAAGGGCAATTGCCTTGCCTCTAAGTTGATTGAACCATTTTTTGCCAACAATATCACGAGTGACAACAACTATAGACAAAAATCCCAATGTACATAAACAGTGTAAATAACTTAAACATCAAAACTCTAATAGAGTTCACCGAATATGCTAGTTCAAAACTCTGACAGAGTCACAGAGTTCACCGAATATGCTACTCGAACTCTAACAGAGTTCACCGAATATGTTAGTTCAAAACTCTGACAGAGTTCACCGAATATGCTAGTTCAAAACTCTGTCAGAGTTCACCAAATATGTTACTTCACCGAACTCTGATAGAGTAGAGTTCAAAACTCTGACAGAGTTCACCGAATATGCTAGTTCAAAACTCTGACAGAATTCACCGAATATGCTAGTTCCAAACTGATAATCCAGCAGTTTACTCATTATTGTTACTTTACGACATACTTCAAACTTCAATCTTGTTACTTTAAGGTTGAAGTAAACACCATTCAAACTTCAATCTTGTCTTTAAAAACTAGATCCTCCTACTAGTTACTACCTTTAGAAACAAGGAGTCATGGTTACAGATTCAAGTAGTCCTAAAAAAAAAATTTATCAAAACAGATGCAATGATTTTATCAAATAGTCCTAAAAACGAAAATTTATCAAAACAGATGCAATGATTTTATCAAGTAGTCCTAAAAACGAAAATTTATCAAAAATTTATCAAAACAGATGCAATGATTTTAATTCAGTTGTTACTAATGAAGACATAGCTGATTGTACCAAAATAGGAGAAGTAACTAACCTGTCCTTCAAGCTTGCGATGGCGTGAATGCACGCCGGAGTGGGGAGGCCGAGTGGGTTTTTCAATTTGGAGTTTGGAGTTTGGAGTTTTTAGAGTTTGGTTTCGGTTTGATCACTTTGTTTGTGAAAGGTTTGTAAACAAATTTCAGTTTTGTGTTTTGTTGGTTCGTCGGTCGGGCTTTTAAGGGCGGAACAAGAGGATGTCACTATAAGTATGTCACTAAAAAATGTTATCCTAGCCAAACCGTATATATATATATATATATATATATATATATATATATATATATATATATATATATATATATGGGAAAACTAGCTGCCGTTTATTAGTCTTCATATCTCGGTTTTAACCCAATCTTTAAAGGGTACCCAAAAGTTTCACCAACTAAATTTTCTACAATTCACGTTCGTAGGGTAAATCAGTTATTGTGTGTTTCCACCACTTAAAACTCACGAAAGTTCGGAAATTCTAGACCAACAGACGCACCGCTTCGCCTACAATTTTCATGAATCTTATATATAATGGGAAAACTAGCCGCTGTTTATATATAAACCGATTAAACCGATAATCCACCCCCTTTCAGAATTCAAAAAAGGGCCTACCGTTCGTCGCCCTTTCTCCATATTTAATCCATCTTTGAATTCTCAGTTTTAATATATTTCTCTAATCCTCCTCTTCTCTTCCTTTCAAATTAATTGTTACTACTGTTTAACACTGTCGGAATGGAACAAGTTGTTATTCGTATGTTTTTTTTTAAATGTTTCAAGTTTTCATCATTTTAGTTCTTTCTTGGTTAATGTGCTATTTGCTTTGTTTGGCCAACAGCGTGCGTATCATCAGGTATATTGACACTTCAGGATTTATATTTAATTTCATTGTCAGTTTCTTCTTTTTGTTCTAAATGATTTTAATGCGCTAGCTACATGAAAATTTTCACCTCTGGGAATATACTGATCTTTTGTGGGTTTGTGTTTATCTTACATGTTGATTCACGTTGTCATAAGACATCTCTTTTCATCTTTAAAAAAAAAAACCTCTTGCACTATGGATGCATTGCTTTGCCATGGAAGAGATCAGCTTAGTGTTCATACTTTTAGATATTAGCCTTTAATTAACTTTTTCAGATGACGAGTATCTCCAACCCATGTATTATCCCTATTACTATTATCCAGGAGGAGAATACGATGATCAGGGATACTATCTCACCAATGATGGATTCGAGACTCAATATCATGTAAGATTAGATTTCGATCACATAACCAATTATATGTTTATGATGCCAATATTCCCCAACATGTACAGGTGCTGATGTTGTGGCATCATCTCAAGTTTGCCATTCAGTAATATTCATTCATGTATTTTAACTCCATAATCTTACTTTTCTTTCTTGCCACGTTGTCATTAGTATACACATCCAAATAACATGAATAACTGGTTTCATTCTAGGATTCATTTCTATTAGTAACTGGTGCTACCTATGTGATCTTTGTTGAAGAGTATAATGAATATGCATCGTCAAAAGAATTGTATTGAAGATCTCCTTCTGATAATTTGTGCTTTTCTAATGCATAGAAAATGCTCCTTGGCCATGATCTATTAGTTTCTTTTGTTTGCCTTCGCATGTTTAAAGAGTATCTTTGACAAGTAAGTTTCATAAAGCTGATTTTTTCTTCTTTGCATATTTTTCAGGCAGTGCAGGGGGAAAATGGGTCCTTTATGTACTACATGCCAGGTATTCAACCCATACATGCCTGGTGCTACCCATACATGTTCCTTACAACCCATACATGCCTGGTGCTACAAATGGCATCAATGGCCAATATTTGAGTCCGATTCATATGTCTTTGAGTCCCATGTCTCCACGACCTATTGCTTCCTCCTCGTTATTTCCCAAATCAACATTCTTATGGATCGGATGTGATGCAATCATATGTTTGGGACCCATCTTTTCAAGTTGTGGTTTTTTCCTTTCGCAACAAATTTATGTTGGAATTCCACCGGTTCGGCTCTAAACCTATGCACCAATGGTGTTATGTAAGTCTTACAAAATTCCAGACATCCAATTGTTGTTTCATTTCAATTGGCTTCAAAATTTAATCCACTTTCACTCGCCTTCTTTTAGTTCTTTCCTACCATTCTTCTGTGGGCTTGACCATTTGACAAGGAACAAACTTAAAACTTATCAATCAACTTCTAATCTCAGTTGAGTGTTTTTGTTTCCTGTATTGATGGCATTCTTTTTTGGTTTATTCTATTATGGTCCCGGTAGCGTATAATGCAAATCTAAGGATGATTTTTCTTCTTCCCAGAACTATCATTCCAATGTATTTTTTTAGTTAAGGTTGCTGATTCTCATGGTGTTAATATGATGTAGAATGGACAAGAGGAATTAATATTATATTTCCTCTATGTTTATTGAGAATTTTTACTTTTTTTTAAAGTCCCGACTACATGGTATTCATACCTGTCAAGATAATTCCTCAAGTTTTAAATGTATGTCATTCTCTTCTTTTAGATATTTTGAAGGATAAAAATGGAAGGACTCATCACTCATCCTGCTGTCACGCCGTTCTGTGAAGAGGTACCATTCTTTTCCCACCTTTCCTTTTGCTTAATAGTTACGTTGCTTGCTAATCCTCGACGTGCATCACCATTGAAATCCAGCATTTATGTGGACGTAAATTAGTTGTTGCAGACTTACCGTTGGTGAAAAGCAACCATTGATTATAGAAATTTTCTATTTGCATATATAGAAAACTAGACGGTATCTTAGTTGTTTAAATAAAGTAGGCTAGGTCTCTATCCCCGGATTCACTGATTCAAGGGTTTTAGATGGGATTGGGGGCTCATCCAATTCCGTGGGTCTCCCTGATGCCCTCTCAATCTCTTCCTTATCTGAGTCAACCCCTCGCCTATCGAAGGCAGCAGGGAAGCAGCCTTGAATAGTGTGTGTCAACTTATAAGAATTGGTAAGGAGCGCTAGATTTATACCCCCTACTTAGAAAAAGTTACCCAAGCAATTAAAGAAGAAGATATGAAGTGAACAGGACCTTCAAAAGTTCAACCGTTGATATTGATTTTAATTGTTTATTGACTTTTTTTTATTTGATTGAAAAATTCAATACTATCTGTAAATCCAGTGATAGCGGTTGTACGTCGACCAATGGTGGCCTACTTATCACAAATTGTTGTGTTGTGGGGGTACACTATTTTGAGAGCCTCTTCCCAGAACCATAGCAATCATTCGGTGTGTTTTTTAAAGCCAATAAATTTCTTTGTTATACATTGCTCTTTCTCATTGTGTGCACCTCATTCGTCTCCTACAGAAGGTATTGACATTGCCTATATTGTTACTTAATTTTCTTCCTGTTTTGGTTATTTAGTTCCCCCTGCATAAATTCTTTCTAGCCAATAATTTAATTTCCAGCCAATAAAAAAGCAAACGCTTAACCAAATTTGTTCGTCTTATTCTTCTAATTGTTCATCTTCTTCGCTACCAAAATAACGAATCTCCACCGCTGATGATAATATGTGAAATGGGTTTAAGGTAATTTTTGTTTCATATTCGTATTTTCGTTTTCTTTTTTAATGCATTAATCACTTTTCATATTGGAACTTCCCTTTCATTCCATTTTATTCTTTGCTTTAATCAAGGCTCCAATTATTTTTGGTGGTTCATTTAATCTACCCTTTTTTTTCAAACAGAAAGCTCAGAGTACCTATTGGTATTGATGTTGAATCGTGTGGGAAATCTTGGTGAAAGTGTATTGGTTGGTAGCTCTGTTAAAGTAAACGTATGCATAGTAGTATTACAAAATGTATTAATTGACGAAAGTCTTTAGTAGAAGTAAATCACCAATTGGGCGGACAAGAAATTCTATTGCAGGCATTTGTGATTTCTCAACCATATTGAGATTGGAAATATATCTATAATCTGCACTTTGAAGGAATGATCAGGTTTCTTACATTGGTCACAATAGCTTCAGGACTTAGGGTGGCGTTGACTATCAATTTGAAGCAAGTCTATCTGAGACTACAAGAGTCGTGCTACTATTAGCTCTACTGGAGCCTCCAAGCAAACAAATCTCATTCTACCACCATAGCTCCCTAATTCATACTCTGGGTCTGCCGTTCTCAGAATCTCTCTGTACTTCTTATGTAGCGCAGAACATCCAAGAATAACTGTTTTAAAATTGACAATGTTTGCTCTGAGAACGACACTCAAGGTTTCAAGCCATGGAATTCGGTCTTCTTCTGAAAGAGGGATACCGTTGCTCATTTAATCTACCTTTATTATGTTAGTTGCAATAAATTATGTTCAACGGAATCACTACTGTGCAACTTCAATAGAAGAGGTGAGTTCAACGAGTTTTTATTCTTACTGTTCATAAATTCAACCTTTTGATTTATTTATGCTTATGCTACAAATTTTGGATATGCTTCCAGAATTTTTATTCTTACTGTTCCTAAACATGTGATTGCACTCTTAGTTGAATATTTTGTTTTATTTTTAATTGACACTCTAGTGCTTTGAAAACATTTAAGTTTCTAAGAACAGTTTTCTTTGAGGTGATGTCATTCTATATTTCTGTGTAAGGTTAAGTCAGATATGCATGCTAAGCTTGGAGAACAAGGCCAAAAGGAGTGGCAATTGACAGAAGGAGGGTGGTGATGAGAGAAGGTTAAAAATGAAAATTTGTCTACTGAGAGGAGAGTAAGAAGAAAAAAAAATACTTTTAATATAGAAGAGAATGGTTTAAAAAGTAGTTTCTTAGGAGGGTTGTTTCTTTCGAAAAGATCACAATCACTTTATTTTGTGTTGATTTGGACTTGGGATTAGTTTGATGACATCTTAGTTGACAAGTCTTGAAGAAACTTTTGGTGGACACAGATGAAGTTTAAGTCGGGAGACTCTATTTAGGCCTAAATCATGGGGAGACTTGGGTTGCATGCACAAGGGATTGTTAGTCAAGCATGGCTAAGTTTAATCGACTAGACTCTTTGTGTTAAAACTGTGGCCACTGGTAGTAGGGGGTTGTAAACTCCTCTCTTGGACTTCTGTCTTTTGGAGAGCGGTTCATTAGAATCACTGTATTACTCTTAATGAACTGGCCATCATATCTCTTATGCTTAAAAACAAATTTTGAAGGTTAAGGACCCTTGACAATGACATAGGTATCTTGGTTAAACCTAGACATACCCCTGATCAACTGAGATGGATGGATACATTAAACTTCATCTTTCCATCAGAAAGTATTCTAGAGAATTTGGCTGAACTGCAATCATTTTAGAGTAAACAGAAACTTATTATGGTAGTCTCTTAACGGGGGACAAGCTTAGCCATAGAAATTTTCATGGAAACTTGATTGCTGAGGCCTTTGGTTTGCCTTCACCACTCAACTTAACTAGGTGATTGGACCATGAGAGAGTGTAGTTAACCCTGATGAGAACGGGGTTGGATTGGTCGTAGGAGAGCTGTGGCATGGAAGCTCCTTTTAAGATATTCTCCGTAGAAGCTGAACTAAGGAGACCCATTCCAAACGATGCATTTATAAAAATGTGCTATCGTGTTCAGTAAACAATCATAACTGCATGTCTCCATTACATTGTAGATGCTTTAGAGAAGCCTGATCCCTTAACCATCCCCGGGGATCAAGTCCGGTTGCAAACAACAACAAATTTAAGGGAAAGGTGGACATGAACCTCATCCAACCCGGCCTAGGGAAAATAGGGGCCTGAAGTGGAATGAAAAGAGCTAAAGTACAGAAAAGAAAAATGAAACTCATTGCCGAAACAACACTTGCCAACCATGCAAATTTGCTCACCACCAAATACACTCCAACAGCAAAAGTAACAGCCAACATTGTTAATGCAATGGACAGGACAGTGAAAACATCCAACATTGTTAATTTCACTAGCAGTATGTTTTCACTCTTCTGCAGATTCTACTTCAACAGCGGCGTTTGCTCATAGTCGGCGTTTGCTCCTTATGTGAAATTAATCTTACTTTTCGAGGTTCAAATCACATTCTCTCTCCAACGTGCATCCCCTGCAACAGGAATAGAATAGGTAAGTTCTGTTACTAAATTAGTTTTTGCAGTTCCTACTTTCAGTGTTTTTTTTGTTATGCTTAGAATTCCTATTTCAATCTTCTCATTTTCAGAGTTCTTTTAACTAGATGTTTAATATGCTCTTCAATTTATTGTTGGTTTTTTCCGATTTTTCTCAATCATAGTTTTAGGGATTCCAAAATTCTCGCCTCATCAGTAGTTTACGAATCCGTAGTTTATTCGGAAAGTGTTAGAAACTTATAACCGATTCATAAATTGTACAATGGTTGGGAATTACAAAAAAGTTCACATTTGAACACACAATCTTGCTTCTCAACCAAACTGATTCACAATCGTTCAATTTGTGTCTTTGAAGGTATGTTGCTCAGATAGATACGACTCGATACCTCACCGTGCCAAATATGCTTTCTTTATTTTCTTCATTTTTTAGTATTAATAGTTGATTTTTTGTATTTAGTTTCCCTCATACTTTGTTTATGGCCATAAATTTGTAATGTAGTTCTATGTTATGAATTCAATGTTTTGTGGTACAATTAAATTCTTTATGCATTGATCACTACTAGGAGGATTTTTCTAGGTTTAAAATGTGTTCTTCACTATTGTGTATTGATTAATATATTCCTTCACACATCTATGTGTCACCAGTCATGTTATTGTTTCTCAATTTAAAAAAAAGCATTGCCGAACCATGATGACACATTGAAGATAAAATACAATGGAGAAAGAACAATTCCCTAAGTCCCTAACTAACGTAAGTTATCTAAGATTGCCATTGGTTTGAACTTTGAATTCCACTTGCAGTGATTGCTATGTCTTCAAAATGTACAGATTCAACACACAGAAATGTAGGTTAAGAAACAAGGATCATCATCCCTGTATTAGTTTCCACTTTCAGGTTATTGTTTTTATCGGTATCGAATGTGAATCCATTAAATGTGATGCCCATTCTTGCTTTGTCAGTCTCAAGCCTAGAGAAATGGAGAAAGAAGTGGTGGTATCACAATGTTGTATGAATGAGTCAAGTGCTTCATTGTATTTGACGTCAGACTAGCTACTGTGATAGGTAATGATAGTATTTTATTTCCAGTCTTATACATTATTTCTAATATTTTAGGTTTGACTATATGTCATATTCTTCAAATCGTGTATATGAACTATGGATAAGAATAATATTTTCTACACTAAAGCAGAAGAGTTATGAACCTATCTATTTGTTCATGTTCCTTAAGTATCTACTTCGATCTGTTTGAGCATCCTATCTGCTTATTGAGGAGTTTTATTTTATTTTTTAGTTCTTGGTGCGTGGTATTTTTCCAACTTATGTTTTCGTCTAAATGCATCCAAATTCTTATCTATTAATTTCTGGTCTATGACTCTATGTGCAAGGTTGCGACTTATCGGGACAATATTTGCAGTAATGATAGATGGAAAGGAATTGATCATTTTAAGTAGTAATTTTCTTCAACAAGGTTTGATTGTTAGTAAGGTAGTGTAACAGTTTTCTTCTATTTAACCGGCAATGTGATTTTAATTTTCTATGTAGTCAAAGAAGTTGTTGTCCAAATAGTTATGCATCTTCATGTTTAAACTTAAGTTCCCAAATTGAGTTTTTCTTTTTTCAGTCAAAACGGTGAAAAAGATACAACTAACTTTGATAAGGGAGAGACGAGAGAATATTAAGCCAAATGTGCATGTGCAACTTGGAGAGCAAGATCAGGAGTATGGCTAAAAAATAACACAATATTAAGGAGTGGATGGAGATTTTCTGTTTTACAATTTAATCTTATTAGTATTTTCTCTTTTTAGTTAACACACCAAAAGTGTTTGGTGGAATGTCTTGCATTTGACTTGAAGCAGAATATGTTTGCTATTTTTTATCGTTTGAGTTTTTTGAGTGAGAGGATGTTGCTTAGAAGTATCCCAAGTTGTGGTATGAGCTGCATCATGATGTGGAAGTTTATATTCATCATTTGGCAGAACATGGAAAATAGCTAATCATTTTTCACTTTAAACCATTGCAGCAGAATTTCGTCCTTTACTGACATGTAATCTTATTGCAAGCATCACATTCGTGACATGGTTGAACTTTTTGGTTGGGAGAATTGTGGACTAACATCTTGAGGACCTCACACATTGACTCGTAACAAAACATTTAAGGAAAAGGTACTCGAGGAAGTAACCACCCTATATCGAATGGAAATTATTTTCACAAAACCCAGTGTTAGTGTTCTTCAAGAACTTACCATTTCAAGGTCATTAGACCTTACTAGATATCCATATTTGGAAATTGATAATGCAAACCAACAATTGACATCCTTCGCAGAATACTACCATGACGCATCCCAAGAGACTAAATGTGATCGGCCCAGTGGGAATAGTAATCATCTTGCCCAACTAGAACGGTATGAATACCATCAATCTTGAGTTCCTGTTTATGTGAGGGTTTGACAAATTCTTTAAAGAAAATTCTCACAAGTATACGCATCTATGTTTCAGCTTATATATTCCACTTTGTATGAAGGATGTTCTTGCTGTTTTGATTTGGTTCAAAATATTATGTTACCTCTCCAAGACAAATTCGTTGATGTCATTTATTTATGTTTCACAATCTTTCTTTGAAGTTCATTATAGGTTTAATTATATATTGCTTATACTTTGAAAACTCCGAGCACATTTCTCTGTATATATTTGTTATGACAGTACAATTCGAAGGCAAAATCAATTAATTTTTCACCAATTAAATAATTTCAGCCCAAATCATATAAATACTACCAATTTTGTGACAGATTTATTAAGAAAGCAGTCATTCTCCTTCGGACTTGAAAGCAGATTTGTAAGTGTATGTATGATAGTATTGTTGGGTGAGTTTTTCTGTCTATAGGAACCATTATTGATATCATTCATCCCGAACAAACAATTAACTATTTTCATAGCACGTGCAACACACGTGCCCATTTACTAGTGTATATATATATATTATAACCTACTTTGCAATATGGATCACTTAACCTGCTTTACAAAGATACAAAACAATATAGGTAACAACATTCAAAAAGAACCATTTCATTGATTGGAAATGGGTTAAATGCATAGATGGGTAACGAACTATACATGAAATCAAACATTGGCATATAAATTTTTTTTTAACAAACTTGGGTAACGAAGTGTACTACGTTTTGCAATGTTGGGTTCTGTTTCACTTCCGTCCAATTTTTTCATACGTGTCAAGTTTTTTCATACGTGTCAGATTGCCACTAGATCACCACATAGGAAAATAAGTGACACATAATTAGAAAGAAAAAAAAAAAAAAAAACTTGACATGTGTGAAAAAAATGGACGGATCGGAAGTGAAAAAGAACCCAACGTTGCAAAACGTGGTACACTTCGTTACCCAAATTTACTCAAAAAAGTTTATACACCAATGTTTGATTTCGTATATAATTCGTTACCCATATATGTATTTTTTTTCATCATTGGAAATTAATTACAATTCACATTAAGGAACGTACGTACTTTTGCTTGTTCATTGAAACAAACAAGCTATTCAAAACATAGTCAATTTACAAAAGTTTTACAGCATAAGCCAGAACCTTCACAAAAGCATCTATAAAAAGACAAGTTACACCCAAAACAATTTCCAAAAATCCCTAAAAATCCAAAATCAACTTAACCTAATTAAGTAGATCCACCTAACAAAAGGAATTCCATCTCCGTTCAAGTTCTTCATTCGCCTACAAAATAATAACAATATGAATATGTATCATTAATGTAATCAAGTAAGAAGGAGATTTTAACCAACAATATCAATAACCAATAGTACCGAAAAAAGTGCAGCGCATTAACTATATAACTAGCACACATGCAAGAGAGGACATGCCCCATCCCTTATTAGGAGGATCCACTACAACAAAAAATAGTTTATATCAATGTTAAAAACAGTGACAAAAAATATTTTGTAACTGTTTTTTTTTTCTAAAACCGTGACCAAGTGGGTGTCATATTTTTTTTTTTGCAAAACCGTCACAAATACTCATTGAAGAACAGTCACAAATAGTTGAAAGTAGTCATAATATAACCAACTTTTAGTGACGGTTTCTCCTTAAACGGTGATAAATTGTATCCAAAACAGTCATAAAATGTAACACTTTAAGTACATTTAAGTTGTATATTCAAAACATATAGACATGTGACACCACAAACACAGTTAATGCAATACTTCATCTACTACCTAAGATAAAATAATCAATCTGATGAAATAATCCACAAAATTCTACACAAGAACCTTAACATGCATTCTGGTGAATAGCTAAACACATCTTTTAAAAGAAAAAATAAAGTTTGTTAATACTAGATTAAGATAGAAAAAAATATATATCAATTCAAGTTCATTACCTTATCATACAATTGTTTATGTACATGTGCATATGCTTCCTGACAAAGAACATATGCAAATCTGAATTGAGCATGCAAATCCCTTAGCATTTCATTTGCATCAAAATATTTTTCCTAACAATTATCCATTCAGCTTGTGAAACCTCATTTCTTGATCGCACTATCCATGTACTTCTTCGAACCTTTGAGCAAAGAAAAATTAGATAAGCATCTTGAATATATATATCAACTATCAAAAGCTTTTCAAGATCTTTTTTATTGCCAAATGCAAGTTGTTCAGGTGATTAAGTTCATGGCAAGTGCACTTAACAATTAGAATCAAACCGATTTCAATATATATTACAAACAGTCAAACAGAAAACAACTCACAAAGTAATCCACATACATATAACCAAGCTTTAGTGTTTAACCTATCACCAATGCCCTAAACAGAAATTGCATCATATATGTCGGTAACCATCGACTTAACAAAAAATACTTCCTAGAGTTTGACCCTTAGGGCAACTTCAAGTTCATCATGATACTCATTGCAAGTAACCTAGTAAATGAAACACCTCAAGAGTTTATATAGTTTGAAAGATATAGGAGTCATTTTTGAACTCAAATATATGTGAAGTCATTACTAGAAGGCAAAAGTAAAGCATTTTCAATGAACTTGTACCTTACACCAAATCACATACCACCCATTAGTGAACTCAAATGTGTAAAATAGGATCTTCAAATAGGATGAATTAATAATATAGGATCTTCCTTTTCAAAAATCATCAACTTTAAATGACCAAATGTGGTTTTTTTGGTCGGGGACAGATATGTTGGATTTTATTGAATCCTTAAAGTTGTCCCACATGATGGACACATGTCATGTATAATTAATGGTTTACAAAATATGGGCTTATATGATGAAGTATCAAAATCCATATTAATATTTTGACAATTAGAAGTTGTTTCCAATTATAGTCTAATTTTTATGGGAAATTAGAATCATTGTCAAATTAAAGAAACTGTCCTCTCCCCGTTTTTCTCTATATATACACATGTCTCATAATTGTGTATTATGTCATGTCAAGAAAACACATTAGGGTTAAAAAAAAGGCTTAGGGTGAGAAACAAGTTCTCCTTCTCCGTTCTACACGTTTCATTCATCTAAAGATATGGATTAAATTAAGTCTATTTACATTTAATTATTGATTTATGATTGTTATGACGTTTGTGAGTTCATGCGATTCAAGATCTTTGGTTTAAAATTAAGAATTGGTTAATATGTGGTATCAGTTGCTTTGTTGTGAACGAATCGTATGCTTCTCCCATTAAAAATGGACTTTTAATATCGTCAAAACCTGATATTTTATGGATCGTTATTTGCACTATTCTTGTTGAACGGTGAGATTATTGTGTGCTTATTTGGGATGCGTAGTGATACATGTTTCTATTGTTCAATGCCGAATAATAATAATTGCTTAAAACGGCTAGACATGTTTTAATGTTCAGGACCATATATCACCAACATATCATCTCGTATGTTTTAATGTCGTGCTATTGTTGTTTTACTTTAAGTTTTGATAAACTTCAGTTATGAATGGATCACTCCCCAAAGTTGTATTTTCTTTCCTATATATGGATTAAACCAATCAGTTCCCTGGATTCTGGTGATGGATCGACAAAGGGGCTATGCATCAAGGTTTCGGGTCATATACGGACAGGGATTAAAGTTTGGTTACTATCTGATCTTTGTAGGTTCATGTGCATGATATTTTGGGTTGAAGCTTAAAATCCCACTAATGGGCTTTGTGGTTCTACTTGTTCCCTTTATTGAATGGAAGAGGGTGCTGATATCATTAAGATATCATTAACTCATTAAGATTCCTTTGGGTTTCAACAGTTGCATTTTGACCCACTATGTTTTTTATTCGTTTCTTATAGTTGAGGAAAAAGACATGATGTTTCATCATCTACGTTTTTAAAAGGAATGAAATTATTGTTATTTTTAACCCAAAGCCCAGCCCATTAACGAATTGGGTATGGTCTGACCCTTATGTACTGGTAATGTTTAACCCAAAATATCATGTCCAGCCCATGAACCTATTTTTTCTAGACCAACCTGAATTGGTTCTGACCGGGATAGACCTGACCCATTAAGACAGGTCCACTTACGCAACCTTTTCTTGTACCCATATCGATATGCCTAGCCCATTAATAGCTCGGGTGTGGACCTGACCCATAATGATCGGGTCCAATCTAACAATATTGACCGGGTTAGATCTGAACCATAAGGGACAGGGCACATTTTGACCATTTATGAAGGCCCAGTTTTATTTTTAGAACCATTAACCGTCATTTAGACACATAACACTCATTTGAAGTCCGTTTTTGACGTATGAATCCATTACGAAGATTTTTTCGAGCCCTATGTATTGAACAAATTTAAAAGTGGTTTTAAAATTTTTAAGAATTATGATATTAAAGTTGAAAGTCTATGTAATCATTATGGATTGCCAAGTTGGGTTTTGACTTATGAACTTGTATGCATAATTTGTTTTCTTATGTTCAAAGCATGCAATATGATAGAGTGAATATTACTTTTTGTTTATTAATATTATTGATGTCTATCAATTTCCATTATAATGATAATTGCATAGTGAACCTTTTTTTATCTTGTACATTATGAATGTACACATGTTATTCCGCTGCATGTTTAGTTTTTCACTATAATTATATACGTTAATCAATGTCATTTAACAATTTGATACTCACAAATTAAACTGTATTGGTAGTTGCCACAGTGGCCCAATAGTAAGATATTGTGAATATTTTGTCGTATTATTGTTAGTGACATTGT
Source organism: Coptis chinensis (assembly GCF_015680905.1). Lineage (NCBI taxonomy): Eukaryota > Viridiplantae > Streptophyta > Magnoliopsida > Ranunculales > Ranunculaceae > Coptis > Coptis chinensis. The sequence continues at coordinate 61,950,804 of NC_141464.1, read as the reverse complement.
ATAATGTTATTTATGATGATGATTAAGGATCCATTGAGATTATAATAAAGTTAAAATAATTGATATAAAACTAATCATTTGGTAGTCACCACAGTGACCCAATATTGAGAAGTCGTAAATATCATTAACATTACAGTTCTAATTAATTTAGGGTGATAATGTGTACTAAAGAGTTAGATATAGAATTGAATGCCCATAGGTAGCAGACCTATCTAATTTTGACATACTTAATGACTTAGCCCTAAATGTAAGTGAACTCTTTGTATGTTGTGATACACGCCCACAAGTGGTTTCATAATTATAATATATGTTCATCACACGCCCACAAGTGGTTTCATAATTATAATATATGTTCATCATCATAATATTATGGAAGTGGTCACCTCGTGTATTGTAGTACTCACCCACAGGCAGTATTGCAATATATGACACTATTATGTTCATCATTAGATTTTAATCTAAATTATAGTTATTTGTGTTAATAATCAAAGTTTTCATGTAGTGAGCATTATTTTGTTTATTTAAGTCCCAATTCATATACCATAAAATTTTACTTGTTAAAACCTAAGGTGTCGAATATTCATATTACGTATAAGTTAGTGTTCGCCACAGTAATTCCAACTTTGGCTATGAATATTGACTTAAAACATTCACTTTATGTATAGGTTGGTATTCACCACAGTAAACCAACTATATTCTTGAATGTTATAATAGTGACAATAATTGTTGTTTGTTTATTCGATTGTTTTAAGTTACCCACAGGTAGACCAACCATGTAAGGTTGAATAAACATTGAGGGGTAATATGCGTTCTTTGGTTAAATAAGTATATCATACTTGTTTGATTATTGAATAAAAACTTTATTATTATGCATCTTAAAGTTAGAGTTGAACGTAGCTAAAAGATTGTCGTGTCTTCTTAGTTGTGGCATGAAGAATGTATAAATTTTTAGAGAAAGAGTTTATAGAAAGATTAGCATATGATATGATTCATTCAAATCTAAATTTTCCAATCTCATATGTGTGTGGAGTGTATTATAGAAAACAAATCAACACACAAGAAACGAAGCCACAATAAGTATTGACATTTATATACATTTTGCCACTTTGTAGTTTGTTATGAGATACATCTCACATGAATATGACAATTCACATTAAGATTATGTTCCTATCTTACATAATGAATCTCTACCAGCGTGAGTCGTTAAGATTTACATTATTGAGATTGTAAGCAACTAAACAGACAAGTGAAGACTGTCAAACCAAATTGAAGTGGTGAAAATTAAGATAAATGTCAATGTCCTAGACTAATAATTATCAAAGTTTTAGAAAAGCGTTGTATTTGTGATAAATACACAATACTTAGAACGCCATAGTGTAATGATATTGCTGAAAGGCGTAATTATACTTTATAGGACATGGTTAGGATTAGGTTAAGTTAGTCTAATTACCCTAGTTATTGTGGATATTTAAAGTTATAAAGACGTATTGTTGTGTATAAACTGAACTCGCTTTCTAGTAAGAAAGTTTCAAAGACTTTTTGAGTAGTTATGGAATAAAAGGAAACCTAGTTCAAGTTATCTACCATTTTGGGGATACCAACAGAGTTTGAGCTTATAAATTATCCACATAAAAGTATATTGGATTTTAGAAAAGTTACTAGTAACATTATTAATTGGTTATCTTGAAAAATCCAAAGGGTATATAGATTTGACTTATCTAACCATAGTACAATAATAGTAGAAACCAGTAACATTAGATTCTTTGACAATGGTGATATCAGTGGGAGTGACATATCATGATACGTGTCTATTAAAGAAAAACAATGACATAATTATGAAATGTGGAAAGTAAAGAAGCTTTAACGCAAGCCAAGATACTTGTAGCTTCTACAGTAATTGTTGTTCCTCATGATATTGATATATTCAATATGAATGAACAATTGTTGTAAGATCAAACACTCCATAATGGGATTCTCATCAATGAAGCATTCGCAGAAAAACCACAAAGAATGGTATTTGGAAAATCTTACATAACACAGAGATCTACAATTGTGAATGACATTGTGGCATATCTACAAGAATCCGATTATGATCAAGGGTCTGATGTGCAGGCTCGGTTTCATTTCTATGAGCCAAGATAGGTATTGATTCTACTAATTATATTGACACCATAAAAGAAAGTTCAAATCAATGGAACATAATGGAGTTAAGGATATTGTCACATTGCCTAAAGGATACAAGAAAGTCAACTATAAATTTGTATTACAGACAGAGTGTGACTACAAAGGCAATAATAAAAGACATAGCTAGGCTTGTTCCAAAGATTTCACCGTCAAAGGTATTAGCAATATAATGTGATATGTTATCTTGTGTCCTAGTAGGTGTCACTTAGAATCATTATGGCTTTAGTGACTCATCACGATTTGGAGCTTCACTAAATGAATGTCAAAATCGTTTTTCTGTATATAATTTCATAATGAAAAGAACACATAGTTGGCAAACTTAAGAGTCATATTATGAACTTAAACAAGCTTCCAAATTATGATATTTTAAATTGAACAATATCATTAGTCTCTTCAGCTTTAACGAAAGCATTATTGATTAGGGTGTATACTTGAAGGTCAGTGGGAGCATATTTTTAGTCATGTATGCTATAACGTTTTGCTAACTAGTAGTAATCTTGGTTTATTGCACAAAAATAGACAATTATCTCTTAATGAACTTTGAAACGAAAGATATTGACGAGGCAACATGTGCGAATGAAATCGAAATTTTTCGAGATCAATAGCAATGACTGTTAGCGTTGTCTCATAAAACACATATTAATAAAGTTCAAGAGATATTATCTATATTAAAATTTTCAACTACTGATGCATTTGAAAGTAATATTGTTTATTAGCTCACATTTATTATGATAAATCACTTGATCGTGAATGAATGTTCAAACTCAGATTATGTTGATTCCCTTTTATAGTAAATATGAGTTTTGTTACTATATTTATGAACGGGCAAGTTTGTGGAATAATGTGAAGCAAATTACCTTGCCACTTCCACTAATTAATAAAGCTGAGTTCGTGGTTTGCTTTGAGGCCACAATTTATGATGTATAGTGTGCATATTATCTTAGAACTTGGAGTTAAGATTATTTCAAGTTGTTGAGAACTTAAGTTGCACCTATTTCTCCAAGAATGACACACCATTATTGAGGTGCTAAACTAGTGAAGTTGAAGAGAACATATGGAATGCAAAAACAATAAGTGTCTATGGATTAAATAATAGTGCCAACTTACGAACTAGCGTGTCCTTAACCATTTGGTTACTATCAAAGACGATTACGAATTATGTTGACAATACAAGTCTTTGATACAACCAATGATGTTATGGTTATACGGATACATTGATGATTTATGCTTCTTCTATTAGACACTTTAAGGGCTTAATTTTGTGTTTTTGCCAACTTTGTTTCATTAGTGGGAGTTTGTACATATTATGAATGAAACGAGTTATCACTGCTGGACATTTTAGGCAATTATATATTGACCTATACTTCTTACTTATGCGTTATGTTAAACAAGTTATTATTGACGTAGTACATGGAAGGAATGGTGTCGCACACATGCATAAATGACACACGACCGCTATGACTCGCATTAGTAGATTGTTTGATAATGACATTATGATGGCCAAATTAATGAGAAAATTGGATTGGATGCATTTTTCAAAATCGCGTACGCATATCAGTTATTTTAAGTTAAACCCATAATGAGTCATTTTACAAAACTATTATAAGGTATATATTTTCATTAAAACTTGTCATGTGGGCCAAGTGGGAGACTGTTGGATTTTATTGAATCCCTAAAGTTGTCCCACATGATGGACACATGTCATGTATAATTAATGGTTTACAAAACATGGGCTTATATGATGAGGTATCCAAATCCATATTAATATTTTGGCAATTAGAAGTTGTTTCCAATTATAGTATAATTTTTATGAGAAATTAGAATCATTGTCAAATTAAGGAAACTGTCCTCTCCCATATTTTCTCTATATATACACATGCCTCATAGTTGTGTATTATGTCATGTCAAGAAAACACATTAGGGTTAGAGAAAAGGCTTAGGGTGATAAATAAGTTCTCCTTTGCCGTTCTACACATTTTATTCATATAAAGCTATGAATTAAGGTAAGTCTATTTACGTTTAATTATTGATTTGTGATTGTTATGACGTTGGTGAGTTCATGCGATTCAAGGATCTTTGGTTTAAGGTTAAGAATTGGTTAATAAGATATTCATTACCTAATCTAATTGAAGAAATTATATTAACAATCTGAACTATGTCCATAACAAAGTTCCAAATCTTTAGCACTTCTATCTCAAAATCCCAAATCATATGGAATAAAATTAAACAAAATAACTAACAAAAATAGTCTTACCTTTAAAAGATTCTAAGGAGGGTGCTTGCACTAGTACGTGCAAATAAACCCTTAAATCCACTATTTCAACTAATCAAATATGAGGTTAGGAGTAGATGATACAATGGGGTTCAATTTTGAGGAACTGATGGTGCCATTTAGGGCCCAAAAAAGAAAAAAAAATAGTTGAAGTTTCATCTTTTTCATACCTTATGAGACTCTAAACACCACGAATTCTGCCAAGATTTGTTATGAAAACAAGTCATGGGTACTTCCAAGTTCCACCATTGCAGTTGGTTCAATATAATAAATGGCCCACAAAGAGTAAAACAAATAAACCTCAATTCTCAATTCTAAGACTCCAAGGTCACTACACCAAATTCATTAGGCTGAGTCCAATAGCTCCCTATCCCCTTAAAAGTAGAGCTAAAGTCAATAGATTTTACTCTCTATCATTAATTCTCTATATATATATACAAATGATTTTATTCTCTATCTTTATTTTACTCTGTAGATATACTCCATTGGACTCAGCCTTAGAAAAAGACAAGGCTACCGAAGCCCCATTTTTGTCTTTTGCTCGCATGCACCAGGCGCATCGTGGAAAAAACCCTGAGAGTCGGATCACACAGCTTATAAAAAAAACCCCTCGAAACTAAACTTAAAAAACAAAAAACTCGCTCTCTCAAATCACTTTCCAAAGATTTGAAACTCACTAAAAAAACTCAAATCACTCACTCACTCAAATCACTCTATCTCAAAACCTAATCAGCTCTCTTCATCAAATCACTCGATCTCAAAACCTAATCAACTCTCTTCATCAAATCAACTCTCTTCATTATTGAGAATTTCAGGTAAATGTCTTCATCATTTGAGATCTCAAATAAACGATTTTAGCTGTTTTGATTGATTGTTTAACAAATTATTATTGTTTTGATTGATCTACAGGTTGAAAGTAGCTGTTTAATCTTTGTTTTGATCGATATCATCAGTAAGTAAACAAACCTTGCTTACTAAAATGCATAATCATATCATCAGTAAGTAAACATTCGAAATTTATTAAATTGGTTACTGTTTTAATCATATGACATTCGAAATTAATTAAATTGGACGAATGAATTTCGATGAACTGGTGGTTGGTGATGAATTCTGGTGAAATGGTGGTTGGTGTAATGGGTAGCAGCTTCGAGGTGGCTGGGACTATAGTGCAGAACCTTGAGAGGAGAGAGTTAACTCCAATAGCACATATCTTATGTAGAACCTTGAGATGTCTTTGGGTTTTTATTTTTTATTTTTTTTTTTCCATACTGTGAAGTGCACATATCTTATGCTCTTCCTAGTTTCACATCCATATACACACATATCTTACGTACACTGCACTTTCACTAGATTTTTCTTTGATTGGACCCCTTGATTAGAGGTTACCGTTACCACAGCTTTAACTAGACCAATATACCTATTTTCCAAGGAATGAGGAAATCTCATAATTTAACAGGGATCTCTTATTTGAAGAGGAAAGCTACTTTAGTGGTTTGTAGCTTCATGTAGTATAAAGATATGGTAGTAGTATTTAAGGCCTACTAGTAGTTTTTTGGTGCTCAACAAGTGTAACTAGTTTCTCTGTAGTCCTTAGGAAGTCTTATATCTATTCTGGTTAGGTATTTTGATGTTTCATTGATTGAATTTTTCTTCTCTATATTTAATACTTCCCATAAATTTTCAGGAAGCCTTCATAGCGAACTTAATCGGAAAACTAATCTTTCTTGACTTTTTCTGTTTTTTACTTTTTATGATCATTTTGTTTAAATGGCAGTTTGCACCTCTTGATACTCCTGCTGCAGTCGATGCTTTCCTTAAATTTTGGAGTCCAAATGTGGTCGTGCTTTTGGAAAGAAGGTCTGGCCAAATCTCATATTGGGTGCCTCAAGAAAAGGCATAAGTGAATATCACAATAATAATTCGTGCCTTTAAGGTGAATTTGAAATTGAGGATAACCTGAATGTGGGCAGATATTTTTCCTTTAGAATTCACTTTCTCTATTTCAGTGACAGAAACAATTGATCACTTTTTAGTCAATAGAGCTTTAAAGCAGAGGATACTTTGAGTATTTATCAGTATGCCACTTTCATGATATTAGATTACCAAACTCCCCTCCTCGCCTCGTTCCCTCCGTATAAGCATATTACCTTTAGATCCTTTGGTAAATAAAAATCATTCCAGTTGGTTTTCGTTTGATCTGTGCATTTGGATTGTTGACTCTCTCCTTTCATCTCTTTTTTTGGTGATCGGTAATTGTATTTGTTTTAATCCTTGCAAGTTATGCTCAGATCGTGCTGGCTTTGTTAAATGCCCAGGTTTCTTCCATATCTTTCAAACTTTGGTCACAGCCACTAGCTCTACCCTTGATTTCGTTGATCTATTGCAGTAGTTTGGATTTTTATACATTTGCAAAGAAGAATGTGAAAATTAATTGATCTATTGGAATAGCATAAAGGAGTCATGTGATACTTTAAAATCGTTGGCCTCAATACTTGACATATAGGATTATGTTATTCATGTACATGTGTATTTACCTTGTTTCTTCTTTCATTGTTTACCCTTTTCCTGTTATTCCTATCTCTTAATATCAATAAACGCTTTATGCATAAATCAAGAAACGACAAAACAAACATAACACGTTTGAAATTTTGAAACTTGGTTGTGTTGAAAATTCCACAATCCATGTCGATGATTTCTCACTGGTTTGAATTTGATTGTCATTTGTAAAAGTAATAAGTTAATAACATATCTACTGGTAACCTGAAAAGTTTCTTGTGATGGAAATATACCACATATATTGGAGTATTTATTTTGATTATAGAGGTCATATATATTCTACAAAGAAATTAGTGATACTGGAATATTATTATTTCACAGAAAACAGAGGAAAATTTTCCTGCTGGTGGGCTTTATACAACAACTGTTGAGGTGACTCGTGATAGTTTCGTGCAACTCATCTACTTGTTTCAGTGATTACTATAAACTATGAGCTTTCTACATCTCAGTTCTGGTTATATTTTGGCAGGCATTTATTCCAAATACTAGTCGTGGCATACAAGGTGCAACATCCCATTGCCTCAGTCAGAATTTTGCCAAGATGTTCGAGATAACCTTCGAGAATGAGATGAGAGAGAAGGCTATGGTCTGGCAGAATTCTTGGGCATACAAAGACTTTCGAACGGTAACTCTCACACAATTTCTTTTGTTATTTTTTATTTCACATAATTGCTTAGGTACTTAACAATACTGAGTTAACCACCTCTGTGAAATTTTATAAAGGCATTGGATGAGAAGCACTTCTACTGATATTTTCCAACTGTCCTAGAATAGTTAAAAATTGAGTGTGAAAACCAATAGACTCTTCATCAAATCAAGAGTTCATTTAATATAGAACTTTTAGAAGTTTGATTCATTCTGAAAGTAATTTATACCTCCTGTTCACTTAGCTGTTTGTAGGATTGTTCATTCTTGTATATGAAGAGACGAGATGTGCATTTGACAAATCTAAAAAACATAAATTTGCTTGGCAAGTCCTTGTCACTATCTGCCAGCCAAAGAAAGTAGTAATGTACTCGTTTCATTCTCTTACTTCTACAGATTGGAGTCATGGTGATGACAAAGGTTTGGTTCTTCCACCTAAAGTGGCATTTATCCAAGTTATTGTGGTTCCTATTCCTTACGAAGACGCTGATATGCAAGTCATTTTTTATGTGTGCTCTGCCATTGTAATTAGTAATTACACTATTTAACTCCCTGCAGGGTGGCTTCTAATGCTTGTTTTGACGGCCATAGTCCTTCTTTGGCAAGAATAACTTAATCTGCTTGAAGGATTGGGCTTCATCAGCTAGGTAGGACTTTGGTTAAATAGTGTAGTGGTTTATGGACACACTAACATTAGTACATCGTGGTCACTGCTGTTAGTTTTTGGGCTTGTTAAGTGCTGTGGGAGCATGGACCCATTATTCACTCTGTGAAGTTTCTTTACTTTTTTTATGGAAGATATATTTGGATATAGGAAATATTGCCTCTAAAGAGAATTTTTGGTCAGAAAAATCAATGGATCCAATTTGTACCTTCAAAATATCTTGGGTGGGTTTCAAATTTTAAAATGGAGCCATGATTTAGTAGATTTTGGGCTAGAGGCTTTTTTTGGCCCTGATTTAGCCTTTTTTTTTTTTTATTAAAATGAAAAATTGAAAAACGACACTTGTCAAGTGTTGTAGAAAAAAAATGACTGCAAAAAAAACGGGTCACCATACGACACCCAAAAGTGTCATGTCTTTTTTCAACAGATATAGTGTAGTGGGTGAGCTGGTAACTGGGGTGAGGTTAAGCTCAAACCAAACTAACCTACTGACTTGCTAGCTCTATCTACACATACTAATTTTGAGGCCAACCTAACTTAAGGAAGCTTTGGTGAACCTATCCAGTAGCCATACAACTAAAACAAAGTATCACGCACCACTAGAATAAGAATGGTTTACACTTTATACACTAAAGTGCAAACTTTAAGACTTTGTACTACCACTTCGGCCAAGTGGGTTTGGAATTCAAAAAGTGAAGACCGCTGATTATTTAAAATCCAAACTAGGAGAAGATGAATATATAGCATTCATCCAGAGTAGCATCACAATACTTGAGAAAGTAAAACTGGAGAAATTAATTGAGAAGAAGAACAAAATGAAGCCACCAACTATCATACAATTGTAATTGACTATAAAGCTACCATAAGCATATCTTTAACGATGATCCTAGTTTCAAATATCTGGGCATAGAAATTAAGGAATATTGTTAAAACCAATGCTTCTGAAATGAAATCCCATACCATATAAGTCAACAACATCAAAAAAGATTTCAGTTAAAAACTTAATTTTTCGTAATTGTAACAAATTAGAAGCAAATCATACATAATCTCAAATTGTAAGCCTACCAATTCAAAGAAAATGAACAAACTACTCTGGCCACGAAATCAAGTTGATAAACAAGATAGAAAACCCTTTTGGCAAAATATTATCATCAATTCAAGGAACAAGATTAACTTACCACCAAAGATTTTCGTAGAAAACAAAGGATTTCATAGCAAGTGTGGATAATCATTTATGAGGCTCCCACCCCATCTAGGCCCTAAGCAACCACTTGAAAATGACTATGACTGAATTGGTTCACCAAAGAAACATATACCATCGAACGCATAAACTCACCAAAATTTTGGTTTCTTCTTAACATTACAAATGTACTGGAAAGCAAAAATATATGAAAAACTATGGACTACGTCTACTGAAATTTCATAGCTCGCAATCAAGCGTATAGCTACTCATCAACATAAAGGAATATTTCATATAATTTTTCAATATATACACCTTCACAATCGAATTAAGATCTTAATTAATGAAACCAATTCCTATTTCCTACTACAGGACTTTGGCATGTGAATAGATTACCCTGAAAGATAAATAAGCAAAAATTGTAATTGTCCTAAGCTAACATTTTATGGGGTTAATTTGTATTTCTCGGTTTGTCTTCCATGTTACTAACTACCATCAAAATGTTAATGACCCTAGCTTACTTCTTGATCCCCTTGTGAACACCTATTGCTCTATTGATCAGTAATGTGGAGATGCTATATATCATAAATAATGAAAGAGAACAAGATAGGTCTGTGCGATTAGATATCGTATATTACAAGAATACAAGTATTGAGAGCAACACCCTTGCCAACCCTCCAATTGTTTACAAAAAGTATTTTGTAACAGGTGCCAAATAGCCGCCGATTTATTCCCCTCCCCGAAGGAGAAACCAAGGTAGGTCCCAACACAACACAACGCATTGTATCCCAAAAATTAACCTATTAAGAACACTAGTGTCACCTGCCCTGAACGCCGTACTCTTTTCCATACTAACTTTGAGCCCGGATTGAGCCCGGAGACGGCTTTAAAGCAATAGAGAATCCCAAGAAGAAATTCAAGTTGCTTCAGGTGTCCAGCCACAAAGACCGCAAAATCATCTGCATACTATAGATGGCTGACTAACAAACACACCAATGTATACAGCCACAAAGACGCAAAATCATCTGCATACAGTATAGACAGACCAACAAACACTCCAATATATACATAAGAAAATAAGATGGCTTTACATAGATCCAACCAAGACAGTTGCAATATCAATTGATTGTACTAGAGTATGCATAGATTCTACTAAGAAATTAATGAGGGCGGGAAAATAAGTGTCTATCCCCTAACATATCTATATTGATTTGCCATAGTACATCTAACACATCAAAATGTTAATCATACCTTTGTGAGGTCTACCCTTTGCATGAAAAGCTCCTGCCCGTCATATTTTGAACGTCAAATAATGGAACAAGATAGTACGAATGAATAATAAAAACTTGTACAAATAGTTAGAAGAAAGTAACTATGGATGATCAATTGCTTATGGAGATCTACATGTTCACTGCCAAGTGCCAATCATGATTCTAAAATCTTTTCAAACAAAACATAAGAGAAATATTTGATTGTCCTATGAATATACTTTCTAAGTTAATATATCATAATAAACATTTATTTTACATATTAAGTATCAAATATATATAGAAACGTGATACGGATCCAATGCATAAATAAGTTGTACAAATAAAAGTCAAAAGAAGTACACAAAGAAAATACCATACTTAGAAAATCTCAGCTTCTGTATAAGTCCTACTATTCTTTTAGTAGTTCCTCTTACTTTCCAAGACTCACAGGATAGTTTATTGTTAAAGTAGAGACATATAGTTTCTTGACTCGTACGTAAAACACAAATTCATATACAAATTCATTTATGGATACTACATCCACCACTCACATATATCGGTCGCTAAAAACTAAATATATAATATGTACTATAGCGGTTGCACTTTTACATAAGGCTCCTTATGTATCCAATCTTTCAATATTAGAATCAAGCCTTACGTAGCTCTTAACCAAAATCATAATTTCCATGCAAAGCCATGCTCAAAAGAATCATCATTCCCATTTAATATATATAACATATCATATTCGGAACCTCATTTATTCCCTAGGCATATCCGCCACTAGCACAGTGCAAACATTCTCAACAAGTTAAATGAACAATAATTATCAATCATTTGTCTTATTTCAATTCTAGAATAGTTTTGGAGCTTCCATCGGAACCCAAGCTAGATACAAGGCAACCTCCATAACATATACGTACCAAATCCAAACAAGATAATTTACCACTTAGATCATCTCAAAACGAATAAAAATAAGTTTCAAATATTGTCACTATAAAATAAATGAAGTTCCGGCCCTAATGATGCACAATGAACCTATAAGTCAAAATTGCTCAAACATGAATTTTACTATACTTTCGGGTCACCAGAAACTATCTTATGAACTTTGTTGTTCCAAATAAAAACCAGTATCTAAAAGTAGGTTACAAACAACTTACAAAATGCCCTGGAATGATTTAAGAAGCTCTTAGTTCATTTCTAGAAAAATTACTCAAAATAGTATGTGCACCTAGAAAGAGAACATGGTAGGTTTTCTAGCCAACTTGTCAAAGTAATAACTTTCCCTACATTCATCCCAATGAAACACAACTTGATTATTTAGAAACTAGGGTATGTGGACTTATTTTTCATGTAAAATTCGAAGTCCCAACCTCAGCCCATCTAGAAGAAAACTTAGGTTGAAAACGGTAAAAATCTTGAACTTCAGTAAACTAGATTTCTGATGGGCTTTTTTCGGGATAGCACCACTTTTTCCACATATATCCAAAAGAAACGAGGCTTTTTGTGTTGTAAAGATAACACAAAGACCTTAATTCTTTATGTTTTACAAAAATTCTCAATTGCATTCAAAATATACTAAAACTAGACTCGAACACAGTGCGTAGAAACTGATTTCTGACGCACTGTTCTCTGCCAACCAAACTTTGTGATACCGTATCTATCTCCACAAGACTCTGAATGTGTCGAGGACGTACAATTGGGTTAGAAACCAAACTGATTTATGAAGAGTGGTTTGCCATGCCACCAAGCTTTAGTCCTTGTTGCCAGCATACATCCTCATCGAGCACTTGTCTCCGCTGAGAAATTAATCTCCTTACAAGTATGAGTAATGTTCAATCATTCCACTTTACTCTTTGCTTTATGACATGCACTTTTGACTCTCCAGTGGACTTCATCCAACTGAAAAGCATTTACTGTCGCTATTGATTGGGACTCAACCCATATATTCCTCCCTCATATCCCTTATTGGTGGCTTGTGCAACTCGCTCAAGAATAGATTGTCATTTAGCATTATGGGTTGTATCCACACCCATTCCGCCAGCTCCAACACCATGTAACCATTGAACCCTCCTAGTATGTTCTTTGTAAACAAATCCCCATCCTGTGATGCTATGACTACCTCTTGTGCTTCCAGCTACACTAATCGTTAACACTCCAATGGGTGGTAGAAGACAATAACACTCTAGAGTCAAATGAATTGATAGGTGCTTAATTACTTTGAATTAAGTCGTTCTTCCTTTTTTTCATTTCCTACAAATTGATGCCTCTTCGAACTGCTTGAATTGATTGACAAATAGATGGGAAGTTAGGTTTCCCCTATTCATAAATCATTTTGTTCCTATTTCTCCAGATAGCCACTAAACATGAGATAGCTACTGCTCCCCAAAGAGCCTTAGCTTGCGGATCAAGGCTAGCCCTAACCTCTACAAGCTTAGTGTGACTAACTGGAATCTATTGCATCGCAAATGTGTTTGTAGCATAATTCCAACACTGCTTATCAAAGCCACATTCATAGAAAGTGTGTGATTGCATCTCCGTGCTTTCCTTACACGATATACATCTTGGGGACATTCTAAATTTCATGCTCTACATCCTATCATCAATATTAATTGCACCAGACAATATTTTCCATCCAATTGCCAAGGTTCTTGGATGTAGCTTTGCTTCCCAAAGACAACTTGCCCAAAAAGGCTTATCTCTTTTACTCCTTATTTCCTCATGAGCTTAAGCAACCGAGATGTTTCTAGTTGGTGTGTGCATCCAAACTAACTCATCCTCACATTCTTCATTGGGTTGTTGAAACTGTGAGATCTCAACTTCAAGTATATCCAAGATATTGGTGAGAGATGGGGAGAGTTCCATCTATTATGCTCAATAATGCATCTAGTCACTCAAAGTGGCATTATGTTCTTGCCAAAAGCTTGTCTCCATTGGCAAAAGCTCCATGTTAGCTTTAGTACCAATCTAAATGTCCCTCCAAATGTTTATGCTTCTGCTCATTTCCAATTATCCAGCTCGAGTGTTGATGTACTTCCTTCATAGCACATTTAATGCCAAGTGCTATACAGTTGAAGTATGTCATGTTTGTAGCCCAAGTTCCACTTCTTTTCTTGTATTTACTTTGCATAAATGTTGACCAATTGTTGTTCTTTTTTAACATAGTCCAGCTCATCTTCATTAGCATAGAAATATTATTGATGTTTTTCAGTCAGTGAATACCAATTCCTCCCTCCTCTTTAGGCCTGCATGTTCTCCTCCATGATGGAGTGACTACCTTCTTGCAAGAGGGTTTTCCGACCATACAAAGTTTCGTATAATACGCTCAACATTCCTTGATGACTGAGGTAGGCCATTTATAGATAGCCATGTTGTGAACTGACATACTATTCAGCACATGTTTTGCAAGTAAAACTCTCCCTTGAAGTGATAATAAGTGTTGTCAAACTAGCTAGAAGTTTTAAGCCTGATTTTGTCCACCATGGGTGCTATTGTAACCCTTGTGACTCTTCCTGTTATCAAAGGGACTCCAAGATAAGATTATGGAAGCACACAAACTTTGATTCCAAGGAGTTCTTATATTGTATTCTTCCTCTCTTTAGTCATGCGACTAAGAAAGAGCTTGCACTTGTCCTTACAGATATATTTACATGCAGCAGCTTAATATCTATCACAACATTCTTGATGTATCTTTTGTTAGTATTATAAAAATAAACATATATATATATATATATATATATATATATATATATATATATATATATATATATATATATATATATATAATACATAAATAAGTACATAAATAAAATTTCACCTACAAAATGAATTCAAACCTATTTTTTGTGGATATGATATACTCAATATTAAGATCATCTCTACAAAATTTTAGCTCATTTGGAAACCTCTAACATTGGCAAAAAACGATTACAAAAACTCAACATTTCTAGACCGTTAGATTTCTTTTTAAAGATGTCAACAATTTTTATCTATATTAGAGGTTTTCAAATGAGCTGAAATTTTGGAAAGATAATCATTATGGTGAGTGCTTCATAACCACAAAAAATTAGATTTGAATTCATTTTGTAGGTAAAGTTTTACGTACGTACTTATTTTATGTTAACTTAAGTAGCTACTTTTTAGAGAATTATTATATATATATATACACACACAAATAGGTTTTGTTTACCATACTTTTTATATCATAGTTTATACCACACCCCCCTACAAGATGAGTTAAGTACTAATAATTTGTGGATATGATCTACTAAAAATTGATAACATCTCCACAAAAATTCGTCTCATTTAGAAATCTCTAATCTAGTTAAAAATCGTTCTCAATATTTTTTTTTTTTTTAAATGGCTCAGATTTTACGATTTTGCAATCATCTTTTGACATAGTTAAACATTATCAAATTAGTTGAAATTTTGTAGAGATGATCTTCATGGTTAATTGAACACATCCACAAAAAAATAGGTCATAATTAAAGTTGTACATAAAGTTGTGGGGCATGATATAAACTATGGTATAAAAAGTGTGGTAAACGGAACATGCCCGATATACGGTTTAATTTTCGGTGAGATGAAATGGTTTAATTTCAGATTTAAAAAATGAAAATTTGAAATTAACCTCACAAAATACGAAACAAATTTTGAAAACTCAAAATTTTCGTAAACTCACAAAAACAAACTCACAAAGGGTTTTGAATTGGGCGTTTTCATCTCACCGAAAATTAAACCACCAAAAATTAAACCATTTTCATATCACCGAAAATTAAACAAACAACAAACAAACTCAACAAAAGAAGGAAGGACGAAGCTAATCACGAGTTTTTTTTTTCCAAAAATGAAGGTAATTTAGATTAAGTTTATAACTTTAATTAAGTTTGCATTTTCCCTTGCTAGCTAGCATTTGAACTCGAACCCAAAATTTAGAAATGGAGTCAATGGGAGATAATATAAGAATCAGTATCAACAAGGACGTAGTTGTTGGGTCTTCGTCGAATAAATCCCCGGATAGACTAGTTGCTCCGTTTGTATGTATGGTTTTTAGTAGTGTTGACAACGCAAAGACTTACTACAAACAATATGGTCAACAAGAGGGATTTGAGACTCGTGTTTGGTTAACATAACGGAAAAAAAGCGGTGTGGATTTTGTTACGAGATGTTTAATAGTTTGTTCACGTGAAGGGGTCCATAACAAGAGAGAAGTGGGAGAAGTGGGTGTTTCTAGAAATACAAGCACTGTCAAGTGTAGTTGCCTCATTAGAATGCGTGTTACAAAAAGAAAACACAGAGATATATACTATGTAAGTTGCCCTAATAATGACCATAACCACGGTTTAGTTAGTCTAACAAAGAGAAATTGCATGAGATCGAACAAAAATATGCCTGAAGTGGCGAAGAAGTTGACTAAGATTTTTGGTGAGCATGGTTTACCTGTCGGTAAAGTTACAGCTATTTTTAGTGTGAAGAAGTTGGGTTTACAAATAAGGATTACTAGAACCATCATTATGGTTTGACTAGAAAGATGCCTAAAGAAGGTGATGCAACTGTCGTGCTTAAATATTTTATGCAGAAGAGTGCTTTGAGAATCCCCAGTTTGACTACACTATTGATCTAGATCAAAATGGGACTGCAGTAAACTTTTTCTGGGTTGATGTGAGGTCTTGAGTGCAATATGAGTATTTCGGGGATGTTGTCTCTTTTGATACCACATATTGTACGAATGTATACTCTATGCCTTTTGCCCATTTTACTGGAGTCAATCATCATATGCAGTCGATTCAGTTTGGTTGCACGCTGTTACTTGATAAGACAGAAGATACATTCATATGGTTGTTTAAGGCCTGGCTTGCAGCCATGGGTGGTCATGCGCCAACTGTAATCATCACTAACCAGGATAGAGTGATGACTGCAGCCATTGCAAAAGTGTTCCCTTATACTAGTCATCGTTACTATCTTTGGCATATTATGCATAAATTTCAAGAGAAGCTATCATTTACTAAAATTGAGACACTGATAACTGACCTGAAAAACACTATTTCTTACTCATAAGATTGCTAATTTTGAAAGAAGATGGTGTACAATAATAGAGAAGAATGAGTTGTCTGTAAATCCTTGGTTGACAGAAATGTATAATATGCGGGAGAAATGAGTTCCTTGTTATCTCAGTGACACATTTTTTGTTGGTATGCATACGACTGGGAGGAGTGAATCGATGAATTCTCATTACGACCAATTCGTAAATTCGAGCACTATACTGATGGAGTTTGTACATGGTAATGAGAGATCTTTGGTTTTGATTACTAGGAATGAAAGAGATGTTGATTACTGCACTGAGCATAGTTCATGAATTGTGGCTAAAGATGATTTCCTCCTTATACATGCTGCGAAGGTCTATATGATTAATGCATTCAATAAATTTAAGGAGCAGTTAGAGAAGGCAAAGATGGAGTACAAAATTGATGGGGATGAGATTGTCAACAATGGAACCGGAAGCTATATGGTGAAATTCAGAGACCCATAGAAGAAGTCTATTTGGAAAGTGAGTTTCAATAGAGGAACCTTAAAGGGAGACTGTGAATGTAAGTATTTTTAGTTTATGGGGTTACTTTGTGGTCACATGTTAAAGATTTTTCAGCGTTACGAAATCGAAGAGATTCCAAGGAATTTTCTTTTGAAGCGGTGGATGCAAACTGCAAACACGTATAGAGCGGAGTTTCATACTGGATTAGTGTCCAGCCATGAAAACCATGAACTTTTGAAAGTGGCTCATTGTATCAAGGTTGCTTTTCAAGTGGCTTACGATGCAAGGAGTAGTGTTGAGGCTTATTCATATTTTATAGAAAAGATGGATGAAATGGCTAAGCATGTCTCAACGTTGAATATAGCTTCGAACGAAGGAGACGAAGATAATGAAGATAATCTAGTTGAAGAGTCTTTCATTGATACCTCACAGGTTATGATTGTGATATTAATGTTTAATTTGATATAAGTTTAGTGTTTAATGTTATTTGATTTATTATAATGTTTAATTTGATATAATTTTTTTTTTTTTTTTCCAAATCTTTATTTCAGATATTGATTTTGAATCCCAACATTTCTCAAACAAAAGGGAGGAAGAAGAAAGCGGAGAGATGGAAATCCCCCAGAGAGATAGCCTTAAACAATCCAGGAAGAATGTGTAGAAACTGTGGAAATATTGTTAACCATGACTCGAGAAATTGTCCAGAGAAAAATAAGATGTTATTTGTGAAATGTAAGTATTTTTGGTTGCTAGGTTGCTTGGTTTGTTGGTTAATACGTAATCTATGATATGTTAAAGGGGTGCACATGTTTTGTGCATTTTGGTATTTTTCTGACCCTCTACTTGATATATGAAAGTGATTATGATGTGGTTGTGATCCTTCGATGCTTCTGAAGAATTTATTCTTTGCCATTTTGTGTAAACTGATCTGTTGCTTATGAATTATTTAGGTTTTAACTCGCTCAAAGAGTATCAAGGCTTCTAGTTTGTTAAGGGTGTGTTATGTCAGAGGAAAAAGAAAGAGGAGAATATGGTGACAGAGATTACTTCATTCCTTTTGTCAGCTCGTTGGATGCTAAGGATGGTATTGTGCTTAAGAACTCGTTGGATGCTAAGGATGCGGTTAGGAATGAATAGCAGATTCAACAGTGGGTGGTTATTGATGCTTCGGTGAACTCTGTTCTTGTAGCTGTTGTATAAGCACAGAGTGTCTAGAGAGTCTGAGATAAGACAACAGTGTCCAGAGAGTCTGAGATTAGACAAGCAACTTTTGAATGCCTTGTTTCAGTTTCATCTAATAAAACTTAATAATCAATAATCAATAAATGCCTTGTTTCAGTTTCAGCTTTTGAACGCCTTGTTTCAGTTTTGGCTGTCAGAGTTTATACAATTTTGGCTTGATTTTTATACAATGTGGCTGTCAGAGTTTTGGCTTGAATGTGGCTGTCAGAGTTTTATACAATTTTGGCTTGAATTTTATACAATGTGGATGTCGAGCTAGTTTTATACATAGTTTTAGATATTACATGTAAGAGATTTAATTTTGGTTGGCTATCAGAGTTTTAATTTTCGGTGAACTCTGTAAGACTAGGTTGAATTGTTGAGTTTTAACTAGCATTTTCGATGAACTCTGTCAGAGTTTTAACTAGCATTTTCGGTGAACTCTGTCAGAGTTTGTATCTCTCAAGTTCTGTCAGATAATTTGCTCTCAAGCAAGGGCTCAACGATATTAACTTGAAAGTGAGAAACTCTAAACTACAAAATAGGATGCTCTGACAAGAAGTGATAAAATTTTGGTGATGCTCTGACAAGAACTGAGAAGGGATAATAAAATCCTCAACAACTTGGAAAATAAACTCTTGAACCAAAACAAATGATGAAGATATAATATACTTTCCATCTGATCTATTTCACACTTGTAAGAAATACATGTTTAATCAACATGCACAGTGACAAATACAACAAAAGTGATGAAACTATATATTTGTTATATAGGACCACACAAGAAAGCCTCTTACATTGATCAATCTCACCCCCGACACTAGTTTCACAATATTAATGGTAATCGTATTAGGAATGAGTCCTATAAGCTTCCCATTCAGTGACTTTGATGTACATGCAAGAACTTCTGTAGCGCAAAGCTCCATCCTCTAGGAGCAAGGAAACATCTTCATTTAGCATCGTAGAGATTAAGCACTCGGCAACTTTCCCACCTTGTCAGAAAACTCAACACTGCTTGATCCAACTAACTCAGCAATGTGAAATCTCTCTCACCATATGACAACAAATTCTGTTCAAGGAAGCACTTGCACTACTTGATTTCCATATATAAATGGTACTAAGATTCTCCAAGCAGATAGAGACGCCAACCACTACTTCCTTCACTCTCAGCCACCTTGAACCTAACCGCAGCAAATCAACCAAAGCATGCTCTATTCCT
This sequence comes from Coptis chinensis, assembly GCF_015680905.1. NCBI lineage: Eukaryota > Viridiplantae > Streptophyta > Magnoliopsida > Ranunculales > Ranunculaceae > Coptis > Coptis chinensis. The sequence continues at coordinate 61,931,087 of NC_141464.1, read as the reverse complement.
CCTTCCACGTACTTCCCATGCAAATCCAAAAGCCATCTATAAATACCCCTTAGTCCAGCACTCCCACTTGATGCAAGCCCAACACTTCCTTTTCCGCAAACCTTTTAACTACTGAAGCACTAAAATGTCGTAATATTTAAACTACAACAAACAAACAAACCCCCAAATCTCAAATTTTCCAAAACATCAAATTTCAAATATGCCACAGGAAATCCATCAGAGAAAAGAAGCTCTTTAAGAACTATAGTCCACCCGAGTCGACCATTGCATGAGTTTCTGAAACAGTGTCCGAAAATTATACAATGTCGTGCACAACTTATACATTGTCGTATATAAACTTTCTCTATTATATAGTGTCGTGCACAGCTTATACATTATCATATATAAGCTTATACATTGTCGTATATAAACTTTCTCTGTTATATAGTGTCGTGCACAGTTTATACAATAGGTATGAACATTGATTGGTCATACCCCAAATAGGTATGAACAATATGAACAATGATTGCTCATACTCCAATAGATGTTCTTACTGATCTTACATTATATTGAGGTATGAACAATGATTGTTCATACTCCAATAAGTGTTCATATTGTTCATACATCACATAATATATGATAAGTAAGAATAATGATTGTTCATATGAACAATGAGTGTTCATAGCTCATGTTAAGATTGTAGGAACCGTTATTTCAAAATGACTATTTCTACAAACCGCGAAAACCACGCGCAATGGAATCAATGGGTTCTCACGATTTGGATAGAGAAAACATACCTTTTAGATCCGGTTTTGATAACTCTAAGAATCCAAGCTTTATGAATCTGAATCAACAATCAACCCCTTGATCCTCTGTTGTATTCCTTTAGAATAAATTGGACGTTATGTGGACAATGATCTACCAATCCCCTTCTTTCTCTCAAGATCATAAACGAATTCAGATCTACTTTTCTTGCCTCTTTTTCAAAACTAGTGAATAGTGAATTTCGGCCAGAGAGAAAGAGTATTCTATTTATAGGCTACAACAGGGACCATGAGGAGAAATTAGGGTTGGCCCTCCTGACGGGCTTGGGCTTCCCATGTTAAGCCCCGACACACGCGCCCCAGTCCGTCAACAAATGGCTTATTCCACTAAAGGCCATTGTTGCACTACCGCCAAATCCCAAATTACGTGTCGGCGTTTATGGGCTCCATATTATATGCTTTCGTTGATCTCCCGTGTTTAAGATATCGAATGTCCGTTGATTAAGTCAAGTTCTTCGACAACTACATTAATCAACTTCTTATGTCCTTGAGTAGTACCACTCAACCTCATTATCATGTTGGAATAAATCCACCTGCAGGGTTTACATGACAATCTTTTTGAGCTCCTCAAGGGGACATCATCAACCCGACTTCTTGCGGGACACGGATTCCTTCTATAATCAACAGCACACCTTACATACAATGTCATTACCCAATCCATCGAGTTTGTTGATTTACAAATGAATCTCACTCATTGATGATCTAAAGCAATATACAATGCATGTAAGTGCCCGTTATTATATCCGGATTAGGAGGACAAACATCCATAATAACAGAGGCATTTGTTCTCTTATATAGTCAGTATAAGGAGAAACAACCTCACTTGGTCCTGTTTAATACACACAAAGTGTACTAGCTAGTGTAATCCTATAATCAAGATAGACTAATACCAGATTATACTACAACCGTACCAATGGTTTGTCCAAATCCATCTAGGTTGTGAACGATTATCTTATACTTTATTAGGTACTGATGATATAATCTTCTGTGTGTTCACACCATATCATCTACAATATAAAGTATTAGACACATGCATATAACTAATAACATATATAATATGCATAATATTTGCCCATATGATTCTCATTCAAAATATAAAGAATTAGAGTTAATACAAAAGTAATGTTTTTAGTATATAACCCTATCAAAGATATGAACAATGATTATTCATACTCCAAATATATATGAACAATAATTGTTCATACTCTAATAGGTGTTCTTATTGATCATACATTATATTGTGGTATGAACATTGATTGTTCATATCCCAAATAGATATGAACAATGAGTGTTCATAGCTCATATTGGGGTATTCATACCTATTTGGGTATGAACAACCACTGTTCATACTCTAATAAGTGTTCTTACTAATCATACATTATATATGTTGATGTATGAACAGTGTGAACAATGAGTGTTCATAGCTCATGTTGAGATATGAACCCAAATAGGTATGAACAATGATTATTCATACTCCAATAGATGTTCTTACTGATCTTACATTATATTGAGGTATGAACAATGATTGTTCATACTCTAATAAGTGTTCATACTGTTCATACATCACATAATGTATGATAAGTAAGAACAATGATTGTTTATATAAACAATGAGTGTTCATAGCTCATGTTAAGATATGAACAATGATTGTTCATACCCAAAATAGATATGAACAATAATTGTTCATACTCTAATAGGTGGTCTTACTGATCATACATTATATTGTGGTATAAACATTGATTGTTCATACCTATTTGGGTTCATACCTCAACATGAGCTATGAACACTCATTGTTCACACTGTTCATACATCAACATATATAATGTATGATCAGTACACTACTAAAAAATTGACATTTCCGGACGGTGGAAAATAGATATGCCTACGGATCCAGTCCATACTTCTATTGCTGATGGACATTACCCGTCGGCATAAAAGCCCAGGCCCGTCACAGCTCACTTTTTATCTATTCCAACCCAGCGACGATTTTGTTGGGGATCTAATCCGTAACAAAATTCAACCCTAAAATCCCAAATTTCTTCTCGGTGGCTCTATTGTTATTTAGACAATAAAAAAATTCAGGAAACCGTCGGCTTACATTTAGGCGCCAAGTTGAAAATCTCCCCCCAAAAGTTTTGTGAGCTTGAAGATTTAACGCCGTCATTGTTTTCTCTCTTAGTTTTTTCTAGAGAAGTGTTTTTTTCTGACCCGTTCGTTGTTCTAAGGCAGCCAAACACAATCTTTGCTAGTTAATTTCTCAGGTAAATTTTCAATCTTTTTCACTTTAAGCATCGATATATATAATCTTTTTGTGAAGAAATTTGGTGTTTAGAAGTTCAAATTTAGATCTGTGGTTTCTTTTTTTAGTGATTGGCAATTTATTATCTCATTCGTAATGAGTGTTTGCTGCAAATGTCAACTCAAAAAGATTTCTTAAAGACTGATGATTGAGGTTAGCGCACTAAAGATTCTCTTTATTTTGTAGATCGAGTTTTGTAGTGAGGAATTGAGGTTAGCGCACTAAAGATTTCTTAAAGACTGATGATTATTCAGTGAAAAACATCTATAGTATTAATAAGCCATCCTAATTCATTGGTCATATATTGGTGGTAATCCAAGTTCTAAAAAATCCTAGGTCAAGTGCATGCATCTCCGGTTTCATGTTGAGTTTTATTAATTCCTTCCACTCGCCTACACTTTGTTATACTAAGTACTAACAGTGAAATTATTCTTAAGCTTCTTAATTTATGTTCTTCTTTTTTTTCGATAGGAAACTTCTTAATATATGTTCGAACCGTCTTTTTAGCAAGTACATTATTGAATGACAAATGACACAAGCTTCGTGCTAGTACCAACTCACAAGGACAAAAACACACGCTCTTGCACACTACGATATACACAATCACTAAAAGCTACTTTAAATTTGATAAGAGCAGGAAATTTTCAGTGGTTTAGGAAATATTCCAAAAGATAATGCCCATTTCCCCCAGAAAAAGTCATTATGAACTACGGGTCTACGGTGAAACAAATTGAAAATAGTAGCAGAAAGCATAAGATTTTCAATAATGAAGTACGGTGACATTATACTCGACAACTGCATCTCCTTTGGTATTAAACCAAGCAGTCTTTGCAAGTGCATACCCGCGAGCGAACCTGAAAAGCTCAGTCCCTCCAACAATTGGCATCTCCCTTATTGGATGAAGTACAGAATTCTTCCCCAAACAATTGACTTAGTAATTCTTCCCTCCAACAATTGACATCTCCCTTGTTGGATGAAGTACAGAATTCTTCCTCAAAAATGTGTCATAGTCCCTCTAACAATTGACATCTCCCTTATTGGATGAAGTACTACCGTTATATTTTCCCTCCATGAAGGCGTAATTTAAGACCATAAGCAAACCCGGCTCTTTTTGAGATGCCGATGCATATATACCTTGAGCTTTTCCTACGAGTTTCGACATAAGCTAGAGTCCTTCTGTCAAGGGATCGTTTGCAATCATCATAGTGCCAAATCCAGGGACTTTCGGTCCAGCTATTTGCTTGGCTGATGGTTTGCTGCCACTGATAGTATCATGAAAGTAGAAGTGAAGGTGGCTGACTTTCTCCTTCATTTGTCCCAAGAGTTTGGTTTCAGAAGTCCATTCAGAGCTTTCTCCATTTGTGATGATGAGTATGGTTGAGAGAACGAGCAAGTTGAAGAAGTTTGTGAGAGCAGAAGCCATTGCAATAGTTGTTGAGGTTAGAAAGGCAGAATATATGAAACTAACTGCACCGAAAAATAGTGTAGTCGGTAGTGGAAGGGGAGTTTATGGTTATATATTATGTGGTTTGATGTTGGCGTGGTAGCTAAACTTGGAGGACATTATACTTTTAAGACTTCTAAACCGACCAATGTAAGACCATTGGGATTAGAATAACGTAATTAAGTTGGCCAGTCGGATAATCATTGGTTCCATCTAACCATGCGCTTTTATCTCATATTTATGTTCTAGAGTGGGTATCCAACTATAGGGAATCTCCCTTTCTCTGTTCCAAAATACGAGAAGAGTGTGTGATTTTGGACATAATGGCATTTCTGATTTGGTGAATTGAATCTAACTAGGCATAACGACATTGGTGTGGCCATTGATAATGAGTGAATACATATTTGAAGAGGATCACTCTCAAGGGCATATGACACATTTTCGTAGTCTTCAGAGTCGAGTGAGACATGGTCTTAAAAAAGGTTTGTCTCTCTCATCATTTCACCTACCCAGGAGCTTGATGTTCCCATAACCCATGTTAAAGCATCTTTACAGAATGCTAATGAACTTCCATTTCTCAAGTGGATACCTGTTGGTTGTCGTTGGGGTATAATTATGACTTTCTTGGAGCATGCTTGCTTTAGAAATAACAAATGTTTTTTCTTTACTCATGTTTCCACATGCATAATAGGTACTCCAATACATTGTAGTGGGGTTGGGCTGTTGGGGCCTTCTCGTTACTAGGTAAGGCAATTACCTTTAGGGACTTTCATCCCTCTGTGGCTCTGTTGATGAGATTGCATGTATGTAGTAATGTAGAATTGTAGAGCTACAAGCAAATTACAGTGAAAAATGGCTTATTTCTTCACAATAGATCTAGTATAACCTAAACTACACAGATATGGATTTGAGCTTATATATAAATAAATGGTTGTGCAAATTTGGTGTTTAGAAATTTGGTGTTTTCACTTTGAGCTTATAAATAGATGGTTTTTTTTATACGATATAGTTTATAAAGTCGTTGTTTTGAGTATTGGTGTTAAGGTTATAGTTTTATTTATAGATAGTTTAGATCTGGTTCTATTAATTGCACTTTGTTAATGCTTTATTTATTTTATTATTTTGGTAAAATAATTGTATTAATTCATGGCTTAGATTTGAGAAATTTTGGGTTATTGTTATTTTGTTTTAGGTTTAGGGCATGTGTAGACAATCAACAATTTAACTGTTATATTTTGCATGAAAATTGTTGTTGGAAAATGATGCTATTCTAGTTCTCCATCTATTTAATTCTTAGCATGGATGCATTGCATTGTATGGTGAGGTGCTTAGTATTGCATTCTAGAATGCTAAATCATAGATTTATTTGATGCCTAATTATCTGATTTGGTTGATGCTTCTTACATACTAGCTTTTCTTTGTTATATATAATGGTATGGATGCTTTCGCTTCATCGATAGATAAAAGTTGGATTTCCTTGAAATATCCAGATAAGCATTTTATAGCTGGTTTAGAGAAATTTGTGGAGTTCACGAAGATACACCATCGTAATAAAAAGGTCATACCCTGTCCATGTGGCAAATGCCTAAACCAAGGCTCGGCCAAGACCCATGATGACGTCAAAGTAGATTGTTTTAGGCATGGCTTTGATGAAACATATAATGTGTGGTTCATGCATGGTGAAGTAGCACAAAATCAATATGTTGAACAAGGATCAGGTTTTCGTGATAATGCATATAATGAAACGGACATGGCTAATGCCCTTAACACTTTGGTGGGGGAACTTGGTGGTGATAATTTGGATATGCTAATGGGAGAACATAATGAACAAAATGACTTATTTGAAAATGACTTATTTGAAGATGTTAAGTTTAGTTCTAATTTGCGTAAGGCGATGAGTGAATTGTATGCTGGAAATAAGGACTTCACCGTTCTTAGATTTGTAGTGAAATTATTTAATTTGAAGATCACACATGGGTGGACTGACCAAAGTTTTACTGCATTGCTTCAACTATTCTAGTTGGTGCTTCCAAGTGGGAATAACACACCAAAAAATATGTATCATGTGGATAAGATAATCAAAGATTTAGGATTGAAGTATGATAAAATTGATGCGTGCAGAAATGATTGTATGTTATACTGGGGAGACTACAAATCTAAGGTTTCTTGTCATATTTGTGGGGTCTCGAGGTTTAAAACTTTAAACATTGAGGAAAGAAAGAAAGGGGTCAAGTCTGGTGCTGCGAAGATCTTAAGATATTTTCCACTAGCAGATAGGTTAAAGAGATTATATAGAGTGCATTGGGTAGCAAAGGCTATGCGTTAGCATTCAACTGGAAAGTCCCCTCCATGTACTTTGGGGCATCCAGTTGACTCTGGGGTGTGGAAGTTAATTGATACACAATACCCAGATTTTGCTGCCGAGCCTCGAAATGTCCATTTGGGGCTAGCAACTGATGGCTTCAATCCTTTTGGGTCATTAAGCTCATTGCATAGTTCGTGGCCTGTGATGTGTGTGACTTACAACCTTCCACCTTGGTTGTGCATGAAACCCCAATTCACCATGCTCACAACACTCATCGAAGGTACAAAATAGCCAGGTAAAGATATTCATGTGTTTTTGCAACCATTGGTCAAGGAGTTGAATGACTTGTGGCATGAAGGAGTAATGGTAAAAGATGCATCAAAAGGAGACGTATTTAAAATGCGGGCTGTTTTGATGTGGACAATACATGACCTTCCAGCTTATGGAAATATCTCCAGTTGTAAGACTAAAGGAAACTTGGTTGTCCAGCTTGTGGTCCAAAGACTGCTTCTTTTTGGCTTCGCAATGGAGGTAAGCATGTGTACATGAGAAGCAGACGTTGGTTGCCTTTGTTAGATGAAGCCAGAATTGATACAAGAGAAAGCACCTATGATAAAACTCAAGAGCTAGAGGAGCCACCAGCAAGGCTAACTGGGATCGAGGTTGATACTATGACAATGAACTTAAAACAAAAGTTGGGAAAGGCAAACGAAAACACAATGTTACCGAAAGTCGCGATGATAACCGAGAAAATGAAGGTGAATCGTGTTTTACCAATAGGTCGGGATTCTTTGGGTTGGATTATTGGAAGTATATTCCAGTCCCTCATAACTTTGATGTCATGCATATTGAGAAGAATTTTTGTGAAATCTTGATTGCAATGATGCTTAATTCGAAAGAGAAAACAAAGGATAATGACAAGGCACACAAAGACTTAAAGCTTTTGAAAATTAAAAGGAGGTATTGGTTATCCCAGGTGAATGGTAAAACTGTTATGAAGCCGGGAACTTTTTGGCTTAACAAAGTGGAGAAGAAATGCTTTCTTGATACATTGCGCAATCTGAGTGTGCCCGTTGGTTTTAGTAGTAATTGGTCTAATATTGTCAAGGCTGATTCAGTAGATTTAAAGGGATTGAAGTCACATGACTATCACATCTTGATGCAACACTTGCTCCCGATAGCGATTCAACATGCCTATAGAGATGGCAGCAGAAAGGAAGCTCGATCCATCATCAAAAGCATTTGTACTTTTTTTGGTGCTTTATGTGCTAGAACAATAGATGTCGAAACACTCAATGTACTCAAAAGAAATATGATTAAGACATTGTGCGCACTCGAGAGACATTGGCCTCCATCACTTTTTGTTATCATGTTGCATTTGCCCATTCACCTTGCTCAGGAGGCTCGTGAATGTGGTCCTGTTTGGGCGAGATGGATGTATACATTCGAAAGGTATTAGTTTTGTAATTATTGTCTTGCAAATTCTGTTTCCTATTAATGTTATTCCTATAATGTGTTCCTTGTCGTTTAAAGGATGATGAAGACTTATAAGGGATCCGTCTCAAACAAAGCACGTCCCGAGGGCTGTATTGCGGAGCGTTACTTGAAAGAAGAGACCCTTATTCATTGTGCAGGCTATAAAGGAGGGGGTGGTATTCTAGAGAAACTTGATAGGATGGCTGAAAATGAAGCTCCACTTGTACCTGGTTTGTTTGATAAGATTCATGATCATACTATCAAGGAGGTTGGGCCAATTGGAGTGGGTCATGGCTATGGGTTAGAAGGTGTTGAGTATGAATAGGCATGTAATTGGGTATTAAAAAGCCATGCTAAATATGATTATTGGCAGGAGTAAGTATACCTTGACATAATTGTTTGGAATTGCATACTAGTTTAATAAAATGCAATTTCTTTCTAACATGTTAAATAATATGTAGGAAGTACACCAAATTTCTTGAGGACCGGAGAAGAACCGGGAGGAAGAGGGCAGGCCATTTAAGGATACCTTTGTGTAAAAATTTCACATCATGGTTGAAAACACAGGTTGAGTACATAGAGTCAAATGATGTCCAATTCAAAGATGTTGTGAGAGGACCTACAGGTTTGGCAACAACATACACAAAGTATTGTGTAAATAGTTTTCTCTTTGTCACCAAGGATCATGAACGAGCACAAAGGAACCAAAACAGCGGTGTTAGCACAAGATGCATGACTACTTTTTGGTGTAGTGCTAAGGACAAATATCCAGTTGAAGACTATGTCGAATACTATAGTGTTCTTCGGAAAATTGTCCAGCTACAGTATCGAGAGGGGTACAAGCCTGTTTTGTTCAAGTGTGATTGGGTAAAATGCTCCCAAACTGGTGTGAAAATAGATGTAGAAGCAAACCTTAAATTGGTGAACTTGTCTAACCTAATGAGTTTAGACCGCATGGCTGATGAACCGTTTATTTTCGCAGAGCGTCTTTGCCATGTGTTTTTATTCGAGGGATCCAATGGATCCCCGATTGGCATGTAGTCATAGAGGTTCCAAAAAGTTGTATTCTCATCATGATGAAGTGTTCCGCTATCAGATGATAGAACGATAAATATTAATATTGATATAGGAGGGCCTTCCAATGTGGAAACCGTGGAGGATGATCTAGTACCTAATGACCCAGAAGATGTGTTTGTGGTTGTTGAGAATAGGAGAAATAAAAAGAGACAAAGATCTAATAGACCCTAGACCATGACTTGGTCGTTGTCTTCTTCTTCTTTTTTTTTAATTTTATTTTTTGGATTGTTTTGTTTCCATGCTATGTATTTTGTTAGTTGCAATGACTTGTGAATTTCTTTGTTGGTTATTGCATTATATAAAATTAAACTATTTGGTTATGTCCTTATGTCATTGGTTGTGTCCTTATGTCATTGGTTATGTCCTTATGTCATTAAACTATTATAATTGATTGTGAAGTGTCATCATGGGAGCAGAAAATCAGCACAAGTATAAGATTAATAACTTCTTTTTCCCTATGTTATGTTATTAGAATCTTATAATTTGATTGTATGCTCTCTTTGAAATGTCACCGTTTTCTTTATTTTCTTTTGCTTTTTGCTTCATGAAATTCCACATTTTATTTAGTGAACATGGACACTCACTACTCACCTGGTGGTTCAAACTCACTGGATGATGATCAGCTCAATGAAGACATGGGTAATTAATTTCAGTTTAACATTTAAGATTTCTTTTAATAATTATGATATGGTACAAGCTTAATTGTGGCATGTTATCTGTTTGTGCAGGTGATGATGCCACAAACATTCCGGGTTCATCCGGAACTACATCTTCTAAAAAAAGAGGCCCTTCAATTGGCATCGAAGAAATTGAGGGTCAACCACGTCCGAAACTTGTAATGCAGACTAACCGAAAAGGCCAACCAGTCACACCCATAGACGTTGTTAGTGAATTTGGCACAAGATTGGAATACATTGCTCGTCGAGACTTTCCAGTATGCTATGAGGATTGGCGACATATTGGTAAGGATCTTAAAGACAAAGTTGTTAAGACTTTGGGATGCCAATTTGTGTTTGAATATGAGAAGATGATAGATACTGACTACACAAGGCAGAAACTAAATGAAGCATGGAGGAACTACAAGCACACGTTGTATGAAACTTTTGTCGAAGATGAAGATCCTTCCTTGGTGAAAGAAGTTGCGCCGTGTAACATTCCCTTGAGAGGATTGGCACAAATTTGTTGATTATTGCAATACAGATAAGTTTAAGGTATGTGTCAATGTTTTAATAGGTAGTGTTTCATGTTAGTTTGATTTGACATTGATTTAAATATGTAGGCCATGAGTGCAAGGAACAAACTGAATTGCAAGCAACAGATCATGCCTTCATCTCTTGGCAGAACTTCAGTTGTTATAGCTCGGAACGAGCTAGCTTTAGAGAAAGGTATTCCTAAATCGAAGATTACAAGGGCAAACTCCTATATGCTTATTCACAAACCAAAGGAAACTGTTCCACAAAGCCAGGAAGTATTGGTTAGTGTTTTAGTATGTATTTAGCTTATATATACATCTTTAGTTTAAAATGAATGACTTTCATCTTATTTTTGTAATTTTAACAGAATTCGATTAAGAATCACATCTCTGAGCATCCAGAGTCGCAATATGATTTGTCTGGAGACGCAATTGCTACGGTATAGTTGTTTCAATATCATGATAGATATTTATTTTAGTTTTTGTACTTGCTATAAATTGCTCAATGAAAACAGGTGGTTGGGCCAGATAAAAGAGGTCGTTTCCGAGGTCTAGGTATAGGGGTTTGTAAAACTGTACTGCGAAAGGGAGACTCTTTGATGAAAAAGAATGATGGCTTGATGGAGGCAAATACTCTCCTTGAGAGGAGGATCGAGACTATGGAGGCGAATATGGATGCTAAAATGTCAAGGCACATGGAAGAGGTTAGAGGCCTGTTTATGAACCAAAGGGGAACTTTCAACGACAATGTTCCATCGCCACATTCTCATGCCAGTCATCACAGTACTGCTCCTGCTCCGGTAACTATCAATAACTTTCTCTTTGTTTGCTTTTTTGTTTTCTAACTTAGGTTTTCAGTTGGCAGCTCATTTTCTTGTTTTTGTGAGTTGGGTTATGTGGAGATTTGGGTTTTGTAGAGTGTAGCTAGGCATTATTTGATTTTGTTTGGTGTTAGGCCATGTGACACTTTGCCTTTTGAATATTTTTACAGACTGACAAAGAAACAAATAGATACTAGTTCTTCAATCTAAAGTAGATCATTTGGGAGTCCTTCACTGCTGCTTAGCTTCTAAGGGATCTCCTTACAACCAAAACCATGAATTGCAGCAAAGAGAGTCCGCTTCTATCCATAGGTTCACCTGCCCCTCATTTACGGCTCTTTTTCAAACAACAAAGAATTGTATAGTATATTGCTTAGCATCAGTACATCATGTCTATGTATGTAATTCAGATTTTTAACTTTAGGGGAAATGGGTGAATCAAGTTTCTAAGTGGAATTGTACACAACCAAAAAAATAATCACAATATATTAATGCCACCCAGGTGCTTCATAACCTCTATTGTTTGGTGGAAACTGGCAACAAAAACATTGCCTTCAATGGAACCATTTCAGAACACCATTTCGTTCTGATAGGGTTTGTATCCACTATCCAGTTTTTAAGATGATACTATGTTACATGCTCCGCAGTTATGTTCGTCTTATCAACCTTTGGTTATACTTGATTGGATTTACATGCCAATGGTCAAAAGAGAGGTCTATCATAAAAGGCTTAGCATAACTTTTGAGGGTTAAGAAATTTTAAAAATACAATCAGTTGCAACTTTCTAAGGTCGACATAGAAAGTGAGGGAATTGAGGGATAGTCCTTGCAGAAACTTATAACTGTTGGTGATTATTCATTTCCATACCGTTTACATCTATCTGGAAAACAGATTTGTCACATTAATACAACTGCAAACAATCAGATACATGGACCTTTTAGTAGGCAGGACATGGATTGGATTAAAGGATTACGGGGACGCTGATCGGTTGGTGCGATGACTATACACTCGTTAGGATAATAATCATGGACTGAATGTGGAGCATAAATTGGTTAATAGGAAAGTACTCCTGACCTGTGGGCACTCCCAAATAACTTTCTCCTTGTTTGTTTTTTTGTTTTCTGACTTAGGTTTTCAGTTGGCAACTCATTTTCTTGTTTTTGTGAGTTGGGTTATGTGGAGATTTGGGTTTTGTAGAGTGTAGCTAGGCATTATTTGATTTTGTTTGGTGTTGGGCCGTGTGACACTTTGCCTTTTGAATATTTTTATGGACGGACAAAGAAACAAATAGATACTAGTTCTTCAATCTAAAGTAGATCATTTGGGAGTCCTTCACTGCTGCTTAGCTTCTATAGGATCTCCTTACAACCAAAACCATGAATTGCAGCAGTAGAGTCTGCTTCTATCCATAGATTCAGCTGCCCCTCATTTACGGCTTTTTCAGCTAACAGTAATTGTATAGTATATTGGGTAATAGTAATTATATATTGAAGGGTATAATAGGCTAGCTAGCTCGTCTTGTGATCGAGCTAAGCAACCTCAAGTATTGGGTTTGCAGACTATGGTTTGTATACCACTTTCTACTAGAGTTGTTGAATTGGGTTCCACTGATTTGATTATTTAAAGTTCAGATCTAATGAATAAAGTCAGTGTGTTGTTTAATTTCACTGAAATTGGATCTTGCCCGCTGCCTTCAAACCCTGTGAATGGAGATCAAGGAGAAAATGATCCTTCCTTGTCATAGATAAAGCATAGCCATCTAGAGTGGAGGGGAAGGCACCATAGGCAGGGGTTAAGAAAGCAGTCAAAGCAAATATAAGGGAAGCGTTAGCTTGGGTTTCACCCCCGGGCGTTTCAAAACCAATAGCGAAGACAGGTGTTGGATCTGGTTTCACCATCATTGGCAAAGGCAGGAGTTGAAAAAACAATACCAGGAGCAAAGGTAGAGACACCACTACCAAAGGACAAAAACTAAGGTAGAAGCACAGCCGGGCGGGAGTAGAGACAGCGGGGGAGACCCAATATGTTGCAGGGCAGGAGCTAAATAATTGTCCGGAGCATACCGTTGTTTCGAGATCGAGGAGCAACATCATATGGAACCCATTCTATTAGTAGGGGAGGAGCGACGGAACTACACACCTATGCAAAGAGCGCCTTGGCGCGATCACGGCTTTTTGCCGTATCTTGCGGAGCTAAACCCAAGATCAAGGGCGGGATCCGAGTCCGAGGTGAGGTGCGCAAAAGAGAGTGCGATGGCTTTGAGAGGCGTTCATCTTGCTGATATCGAGAATGGCCTTTGTTGCCCGCCTTGGCTTTCATCTTTGATCGGGGATTATTTGCTTGCTTTAGGAATCCGGCCGATATGGAGAATGAACCGGGTAATACTCGAGCAGAATCAATGTTTCTACTGGGTCGTCTACCCGATCCATCCGATCATCAATTACCCAAGCAAAAATAGAATCGGTAACGAATTTTGATCAAAGGATCATGTACGGCATCCCCCTCAGATAATGCGATCTACATAGAAAGATATAAAGAGGCTCGACAAGACCTTTCCACGCGATTCTATTAAAAAAAAAGAATAGAAAGCTCTAGGATTGCGTAGGATTCTTTGGCTACCTGCAGCGGCGGTCAAAGTCAAAGACCCAACCAACCCTAGCCACGCCTTTAAGAGAGGTCGACACCTCCCTCCCTTCCAAAGTGGGCTTGAAAGAAAGCAAGCCACCTTGTTTTTGGCAATGAATGGAATCAATAGATCGACGGCACAGTAGAGTATTCTAACTAAAACTCCTGCTTGATCTGTTTTGAGGCCCCCAGCTCTAGGTTAGGTATAGGCCTCTCTAGAAGGTTGTGGGTTGGAGGAGAAAGGGGAGTGGAGGCAGGCCTCCGTTTGCATCTCTCCTCCACCAAATAATGACTTTTCCTCGTTCCCATGACTCCGCGGCCCATATGCCTTTTCCATTGTCAACCCCAGCAACTTATGAGTGGAGTGAGGCTTTCGGGGCTACCTACTTTAGGGTAGGGCTTATGTAATATATAAAGGTGAAGAGCTCAGGGCCTTTTTGTAGAGTCTGTTAACACACATGTACCTAATTCTATTGCGCCTGCTATTGTTCAGGATATTCCAATTTCTAAGTCGTATCAGTTTGATCACCCTAGTTCAGTTCTAGTACCGTAACGGACCCAAGCTCACATCAGAACCAACAACATAATCAATAGAGTTTCTACAGTAGATCGATAACTGAATTTTTCTGAATTTAGCCGCTTTCAAAGGCCCTCTGCCATGAAACTATAGGCACCCTTTCTAATGCGCTAGTAAACATATTGTCATCAGTGTGTTTGCATAAGGTTTAGGCCTAATCTCTTGGTATTGTGAATGATTTTATTCTTAAATGTTGTCGACAGCTAAATATAATCTATTAAGTAGTAATATATTACTAATTTCAATTGTCGTTGTCATGTCTTTCACACTGTTGGAGTCAGTGTTATTAATCCTATATTGTTATCTTGAGTCATCAAATTAATAAGGCAGCATGACTGGTAGTAACAAAAATCTATCTAGGCTTTTGTTTGGTACATTATCTAGTTATGTTCACTTTCATGTAGAACAAATGTTAATTCCAGTGTAACACAGAAATGATTATTTGTTATGTGTTGCATAGCTTCAAAACAAATCCTGAAACTAAACATTATTGATCAATGGAGAGAATGCACGCTATTTACATGTATGTATTGTTTTAACGTGAAATCTTTATTAATTAAAATGTTTTCTTTTCAGCTGGAAAATGCCTACTATATTGGCAAAGATTGTGAGTTGCGTGGAGGTTGGCCGCTTGAACTTGTTGCTAGAGGCGTTGTGCAAGACGTCAACCCTAACACAGAGTATGGTGAAAGGACTTTAGAAGAAGGGAACTTCAAAGTTTATGTCCAAGTCGTGTGTAGGGCTGATGCTATCCTGCCTTTCCCTCACAATGCATGGCAAAGAACGCTTGGTCAAGTTGTGCAAGGAGTTGTCATCTGGCCTAAAGAGTTCTTGGTGTTTGCATCTCGCAATTCGTCTTCTTGAAGTGTTTATTTAACTTCATCTCTTTAGCGATCTTTATTTTGCCCTATTACTTAAGAAATTAAATTGACGTGGTGGAGGATGTGAACTCAATAGGTACTTAAGTAATCGCATAAATATGGTCTTTGCTAGACTGAATTCTCTTTTAAGTTCAGGATGTGAACTTATTTTGTAAGTTGAAGATGAGAATTGAACATTTTTTTTGTGTTATGAGCACAAGTTATATATATATATACACGGTTTGGCTAGGATGACATTCTTAGCGTGACATACTTATAGTGACATCCTATTGTTCACGTCCTTAAAGCCCGGCCCACGAACCAACAAAACACAAAACTGAAATTTGTTTACAAACCTTCGTCAAACAATGTCCGAAACCGAAACCAAACTCTAAAAACTCCAAACTCCAAACTCCAAATTGAAAAACCCACTCCGGCCTCCCACTCCGACATACCACGTCATCGCAAGCTTGAAGGACAGGTTAGTTACTTCCCTTATTTTGGTACAATCAGCTATGTCTTCATAACATCCTCCCTCAATTAAAATCATTGCATCTGTTTTGATAAATTTTTGATAAATTTTCGTTTTTAGGACTACTTGATAAAATCATTGCATCTGTTTTGATAAATTTTCGTTTTTAGGACTATTTGATAAAATCATTACATCTGTTTTGATAAATTTTTGTTTTAGGACTACTTGAATCAGTAACCATGACTCCTTGTTTCTAAAGGTAGTAACTAGTAGGAGGAGCTAGTTTTTAAAGACAAGATTGAAGTTTGAATGGTGTTTACTTCAACCTTAAAGTAACAAGATTGAAGTTTGAAGTATGTCGTAAAGAAACAATAATGAGTAAACTGCTGGATTATCAGTTTGAAACTAGCATATTCGGTGAATTCTGTCAGAGTTTTGAACTAGCATATTCGGTGAACTCTGTCAGAGTTTTGAACTCTACTCTATCAGAGTTTGGTGAAGTAACATATTTGGTGAACTCTGACAGAGTTTTGAACTAGCATATTCGGTGAACTCTGTCAGAGTTTTGAACTAACATATTCAGTGAACTCTGTCAGAGTTTTGAACTCTGTTAGAGTTCGAGTAGCATATTCGGTGGACTCCCTCGTGACTCATGTTTTTTTTTGAACTAGCATATTCGGTGAACTCTGTCAAAGTTTTGATGTTTAAGTTATTTACACTGTTTATGTACATTGGGATTTTTGTCTATAGTTGTTGTCACTCGTGATATTGTTGGCAAAAAACGGTTCAATCAACTTAGAGGCAAGGCAATTGCCCTTCACTCACAGGTACAACTACTTACTCCATTTTTTCTTCATTCAAGAAGCTAAACATACATTTCAGTGGTGATGCCTGATGAAAGTTACAATCTCTATATCTTTCTAAGAGCAATAGAATAACAGAGCAGCACACACACACACGTAAATGCAAGAGATTTCATTATACTTGATATTGGTGGATTCAACCTTGTCATAGGTAATTACTGAATTTTGCAAATCAATTGGAGCTGATGCAAAGCAAAGACAAGGACTGATTCGATTAGCGAAGAAGAATGGAGAAAGACTTGGATTCCTTGCTTGAGGAAATAGTTTCATTCATTCATGAGAAATGCATGGATTTTAGTTTCTTCAAGGAATTCAGATGTATATACATTAATGCGGGTTTCGATGAGAAAATGTAAACCGGGAAATTCTGAATGTCCAATATAATCGCTTCTATCCGAATTTGTTTTGATTATATCGGTCGGTTTATCTTCTACTTCGGAAGAAACATAGGCTACGCAGCTATTAAACCTTATTGGACAATGTGTTATATAGTTCTTTTCGGGGCTTTCAGCTAACCCGACAGATGATTTAAAGTGGCAAAGATTTTGGAGCACCACACACCAAGCATCACCATAAGCGCCACTTGCATGCAAAAGAGTCAGATACCACATTTTAGCAATACTTCGTGCCCTTAAAAATCAGTTTTGCTTCACGGTGATACTAACTACCGTATAATGTTGCAATTAAGGAGTCTTTAATCGGATTTGGCTCTAAAAAATTTTCTTTCCATTTTCAAAATACCCATCTTGCTTAAAACAAAGCGACACTAAACGATCATACGATCCAAAACCATTGGACAAATTCAATGTAAACGCTGAACGATCGCAATTCCTCCCGTATTTAAATCGAAAACCTATGTTTTACGATAGTTCGACTTTTGCAGTGTAAAAATATAAATAAGAGCAATTTCAATGAACAACAAAGACGAAACACATAAAATATTTAATGCTAACAATGCGCGAAAAATCAGAATAGCAAAACCGATCAATATCGCTTTCCTCTTAATAAACCCTCATTACATCCAAGATTGTATCTCATGTACTCATTCTTGGCTCAAGATCTTGGAGTTTTGAGGATAAAAGATGATCATAACATTGTTGCAATTTGTAAAACCAATTGAGTAGTTGCCTTTTCCCCAAATGATGTAATCTAAACTTCCTCATACATTGTATCGACTTCTAGTTGATTTGTCTTTCTTTGAATCATCCCGTGACAAGATGGGTAACAAATAGTGAGGTTCGAGATAAACAAACCACTGAGTTCATCAATTGAATGATACTTACATGGAAGTCCGTATGTGATCCGATCAAGAATATCAATGACTTCTTTCCATCTCCTCCCAATGCTCATCCTTGAATAATGTCAAGATACAGACGCACAAAACATCAATCCACAAAAGCAGAATATAGGAAAAAATAATTCTTCCTAGTCATTTACTAGCGGCGTTCTCTTTAATCTTCCCGAGTGTATGCTACTAGAACTAGTGAAAGCATCTCACAAAAGTACCCGAAGATTGGTATTTCCTAGATTTATTATTAATTTACAAATACATGTCTTATTTCACTGCATAATAACATTAGACCAACTTAAGAAATCATATTATTGGACTTCAAAAAAGTAGGTAAACAAAAAACTAAAAGAAAAATTACTGTTAACTCTTCAAAATACTTCTCAAGTAGGGCCGTGTCAGAAAAGTGCACGGATACAATCTACCCACAAAAAAATTCCCATTTTGGATAAGTAAATACTATGCTTCTCACAAAACAACAAGTTATAATCTTTAATGTGCAAAGTGAGGATAGCTACCGATTTCTCGCTTAGTGAGACGTTCAACCTTTTTACTTAAAGAATCCCTAGTTAATCTTTAAATACCAAGCCAGTTAAGAAAATAAAACGCAAGTGAAAGTGCACACAGTCCACCTCCCTAGTGGGTATGAAATAGAATGATCTTTTTATTCCTAGAGATTTTAGAACTGCTAAATTTTCGTAACTATAGCTTATTACTTCTATTGTAACTTTAAGATTTGAAGTGTTGAATTGGAAACCGCATGTCTGTAAGGCTCATGTTTTACAAAACTGAGGAATCCCTCTAGTGCTTTTCGGTTACTGAACAATAACATGGGAGTGGAGTAGTGTACAAGATTTCACAAACTTCAAATTACATGTTTGCTCAATAACTAAGTCTCATCAAACATCTTGGAGTTTGCACTTTCAAATGTGAGAGGATTACATCTTAGAGACAAGAAGGTCTACAGCCATAACTAGATTCTATGGGTCTAGCAACTCAAGAGGACTTCAACCTTGACTAGTTTGTAAGAAGCTGCAGTAGCTCACCGAACTCTGACAGAGTTCACCGAATATATGCTAGTTCAAAACTCTGACAGAGTTTACCGAATATGCTACTTCACCGAACTCTGACAGAGTTCACCGAATATGCTACTTCAAAACTCTGACAGAGTTCACCGAATATGCTACTTCACCGAACTTTGATAGAGTTCACCGAATATGCTAGTTCCAAACTGATAATCCAATAGTTTACTCATTATTGTTACTTTATGACATACTTCAAACTTCAATCTTGTTACTTTAAGGTTGAAGTAAACACCATTCAAACTTCAATCTTGTCTTTAAAAACTAGCTCCTCCTACTAGTTACTACCTTTAGAAACAAGGAGTCATGGTTACAGATTCAAGTAGTCCTAAAAACAAAAATTTATCAAAACAGATGCAATGATTTTATCAAGTAGTCCTAAAAACGAAAATTTATCAAAACAGATGCAATGATTTTATCAAGTACCTAAAAACGAAAATTTATCAAAAATTTATCAAAACAGATGCAATGATTTTAATTCAGGTTATTCTTGATGAAGACATAGCCGATTGTACCAAAATAAGGGAAGTAACTAACCCATCCCTTCAAGCTTGCGATGACGTGGTATGTCGAGTGGAGGCCGAGTGGGTTTTTCAATTTGGAGTTTGGAGTTTGGAGTTTTAGAGTTTGGTTTCGGTTTAGGACAATTTTTTGTGAAGGTTTGTAAACAAATTTCAGTTTTGTGTTTTGTTGGTTCGTGGGCCGGGCTTTAAGGACGTGAACAGTAGGATGTCCCTATAAGTATGTCACGCTAAGAATGTCATCCTAGCCAAACCGATATATATATATATATAAGTTCATGCTAGACAGTTGTGTATGGATTCAAATGTAGGATTTTGGTAAACATTGATTCAATTAGCAAAATATGAGTATTTAAAAAAAAAATAGAAAAAAATTAAAAAATAAAATAAAATAAAAATCTGACGGATAAAATCCCTAGCTAACATTAACGATCATTCGTATTGTTCCGTCACCATAAGTACCATACAACAACAGATAACATCCCACACGTAACCGTCGCAAAAGGTGACCTATACCGACAGATAACATCCCACACATAACCGTCGGCATAGATATTATATACTGACAGATACCATCACATACCAATCCGTCGCCAAAGGTGACCTATACCGACAGATAACATCCCACACATAACCGTCGGTATAGAATATATTCTATACCGACGGATAAAATCCCACACACATCTGTCGGCATAGATATCACTACAACAGAAAGGCTCAGTTGCAGTGCTATACCCCGTCGCTAAATGTATAAAAAAGCGTTGCAATTGATCAATTGCAATGCCAAACATGGCGTCGCAAAGGCGTTGCAAAAAAATGGGTCACAAAAGATCAAATGTGACACAAACAATGGCGTTACAAAAACTTTTAGTATTTTGCAATGCCTCACTGTGTTGCTAATAATTTATGTGCGTTGCTACTTTATTTTTTGGAACTAATTGATTTTAAAATTATTTCAAATTATTTGCAACGCTAGGCGTTGCAAAAAACAATTATTAACAACACCATTGGCGTCGCCAAAAGTTAACTTTTATCAATACCTTCGGCGTTGCAAAATGGTCTTTTTAATTGCCTAACCCTACCATATTGAAATGTCCTCATTTGCTTTGATGGTCAACAAATGTATTTGACGCCTTAATATTTTGATTCTTTTGAATTTGCAAATTCTTCCCGTGAGCAATTTATGTAGATAACAATAACAACCCCATTTCATTGTACAATAAATCATAACAAAGTATAATTCATTAAATAAGATTATGTTCTCTTTGCCAATACATCGCATCACATTTTCTTCAAAACATTCAACTAAATTAGACAAGTTATTCTAAACTAGAATCACAAGTATAACACACGTACACACCCACAAGGAAGGATCAGTAAGAGGCTTCTCACTCTTTGCTCGTTGCCCGGAAAGGTAGATAGGCATCAATGTGTTTATCTGGATCAAAATAACTCTTTGATTCCACTCCTTCACTTTGCGTTTCTAAGTTGCTAGCCTGCTGCTTTATGCATTCTTTAGCACTCTGTACCATCTTCTTTTGAATTAATTGTGGACCATTAATGAGGTTATTTAGGCATGTGAAAACTGTTCCACCAGAAAAAGAAAAAAAAAATTGGTTAAAAAAAATATAGACTTGCTATCATAACAGCCAAAAATAATGGCAAAGAAATATGTAGGCTGGTGGGACCCTACCCAAATCCTGTGATTACAAACATGTGCCATATCGACATGACATTGTTCTTATGCTCCTTAAAGCTGTATATAATAGTCCAATGAATGTGAAAATATTTTTTTCAAGTTATACGTATGGACCTAGGATGAAAACACTATTGGTCAAATTCCCAACCTTTTACAACATGAAAAATAATAATCTGCCCATGGCCAAAAGCTTGCAAGAAGATAGAAAAAAAAATAGGCAAGAACCAATAGAGTTGGAATTAAACAACATGGAATAATGGGTAAAAGTACCATCTTGAAACAAGGAAAAAGACTAAACACAAGTACCTCACACAGAAACATAGATGTCATATGGATCATAAGATAAGCATGTATTACTTTAAGGTCATTACATTTGTAGTAAGCACTAACACCGTCAAAAACAATATTGTAGACAATCTAAAGTAGCAAGGACAACCAACTACACTAGATCCTACTGCTATATATATGAGTTAAAAACACAAATGAAATTCAATGCTGTAATATTTTTCATGTTCTATTGTGAAACAAATTTCTAATTGTGTTACTACACATGATATGGTCCATAAATGTCTAATGGGGAACTAGTGAATCCAATATTATCTACTGAAGCTTATGCGGACAATAAAAATTTACTACTTATTTCCCGTATAAAAATAGATAAAAGTCATACCCCTACAGTATTGGAGACAACTCAATCTCAAATCAAATCAACCCTTCAAAATTTCAACCACCTCCTACGAACATCCAGTAAAATAGCAAAGATAGAGATTATTGAAAACAATGAATGGCCTGACCATGAAAAACAAAATTATGAGTTAGTAAAAATAGACCAAAAAATAAGTGCGTTCAAGAAGCAAAACTAGTTAGTACTTCATTATGTGAGAAGTTAGAAAAATACAAATGGAAATCGTGTGGTAACGTAGACCATAAGCAACTCACACGTCCATCTAACACAAAGTTATGACAACAAAATGAAATAACAAAGTAAATACACTATTATACCACAATACCATAAAAATGAGTCACAAAAAATGGTATTCTCATTGTTTCTCATTATATTTCACTTGAAACATAATAAACTCGAAATCAAAGCTAGAAAACATCAAATAACGAACCATTAAAGATAGGTTGTTGTTATTTGAGTCTGTATTTTTCATACATATTCTCCTTTTCTTATACTTACATCCTTTATTTTGGTTATTTCCAATTATTTATTTATCTTAATAAAATGTGTATGCCCACAAGGCATTCACTTTAATCCCCTCAAAGATCCGGCGGAGACTCACTTGACACTTTAGTTTCTAGAAATACCAATAAGATAACCATGACAAGTAAAATGGTATAATAAGCAAGATTGTGATTATAGTATGAGATGAATATATAAAAAGTCGTAGACACGGATCAATATGCAGTTAAACAAGAATCTTAAAACCGATGATCGCAACAATTGGAACAAAGAGATGAGGAAAGGCAAGTGTTAATATCGCCGGTCAGATACAACATTTTCCAAAAAAGATTGGCAAACAATCTCCATCCTTTTCGATTCACATCAAAATGGCGACCATATTTTGATAGAAATATCTTACTCAAATACCCAATTTCCATCCTTAAGTACCCAATTAATAGTTGCAGCTATAGGAATTTCACCTTTCCCCAATCCGACAGCATAAAGTAAAACCAAATAGAATCACACAAAACATAAGCCAATCCAAACTAAATAGTCATCCACAAATAAGATAAATGGTATACCACGATAGCAAGAACACCAGTAACTTGACTAGCTATGCCTTGAACACCATGACATAACGAATACTCCATATTCTCTCCTAGCCGCTTCCTCAAAACACAGAGTGGAAAACCAAAAAAATGGGACGTGTGATTCGAAAAGCACAGAAAAGGAGCCGGGTCCAGATTCAAATCCCACACCCACCAATAAAAGGACCCGCCAAGTTTCCGGTCACTTTCGACTTTGGTGAACGTAACGGGTACCTTTTGAAAAGGAGTAGTAACTCAAATAGTCCATGATCCGGGTCGGTGGAGCTCCATTAGCCCGAGTAACATTCCATAATCCATTTCGTTACAAGCATCGAAAGAACTGCTTTTATACTAAGGGAATGTATACAGGACAATTTGTTTATTAAAAAGTCAAAGGTAATTTGATGGTGGGGAATGTTTTACCATTGAGAAGTATACAAAAGGAGTTTTGTTTGTAATGTCGAACATCATGTTGGTGATCGTGGTGTCCTTGCTAGAGCTTCCGGTGATTATGCTATTGTTATTAGTCATAATCTTGACAATGGGAGGAGCAGATTAAACTACCTTCTGGTGCCAAGAAGATTGTTCCAAGCGGATGTCGTGCCATGATTGGTCGTCACCGGGAAGTAGGAATCGAAAACCTATGCTGAAGGCGGAAACACTTATCACAAATACAGGGGTGAAGAAGGAACCGTGGCCCAAGGTTAGTGGTGTTGCCATGAATCCAGTTAAGCATCCTCATGGTGGTGGTAATCACCAACACATTGGGCATGCTAGTACTGTTCGTCGTGATGCCCCTCCAGGACGGAAAGTTGGGCTCATTGCTACTAGGAGGACTGGTCGTCTCCGTGGTCAAGCTGCTGCCACTGCTGCTAAAGAGAAGGCTTAGATATTATGCGTTCGTTCTCAATTTTTTCACTTTGTCTTTCGAAATGATCTGTGTCAGACATTTGTTGTTCACATTTTGAGAAAAGACGAGAGAAGACTTGCTATGCTTTGTTTTATAATTAGGATGGCAACTATGATTGTTAATTGTTATTTTTTCTTCTAAAAAAAAAACTACTAACACTATTCGGATAACCATCGGGTGGCATCAACTGTAAAAAAAAAGGTCCCTACAATCTCTACTCTTAAAGTCAAAATCATTAGAATAAAAATTAGAAAAATACTCTTGAATTGTGATTTAAGGAACTAAAGCATGTATTAGATCAAATATTGTCAATACAGTAAACTTAAAGTCCAAATCAATAGAATAAAAATTAGAAGAAATACTTGAATCAATGCAAAGAAAGCGGTGTCATGTCGTTCTGTGGTACACCAAGGAACACTTAAGACATATGTTCGTATGTCATATTCAATCCTACTTCCATTCTTATTATAGCCTATCGCTAGAGTATGAACTTGCAATACCTGAGGTGCTTTGCCATTACTCAACATATATTAATATTGACAAAGAAATCTAAAAGGGCGAGGATTTTACGGTGAGATTTCATCTCAAAAGAATTTAAATGTTTCACCAGCAAAATCATCAAACAACATTTTACTAGGCGAACTATCCCAAAACTAATTGGATATCAAACTAATTATCCCAAAATCCAACAATTAAAGACCTAAAATAACATATTGAACCTCATTTAATCCCTAAAACCAAAGTCGAAGCTTTGCCTGTGGTGGAGGATTAACCCAAAACCAAAACCGAAATTAAGCTTTAAACTTTAATAAAGAAAGAGGTAGAGAGAGAGCTTACCATATCTTTGTGGCGGTGGAGGAAGGAGGAGAGAGAATAAGATGGGGAGGCAAGAGAGAGAGTGTGAAGTGAGAGAGAGAGAGAGTAAAGTGTTTTTAGGGCTTTCTAATTTTAATTTTTTTTTTTAGTTGGAGTCGAGAATGGAAAAAGGCCCGCCACAAACTTTGGTTTTGAAATTGAATATCATGCGGCACATAAAAAGCCATGTAAGCGACACCAACATCGTTAAAAAATAACAAAGGTTTAATAAAAAATCTTGGGCTATTGAATTAAAAATCTTGTTACTACGGACAACGCGTTGCTACTGATCACTTCTGTTGTAGCAATGACAACAGTGTTGCAAAAGGTTGATTTCCTTAAAAATAATATTTATTCATCTTTCAAAAAAAAACAATTAGACCATTTGCTGCGCTGTAATAGTAAATCTAAATAAGTCCCAGCCTAATAAAATGACAAATGTTTAGCGACATTGGAAGGCGTGGCAATTGATATCCTTTACTAACAATTTTTGGGCGTTGCAAAAAGGTGCGTTGCAACAGACCCCTTCTGTTGTAGTGTATTCTATACCGACGATCCTTCTCGACGGTTTTTGTCCCTAACTAAAGCAATGGCGACAGAGCAAATTAGGACGGCCTAGGGACGGTTTTCATCCGTCGGTGTAGCTCTACCAGGACGGTTTTTTGTCCGTCGGTATATCTCAATTATTTTGTAGTGGTAAGAACACTTATTGGAGTATGAACAGTGATTGTTCATACCTATTTGTGAACAATGAGTGTTCATACCCCAAATAGATATGAACAATCACTGTTCATACTCCAATAATTAGTATTCTTACTGATCATACATTATATATGTTGATGTATGAACAGTGTGAACAATGAGTGTTCATAGCTCATGTTGAGGTATGAACCCAAATAGGTATAAACAATGATTGTTCATACTCCAATAGATGTTCTTACTGATCTTATATTATATTGAGGTATGAACATTGTTATTCATACCCTAAATAGGTATGAACAATTACACATGGGGGTATCTCAAATAATTTTAGAGGGCAGGGGGGCATCTCAAATAGTTTTTAGAGGGGTGTTTTGGTCAGTAAATACTAGTTAACTGACGGGAGACGTTAGTTAGGGGGGTATCTCTCTCGATTTTCAAAATGTGGGGTAAAAAAATCTCAAACAGGGGGGTATCTCAAATTGACCCAACTAAAAATTCTAAGCAAACTAAAAACTCTGACATGCTAAGAACTCTAAGCAAACTAAAAACTCTGAGCAAACTAAAAACTCTGACAGGCTAAGAATTCTGAGCAAACTAAAAACTCTGACATGCTAAGAACTCTGAGCAAACTAAAAACTCTGACATGCTAAGAACTTTGAGCAAACTAAAAACTCTGAGCAAATAGACATCATACAAAATGCTTATAAACTCCAATACATAATCAAAACCAACAAAAAACAAGCAATGCATGAAACTAACAGAGAAACTAACAAACCCAACATCAAAAACTCCAAAAGATTTAAACAAGCCTTCCTCACAACCAGGAGTACATTGATAAGAGATGAAAAGTTAACCATTAGGATAAACAATAAGCTTCCCTATAGCATCACCATAACGTTGACTAGTACAACCACAAGTAACTTCTACACAATCTTCACATCTTTTAAACCCATCAACAAAAACTTAATTATAAAACTCAAACTTAATCAAAGTTATAAACTTAATCTAAATTACCTTCATTTTTGGAAAAAAAAAACTCGTGATTAGCTTCGTCCTTCTTTTGTTGAGTTTGTTTGTTGTTTGTTTAATTTTGGGTGGTATGAAAAAGGTTTAATTTTTAGTGGTTTAATTTTCGGTGATATGAAAACGCCCAATTCAGAACCCTTCGTGAGTTTGTTTCTGTGAGTTTACGAAAATCCAATGGCTGTTTTTGGCAGTTTTTTTTGTTTTTTGCTTCGTGTCTCCCTATGTCTCACGTTTGCCGTATATATATATATATATATATATATATATATATATATATATATATATATATATATATATATATATATATATATATATACGGGCCGGCTACGTCGACATACTATTCTAACATACTATCTTGACATATCCAGTTGACCCTCAGATCAAACAAAATCTAATGGCCAGATCTATTTCTAGAAAACCAAGCAAATAAAAGAAAATGGGCCACAAATAACGGGGGCAAAAATGTCATTTTCTTTTAGAAAAAAAGAAAAACCCTTTCTCCTTCTTTATTCACGTTTTTATAACTCAACTTATTTATATTTTGAATTCTGCAATTCATCTCTTAACTGTGATGGCATCATCGTCGACCAATTCGCAAACACCTGTAGTTCTTGTTTATAATTTTGGGGATGGAATGATACTACAGGTTAAGGTGAATGGATCTACAAATGGGTATAATACGAAAGTCGAGTTTTAGCTTAAAAATAGTTCAAAACAGTGGGTGGAATTTATCGCGGACAGACGTGAAGTCTCTCATCACTGAAACTTATTAGTTTTTATTTTATTTTATTTAGAGTTTTGTTGTATTACGGGAATTGGGTTCTTTTAGTTGATCGTCCTAATGGGACTACTGTTTATAAGCAGCATGCATTACAAACACCATTTGTCAAGGACTCGATTTAATTATAATATCGTATAATAATCAATATGTGATCTCAACTTGATATATATTTTGTTTGTACTGCATAGTGATTGTCTATTTGGTTATAGTAGAGTTGTGAGACTCAAAAGTTAATGCGGTTGAATTTGTTAACAGAGACCCAAAAGTATTAAACGTGAATGAAAAAGAACAATTTAAATATACGCAGATGGATATGCACTCGCTGCTACCTTATTATTCAACTCCACCTCCTATCATAGGTGAAACAAAGGTTCCAACAAAAACAAATCTATCAATGAAGAGTTCCACATCCTATGAATCGCAGCTGCGACCAACTTCCCTAATCTGGCCAGTTCTGGGGTCACATGAAACCAACTTAGCGCCATTGTACACAAATAGAATGTCTCCGCCCTTCAAAAGGCATAACAGCTTAATATATTGAAAGTCCTCCGTCATCGGCATGGACGGACCCATGGTATACTGAAGGTATTCAGTTGAATACCCTCAATTTGGGGGGAAAAAATTAAACATGTGATGAGTATTCAAGCCTTTGTTATTAAGCTTCTGTTTGCCGGATGATTTTTGTATTCAACCTTGGTATATGTTAATTCAACGTTTGCTATTTAAGCTAGCTTTGTTTGCTTGATTATTTAATCACTTATTTTATAAATCGTGTTTCTCTACATATTCAATTATGTTGTCCACCCTACCATGCAACCAGTACATAATTATTTATTTGTATGAACTTAGCATCTAGTACTTATGTATGCAACCAATACTTATTTGATTATTTATTTGTATGTAATATTGAACTTAGCACCTTTCTAAAACATTTCCTGCTTATATATATATATATGTTTTTCCAAGAATATAGTTTGGTTATCCAAAGACAAAAACAGAGAAAAAAGTAATTAAGTTGATTATTGCAAATATATATATATGAAATTCAGTTTTGCATTCTAGTATTTTTTATTATTATTATTTTTTTTCAAATAGAAAACTTCCAAAGTAAATTTGGCCTATTAACTATTCTCTCTTTTTTTTTTTTTTTTTTTCAAAAATTATAATTTTTTTAAAATACAACTTAAATTTTCTTAATAAATGTATAAAGCAATATTGATTGACCTTGAATACTCTGGGTGAAAATCCTGGTCCGTCCCTGGTCATCGGTATCACAAATTGTTTAGTCCAAGACTCATGCCTTCCTAAATGCTTCATTATCCATATCTCAGCACGTCCAGGTGAAGAATAATAGTCAACCACATAAATACAACCTCCCAGTGGACCAGTGTCTACAAATCCATGATTCAACACAGAATCCATATGCGGAGGTAACGAAACAAATTGAAATTCCTCATTCCTAATATCAAAAGAACCAATCCCCACTGCATCTGACTCATAACTCTCATATGACATCCAATGCAGGCTCCCTTCAGTGGAAAAATGTTGATCGATTGGCAGAAATGGGACCTTTCCGATACTTCTCCATGAACACGAAGAAAAAGAAAGTTTTTTACTTTTGCAAAACAAAATGTCATTTTTGCTTTTGGTTTTCTGGAAGTAGATCTGCCATTAGATTTTGTTTGATCTAAGGGTCGGCTGGGTATGTCAAAATAGTATGTTAGAATAGTATGTCGAAGTAGCCGGCCCGATATATATATATATTATAGCTCTCCCCTCATCAATTGAGGGAGAGTTTTGAGAGTGTCCATGTGGGCAAAACTAATTACGATAAAATAGGGAGAGCTAAAAAAATGCATCTACTTTTTTTGTGCCCAAATCTAACCCCAAACTCTAAAAAAACTTGGCGATAGATATCTGGAAAAACCCACGATTCAATTTCACGCCATCCACTCCAAATTACAAAGTACCGAATTACAAAGTGTCCCCCATTGTTTATATATATATACTGGACAATCATCTACAAACATAATTAGATGAGTAAGACTAGAGCAGCTAGATTGTATGATTATATGTTTTATGCATTTTCAATACATTTACTAAGACAATCCTTAGCAAAAGTGAAAAGTGAAGGTTCGAGAGGATCACCTTGTCTTAATCCTCTATCGGCAGTAAAGAAACTTCTTGAAACTCCATTGAGCATAATAGAGACTGAGTTGTTTGAAAGTGCCCCTTAGATCAGTTAATCCAAGATTTAAGATAAGATAAACATTCAAATCCTAGTCAATCCAAGATTTAAGATAAGATAAACATTCAAATCCCAGTCAATCCATTGAGTAATATGGTTGTCTATCCTATTTGCAATTGTGCTCTCCTAATTCTAATGTTTACGACAACAAAAATTCTATAGCAACACACAATTTGAACCGAATGGGCAAACACAATGACGTGGCAAAAGAAACTCACGTGCCTTGAAGTCTTGAACTTCTTTTCATTGTTTCAACTGCCTCGCCTCTTACATATTTCTTTTCACTACCTTTGAACTTCTATGACTTGATTGTTGTTGATTCTACCATTAATTACCACTATCAAATTGACAGAAGATTTACCTTTTAATATATATTCATTCCTCATTTTGAACATCCAGTTAACTAAGGATTGAACAATTTTAACCTTTCCTAATTATGTTTTCTTATTTGAAACTAATCGACATTACACTGATGATGATAACAAGTGGGATATCTGGATAGGTACATTGATGACTAATTAATACAGTAAACAAGATTTACAACTTTACAAAAAAATTGTCTTTAGTAATAGGTCAAAAGTTTAGGATATTTATCCATGGGTTGTCTTGTACGATTTTTTTATCATCGAAAACGAAGATAGATGGATGCAATATATCAAGAGATAAATGGTTAAAGTAAAAATAAGGAAAACAATTAATGGCGGTTTAGAATCAGTTCTTGTTTGGTATGTAGAAACAGTAAATGATATTGAGGTTAAAGATGGGTCGATGGGAGTTGGTGTTAGCAAAATAAGACACGTGAGTTTCCCTTGCCACGTCATTGTGTTTGTCCATTCGGTTCATAATGTGTGTTGCCGTAGAAAAACTGTTACGACAATCCAAGATTTAAGATAAATAAACATTCAAATCCCAAAACTTTCTTTCAATTTTGAAACGTAGATGAAAAAAACAACAAAAAAGGAAAAACCCAAAGAAACGAAAAGGCAAAACCTCATTAGCCTAAGATAGTAATTACATTTTTTACAAAGTTGAAACCAATGAAATCCAATCGTGAATAACACTAATAGGCAAACATATAAGTGATAGGCAACAATAGCAATCTTAAATTCCAAATGCACCCCATTTGCATATTATCAATGAGGCTGAGTTACATTACTAATTTTCATCTCCGGTACCCCTCCTTGCGGCACTCGGGACCATAGTAGGTTGATACCCCGGTACCACCCCGAAAATTTTCCCTCAATAGTAGACTGGACTCATTCCATCTTGCTTCATTCCAGCCTGATACTCATACCCATCCACAGGCCCAACTGCCCTTATACCTGCACCATAAACCTGGCCCACAACCGGAACCTGGTGCCGATAACTTGTCGGAATTTGGCCCACTGGCGATGGGATTCGCTGAATAAATGGCACTTGAATGGGTACCTGTTGAACTTGAACCGGTACCGGTACATTACTACCCGGTACCAGGCCTGGAACATAATAGACTGGCATTGGTTGTGGTTGCAAAGGCGCTGGATGCTGGTATCGGGCTTCAGGTACATAATTCCACATTGTGTTACTCGGATAACTAGTTTGCTGGGCCACAAACTTCTCTCCAGTGTCAATTTGATTCTCTTTCCGATCCATGAAAACTGTAATTGGGATATCAACCTTAGTTTTGACAGGTGGCAAATCAGGAACAGAAGTTGTTGAGCAATAAAGAGAAGAAATAACACCGGGAGAAGGAGATCCAGGATCCGAAACCGAAACATTCTCCGATAGTACATTCCGATTTTTAAGTTTCGATTCCCGATTTTCATCAATATTATCAAGTCCGAAAAGATAATCTGGAACTTCCGACATAATGGACGAAACTTCGGACCGCCCACGCTCTAGCGTGCCAGAAGCCGAGCCCCCATTGAGAGCGTCAAAGAACCAATGCTCCCTTCTTGAGCCATCAAGAAGCGAGCTAATAGAGCTAATACTATTAGCTCGAGAAACTCCAGCTGGAAAAAGAAAAAGCCGAAGCCGAGCCACTTTTGAGTTACCACTTAATATTAAACGGTCATACTCGTCCATCATATTTTCGACATCTTCGTCCGTTGTAACTGAGATCAATGCATCGAGATCTTCGCTAGGTAGTTGGTATTTAACGGTGATTTCGGGGTTGTTAGATAGTTTTGAAAGTTTTGTAAGGAGAGAAGAGAATGTGGTGGAACGATGGACGGCTACAATGCGAGTATCACCTCCAACGTAGCGCAGTTGGTTGTCATGGGGTCTAGGGAGAATTTGTCCACCAAAACTGCACATGAATCGGACGCGTGGGTGGATGTCACTTGGTTGGTGATCTGAGCGTGGTGATGATGTTACCGAGTCAGCTGGGTCGTATTCTGATGGTTGATGAGATGTCATTTATTATCCGGTGAGAGAGTACCTAGCTAGCTAAGACGAACAAAAAGGACATGAATTGCAACGTAATATCACAAATGATGCAAAATTTTACAAAATATCCTGATATTGGCTGGTTTCTCAAGGTACCAAGACCAAAATGTGTTCGATGTATCATATACTTGGTATACAAGAAACAACCCTCGGCAATATCAGGAACCATATTTTATCATATGGTTGTTTGTATACAAATTAAAATCAAACTTATTCTGGGAAAAAATAACATTGATGTTGAAATGCACCTAACAATGAAACATTCTTACTCACTTCTACGTGGCTTGGCATGTAAAAGATGATGGAAAAGGAATATCTTAATGATATACTGGATAAGCAACGTTATTAGAACATCAAAAGTGGTTGCTTTTTGAAAATGAAATTTATTAAGTATGCTGGTGGTTATAGAATCTTGGTTGGTCGACTTTTGACGCAATGGACCACTTAAATTAAAAAAAACGGCTAATTAATCGACTAATAAGACAGTAAAGCAGATAGATATTAAAAGGACTGTATATTCAGTTTGAGTTAAGAATAAAAAGAAACACTCGAGATTTTTATTTACTTATTGTATCAAAACATTGAAAATCCAATTTATGTGGACATGTAATACCGAAATATGTCGAATCATATCATGGAAATTTGACATTTTTTAACTGGCCATTGTCCTTACTCCTTACATATATATTTGGAAAATAAATGTTGAATATTATTTCACTCCACACCTTTTCAAACAAATACTCTAATGGAAACTTTTTTATGGTGCAGTTCAGAAATAGTGGACTGGCCACTACATAACTGAAGCATGAACAACAACTTTCAACTTGAGCTTTTCTTCCATTCACAAGTATAAATGTTTTGGGAATGACGAGCTGATCATTACCAGTTTGGTGTTGATCGACCTTTCTTTACAGAGAAAAATGCTAATAAATTAACATCATATTCAAAGATTTGTATCAATATATGAACTTGATTATACAGTACCTACAGGCTACATCATCCACAATCAGTTATACAGTTATACGAAGTCACTTAAGATCCATATATTTTCAAACATGCCTGATTGTCTGAAATCCTATATGATCATGATTCATGACTTCATTAGGAAGGTAAGTTAATTAAATAGCTTAATTGAAGTATTATGAGAGCTTATTTCAACTTTTCAAGTAAGTATATTTTAAGGAAATTAGTTGTTCTGGTAAGATTGCCAGGTTGTAGAAAATGGACAGCCCATAGTTTTTATTGCATGAAATTATATAGGTGCCCAATAAGTTCCATCACACATTCAAATATCTGTCATTTAGTTTTTCTCCATTAAATATTGATCGAAAACAAATTGCAGAAGAAGGGGATGATGAATATCTTTCTACTTCCTAAGAAGAAAACCACTCTTGAATACTAAGTTGATCTGAGTAGCAGTTTAGGTGTAAGAACTATGAATAGCAGCACCAAACTCCCAAAAGCAATAGTAATAGGCATAAAAGTCGATCTAACCTAGCAACATAACAAAATTTAGTACAACACTGAACAAGTACTCAATCCACAATTAAAAGAGATCATGAGAAACATTTTACTTACTTGCAATATATAGGGTACCCCAAGATATATAACATATGAGGATTACCAGTTGTACCAAAGTTGCTCAAAACCTCTTTAGATGATTATTGAAAATAGAGAGAGAGAGAGAGAGGTTGAAAGGAGAAGAGAAATATGACTCTTACTTTTGAGTTTTTGATTCGTAATAAGAGAACACAAATAGATGGCCGGCTGGATGAGGGACCCAGAGTCGTATATTAGTTGTATTGTGCCACAACGTGCACGACATGCTACTAATCTAGCAGCTTGCTTTCCCTTGGGATTTTGCACTAGTGTTTACCAAAATAAAAAAGAGTTAGTTAGATTTACCTTCCATTACTAGTTGCAATTAGTGTTATTTTCTCTCCATTTTCAAAAATATTAGTGATACTCTCCCAATTGCAAGATACAATGGTTAGGAGATAAAATTTTTTTTCAAATGAAGAAATATGACCATTAGATCATTCAAATGGGGATATCACTAATATTTTTGAAAATGAAGGGATAACACTAATTGCAACTAGTAATGGAGGATAAATCTAACTAACCCAAAAAAAAATATATATATAACTGACTATGTATATGCACAACATATATTAGCTCAAACCTCAAGGGTTCGAGGCATCTAAAAAAAAAGTGTTAAGATCCTGGGTAATTAATTGACTATTCATTAACATCTCGAATTTTTAGAGAATACTAGTGATCGGTTGCTCAACAAAATAGTTACCAGGCAAACTGTTCAAATCAAGCGTTTTTTCATCGTCATACAAGGAAATACATGGATCAAACGGACAAAATATTATTAATTGAAAGTCTATATGATAAAAGGAATAGCTGCACCATTTTCTCTTCTTTTTGTTCTTTGTTAATTAAAATTTTATTTTCACAATATTCACGTGTGATTTTAGGTGTGATACAGAAAATAAGTTGCGGCGACAATACAAATAATAATATACAATGGCACCGCCCATGATTTGGACATAAAACTGTGTAACAACATGGAAGATCAGTACTGAAGAGCAAAAGCAGATCGTCGCAAACAAAACGCTGTTGTCAATTGCCATATTAGTAGTGAGTGACTTCTTCTCCTTTTATTAAATAACCTTATTATTTTGCACCATTTGTAGCAGACATCAAAATAATATGATGAATATTTTACAATTAACACTTCAATCAACAGTTCAAAAAGAAAAACACTCCCTACACCAAAAACTATTGTTTAATCAACTTGTTAGTTTTTTCTTTTGATAAGTTAAATTTTATTGATGAAGCCACTAGAGGCAAAATTACAAATTGGGTGAGAGAGTTGCTCACACCAATACATAACATGACAACAACATACAGTCATCAGGACACTCTAAAAAGTGAATTCCAGTGTACAATTAAGTCTTCAATCAACTTGTTAGTTAACAAATGGAAAATAATTAAGCTG
Organism: Coptis chinensis; assembly: GCF_015680905.1. NCBI lineage: Eukaryota > Viridiplantae > Streptophyta > Magnoliopsida > Ranunculales > Ranunculaceae > Coptis > Coptis chinensis. The sequence goes on along the minus strand of NC_141464.1, from coordinate 61,895,972 downwards.
AAACATTAGCAAGTGGGAATGTTTTAACTGAATTTCCACACTTTCACCTAATAATACCTTTTACATCATTTAAAAATAAAATGAAAATTTATTTAAAAATTACTCCATTTTTCACGTATTTTGAAATGGATACTGGATAGAGCCTTAAAAATGCTTGCCTCTCACATTAGCATCATCCACTTATGATGTATGATTGGATTATGGATATATATATTGTACTTAGGGCTGGAAATGGAGCGGGTTTGGGTCGGATATGATTCTCACTCAAAACTCTTTACCGTATTAGTATCCATCCGGATTCGAGTCGGATTTTGAATATCCATATCCATTAAAAAATGCACTATTTTAATGATTTTTCATATATAAATGTATTATAACACCCTGTGTTTTTGTTTGATATTTTTCTAGTACAATAAATAATAATAATAATAATAATAATAATAATAATAATAATAATAATAAAAGATAAAATAAAATAAAAAGATAAATATTAGAAAGAGATAAGGTAAAGAGGATAAACCTCATTATCTATTTTTAAGGAGTTTTTGAAAAAAAATGTGTTTACACAGGAGTTTACACGGAGAGTTTTAGACAGTAGAGAGAGAGAGAGAGAGAGTGTGTTTTTACACAGAGAAGAAAAAGTAGAGTTTTACACATAAAGAAGAATGAAGGATTCTTGCTGGAAATCTACTGATAGATAACTGATAGCAGGAGTGTATCATGGGTAAGTAGATTTTTCTTTTTATTTCTCTTTGATATATATTCGCTTCTACGATCTATTATCGTAATTATTAATGTCTTGTGGTTTGACAAAAGATCGGTTAAAACGGATGATGATGCAAGTGTTGTTTGATATGGTGTCAAGGTTAACAATTAAAATATAATGGATAATTTCCACGTTGGTTTCCTGTTGGATAATTTCGTATGTATTAATACACTTATCTTGTCGTCTTTGGATTTCTCCTCTTAAATTTTGTTAAGGTTTGGTTACTTATATTAACTAGGAATATTTGAGAAGAAGATGAATTGAAAAAGGGTGACCTGAAAAACTACACTACGCAGTCAGAAGTTTCTTACTAGATGGAGGTCAAATTATCATTAGATTGACTTCATATTTAATCTGTAGTTTTATAAGACATTGTAGTCTGACATATTAAAACTTTAGACAGATCCAACAGTTGGATTTCTGTCGAGGTGCGCATAAGCGTGACAGGTCATAGTGTTTCTACACCAGAAAAACTGCAGTGCGCAGTCTTTTGTTTCTGCTTAGATGGTGACCTTTCTGGATTTGTATGAAATTTAATCCATAGTTTCCTGACACATTGTAGTCTTCCATATTATAGTTTTAGATTTATCCAACGGTTTGATATATGTCGAGGCTTCCATTAGTGGGACTGGTCGTAGTAGAAACTACACCAGAAAACTGATGGGCGCAATCCTTTGTTTATGCTTAGATGGAGGTCAACCTATTATCGGATTGACCTCAAATTTAAATCCATAGATTCTTGATATCTAGTTAAATGACATATACAAATTTTAGGCAGATCCAATGGTGGGTTGTCTATCAAGGCACGGATTAACAAGGTTGTTAGAATTAGCTAAAGTTTAAAATGGATATAGTTGGGTGGTTACATGATGGCATTAGATGGTCAGTGATTATTATACTTTCGATATATTCTTACTATTGTGGAAATATTGGGGTGGAATGAAAAGATATCTATATGTTTTCTTTTATCATGATTATTAAAATATTTGGAGAATTGGTTAAGAACTACGAAGGCTTGATTCCAATCCTGAAAAATTTGGATACGTAAGCAGCTTTGAACAAAAGTGCAGCCACTATATCTATAATATATATATTAGTTTGTGTGATAACTATGTGATTGTGTTAGAAATTACTGTTATTTTGAGACTACATAAATATATATGTGTGAGAATTTTAGGCAGATCCAATGGTGGGTTGTCTATCAAGGCACGGATTAACAAGGTTGTTAGAATTAGCTAAAGTTTAAAATGGATATAGTTGGGTGGTTACATGATGGCATTAGATGGTCAGTGATTATTATACTTTTGATATATTCTTACTATTGTGGAAATATTGGGGTGGAATGAAAAGATATCTATATGTTTTCTTTTATCATGATTATTAAAATATTTGGAGAATTGGTTAAGAACTACGAAGGCTTGATTCCAATCCTGAAAAATTTGGATTATTGAACAAAAGTGCAGCCACTATATCTATAATATATATATATTAGTTTGTGTGATAACTATGTGATTGTGTTAGAAATTACTGTTATTTTGAGACTACATAAATATATATGTGTGAGATAGAAGTTGTATATGAATATAAACTTTAGTATATGTGGATCTGTTTTGGACATTAGTGTGTGTGGACTTGAATTTGGACTAATGAACTATTTGTTTATGATATTGTGTATATGTGTGTGGTTATGTAAATTGTATTTGTTTGATTATAAGTCTGTTTACATTCAATGATATTTAAGTGCTTGATTTGCCTTGACGCGCGAAAATAACTCTCTACATGTGTGGTCTGTTTTGACATGAGTAATGCTAGTATAATTATAAGTGATAATAATGTTTTAATGTGTCGCCCACATCTTTAGAACTCGCCATGTCTCAGGATTTGGTAATGAGATATTATGACTTGTGATGTCATGTGATAGATGGGTATTCATTGATTGTGTCATGAATGACCCAATAGTTTGAATGTAGAGGGAACTAAAGTATTAAGGGTTGGTCGTATTATTTGAATGTATGGGAATATAGGTTTGGGTATTCCTTGAATGTGGCGGGAATGACTCATGGCATTCATTGAATGTGTCATGAATGACCCGTTAGTGTTATGATGGGTATTCCTTGAATGTGGTGGGAATGACCCAAGGTATTCATTGAATGTGCCATGAATGACCTGAGATTTTATAGCCAAAAAGGCTGTGATTATGTGTATGGAAAGCCCAAAGATGGCTGTGATATAATGATACTCGGTGGGAGAGAGGCACACGTGTATGTGTGATTTGGCAAATGTGTGGAGTGCAAATCGTATAGTAGGAACTAAAGATTGGGTTGAGTCTGTTTATAAATGAGTCAACAAGATAATTAATAAAGTGAAATATTGATTTTACGTATGAGTGAGTTATTGCCTATGAATATTTATGTATTATGATGTATATGCTTTGTTACAAAGAAATATAGAGGTGGTTTGTGTGAGGTTATAGATGTGAAGTGTGACTGGGAATAATATTATTGAATGCTTGTGATCTTTTCTGTGATTGTGGAATGACTCTAAAATAATATGTTATTATGAAAGCATTAATGACTTGTAATAGTCTGAGATATATAGTTATGTACTTGGAAACTTTATGACGTAATGATGTCATGTGAATGACTACCCTTGATATATATATGTGGTATGATAAGTAGTATTCCCCGAATATGCGGGACGAACTATGTTGTATTAATTAGACTTTAATGTCTTAAATGAGGTTTGATTATGAATAAAAATTTGACTAGCTGAGATAAATCTTTTTATAGTGCTGTCTAACTCTATTTTTGCAGGAGGATATGATCTATTAATCTTTTATGCAGAGACGTAAATATCCTACCCTGAGACGACGTGCTGGCTTAAAGGTAATGTGTATCAAACCAATATTTAATTAAGTTATCATATATATATGTAATAAGTAGTATTTCTGTTGTGAGTTATCTTGGAAATGTATATTGGGATTGAAATCTTACTTGGGAAGAAACTACACGCCGTTTTGGAAAACGGAACTATATTGTCTTCCAAATTGAAATGGTTGGTAATGCTATATTTATTAATTTGAAATATTATTGTATATATTTTGTTGTTAGTCTACTCATACCAAAAATTCAATTTGTTGACCCCATTTTCTTTGTTTTCTGGCGTGGGTGTGTTCTTAGGAACATAGATGATGGAATCTGTGGGATGAAGACGCTTGATTGGGATTCGCTCTTGGGGTCTTACTGGTATATATTTTATGAAGTATAAAGTCTTGATTTGAAACAGATGTAATAGAGTGGTTTAGTAAATTCTTGAATTTGTACATTAAGAGTTGTTCGTTTGGTTTTAATTTGATCTCATATTTTAATATCGTGGTTAATAATAGGTTATTAGGGTTTTGTTTCATCCTGAATTTTCAGAAGATGGAATAGTGTGTGGATAATTTCCTATTTTTAATTTTCTGAAAATTTGGGGTGTGACATGTATGCTATAAATTAATTTTTATGCATCAAAATATAAATCTTGTTAAAATAGTTCGGGTTCGGATCGGATTGTAATCACAAACATAGAAACCATTTTCAGCCCTAATTGTACTTTTAATAAAATCAAACCCTATCATCTACCTATACTTGAAACCATTTCCAGCCCTAACTGTACTTTTAATAAAATCAAAGCTTAGCATTTCCAGCCCCAACTGTACTTTTAATAAAATCAAAGCTTAGCATGTACATATACTTGTGGATCAGTATCCAAAAGGGTAAATTCCTAATTCGGCTAATGTCAATGAGTTTTCAATTCGGCTCCAAATTTCAACTCAACACATTTTGTCAGCTATTTTTTGAGTTGCTGACAAAACCCATGACCTAAATACCAAATTGACCAATTGTAGCGAAAGTCAAAGAACCCAACAACAACCAAATACACACAAAGTTTTCCTCCCAATGAAAATGGTACGTGTGAAAAGAGGTCTCCGCTTTCTAAAATATATATATCGCCAGCCTGGACTCTATAATTACCCATTTACCCTTTCTTCCCAAATTAGAGTCCACTATCCACACGTTGTATATATTCTAATATATAAGATTCCAAGAATCTCCTTTATTCAAAATCCAAACCTCTTTTTTTCCCAAGGTATGATGTTGTGTTTTTGCTTCTTGGGCTTTTTTTTTTTTTTAATCATTTTATGCTGTTTATGTATGCTTTTTGTATTCACATGATCAATATATGTTATGGTATGTTGTGAAATGGTTTGTAACTTATGTGATGTATTTCACACCAAGTTGAGCAGTGATATCAGTAATGTAATGAGTAGTCTAAAGCTGTTTTGTTTTCGTGTGTAGTGCAGCCATGAAAAACTCTAGTGAAAATGGGAGTCCAGTTAAGCTTGAGGTCAGTAATATTTTCTATTTGCTTTTTTAAAGTTGGTTTGCCGTCGAGAAGATAATACATGGTTATCTTTTTTGCAACTACCAGGGAAAGTATATGGCTATCCTTGTATGCTGGCTTCTTGGGAACGGGTGCCTTTTCTCATGGAACAGTATGTTGACCATAGAAGATTATTATGGCAACTTGTTTCCGGTATGTTGCCAATATCCTTCTCTGCATTTTCTTGTTTTCTTATGAACTTATTTCGGTGATTTATCTTACATCCGCATTTACATTGAATACTTTTGCAAGAAAGGAAAGAAAATTCGGGTTTGAAGTTCGAACACACTTTCGGTATAAACCAACCATGGCTTAAAAATATCTTGAGTTTAATTTTCCTTCATCTTATTGTGCACAAAGTTATACTTTTGATTTGTCTGTTAGATAATACTCCAAGTCTAGGAGATGTGGTTTCTAGAAATAGTTTTGGATTATTTCCACTCTAACAAATCAAAGAAAATACCTCCTCTGGTCGCAGTTCAGCATGTCTGGTATGGCTGAGATAAATTTTGTTTCCTCTCATGTCTTCCCCAAGCAATGATCTGCTGGGCAGTCTGCTCCGAAAAGATCCAGCAACAGTGACACTATTAAGATAGACAATAGCCAATCCTTATTACAAATGTCTGGGGTCAGCTGAATGTATCTCCCCTCAATTCAACTACTTTCTCATTCTAAGTCATGTATAGCCTGCTGCTACCAAGTGAAGCTCCTAATCACTTGTGCACTCGGAAGTTGGACCCATGTTCTTTTTGTCATTTTCTTTCCTAGGTTTCAAACCAGTAGTTCATAAGCGTAGTAAGTGCATGTGTTGTTTCAAGTATGTAGCTCAATACATATTATTATTTGGAGGGAAATGAGAAAAGCATTGCTGATACATATAGCGTACAGTGAAGAATAGTTGTTGTTTTGAGGCTATGCCACTCATTAATACATTGTTCTTTGTTCTCATCATTAAATACTGCTCTTTTCGAATTGAACTAAATTTAAAAGATATTTCATCTAACCATATATTGTCATGTCTTTATCTATTGTGCAGCGGTACCACCCTTCAAGGGTACTTACTCTTGTGTATCAACCTTTTGCACTTGGAACACTTGCAATTCTTGCATACAATGAAGCAAAGATAAACACAAGAAAGCGAAACTTACTTGGTTATTCACTTTTTTTCTTAAGTTCCTTGGTAGTTCTAGTTGTAAGTGTTCCAAACCTTGTACTTTAAGAAAGTTTCAACTGTCATTACAATGATTTTGTCAACCTGATTTGACGATCTTTCTGAAATAGGTGGACTTAGCTACTTCTGGAAAAGGAGGCCTTGGGACATTCATTGCTATATGTGCAATGAGTGGCGCTTTTGGTGTTGCAGATGCTCATGTTCAAGGAGGAATGATTGGGGATCTCTCCTTGATGTGCCCCGAGTTTATTCAGGTTAGTTGTTTTTTACTCAACACTTATTTTTTATGGAACGTTTACTTCCAGTAGGGCGTTTTTGATGATTTTAGTTGATGTGAGGGCTATATGTAACCAAATATACAAAGATAATTACATGAGGGCATTTCTAAAATTGTATTAGGAGAAAGGACAAATCATTTAATGGAATAATGCATCTGGGAGATATCAGTTTGTTACTCTTCTTTTTATGCAGGTTTCTATTGTTACATTTTCTGATTCTTATTGTTGTTGTACATATACAGTCCTTCCTGGCTGGTTTGGCTGCATCCGGAGCTATAACTTCTGCCTTGAGATTAATTACAAAAGCGGCCTTTGAAAATTCTACAGATGGACTTCGCACGGGAGCTAGTATGTGTTATTACTATTGTTATCTAGAATTCTTGTCTCACTTGTTAATGTTGTTTTGTGATGCTTAAAAACACAGTTTATGCCAAGTGTCATAGTAAGCATCTTCTCTGCTTTCTGAGTATTTGGAACTTAGAAATTCTGGTTGATATATTATTCTTGTTGAAGGAGTAGCTTAACTGTTTACCACAATATGTAGCAAATGACAATACAAATTGAAAAAGATGCAGAAGACTTTAAGTTCAACATCATTTACATTAATTATAGATAATATTGTGCCTTGAGAAAACAAAAATCATGAGATCGATGTCAGTTTTTTGCTGGAAAACCTTGTTCAAGGTAGATTCGTTGAAGCTTAAATACTAAACTTTTTTGTTGTTGTCGTTGTCGATTTTATATATATATATACAAGATGTTTTTCTTAACTACAGTCCCAAAATATGTACCCCACATTCCATGAAATTTTTTATAGATTTTTCATTTGTTTTGACCCTCTCCAATTGCTTACTGCAGGGTTGTTTTTTGCAATCTCCACGGTCTTCGAGTTCTCATGTGTGCTTCTATATGCATTTGTCTTTCCGAAATTACCAATTGTGAAGCACTATCGTTCTAAAGCAGCATCAGAAGGATCTCAAACAGTTACAGCTGACCTTGTCGCTGGTGGTATCCAAGCACTACCTAATGAAGGAGTATTAACCTACCCTGTGTCTTAAATTAATGGTGTCTTTATTTCACATGGGGAAAAGACACCTATGGAAACCCCAGTTTTGAGTTTAAAGTTTCATGAGATATGAGCACGCATGGGAAAATGTTTTATTTATTTTTGATTGGCATGCCTGTTTTAAATGTGCTCAGTAACTAATTAATGTTGGCGGGGTTCGAGCCCCAGACCTTTGGTATCATCACCCAAAACTTTTACCAACTTTGCTAGTTGGCACCTGCACGCATGGGAAACTTTACCACCTTTAAGAGTTTTCATGAAGAATAATCCACAAAAAATTTCCCATTGCCCCCTTATTTAACTTTTCCCATCAAATTGTTCTCGAGGGTTGAGAAAACTTCCCATGCGTACTCATATTTCATGAAATTTCAAACTGAAAAGTAGGTTTCTCTAGGGAAATTTCCACCAAGTGAATCAAACACACCCTAATTTTTATGAAAATATGAGCTATCTAAATATCATATAAAGATTTTGGAAATTCTACAGGCTGAAGAAGATCCTAAGCGTCTGGAGCGTCGAAGCAACAAACAGTTGTTCTTTGAGAACAAAGATTTTGCAGCTATCATGTTTCTGATATATGCTCTTACATTGTCAATTTTCCCCGGCTTCTTATCTGAAGATACTGGAAAACACAGCTTAGGGTCATGGTAAGTGTTAGTTTGCCATTCAAAACAAAAGTCAATTGATTTAGTGTAATTCTACGAACTTCTTCTCCTTCAAGCTTGACATCTTATACTTATATAAACTAGCATTTTTTCTTATCCATTTAGGCTTTATTAATTCAAAAGATTCTCTTACTTCCAACTTTTCATGTGGTACACCTTAAAATTTTACTTTCCCCTGGTTTCTTTTCAGGTATGCACTTGTTCTGATTGCAATGTACAATGTGTTTGATCTGTTTGGGAGATACATTCCTCTCATTGAAAGCTTGAAGTTGAAATCACGAAGAGGTCTCTTGATTGCGACTATTGCTAGATTTGCACTTGTTCCAGCTTTCTACTTCACAGCCAAATATGGAGACCAGGGATGGATGATACTGCTGACTTCTTTCTTAGGATTAACAAATGGTTATCTGACCGTATGTGTCCTTACGGTGGCGCCCAACGGTTACAAGGTTAGTTTATTGCATTTTTTTCAAGGTCTAGCATGTCGATAGTATAATTACAAAAGTTGATAAATACTAATAGCATCATTATCTTCCTTCTATTGTGTTTAAACAATTCTAATGTTTCTTATTTAAATGAATATGATTTGGTTTTGCAGGGGCCTGAACAAAATGCATTGGGGAATTTGCTTGTTTTATTTCTACTAGGAGGGATATTTGCAGGCGTAACACTTGATTGGTTGTGGCTCATAGGCAAAGGGTGGTGATCTTCTGAATAAATAATTACTTCAACCATTTTTAGTGAAGAAAAACACTTAGATTACTGAGATGTCATGTCAGGGTGTGATGAACTGTGTTCAGACTTCACAGTGATAGAATTGAAGCGTCTTCCACAATATTTAAGTTAGTATTAAAGCTACTCTTGCTCATTTACAATATAACTGTGAATGAAATGGTGCAGTCCTGTATAGCATTTAGTAAATTTCTTGAAGTACAGCATATGTAGTTACAACTTGTCAGAGTTATAGAGCTTTCTTTAGTTCAGATGTCGATAAAGTCTTACATTTCTAAAGAAAATCGTCATTGTTTTTCATTTTCTGTAGTCTTCTAATCATCTCTTCTAAGAAAATGATCATTTTGTTTGGGTGGTTTTGGTGATGTCTCTGTTTACATTGCCCAGAGAGCAATGTTAGCAACATGAACGCTCATGTTGGACCATCATGCTTTATGATATTTGATTTCGGTAGTTGCTTTTTCAGCATCTAGAATCAGAAGATCACTCTGCACCGCAATCAACCATGTCTCTGTTTACGTTGCCCAGAGAGCAATGTTAGCAGCATGAACAGCTCATGTTGGACTATCGTGCTTTGTGATATTTGATTTCGGTAGTTACTCTGTCAGCATCTAGAATCAGAAGATCACTCTGTTTTTATCACAGTGGAACAAAAGGTGCTAACTTAAGTCAAAAGTTCAAGTCGAAGACATGGAGTCCAAAATCTATTAGTTGTACACTTCAGTTTTTATACTTTTCCAATGAAACGAAAATTAGTTTATACACTGTTTGATGCATCATTTTATTTGTGCCAGTGAACCCCTATAAGAAAGTAACTTGTAGATCCCTTATTCTTATATCAGCACTACAGGAGAAGCATCAATCTAATTTTGTGAAAAGCATGATTCTAGAGAACCACAGGTAAAGTCGAGAGCAAAGGCCTTCTCCTAAGCGGACACTTCGTTCTGCTAGAATATTGTTGCCTTGGAGACTTTGTAGTGAAAAAGGATATGACCTCTAGCTTCTAACATCTGCCTTCTCTCAGGCATGTATTATACTTTCATTTCCTCGAGCCTCCAACAAAAAACCACATCAAATAGAACCAACTATTGAGATCCCCTGACCTTTCTTCATCAGAAGAAACTGATTTGTCGCCATTTACCAGTACTCCGAACCGATTGTCTCTTTGGTTAGTATGTCTGTTACAGTGTCTAGTCAGAAATCACGAGACGAAACATGCCTTGTAATAAGAAAAGCACGTCAATATATCAAGTCAATCTTTTCAATGACTCAGAAGTCTGTGCTTGATCGACTTGAAGACAAAACTCGAGAAACAGATGACATCTTATATAATAAGCTTGAGGATGACAAGAAAAGACTCAATGAAATTCAGGTGGAGGTTGAGAACATAAAGAAAAAAGTGATATCCTGTTTAAAGGATCTACAACCACCAATAATACCAACAGCTGCTGGTGCCTCGGAGGAGAAGGGGAAGACTAACAGCATTGATCAACCTCTCAAAGATCCGGAAGCTCAACGCAACTGGCCAGACCTGGATACGAAATTGGAAGAGATACTAGAAAATGCAGCAATGATATACATGCTTTCAGATTACAATAAGTTGGGTGAAAATTTCCGAAAGTGCTTGCTATGCCTTTCCATCTTCCCTCAAGGCTCGATCATCAAGAAAAGGACTATAATCTACTGGTGGATTGGGGAGGGCTTTGTGAAAGCAACAGCTGAAAAAACGGCAGAGGAGGTTGGAGAGAAATGGTTTAACGATTTAGTCGAAGGCAATTGGATTCATCCTGCCAAGAACAAGAGCAGCAAAGTTGTTCGTGAGTTCACAATGGATCCATGGGTTCGTTGGCTGGTCATCTACCTTGCTAGACAAGAATGTTTCTTCGATTTGGATGAAACAGGTATGCCATCTTCATATCTAATTAAATCTAGTCGTGCTTGCCTATTAAAAATGGACAAGCCAGAGTCAAATCCTTCAACTCTTCGAGAACAAGGACACTCAAACCAAGAAGGTTCGAGCAGGGGTCGCTCTGTTGTGTCAGTGTTCAACGGAGATGCAGAGCGCCTAAGCGCTCAGTATTTATTCTCAAAGATGAAGGAAGTGAAAAAACTGTTTGTTTTGCAACTTGGAAGATGGCACAGTAAAGCTGATCATCACATTGAATTTGTGGATGGGGACTCTGAAACTTTGCATAGGTTAGGCCTCCTGAAAAGCTTGAGGTATCTTAGTCTTGCTGGTATTTCTAGAATTACAGAGCTTCCAACTTCAGTCAAGAATCTCTTAAATTTGAGGGTTCTAGATCTTCGAAGTTGCCAAAATTTAGAAAAATTAGGAGAGGAGATCAGATTCCTAAGCAAATTGGATGTCTCTGAATGTTATTTGTTGGATCACATGCCCAAGGCCCTTGGTTCCCTGTCACAGCTTGAAGTCCTTAAGGGGTTTGTGATCGGAAGTAAAAGAAGTAAGGACCCCTGTAAATTGGAAGAACTGACAAAGCTGAAGAAACTAAAGAAATTGAGCATAAGCATTGGGGGTGAGGCAAACATCCATACCAAGGACATGAGTAAGTTTAAAGAAATAGGCAGCCTGCTTTCTCTAGCTAATAACATGGGGAAAGTTGTCGTAGACATTAGACGATGAAGACAGGAGTACACTCAAGGGTAATTGGACAGAATTGAGTTACCCTCCTGGTCTAGAGAAATTAGATTTGTTCTGCTTCCCTGAACAAGTTGTATGGCTTGACCCAGCAAGTTTGGAAAAGTTAAACAGACTGTATATCAGAGGAGGGCAAGTTGAGAAGCTAGGCTTTCGGAATGAATCAAACACAACGATGAAAGTGGGAATGCTCCGCTTGAAGTTTCTACACAAGTTAACTGTGAAATGGCCAGAACTCGAGGTGCATTTCCCACACCTCAACTATTTGGAGATTCATGATTGTCCACATCTTGAAGATTCTCCTCTACTAGATAGTGAAGGAGTTTGGATAGCAGAAGCAAAATCAGAACAAGGTCACTTCTCCCACAGAAGACCAGATACCTCCTCCTGTAACTCCTTCAGAATCTATCTCTGATGATACCGTCCCTCTGGCCCCGGCATCTGCAATTCCTACTTCCACTGCTGATGCTGCTCCTAATCAACCTCAATTAACTGCTGATTCTCTTCCACTTCCTGAATGTTGGAAATAAGGTTGGATAGACTCCCACCAAGATAAGGATAAACCACTGAGTATAGGACTCTATCCTATCTGATATTAGATGAGTATAGGACTCTATCCTATCAGATATTAGATGAGTATAGGATTCTATCCTATCAGATATTAGATGAGTATATGACTTATCCTATCGATATTAGATGAGTATAGACTCTATCCTATCGATATTAGATGAGTATATGACTTATCCTATCGATATTAGATGAAGTATATGACTCTATCCTATCCAATATTAGATGAGGATAGGACTCTATCCTATCCAATATTGAGGAGGTGGGAACCTCTATAAATAGACCCCCCTCCTCTCACATATTTAATCATCCAAACAACAAGAAAAGCTCTCTCTCCTTTAATGGCAACCTCCAACATTTTCTAAAGTAGAAGCCATTTTTGTGGAGATTCCATAGGTGGTATCCTCCTCCTAGCCATTGTCGGTTCTTGGTTCTTGGTTCGTGAAAAAGGTTTGCTTCCCGCTTCGAGGTTGGAACTTGACTCCGAAGAAAGTTAAGAAGAAGAAGATCTTGAGTGTGCCAAGAACATCTTCCCTGTAGATCAAAGCTTGGAACTTCAAATCAAGGTTTGTGACCAAGGTATGCGATCTTACATTTCCGCTTCGCTATTTTATGCATGTGGTATAACGTAATTGTATATATCGTAGGAATCATGCATGAGATATCGATAAAATCCTACATTGGCATCGAGCGGTTTTCCATGGTTTGCATGCTTTTGTTTTGCGGTTTTGATCTTGTGATCTACAATTTTTTTGAAAAAATGCGGTTTTTCAAAATCTTTTAATTAATTTTTAAATAATTAGGTTGTTTAAAATTAATTAGATATTGCTTAATTTTTTTTTGCAAAATAAATTATTTATGGGAAATAATTAGTGGAAATTTTTTTTCTAGGAAATTTTTTTTTCTTAGAAATTTTTACATGGAAATTTATTTACGAGATTATTTCTCTATAAATTTTAGGATTTTTTTTTTCATGTATTTTTCCACAATTAAAAATTGACATTAGGATGTTTATTTTTACCATGCAGTAATTATTTGAATATGGATTTTTACTATTGCATGTATATAAAATTGTTTGTTTTCTATCAACGGTCATATGAAAACTAAGGCACAATGCCTAAGTCACATAGACCCGAAACTTATAGGAAAACTGAACCAGATCTTGGGAGACGGGCTTCCAAGAAATGCATGACTACTAAGCAATATAGGAGAACTTTCAAGAGTACTGTCTTGAAATCTGATAAGATAGAGACAGAGCCACCATCACTAGAATATACACCAAAGAGCCCCAGTCCTATTCAGGATAGGAATGAGGCTCGACCATTTAAATCTCTCCTACATCGATTATGGGACGATGCTAAGGAACCAAATCCATATGATGTGTCATCAGGGTTTATTTTCCCACCTCACGGGGAAACAGAGGAAGTGGCTAGTAATTTTCAAATGGCTGATAGTGACTGTGTATAACACCCTGTATTTTTATTATTTGTTTTTCTATAATAATAATAAAGATAATAATAATAGATAATAGAGATAATAAAAATAGGATAAGTGTTAGTGGAAATAGGAGACGTGGGTTTATGGGATAAACTCTCGTCCCTATTTCGGGGGTTTTGTTTTGAACAGAACAGAAAAAAAAAAAAAATAGGGTTGGTGAAGAACAGAGAGTTTTTCAGAAAAGAGAGTTTCACGAGAGGAAAGAGAGAAGTTTCTTCTTTGGAGATTTTCTTTGAAATGAAAGTCGCTAAAAGGTGAGTAGCTATTTTGCTATTTCACCGGATGTATAGTTTTCGTATATGGGCGTATACTATCTAATGTTTATGTTTTGTATACTGTCCATTATATTGCTTTTATTCGACGTCGGGTTGTCGCGTTGTTAAAACTCTAGTGGAATTAGGATTTGATATACAACCTGTCGAACTGGGATACTGTGTCTATATACTGTCGACATTGATATTGGTGTCAATACTTTTTGTTGAACTGTTGCGGCTTGGGCAGTCGAGACTCTGTTCAAACTTTGAACAGGCGTCAATGGCGTCGGACAAATCGTCCTGAGGGATTTGTTTAAACCTTTTTTTTATATACTGTGATGTTAAAATTAATTGGTTGTTGATGTGTGATGGACGTCGGGATTAAGAATTAGAGTGATGTAAGAAATCGTTAATGGCGACTCAAACTTGAAATTCGTTTTATTGGGTTGGTCGGTTTGTTTGTTGGTGGAGGCGATGGAATTAGGTAATCGGAAAGGGATAGCTAGTGAGGGGTGCGTGGGGGATCGAGTGTTGGTTTCATTGGAACATTTGGGAGCTTGGGGTAACCATTAATGGCGGCGAGAATCGCCAATGAACCTGATGATGGTTGTGTTTTTTTTTTGTTGTATTTTGGTTGATTGGTTTTGTTGATTGTTTTGTTGAAGTGTGGTTGGATTAAGGGTGGTTATTGGTTGTGTGTGGGGCTGTCGAGTGGAGCTTGAAGCAAGCCATTAATGGCGGCAGTAAAATCTTTTAGATCTAGTTTTGGGTGAGGTTTGGATTGTAGGCTTTGGGTTTTTGTTTTAACTAATGTTGTTTGGTTTTGGATTTGGGTCAAAACCGACTTGATGAAATGGGAGTGGGTGGCCGGCGCGTTTTGGTGGCTGGTGGAGGAGAGAGTTTGGAGAAGATGAACAATGATTCGATTTGGGCTTGGGCCTGGGGTTTTGGGCCGAATTCATTTCTTTTGGTTTTTGTTATTTGGGCCCAAGGTTATGTTGTTTGGTTGGGCCGGATTCTAGTTTAGTTTCTTGGGCCCTAGCTTGTTTTGTTTGGGGCCAGACTAATTTGGCTTAGCCTATGGGCCAGTTCAGTTGATGTTGGGCCCGGTTTTGTTTTAAATTTGTGGACCAGTTCAATTTAAGGTTTTGGGCCAGTTCCATTAGGTTTTGGGCCAGTTTATAATTATATGTGGGTTGGTCCTTATGTCCCCATTTGGGTCAGGTAGAATAAATAAGTTGGTGTTAGACTTTCGAGTTCTAAGGTTTGGGCTTGGCCAGTTGGGTCCGAACTATGACCTTAGTCACGAGCCCATGAGCCATGCATTTTGACCTTAGCCATGAACCATGGCTATGACCCAACCCTGTTGAACATGGAAACGACAATTTGACTTCGACCATGATGGTTGACTTTGATTTTGACCAGAGTTGACTTTGACCAGAGTTGACTGTTGACCAGGGTTGACTTTGACCAGTTGACCCAATTTGACATTTTAACTCGGATTATGATTTGGGTTATTAAGATAGGTCTAGGGCTATTAGCATACTTGACTTTAGGCTAAGACCTCTATATATACGTGTGTATGTGTATTAACTACTATGTGATTTTGCAATATTTTATGATATGCAACGTTATGACACTAAGACATCCCCAAATTAATAACGCCAAATAAAAAAATACGAGAATCAAGATACTCTTTCGTTCTCTGAAATAATATATGAAATAAGGTTTAATAATGCGTAAATAAATTTACCGCACTCTTTTAGAACTCTCCACGCCTCAAGTTTTGGAATTGAGGTTATGACTGTTGATGTCATAGGTTAGGTGGACATTTATTGAATGTGCCATAAATGGCCCGTTAGCGTTATCTATGGGTATTCATTGAATGTGCCATGAATGACCCAGGTATTCATTGAATGTGCCATGAATGACCAGATTCTTTGGACCGCCTCTGAGAGGAACTAAGGTATTCGCCTTGCGGGTTAGTTGTATTCCTTGAGTGTACGGGAATGTAGAGTTGGGTATTCCTTGAATGTGACGGGAACGACCTAAGGTATTTAGGCACTAAATGGTGAGTGTATAAGAAAAGAAATTGATTATTTGATAAGAGAAATTGATTTGATTATGCGAGTGTATTTGGGCTTGCATTGAATACCTATAGGATATCTACACATATTATATAGAAGTTCTAACTTTCTTTGAGGAGGGGTAGGACTTAATAACATTTTGTCGGCAGGGACGCAAATCCTACCCTTATACAAAGAAAATGGATATCGGTAAGTTTGAATTAAATGATTTAGATATTAAAACCAGTATTAGAATGAGTTAATATAATGGAAGTTTTGCTTTGGAAGAAACTATGCGGTTGAAATGAATGAAACTACATCTTCCAAGCCGAGAATGATTAAGTTATGGGAAAATATAACGTGATTATTTGGATAATTAAAGTATGATAATGTTTATATGTGGTTAGTCTACTCATACCAAAGAAATTCCATTTTGGACCCAGTATTTATGTTTGTTTTGTTTTGGCAACGTGGGTGTGTTCTTGGGAACATAGGTGGAAGCGCAAATGGAACCGCTGGCGTGTGATTGAGATTCTCACCGGAGCGATCCCGGGAGTTTAGTTTATTAGGTCCGATCTTTTGGAAGGATGTAATAACGTAGGTTACATTTTTATATGACATGAGAATAATGATGTTGGAAATTGTTATTCTTAAAGTTTGTTTATGTTTGTATTGGGATGGAAGAAAGTTTTTAATAAAGTGATAGTTGAGGAATTTGGAGATTTTGTTGTTAAGTTGATCCCATTTGTGATGTGGGTTTTAGGTTTTACATATGTTGTATCTCCCCGTCATAGCAATTTGGTTTTTAGACAATTGAACCAAGTGATGGTTGAGATATTTATATTTCAATTATTCATTTTTTTTTTAATTGTTTAGAAAATCGGGTCGTGATTAATCGAGGATGAGGATGACTCCCACAGCACCCGGGGACGCTTCTATGTTCATGGTTGACTAGCTCTGTTTAGTTACATTGTTTTTGAAAGATAGGAAACTCTTTTTTGTAGAAACAATTTTATGAAATGGAAATTTAAGTAGTAGATTTTTGCATATTCTATATTATTGATAGTCAAATGCATTGATTTTATTTAATGGCTAGAATCATGCTAGTAGATTATCATGATCATCTCATATGTGAAAATGTGGATTACTTAGATTTAATTTAAGAGATGATTCTTATTAAGTAGTATCTTATTTTTGGAATTCAAACTTGATAGAATGGCACCCGATGGAAAATCCCCGTTTTACGATGCTACCGAAAAGGACTTGTTAAACGATAAAAATTACGAACTTTAGTCTAGGAAAGTTAGGCTAATTAAAGCGATAGGAAGGTCATTGATGTAATAACCGAGACAAGAGCGTAACCTACCGGGGATTAACACAAGTCGCTTATAATTCTTTGTATTTAAGAAAATACAATGAGTATACAAGCAAAGATAATGTTGCCCGAATTGCCATACTTGGCACCATGAGGAATGACTTCATGATCTTGGTATGATGGCCTTGGATCGGCTAAAGAGCTATGGGAAGCAAGAAAGGCGGACCTTGGGGTACGACTACTACACCGAGAGAGGCTACAAATGAGCTTTGACAAATTTATCAAGTCTGCCCCATACCTCTATGACCTGACATTGCACGTGATGAGAAACATGGTTCTTTGAGTTAGCCCAAGCAGACAGTCCCGTCAAATGAACAACAAATTCAAAAGCCGTCATTAGGTCTTTACCTAAAACTTGGGAACAATTTCGCCTTTATCTTGACGCATGACGATAGTATCACAAACTTTGCAGTGCAAAGGAAATGTGAGCTTGAGGAACAAAGGCTTTTCATTCCTGTTGTTCAAACTGAAGCAAATATTGTCAACTCCAAAAAGAGGAAGGCTCCTTGGAACAAGAAAAGTGGAAAAGGGAAAGGCAAGGAAAAGGCCAAGCCTAACCCACGCAAAAAGAAACCTAGGAAGTCGATAGACATGACTAGTGTTGAATGCTTCCGTTGTCATCGATGGGACACTATGCTGGGGCATGTCCTTCTCCCGAGGTGAGTTTTACTTTAAGAATCGGCCAATGTGATAAAATATTGTCATGTTTCGATTCATCACAATATTGGATTGTAGATTTAGCGGCGACATGACCACATAAATAAGCCGGATAGGTCCCCGTTTGAAGATTTCCTGAAACTTCCACAAGGAACTTCGGAGAGTCCACATGGGAAACCAAAGTGTAGGCGATGTTTTGGGGCACAAGCACTTGTAGGTTGGATTTTATGAGTGGGAGATCCATCCTTATTGAAGAAGTACTCTTTGTACCCCTCAATTAGGAGAAATCTTTTTTCAGTTTTGAAATTACTTCAAGAATCCTATGTGTTTAATTTTTCCCAGAACTCGCTTGAGATATCTTTAAATAACAGTTTGATAGGTTATGCTTATTTAATGAATTCTTTTATGACATTACACTTAGCACAAACCGAAGTTTTATGTCTAAAATGGTTGGTTGCCAATTGGGCATGCTAAACTAGGACATATTAGACACGGGATAGACCGCTTAGCAAGGGGAGGGTTGTTAGGTAACTTAACCTCTGTTAAAATGGAAACCTGTGAAAGTCGTTGTCTTCTTTGGAAAAGCCACCAAGAAACCTTTTGGGAAAGCCCAAAGCGGCAACTTATCCTTTACAACTTATTCACTCGGACATCCGTGGACCAATGAATGTAAATTGACAAAGCATGGGGCTTTGTATTTCATTACCTTCCAGGATGACTATACACGCATGGGACCATGTACTTGATGTCTCACAAATCGGATGCCTTGGACTGTTTTAAAAGTATAAGAACCTAGTTGAGAATCAACTTGATAGACAATAAAGGCCTTAAGAACTCGATCGCTGACGTGAATATCTTTCCGATAAGTTTAAGGAACTCTGTGAAAATAAGGGTATAGCTAGACGACTAACTATTCCTTATACCCCTCAGTGAGAATGGTGTCTCCGAGAAAGGAATAAAACCCTACCGGACATGGTTAGATCTATGATGGCTCAAGCTAACTTGCCTATCTCATTTTGGGGTGATGCATTGTTAACGGTTGCTGCACATACTACTTAACCTAGTTCCTTCAAAAAAACCGTTGACAAAACACCCTATGAACTATGGACCGGTAGACAACCCGCTTTGAACTACCTTAGACCATGGGGGTGTCTTTGCCTTTGTCACTTCTCAAAATCGAGAATTTGGAAAGTTGAGTGCTCTCGAAAGAAGTGTATCTTTATAAAGATCTGATTGAGACTTCTAAGGGGTATGTCTTCCTAGGGGGAGGATACTTTCGAGGGCATGTCACGAAATAGAAGCACGTAATGTCGATTCTTAGAGGATCAATACCCAATGAGGGGTGAGGTTGATAAGGATATACAACTTTACGGTTGATAACCTCGTAAGAAGTGTTAGAGGCCATATCCCCAAACGCCGGTTTGAGATTGAAGGGAGATAAATATGACCAATGCACTTACGAGAATATCCGATGAACCTAAAACGTTCAAGGATGCTATTTCGGGTCCAATACAAGTAAGTGGATGGAAGCTATGAAGGAAGAATCGAGTGAAAGAAAAATAAAGTATGGAACTTAGTTGATCTACCTCCAAACAGAGATCTATTGGGAACAAGTGGGTTCTCAAGATCAAGAAAAAATGTGGAAGGGAACATAGACAAATTCAAAGCTAGGCTTGTTGCAAAAGGTTACACCCAAAAAGAAGGAATAGACTATGAGGACACTTTCTCACCAAGAGTGAGATTTGCCTCCATATCGCCTCCTTTTTGTCAATAGTTGCCCATTTAGATTTAGAGCTTTACCGATGGATGTCAAACCGCTTTTCTCAATGGAGAATTACAAGAGGAAATCTATATGGATCAACCCAATCGGTTTTTCAATCAAGGGTCGAACACAAAGTGTGTAAACCGAACAAATCCATATATGGTTTAAAAATGGCCTCTAGACGATGGAATCTCGAGATTCCATGAAGCAATGCTTCAAGACAAATTCGAAATGGTAAATGAGGGACCATTCAGATATGTCAAGACATCTAAAAAATGGTTTTGTGATTCTATCTCTATATGTGGATGACATTTTGTTAGCAGGTAACAATAAGGCATTGATAAATTCCATTAAGGAGTGGTTGTCATTAAACTTCAAATGAAGGACATGGGTGAAGCTAGTTATGTCTTAGGAGTTAAAATAACTTCGTGATCGGCCTAAACACTTGTTATCTTTGTCTCGTGGAGACATATATCAAGAAGGTTTTTGGAAAGATTCAACATGACCGATTGTAAGCAAGTGGATCTCCCGATAGAAGTCTAGGAGAGTCTTTGAATTTCTAAAATGTCTCCCAAGAATCCTACTAAAACTTCGGGCTATGAAAAATGTACCATACTTAAAAGCCAAATAAGCCTTTATGTATGCAATGTTGTGTACAAGGCGGACATCCGCTATGCAAATTAGGTTAGTATCAAGGTTCCAAACAAATCCACGGGTCGCATTAATGGAAGGTCACCAAGAAGATAATGAGGTATCTAAAAGGCACCGTGGACTACTCACTTGTCTACCAAGGGAAAGATCTTAAAAGTGATTGGGTACTCCGATGCCGACCGGGTCGAGACCTTGATGAGAGGAAGTCAACTTCGGGATATACCTACATAATGAATGGAGGTGCTATATCCCGGAGCAAAGAAGAAGCAAACTTCCATAGCACTTTCAACTATGGAAGCCGAAAGTATATTGCATGTTGCTCTCGCCACACGCAGAGGCTATGTGGCTCGACGATTCATCAAACACTTGTCGGTGTTCTCAAGAGTTCTTGAACCGGTTCACATATGGATCGACAAAGATGGGCTGCTCTTGCATATGCTAAAGATCCAAAGTACCATGGAAGAACCAAGCATATAGAGTTAAAATACCACTCACGCACGACAAATGATATCAAGAAGAAAGTGGTTCTAAAACATATATCCACCGATCGATGGTTCATGGATCCACCGACCAAACCTATACCAAAGGAACTCTTCCTTGCACATGTAAAAATGTTTGGGTTAAAGAGGATGTGATTATGTTAAGAACACTTTGATGGTTTAATGAATAAAAGTGCATTCTTTCCGGATCGATTGCATTCTCATTATAATCGCTTTTATCATCTCATATGTATGTCGGTAGGGTTGGATTTGGTTCACTCACATGAACATCCACTTCCATTTTAAACGATTGGGAGTTTAGCTTGACAAGTCACTAAACCTTATAGGAAGGGTGGACCTAGTGTCGAGTCATGCCCCTTCTTATAATTGATAAGAAGAAACAAAGCTTCATAGGGAAGATTCATCGCCTAAACCTACAAACGGTTGTTGCCAAGTGGGAGCATAGTATCCTTGGAATTGTCATTAGGGATGACAACACTTGCATGGTATGAGTGGACATACGATATCTATTGTTGAGTAAACAAATTAGATACTCTTGCCATGACATGTTTTCACACAACATGTGTATAGTTGACCACCGAGAGCAAGAAAAGAAATATCCCTAAAATTCTTGCTATGTGAGCTCTATTGATATATTTTTTATTTAAAACATATCGAATGGTACCCTCCTTGAACTTTTGACCTTGTCAAGAAAATAAGAGGACTACTCGTAACTTTGGTTTGCTCCCCCACAAGCTCTTACTAAAAGGTCGACCGGATGCATACTTGGGAAGTTGGTAGAACTCGACGACAATGACTTTAGCGTCAAAGGGTAAAAGAACCGAAGGTTTATCACACAATCACCGGATTCTACCGGCCGGGACAATTGATGATAATTGTGAATCATTTGATACGTTTTTGACTTTATGGTGTGGACTCATAGGGATGAGTGCTATTTGTCAAAGTGATGAAACAAACAGATCTTGGGGTATACACACACTCCGGATATTAGGTTTTCGATTCATCTTCTTTAAGATCACTTTCATGGTAGATCAGCGTGGTCGTGTTTTCATTCGCGACTTGCTACTTCACGGATATCATGATACGTGTGCTAGGGGTCACACGAACCATTTGCCGTGGTGAGACACACAAATGGCTAAGCATTCTACTTAAATGCTTCTCTTAGAAACCTTCTTCACCGCCAGGCGAAAGTGGGAGATGTTGGAAATAAGGTTGGATAGACGCTTCACCAAGATAAGGATAAACCAATCGAGTATAGGACTCTATCCTATTTGATATTAGATGAGTATAGGACTCTATCCTATCGATGAGTATAGGATTCTATCCTATCGATATTAGATGAGTATATGACTCTATCCTATATGATATTAGATGAGTATAGGACTTCTATCCTATCGATATTAGATGAGTATATGACTCTATCCTATCGATATTAGATGAAGATAGGACTCTATCCTATCCAATATTGAGGAGGTGGGAACCTCTATAAATAGACCCTCCCCCACCTCTCACATATTAATCATCCAAACAACAAGAAAAGCTCTCTCCTTTAATGGCACTCCAATATTTTCTAAAAGTAGAAGCCCGAAATTTGTGGAGATTCCATAGGTGGTATCCTCCTAGCCATTGTCAGCTTCTTGATTCTTGGTTCGTGAAAAAGGTTGCTTCCCGCTCGAGGTTGGAACTTGACTCCAACAAAAGTTAAGAAGAAGAAGATCTTGAGTGTGCTAAGAACATCTTCTCCCCGTAGATCAAAGCTTGGAACTTCAAATTGAAAGTCACGACCAAGGTTACGATCTCATTTCACATTTATTTTATGCATATGGTATAACGTAATTGTATATATCGTAGGAATCATACATGAGATATCTATAAAATCCTACACTGAAGTACCATCAGTTGATTCAGTTCCTCCACCTGCTAGCAATGTTCCTACTTCCCCTAGATCTACTCATGATCATGGACCTACTGCAGTCTCTACTGGTCTCACTACAGATGCTTCTCAAAATGTTGCTCCTATTCTTCCATCTGAACCCACTGGTCCATCCTTTGCTTCGTCCTCTCAGGATGAAGGGCATGCTCTTGCTCGTACTACTACCAGTTCTGCTAGTTCCACTTCTCTTGCTACTATTGCAGTTGTTGGTCCATCTGCTATACCAGGTCCTGCTTCCGTCCAGACTGATACTTCCTCATCTACCCAGAAAAGCGGAAAGACTCTTTCTACTGCCACTCCCCAAAATACTTTCACTTCTGTACCACCACAACCTGCTACTAGTGCGGATATTCCACCTAAGACTCCTGGAATTGCATCTGCACAAAATGATGCTCCTACTCTGCGCACATCATCTGCTAATGTTAATGAGCATGCTCCAGCTCCTAATGATGCTACAAATGCCGAGTCTGCTGACCCCTCTTCTAATACTGGTGCCACTGCGCCTGTTCTTTCATCTACACCCATCGATTCAACTGCGATTGCTTCTTCAGCTCCTCGTGATGAACCTCCATCTCTTCTCCCTCCTACTTCAGCAACTACTGGTACTCCTGATACCGATAAAGATTCTTCTCCCCAGATGTAGTTTCTGCCATTACTGCTGTCCCTTCTACTTGTTCAAATTACTTACGCACATAAGTCCAACAAGAATTAGAATAAGTGGGACATGCTTTTTCCACTTTCAATGTGAAAGTTTGTAACTATTATAATAATGCTGTATGATTAACAGCCTGCGTTATGTGTTTGCTTCAAAAGCACAGAAATGATGTTGATGTTAATTACGCGAATTTGAGGATTATATATTAGTTTATTACTATAGTACTTATTTCCCTTGGGAAAAGCTATTACTAGTGTTGGTTTGAATCACCAAGTAAAAGAGGCCTACAGTCAAGACCTGTAACTGCGCTGACAAAGGTGACAACCATCATAACAATAAAATCCGAAATCTGATCTCAACAAAGAAAAGTTAGTGAAAGTACGATTCTCGGTA
Source organism: Coptis chinensis (assembly GCF_015680905.1). NCBI lineage: Eukaryota > Viridiplantae > Streptophyta > Magnoliopsida > Ranunculales > Ranunculaceae > Coptis > Coptis chinensis. The sequence continues at coordinate 61,871,903 of NC_141464.1, read as the reverse complement.
TAGCTATGGAAATAAGGAGCTGAATTATACTCCTAGACCAGATGGTCTAGAGTCTAAACTTCATGAAGTCCCATATAAAATAATTTAACAAGATTCTATATAAAAAATAATTTAAATAATAGAGATCATATAAAAAATCTATTCCACCATGAATCAGAGGGGGAAGTTGTATGCAAGTCATTCTTTACTGTTATCATGAACATGGCAACAGTTACTTAATAACCTAACTTTATCTCTAAAATGCTTTTGCAAAAGGGTTAACTAGTATTACCCCCTATTAGATGAGCCAATTAGGATTTTTCCCCATTAGATAGACTCCTCCTAAACACATGGTCAATTTGAATTGAACGTTAAATGTCAAACAACTGAAAATTACACAAATACCTTCATTATTTTCAAAAAACAAATGTTCAATTTTAATTAGATAAGGGCAATTGTGTCATTTTCAGCCATTTGACTTAAAATTTAGGAGGAGACCCTAATTTCCCATCTAGTGAGAAGAAAATCCTAATTGGCTCATCTAGTGGGGGGTAATACTACTTAACCCTTTGCAAAATAATATTCTAAGCTTAATACTTCAGTAGCCGAAGTTAGTTATCAGAGGTTTACTTATTTTGAAAGTTTAAATATTCCAAGACACAGGGCCAAGTAAAAAGGTTATATTACTGACAAGCGTAACTCAAAAATGGGAACCACATTGATTAGGAGGAGAGAACAAGGAATCTCTTCAATGCTGGGAAAAATGGATGAAGAGTATCCGTTTCTCTTTAGCATTTCTAGCTTCAGTTTACACTAGAATCTCATATGTCCTACAAATTGATATGACAGTGTGATCCTAAACTTTGATTCTTTACAATATTAAAGTAATGGATACTTTTCTTTATTCTAGGTTCATTCCTTTCTCTAAACAATGTTAAAGTAATGGATTTTTCTTTTTAAGTTGTGACATTCGTTGATCCAAGAAGATCATATTATGTGCATTTGGGCAAAAGCTTACACCAAGCCATTGGCAATCTTATGCAAACCAAATTAAATTTAGTGCTTAATCCCTACCTGAAAATGTCACGAGAAACTGTTCTTGTCTTCATCAACAGACTTGATGATGCAATTAGAAATGAAGGCAGCAATTCGATGTTTCCACTTAAGAGCATATTTTTGAAGATTAAGGAGGACTTTGACAACATTCCTCTCGATGATCTTTCTCGAGAAGAAATCGATGTGGTTGGAGTCTCAGTTTATGACCTAGGGGATTTGCTGTCCGACTGCGAAGCATTGCTGAAAACACGTATTGAACGCAAGCAGAGACTCATGAAGTGTTACTCTCCCATGGAGTTCTTTTATCTCAGCAAGACAAAGACTAAGTTGAGGAAAATCGAGGACGTGCTTCAGGGCTTGCGGAAGCAGAAAATGTCGCCTAGTCGACAGAACCTTGAAGCAGGGCCACCAGAGTCACAAACTGAATATGAATGGAGCTACGGAGCTGTTGACATATCAAAGATATACGGTTGGAAAGAAGAAGTTGATGAGATAATCAATAAGGAATTGATCCCAGAAAGTGATGGTCTTAACTTGGTCGGAATTGTGTTGGGGATTACACCAATATCAATCGGTTCCCCCACTACACAGATAACTTGTATGAACACACTTCAACTCCAGATAAATCTCAAATATCACAAACTACCTATACTAACATGCCCAACTCGCTAAACAACTATTAACAACAGATAATAATGTAAAGCAAAGAAAAGCAAACCACAACACAAAGATTTACCGTGGTTCGCCAATGATGCCTACTTCCACAAGAGCCAGCCGCTTAATAAAATGGGAAGGAAGATTACAATCTCTCCTTTTTCGGTCTCTCACCTTACTAGATCACTCTTATCTCTTTACGGGGTTGTATCTCTCAGAAAAGGTTCTCTCTTTGTTTTAGTCCGGATTCCAATCCTTCCGACTTGTTTGGTTCTCGTTAGGTTAGGTTTTCCAAAACCTTGATTTTGGTTTTATCTCCAAAACCAAATTCGCGGATACCGTAAGCAAGCCCCACGAAAAATAGACTGAGCGCTGGCGCCCACTCGAAATACCGAAGTCGCTACCAAGACTGAAGCCGAGCGCTGGCCACTTTGAAGGCTGGTCGCCTCTATGTTATCGAACTCGAAGCGAAGTCGCGCTTTCTATCGAGCGCTGGCGCGCCTTGTCGATGTCCGGTGTCCCGTTTCGTCGACTCCGGTTTCTCTCCTCATGTGAGGGATAACTCCATCAATCTCCCCCTCCGGAACAAGTGGGGGATACCTCCATGCAATTGCCAAATCAATGGGAGGAGTGTCGCCATTCCTAATAATAGCACAACAAACATCAAACTTACCTTTCGGTAAGACTTTGGTCATCATATCCGACCCGCTTCTTGTCGGTATGGATCTTCTCGATACACAAATGCTTGTCTTCGAAGTACTTCTCTAATCCAATGATAACGCACGTGTATGTGCTTGATCTAGAATGAAAACTCGGATTCTTGCTCAAGTGGATGGCGCCCGATCGTCACATAGAACTACAAACTGTTTTACGCTTTAGCCCCGGTTAAATCGAAGAACCTCTTCATCCATAGCAACTCTTTGCAACACTCGGTGGCTGCAATATACTCGGCTTCAGAAGTGGAGAGGGCAACACACTTTTGCAACTTAGATTGCCAAGAAACCGCTCCCCCGCAAAAGTAACCGGATAACCGGAGGTGGACTTCATCGAAGTCAACATCACCGCCATGTTCCGTGATCGCTGTAGCCTTCAAGTAAAGGCTTACTTCCACCAAAGCACAAACATGATTTGAAGTGCCTTTGAGATATCTCAATATCCACTTAACACCTTCCCAATGTTCTTTACCCGGATTTGATGTAAATCGCTTACCACCCCAACGGGCGAAAAGCAATATCCGGTCTAGTACACACCATGGCATACATCAAACCGCCCATCATGGATGCATAAGGAATCTTTTCCATCCGACTCTGCTCATGCTCACCCTTAGGACACATCTCTTTGGTCATGCGGAACCGCCACCAAGCGGATAACCGACCGGGTTCGCTTGATCCATGTCAATCTCTTCAACACCTTCTCAATGTAGCTTTCTTGAAAAGCCACAACTTCCCACTCTTTTCACACGAAAGTGATCCGCATCCCAAGTATCTGCTTTGCTTGACCCAAATCCTTCATCTCAAAGGACTTACTCAAGTCTTTCTTTAGCTTGATATCTTGTTGATGTTTGGGCCAACTATCAACATATCATCCACATACGCAATAATAAAGACAATGAAATCCCCATCCGAAATCTCTCAACAAACACACAATGATCTAGAAGCGGACTTCTTGTATCCTTGCTTCACCATAAAGGAGTCAAACTTTATGTACCAATCGTCTCGGTGCTTGCTTCAACCCATACAAGCTCTTTTATCAGCTTTTGCATACTAAGTGCTCCTTGCCTTTGACCTCAAACCCTCCGGTTGGTCCATGTAGACATCTTCTTCAAGGTCTCCATGAAGAAAAGCCGCCTTAACATCTAGTCGCCAACCTCTAGGTTCATACTTGCGGCCATACCCAATACCACCCTCGGATAGAAGTCATCTTCACTACAGAGAGAAAAATCTCATCAAAGTCAATCCCTTTCCTTTGACCGAATCCCTTCACAACAAGGCGAAGCTTTGTGCCTTGGGTGAGGATTGTTCTCCTCATGCTTGACTTTGTATATCCACTTATTCTTGAGAACTTTTCTCCCCGTGGGTTTCTCAACTAACTCATAAGTGTGATTCTTATGCAAAGAATCCATCTCGCCATGCATGGCCTTCAACCACTTTTCTTTTGTCCGTACCTTCAAGTGCCTCTTGATAGTACATAGGTTCTCCACCATCCGATAGTAGCACGTGACGTATGTGGTGGATACCGGTTGAAGCTTAGTCTCTCTCTCTCGCGGACCTCCTTGCCCCATCCGGGCCGGTGCCTCGTGAGGGTGCACTTCGCTTGCTCGGTGGTGGTTCATGCATCTCATCCGCATCTTCTATATCAATAGGTTCTATCCCATCATGAGCAATAGATTCTCATCATGAGCTTCAAACTCATGGTTCTCTCTGCATTCTCAATGCCTTCTTCGCGACGCTCCACAAGTAGGAACTTCGGTTCTCAATCAACAAGATCATTGGTGAAAGCTTGTAGCTTCACCCTCCTCAAAGTCTCGCTATGGTTTGGTCTTCTAAGAACACAACATCTCGACTTCGATTACTTTCTTGTTAATCGGATCATAGAGTTTGTAACCAAACTTTTCATCTCCATAACCCGTAAAAATGCACCGCTTGGCTTTGTCATCAAGCTTGATCTCTCATCCTTCTAATATGCACAAATGCCCCGCACCCAAATACCCTCAAGTATCCATAATCAACATCTCTCCGACCATACTCTCCGGATAATCACTATTCGTGAGGCTTTGCTTGTGACAGTTGATCACATGCACTACCGGATGCACGTTGCTCTACCCAAGAGTTTCTAGGTAGCTTAGAGTGAGATAACATGCATCTTATCCTCTCTACAATGGTACGGTTCATTCTCTCTCGCTATTCCATTCGTCATGTGTGTCTTGGGAACGGTCCGCTGATGACTTAATCCCATGACTCGCAATACTCTTCAAATGGCCCAATGTACTCACCCCCATTATCCGAGCGAATACACTTCAACAACTTCCCAGCTCTCTTTCCACCATACCGCGTGGAATTTCTCAAACACGCCAAGTACTTCATCCTTGGTCTTCGACTATAGACCCATATCTTTCTTGACGATCATCAATGAATGTCAAGAAGTAACGGCTCCCCGGGTGGGACTTCACTCATAGACCACATAAGTCTCCGGTGCACTAGCTCAAGGACGTTGTCCTTTCGTGGAGACGGGAATCTTTGGAAAGACACCCTCGCGTGTTGCTTTCCTACCAAAACAATGAGTACACGTATTTAAATGTGTACCTTTAATGTCCGCATGGCTTTTGCTTAGCAAGAACTTCCATCCCTTTTATGCCCATGTGACACGCCTCTTGTGCCACAGCTCGATGAAGCTTCTTCTTCGCCGCAGATTCGCTTCGCTTTACACAAACTAGCCTCGTGTTTTGTAAAGAGAGCAAGTTTTCTTTCCTCCGCCGCTACAATGGAACCTCTCGTCGGTTTCCATACCCCCGCTACCAAACGAGTTTACAAAGCCATCATCATCTAATTTCCCAAAATTAAATTAGGCTTAACCGTATGTCGTGGACATGTCTTACATCCTTGAGTGTCAAGGTGTAGCCGACATTGGTTTCTATATGAACATCTCCAATGCCTATAATCTTCGACGCCATCGTTACTTACCCATCCTCACTTCACCATATTCACCACATACCGTAGGTAGTGAAGAATCCCCCGCGGCGTGTGACGGATAGGATGCTCCCCAGATCTATCACCCACTCAGATCCCCGACATGAGGTACTTTCGACACACCACCACACCGACACAATTCCCACTCAGGGTCGCCGACTAGTGCGGTAGTATCTCTCGCCTCAGTGTTTCCGCTCCTCCGCACCATGTCTTCATGTACACGCTTATTCTTCTCATCCCTCTTCGTTCTCGCACTCATATCCGAAGTGGCCTTTGGCACACAATAGTAACATTGCCTCTCCGCCTTTTTGGAGTTCTAGCTTCACCCCTAGATTTACTTCTCATCACCTCTAGAACGAGATGGTTTTCTCGACCTCTCCCCGCTTTCTCGCGAAAGGACCTCCTCGAAGTTAGAAGAGCCGCTTCTTGCACTCCTTCTAGTCTCCTCATTCAACAAAGACGTGGTAGCCATCTCCATGGTAACAATTCCATCCTTGGCTCGCCTCCATGTAGAAAACCGCTAATGTCTCCCAACTTTCGGGTAGAGAGCCTAATAGAAACAAAGCCTCAACTTCGCCTCCCAAATTGATCTTCATCAAATGCATCCGATTGATGATATTCTACTTCATTAAGATGCTCGGACATTGAAGAACCTTCTTGGTACTTCGTGGTTCCAGAAACTTTTAACGACTAGCACTTTGTTTCCACCCGACTTCCTCTCATAAAGGTCTTCGAAGTTTCTTCCATAGATCGAAGGTCAGTAGTCTCTTAGGCCACATGGTGAAAGACACCGCCGCCTATCCATTGTCGAATGTACCCAATAGCTTTTCACAAGCTTTTTCCATTCAAATTCATCGATTTTTCGGTTTTACTCCCTCATTCTCAATGGGAAGTGCCAAGTCCTTGCAGTATAGCAAGTCTTCCATCTTGGCTTTCCAGATGGTGTAGTTCTTCCTATTCAGACTCATCATACGAGTGTTCACGGAATGGTCCATCTCTACAAGTTATTTAACCTCAAATCTTCTCTCGTGAATTTCACAAACACCTTCCCCGACCAAGATTCGATAACACCCTAGGCTATTCTAACCAAGGCTCTGATACCACTTGTTGGGGATTACACCAATATCAATCGGTTCCCCCACTACACAGATAACTTGTATGAACACACTTCAACTCCAGATAAATCTCAAATATCACAAACTACCTATACTAACATGCCCAACTTCGCTAAACAACTATTAACAAATGATAATAATGTAAAGCAAGAAAAAAAAAACCAACAACACAAAGATTTACCGTGGTTCGCCAATGATGCCTACTTCCACAAGAGCCAGCTCTTAATAAAATGGGAAGGAAGATTACAATCTCTCCTTTTCGGTCTCTCACCTTACTAGATCACTCTTATCTCTTTACGTGGTTGTATCTCCGTAAAGGTTCTCTTTTGTTTTAGTCCGATTCCAATCCTTCCCGACTTGTTTGGTTCTCGTTAGGTTAGGTTTTCCAAAACCTTGATTTTGGTTTTATCTCCAAAACCAAATTCGCGGATACTCAGAAAAAGCCCACGAAAAATAGACGCCAGCGCTGCCACTCTGGCGAAGTCGCTGAAGACTGAAGCCGAGGCTGGCGCTTCACTTTGGAGCGCTGGTCGCCCTCTATGTTATCTTGAACTCGAATACGAAGTCGCCTATCGAGCGCCTTGGGCGCCGCTCGCCTTGTGCGATGCCGAATTGTCCCGTTTCTGTCCAGCTCCAGTTTCTCTCCTCATGTGAGGGATAACTCCAACAAATTGTTGGGAACTTTGGGACGGGTAAGACTGCCTTAGCTCAAAAGATATTCATGAGTGAAGAGGTCAAGGACACGTTCTGCCTCAGGTTGTGGGTCTGTGTTTCGCCTAATTGCAAACCGAAAGAGCTCGTATGGAGAATGCTAAACAATCTTGGAGTAGGAAATGTTCAATCAATTCTTGACGAAAAGGAAGATAGGGATGAACTTGGTATATTGCTGTTTATGCTGTACTTACAACTACTAGACAAGAGATACTTGATAGTGTTTGACGACATTTGGGAAGCGACAGACTGGCATACTAGCTTATTAGATGAGCCCACTGAAACCAAGGAGTGGAAAGATCGCCTAGCATATGGTCTTCCAAAGGGAAATGGTAGCGCTATAATTGTCACAAGTAGGATACATGAAGTTGCTCGAAGGATGGTTGGAAGAATGCATATGCATCATCCCAAGCCTCTCCTTGACGAAAATGGTTGGTTATTGTTTAAGAGTGCGTATGAAGAAGTTCGACCATTCGATGAAAGCTTGGAATCTATGAAGTCCGCAATCATTGTAAAATGCAGTGGACTTCCATTAGCCCTGAAGACAGCTGGTAGAGAATTGGCTAGAATGAAACAGGAAGAGGATGACAATTCCAATCCACAAGCTCCTGAGGAGGGCGAAGCAAAGGACGGGGACAGCGCGAAGCCACAAGTGGCTGCTCAAGATATCAATAAGCCAGATACCGATGAAACCCGGTAAGCATTATGGTGCTATTTTACAATATAATGCGTGTTATATATATATACTATCTAGAATCCTTTAATGTTTTAACGATGAGCCCATGACCATATATTTTTTATTTCTTACTGACACCAGCAAGCTGAAGCCTACTAATAGCACTGTAGAGAGTAAGCCACAAGATGATGATACTAGTGAGCTGAAGGCTGAGAAGAGCATGCAGTTGGAGGATGCGTCTAAAGTTTCGAAGACTGACGATACAATTAAGCCATCAGATGATGGCAAAAACGATACTAAAGACACAGACGAATCACATATCAGCATGCAACAAAAACGACCCGAAGATTGATAACCCAAGCAAACCACAAGATTTAAACTTTAAAGTGATGATATCAATTATCAGCACATGACACAACCGTAAATAAGTGGACAATTACACAAGTTGAGTCGTACACTAGTACACACAGTACGAATGTATGACTGTATGAATAATTTACATGTGCTTAACTTGTTCTTTCATGTAATATACTATACGAGTTCGCCTGCCACTCTGCCGACGAGATCCGAGACCGTTAGATGTGTAATCCAACAGTCCGAAAATCAAAAACAAAAACAAAAAGACTTTGTTTTTTATTTTCTGTACTTATTAAGATTGTAGTGGCAACGAAGTTTCGTGATTAATATGGGGTGCACGACACGTGTCATTTTAAGCCAATGGTGCAACTCTTCAACCAAGGCTGCTTCTAAGCAACTTTTCATCAAACCCCATTTTGTCCTTTTCTACTTGCATTAAAATTCTTCACTTCATCAGTCCTCTCTGTCTCTCTCTCTCTCTGCATGTCGCTTCACTTTCTTCAAAAAACAAGGTCATTCAATATGAAAAAACAGCTCAAAGAAAAACTACTACCCGATCACCTTCGTTGCAACCGAAACGACGGTAGACAATGGAGATGTTTTCGACGTGCAATGCACAACTCAAAACTCTGCAAACAGCATTATGAATCCATCACTCAAAAACGCAAACAACGAGTTTTCAAAACTACCCTCTCCATTCCAAGAAAACCCAGTCGAAAAAGAACTAGAAATGAACAAGTTATAGTGAAAAATAAGAGAAAACGATCATTGACTGTTTTTCCTAGTTTGAAAACAGGGGATTTGAGGCTGGAGTTAGTGAGAGTGTATTTGAAGAGAGAAATGGAAAAGAAGAAACGGGATTTAAGGAAGTGTTTAAGTGATGATGGGAAGTTAATAAGAGATTTGCCTAATGGACTAATGACGATTTCGTCTAGTCCTCTAAATTGTTTTGAGTGTAATGCTGGTTTCTTTTGTGAGAAAAGATTGGGATTTGAGTCGGGGCCTGTTTTGCGAAGGTGGTTTCGGTCGAAGAATGTTGAGCCACTTCAAATTGGCACTGTTAAGGATGTAATTTTGTTATCAAGTTTTTATTTTGTGTTACTGTTTTATGGTTAAATTTTTTTATTGTGGAATTTTTTGTTGGCCTAGATTTTGCCTTTTGGAAGAAAGATGGAGTGTAATACTAAAGTTTTGCTTGGAGTGCATTAGAGAATGGTACATTTTCATTTCAAGCTTTTGTTAGTGCGCCGTTTGGCTTGGAATGTGTTTTTTTTTATAGCTCAATTTTTATTTTTATTTTTCTATTTTTTATTTGTAAGATTTTATGCTTATTGAAGTTAATATGTGTAGAGAAAAAGGTCTTTTTTCTCTTTCACGTGTAAGGCGCACCCGCCCTCACTATTGCTTTGACAAGGGCGCGCCCCGCGCTCATGCCTTTGGCAACCTCCAGTACTTTATGCATGACCAAAGCTACGACCACGACTTTGTTCGGTCGAGCGCACCTCGCTCCACCATTTTCAGCACGAAATTCACTGTTTCGGAAGTTTTTTTTGAAACAGTATAAATATAGGTTTTTTCTGTAGAAACCTAACTTAACCAAAACCAAGAAAGAGAGAAATTATAAGAGAGCAATTCAGTAAGTTGAGTGTTCATTCTTTTGTGAGTGAATTGAGAGATTTGTAACTGTTACTCCGACATCTACTAAAGCTTGGAACTCGCGGTGTGGGCGTAAGCAAATTCAAACCACGATATATTTTTGTCTTGTGGTTTGTTCTCTTTACATTAATTGTTTTACTTTATATGCTTACTATTTGATATCGGAAGTGTTGGGATATTACTTTGAGGGTGTTGAAGTCTTGTCTAGCGAAGGATCGATCCTTGTGTAGGATTGATCTATTTGTTGTGGATAACGTTGTTTCCGTATTGTTCTATTCACAATAATTGGTATCGAGTCGCTTTTACGACCTAGGATTTTGAGTTTTAGTGAAGAACCATAGTGCTTTCGAAATTTGTGTAGACAAGGTGTTCGATTAAATTCAAAATGAAATTGTTTTTTTTGGTTATTGTGTGTAACTTGAAAGATGACTCCCAAAATGTTAAATGCTAAATTTGAAGTAGAAGTTTAATGGAAAAATAATTTTGGGATTTGGAGGATCCAGTTAGGGACATCCCATCATCTAACAAAGTTTGCATAAGGCTTTAAAGGGATTAACTTCGAAGCGTCGCTAATATGAGTAATGATGATTGGGAAGAGTTCGATCTTCAGCTTGTTCATCAATCCGATTGTGTCTTGTTAATGAGGTCATGTATAGTGTGATGGGAGAAAATACATTGCCGGTATTTAGCTTAAACTAGAGTCTATATATATGACCAAGAGCATGATCGAACAAGATGTACCTTAGGAAGCATCTTTATCTGCATTACATGATGGTCGATGGTTCAACGATGCAAGAGCACATTAGTGAGTTTCATCGACGCCTAGCGGATTATTTGAATATTGACATGAAGATAGATGATGAGGATCAAGCGGTATGTTTAATATTCTCCTTCCCAAAAAGCTATGAGCATCTAGTGATTACATTTATGAACAGAGAAGACGTTGATCTTGACGGTTTGAGTGCACTTCTTTCTTATGAGTTGATAAAGAAGACATGTGTAGAGAATAACATTGATGCGAATCGAGGCTAGTGGCAAGAGGAAGGTCGTATGAAAAGGTTTCTACAAGCAATAAGAAGTCTAGGTCCAAGTCAAAGAAGCATTTGACACATGTGAAGTGCTCAATTCGCGATGAAAAGGGAAGACATTACACAAGTAATTGTCCTCACCCGAAGAAAGAGAACAAGAGAGATGGTAAGAAGAAAAGTAAGGCAAAAATTGAGGCAAGTTATGCTTCAGGCTCTGAAGGGAACGAGTTGAGTCTCTGTGTGTCCACACAAGACTATATGGCCGAAAGGTGGATTCTTAATTTCGGATGTTCCTACCATATGTGCCCGAATAGAAAGTGGTTTACTTCTTATGAGAGCATTGATAGTGGTTCCGTTTTGATGGGTAATGACGTTGCTTGTAAGACGGTAAGAATTAGAACTATACGGATCAAGATGCATGATGGTATAGTGAGAACTTTAACTGATGTGAAGCATGTTCTTGAGCTAAAGAAAAACCTTATTTCTCTTGGTACCTTGGATTCCAAAGGCCACAAGTTTGTGGGAGAAGGTGGAGTCCTAAAGATTGGCAGCAGCTCTTTAATTGTTATGAAGGGTCAAATACATGGAACCTTGTATACTTTGATGGGTAGTACGGTGATAGGCGATGTAGCAGTGGTTGCATGTAGTGATGATTCTGAGTGCACTAAGATGTATCATATGCGACTAGGGCATATGAGTGAAAAGGGTTTGTCTGAGTTGTGCAAGCGAGGGTTCTTGAAAGACTTGAAGAAGCCAAGTATGGGGTTCCGTGGAGCATTAAGGTCCTATGGAAGCAAAGCAGAGTCAAGTTCAACTCAAGCAAGTACATCGACAACAGCATCCTTGACTATGTGCATACGGATGTTTGGGGCCCTCAGAGTGGCTTCAAAGGGAGGTAGCCGCTATTATGTCTCATTTATTGATGATCATACCCGCTTTGTGTGGGGGTATATGATGAAAACGAAAAGATGAAGTGTTTGAGACATTTAAGAAGTGGAAGGTAAGGGTTGAGAATCGCGAGATAGGAAGGTAAAGACACTACGGTCCCAAATGGTAATCGGGTATACCTATGGGCCTTTTCGAGAGTTTTGTGCGCAGAAGAAATTGCCAAACACCGACGGTCGGCACCAGAAAAGGAATGGCGAGAGGATGAATAGAACCTTGCTTGAAAGAGCAAAATGTTTGTTGTCTAATGCCGGTCCCAGGCAAAGTATTGGCGACGCAAGTCCATGACGCGGTTTACCCGTATAATAGGTCACCGATTCTAGCTATAGATTGCAAAACACCTTATGAGGTGTGGTCGTAACCCAACATTGATTATAATATTTTCGAAAGTGTTTGAATCGATCGCTTTACTATCATATGAGGGAGAGCAAACTAGATCCTAAAGCTAAAAAAGTCATATTCTTAGGCTTCGCAAATGGGGTAAAGGGATACAGATTGTGGTGTCAAGAAGACCACAAGTTTCTGGTTAGCAGAGATGTTACCTTTGATGAGACTTCCGTGTTATCTTTCAAGAAGCCCGGAAGGAGTCGGGCGAATGGTGAGTCTCCATAAGTTCAAACCACACTAAGCTCGAGTTGTCCGATCGCAGCATTAAACCGGGCCGGGTTCATGATGAGGTACCAAATCATAGAACCACACAACAACATGAAGAAGAGCATGAACATCCGCAACTAGTAGTGGCTGACCCTAGGCCAAAAAGACAAGTTAAAGAAGTGCACAAGTATGGGCATGAGAAGCCGGTGAAACACTATGGTTAGGTGGATTTAGTGGTATATGCACTGAATATCGAAGATGATGAGCTAGATAGCTTCAAGGAAGCTGTTAGAGATGCTCATTACAGAGATTGGTTGGTTGCTATGCAAGAAGAGATGGAGTCTCTGGATAAAAATCACACATGAGACCTAGTTTTATTGCCAAAGGGCAAAAGGACTATCGGCAGTAAATAGGTGTTCAAAAAGAAAGAGGTCATTCCTGAGTCCGATAGTACTGGGTACAAGGCAAGAGTAGTAGCAAAAGATTTCTCACAGAAGGAAGGAGTCGACTACAATGAGGTATTTTCCCCGGTGATCAAACATACTTCCATTCGTGTGTTATTGAGTTTAGTTGCTCACTTCGACTTGGAGTTAGAGCAACTTGATATTAAAACTGCTTTCTTGCATGGGGACTTGGAGGAAGAGATCTATATGAGACAACCTGAAGGGTTTGTTGTTACTGAGAAAGAAGATCATGTATGTAAATTGAATCGGTCACTGTATGGGTTAAAGCAATCGCCCAAGCAATGGTACAAGCGCTTTGATACATTCATGATGCAATATGAGTACACCCGAAGTAAGTATGACTATTGTGTTTACTTTCGTAGACTTCGTGGTAATGACTTCATCTATCTCCTACTTTATGTGGATGACATGTTTATTGCTTCCAAAAGCATGGTGAAGATAGTCAAGTTGAAATCTCAACTTAGCTCTGAGTTTGAGATGAAAGACTTAGGTGGAGCCAAGAAGATATTGAGCATGGAGATTGACAGAGATAGGAAGAAACGATGGATAGTTGTATCTCAGAAGAAATACCTTCAGAAAGTAATTTCTCGTTTTCGTATAGAGAATGCAAAGTCAGTTTCTACTCCTTTTCACCGGCATTTTAGGCTTTCAGCTAAGTTCTCTCCTAGTTCAATGGAGGAACAAAAGCATATGGCTAATGTTCCTTATGCAAGTGTCGTGGGCTATGGTGTGCACACGCCCAGACATTTCACAGGCAGGTATATGGCAAATCCTGGGAAGCAACATTGGGAGGTAGTGAAATGGGTACTAAGGTACTTGAAGGGTACTTTGGATGTGGGATTAGCTTATGGTGGAGGCACTTGTTATGTCAATGGGTTTGTGGATTCTGATTATGCCGGTGATCTAGATAGATGACGATCGACTACTGGTTATGTGTTTATGATGCATGATGCACCAGTTAGTTGGAGGTCTATGCTATAGGCTACAGTTGCTCTATCTACTACTGAGGCAGAGTATATGGCAGTGGCAGAGGCAATGAAAGAGGCATTATGGCTTCGAGGTCTTATAGATGATATGGGTATTGAGCAAAACAGTATTGCTTTGTATTGTGATAGTCAGAGTACTATTCATTTGGCGAAGAACCAGGTTCATCATGCTCGGACCAAACATATTGATGTCCGTTATCACTTTATACGGGATGTCGTTGAGGATGGTGATGTAGCACTTGAGAAAGTGGACACCCATGACAATCCTGCTAATATGCTGACGAAAGTTGTCACCAGAGTTAAGTTCTAACACTGTTTGGACTTGCTCCAAATCCTACATGTTTGAAAGAACCCTTTGTAGGCATGGCCGCCGGGCAGTTGATCATGAAGTCTTCCTTCTTTGGATGTGTTCCTACTGGATGTGTTCTTGCTGGATGTGTTCGACTCGGTTTTATGTGTTAAAACCTCACCGAGGTGGAGAATGTAGAGAAAAAGGTGTTTTTTCTCTTTCATGTGTAAGGCGCGCCCCGCCCTCACTATTGCCTTGACAAGGGCGCGCCCCGCGCTTATGCCTTTGGCAACCTCCAGTACTTTATGTGTGACCAAGGCGCGACCCGCTCTCGACTTTGCCTGGTCGAGGGAGCGCCTTGCGCTCCACCGTTTTCAGCACGAGATTCACTATTTTGGAAGTTTTTTTTGAAACAGTATAAATATAGGTTTTTTATGTATAAACCTAACTTAACCAAAACCAAGAAAGAGAGAGATTATAAGAGAGCAATTTTGTGTGAGTTGAGTGTTCATTCTTTGTGAGTGAATTGAGAGACTTGTAATCTGTTACTCTGGACATCTAGTAAAGCTTGGAACTTACAGTGTGGATGTAGGCAAATTGCCGAACCACGATATATCTTTGTCTTGTGGTTTGTTCTCCTTTACATTAATTGTTTTACTTTATATGCTTGCTATTTGATATTGAGAAGTGTTGGGATATTACTTGGAGGGTGTTGAAGTCTTATCTAGTGAGAAGGATCGATCCTTGTGTAGGATTGATCTATTTGGTGTGAATAACGTTGTTTCCGCATTGTTCTATTCACAACAATATGTTATTGATTTTAGTTTGTGTCCGTAATTTCTCTATTGAGAGTGAGAAACTGGAGCGTGAACTATAATAGTGAAAACAAACGGTTCCCTGATTCAAACAATGCTCTCTCTATAGCTTTGAGCATCCCAAATGGTGTAGTCATATTTTGACATGCCACATAATGTTATCAAAATTAAATAAAAAAAAAATGACCAAAAAGCTATAGCTAGGAAAATTTATGAACGGTATTAGGGATGTACTTAAATCCATGGTTTGGCATTTCCTTTGTTAGGAAATCCCTTGGTTGAATGCTGCCCTTGCTACCACAAGCATGGCACTTAGGCACAAGATCAGTTTTACGTAGCTACGCTTTATAGCTACATGTCTTTACACTGTCTTTGGAGTCTTTTAACTCCCAAAGTACTTTTTTTTTGCTCAGTAAGTTCAAAATTGTATAAGAAAAGAGAAACAAAATTGTGGAGTGGGCAGTGACAGGTTCATACCTCACTTAATGATCAGTAACCGTCTGGTTGCTAAAAAGTTCTAAAAAAGGTACCAAAGTGATGTAGAACATTAGTCGAGTCTGTCAGTGTCATAGGTGTGCGCCTATGTTCCCTCTACATGTTATGGGCGTGAGCCCCTTAGTTGAGTCCAAGTTCATGGTTCGAGTCCATTAGTTAGTTGGACACATGTTGTGTTCCTATTGGTTTATGCTTTCTAGGTTTACTTTAAATAACAGGCTTGTAGTTAGGGTTTCAGTAGTTGTATTTATGTGTGTGATTTGTGATTGAGAGATTCAATAAAAGAGTGATTTTTAGGTCGTCTTTTAATTGTGTTTCAATTAAAGTGTAAATTCAATTAAACTGAAGCTTCCGCCAGTAAGATCTACACTATTTGGTATTGAAGCAGATTAATTCCAGGGGTTACTATTCACGATCTTTGTTCAATCAAAACACCGCTTAGCCGTACTATTCACCAAGTCACTATTCACCCAGGGGTTCACGGCGATTTTTTTTCTTGAAAAGTCAATTTTTTTTGTGTTATTATGGTGAATAACAAAGCAACTCGAGGTCGTCCTCTATCCATGGATACTCGCATGTCTCGTTTAGAAGAAAACATGAAGAACATGACATAGATATTTCAGAACCTGATGGAAGCAAAGTTTCCATTCCAAAAAGAGGTACAACAACCACCTCCACCACCACAGAATAATGGTTTAGTGGCTAGTACTGATGATGCATCTCAGGTTGATGGTTCAATCCTCTTACGAACCCTTTTTGCTTCTGAGATCCAAAACAACGGAGAACGAGTTCGCATGAAAGATAACACCAACAGGGAACCTCCTCTCAATGAGGAACGTGAGGGTGTACCCCTCAATGATGGCACCGCTCGGCTACCGGCAGGTGTTGAAGCCCTCCTATTGGGCGCTCCACCAATCTTTGATAAGTATGAAGATGACTATCTTTTTTATTAGTACGAAAATCTGATTTGGGAAAATTTTGTGACTCACTTTGACAAACGAAGTGATTTGTTTTTCAAAAAAGAACGATTGCAAATTTTGATTTCCTTAAAGAAAGTCATATATGTTGGTGAAGTTACAAGCTTTCAAGACGAGCCATTGGTACCGAAATTTTTTGGTGCATCTTCTGGTTATTGTTTTTATAATCTGTGTGCAAGAGCATGTTGTGGATTACTGATTTTAAGCCAGGGAAGCTGCTACAAAGGAAAAAATTCATGGTCAAATTCATTTCAGCTGGGGTATTGGCCGATTTCCTAAAGCTTGTGGACGTGGTTCTCTTTACCTGAAGTTTTTGTTGATTAGAAATTCGATGACGAAGTTTTTTCGGTTGGGGAGAGTGATATAAAACATTAGTCGAGTCTGTCAGTGTCATAAGTGTGCGCCTATGTTCCCTCTACATGTTATGGGCGTGAGCCCCTTAGTTGAGTCCAAGCCCATAGTTCGAGTCCATTAGTTAGTTGGACATATGTCATGTTCCTATTGGTTTATGCTTTCTAGGTTTACTTTAAATAACATGTTTGTAGTTAGGGTTTCAGTAGTTGTGTTTATGTGTATGATTTGTGATTGAGAGATTCAATAAAAGAGTGATTTTTAGGTCGTTTTTTAATTGTGTTTCAATTAAAGTGTAGATTCAATTAAAGTAAAACTTCTGCCAGTAAGATCTATATTAAAAAATGTAAGCAAAACTTAGAAAATCTAAGGTAAGGCTGATGTAGAATGGGGGTTGTGTTGATCATTTATTTGTTCAATTCTAAAAGGACACAGCGCTAGGTGAGATTTTAATGGAGGAACATTATTTCTTTAGGTAACCCCTGAAACTTAAGGTGCTGCTTTGTTGCTGATGTTGTTTTTTTGTAGTTTGATCTCACAGTTTGTCAGTATCCCATCATTCTGGTGTAACACTGCTATTATAAATATTTTGACTACAGTCACTACATTTACCGGAAGTTTTGCCTGGCTGTGAATTGTGATCGTATGATTAAATTTGGGAATTTTTGGTGAAGATTCAGAGAGGCTGAAAAATCCCAAACATTACTTCTGTAACCCATGATGTAGATAGAGAATAATAATATTCTTGACGTTCCGGTTATTGAGTCTTCGGAGTGCAAATTTTCCGGGAAGTTCATAATTTTCTGTTAACAAAAGGAATTACAGTTTCACAGAAAATATGATTCCAAAACGTAAATCTCCACGGAACACACAAAGTCCTAGTGTATGTAATAATTTCCTTCCTACATTAGATTTCTTATCATGTTAATGATGCTTACTAGCTGTTAGGCTCTAATTTCTGTGCATTTGAACAACTCTTCTGTAATTCAGGAATGGTTTCCCAAATCCCAAACTAAAGAGAGGTGAAAAAGGTGTTCCAGAGTTGTTTGTGCTTAGCGTCTCTCGCTGCTGGAAGTCTTCTTGGTGACCTGACATGCTCTTAAAGATTGTCAAAACTTATTTTCTGAAGCCCTAGCCTCCACTTCCATTTAGACATCTTTTCCTTTTTTCAGTAATTCTTTTAGTAGTATTCCATCAGCTGAATATCCTGTATCCCGTGCAGTTTTAAGTTCACGGTTGTCTTTGTTTTTTTTCGAAAAGTTGTTGGGATGAGGCAGATCCCCACCTGTATTAATTTCTTAAATAAGTTAATAGTACATCCTCAACTACAATAATTTGATTCAATGAATTACATACTGGGGGAATGAAACTAATATGATCACCACGGTTGTCTTTGTTGCCTATATATCGTATGTGCATACAATTGTACCTGTAGCTAACCCTCATCAGGATCATTGTCTATTGATCCTACTTTAGTGAAATTCATATATGATTTTTTGCCCACTGAATTTGAATACCTAGGACTCCTTATCCTAGTGGTTTTTGCTGACTGTATTAGTGTATTTTGCACTTGTGCTGGCGAATAAAGTTTTACCTACAAGGGTCAGTATTTTAGATCTTCATGGCTTATCGGCTTATTGCTTTATCCTTGAAAGTGTACCTTGTGGCTGGCATAGCTCTTATAAATCAGTACATCTCTCTCTGTGGCGCAGTGTGCATTTGGAAATACACCATTGACCATTGATCATTATGGCTTCCTTCAATCTTCCAAGCCCTCAAAGCCCTATCATGCAAAAGTGCAAGTCCTCTTCTTCCTTTCTTGGTGAAACCAACCACCTAAAACCATCTCCCAGAATTCATAAAAGGATTCCTTCCACTTTCAGTCTGAAACCAATGTCCAAATTCAATCTCTTTGAAATCATGGGTGGTAGAGGACTATTGAATGGCGAGCAAGGCGTCCTACGGGAGCTCGAGAAAAACACAACAGCCCCAGACCCACAAACTTCTACTGTATCCAATGAAGAAAACTCAGCCACTCCTTCCTCTTCCTCTAGTGACTTTCAAGTACCTGAAAACGCTTTCGATAAAGAGTTACTAGGCCTCACTGGAGGATTCCCTGGTGGTGAGAAAGGACTGGATGCCTTCCTTGAGAAAAATCCTCCTCCCAAAAAGACCAAATCCAGTTCAAGTAGTGAGATCAGTATCCAAGTTGCAAGTAGCTCGAAGCCGAAGCCACCTGAGTTACCTCTTTTGATGCCGGGTATGATCGCAATTGTGAAGAACGAGAGAAACCCGTTTTACATGTATTGTGGTATCATACAGAGAATTACAGATGGTAAGGCTGGAGTGCTTTTTGAGGGGGGGAATTGGGATAAGCTTATTACTTTCCGCCTCGATGAACTCGAACGGAGGAAAAGGGTCCTCAATGGTTAATCCCAAGTCCGCTGTACTGGAGTCTCTTGTTAAGGAGCTTAATGGTCAGTAAAAAATTTGTAATGTGTTTTCATGTAAATTGTAGTCTTTATATATACTAGCTTTGCAATTGTTGACCACCAATCTCTTATTGGAGTGTTGAAAGCATATTATCTGTTCTGGTGATTATAGCATTATTAAACAGCACTTAATTGTTAATTGTGAAATGTGAATTTGAGTACTAAATGCTACTTCACGCAATGCACAAGAATGAGCGTGTAGTTATCTACAACATGAATGTCTAGCATGTGTTGGGTGATAAGATTTCGTCGGTGAAATGGATACACGCTGAATACTTATTATCTTGTGGCAAAAACACTCTAAATTTACCTAATGAAAATCTCATCCGAGTCCCATCAATTCTGTGAAACATTTGGATCTGACTGATAATGAAGTTATCCAGATTTATACAAGAGAATTACTCATAGATCAAAATAGTACACATACGTGAGTATATACCCTTAGATTAAACTGGCGTAATAGGGATATTTTATAGTTTGAAGTGTGACATGAAAGAAATTTTTCGAAAACATTTTTGAAGCTTGAAGAAATTGCTTTGTGGTGATGCACTACAAGAAGCGTTTAATCTTCACAGAGCTTATAGAAAGGAAAGGAAAATTGATGTCTCAAACTTCTATACCCCTTATGAGTTGTTGGTGGTGATTGTAAGAGCCCGTATTAGGGGATGTATCACATAAAATCTTGGGCCAAGAGATACGCCCGGACATCAGTGTGTATTGGGCCCAGACCAAACTATGCCCTAGGAGTAACCCTAAAAGAGGGAAGAAAAAAGGAAGAAAGGGAAAGGAAGGGGCCGAATGGAGGGAGAGGGGGTGAGGAGAGAGAGGTGAACTACTGGCGGCTTGATCCCGAAAAGTGGTACGTAGGCAACCCAAATGGGTGCAGCCGATCTAAAAGAGAGCGAGAGTACGAGTAAATTAGGAGTTCGCGGTATTGTGGTGCAACAAATGGCGCCGTCTGTGGGGAGAACACAAAATCAGATAAGTTTGATATTTCCTTATATAATATCGGCTCCGCTCTACAAGGGGTTTGGAGATTGAGCTGTCGTTTTCAAGTTCCCATCTTTTTGTGCTAGAGAAGATAATCGGGGTCGTGCTGTCTTTGTCTTTGTTTATATTGTATGGAATGAGATCGAGTCAGTTAGAGGGAGTTGGTGCCAGCAACATAACCAAAATACCCACTACACAAAATCAAGTGAATGCCTGTTCTACTAAGAAAGACACTAACTTTGAAAGTGATTTTGTTGAAAATGTTAGAAACTTATTAGTCTGTGGAGAAGGAAGCAAGTTTCTTGACTATTTCGAAAAAGATAGTGGGTTTGTATCTTGAGTAAAGACTTGAAATGCCGCTTATTGATTTAGTGGAGGCAGATAAGATAGATATAGCCGAAAAACTTTTAAGGAATCAAGAAAAATGTGATATAATACCGGATTCTAAACGATTTTTCGACAATGGTGAGATGTTATTGCAAGAAGAATGAACCACTTGAAGCTAAAATGATTCTAGACCAAATGGTGGAAAATGGTTTCACTCCACATGTTGTGATATTTACAGATGTTATTAATTCATTGTGTGTAAGGGGAAAGAGTGAAGATAGCTTTTGAGGTTTTTGAGGTCATGAGTAAAACCGGGTGTGAACCCAATGTTCAGACTTATAACTGTTTGATGAAAGGTTTGTGTTATGTGGGTAAAGTTGAGGAAGCATTTAAGTTGTTGGTGAAGATGAAGAAATCTTTGAAGAAACCGGATATTTATACTTATACCGCGGTTATGGATGGTTTTGGTAAGGTGGGTCGATCGGACGAGGGATGGAGTTCTTTGGAAGAAGCTCTAGCGGATGGCCTAAAGCCGAATGTTGTCACGCGTTTAATACCTTGTTTAATGGGTATTGTAGGGAAGGGAGGTCATTGGAGGGTCGGTTTGTTGAAGAGAATGAAGGAGAGAGATTGCCACCGATCATATTAGTTACAATCTTGTGTTACATGGACTATTGAAATGGGGAAAGTG
This sequence comes from Coptis chinensis, assembly GCF_015680905.1. Taxonomy (NCBI): domain Eukaryota; kingdom Viridiplantae; phylum Streptophyta; class Magnoliopsida; order Ranunculales; family Ranunculaceae; genus Coptis; species Coptis chinensis. Next base: position 61,850,569 of record NC_141464.1, on the reverse strand, counting down.
TTGGCAGCTCTAAAGGGTTACAAGGAGATGGTGGAGATAGGTTTTGAAGTAGATGAAAGGATAATGAATACCCTTCTAAGAGGAATCTGTAGGGAGACCAGGGGGCCAATGAAGAGCTATTTGGAGATGTTGAGGAAGTGTTGGAAAGAATCAAGTCATCGGGATCTACTCTTTACCCCGAAACTCATGGCTTGGTAATCCAAACTTTGTCCACCGGAGGGACGGTGGAGAAGGCGTTATCTAGTTTACACGAAATGATGAGAATTGGTAACCCTCCGGGGTGAATCGTTTAATGTTGTTATTAAAGCTGCGGTGAAGGAACGGTCGACGACGCTATTCTCATTCGGTCCTTATGAGTGAAGTAGGTGAACTTCCTAGCAGAACTTCATATAAGCTAATGATCGCTGAATTCAATAGGCGAGGGGCGGCTTTTAGATCTTTGGTAAGCTATATCTGCAACAATCAAGCGAGGTGTGAGTCCTTGTTGGCAACCTAGAAAACTATGTAACTTGGAGGATGTTTCGGCCGGGCAAGACCATAGAGGAGTACTAAGAGTAGGAAAAGAATTATACAATGACTCGAGATCCGAATGTGTGGGCTTGTTGACTTCTCGTAACATGTAATTATTTTTGTACATTGTGATCATTATTAAGTTTGATTCTTCAACTACCGAGACAAGCTCAAGATCTCAAGGTTTCTTGGAACATAACCGAGTGATGTGCTAGTGGTATGTCTTGAAAAGAAGAATACAAAGGACCATTCTCCTTTGAAGTTGCCTTTGAACCCGAGGCGGCCTTGGAACCCGAAGTTACCTTTAATTGCTATAGTTAAGCTCATTGAACTGAGGCGGCCTTTGAAGATAAACGCCCGTGATCTTTTGAAACAACTTTGATTTGAATGTTGGCGTCGTGCGTGCTCGATCCGAATGCGTATAATTCCCATTGAATACACTAGAGATGACATTGAGTGCGCCTCGTGAGAGCGGTTTGTCGAGGTCGACGATGATGTAGTTTCTCATGGAAATGAGCAGCGGTGGTTGGTGAGATCAACCGGGAGCGCTGACTCGCAGACGCGTGGGGGTTAGACCAATCGTGAGAACTATCTTCCGTAGAGTCTCGGACGAGTAATGCGTAGAAACGGATGTCAAGTACTAATGAAGATACCTATGATTGTGACGGTGTTACGATGGATGCGTCGCCATTGTATCGGTCCATGGATCCGGGTCGCTTGGATGGAAGCTATGAAGTACCGTGTGAAGATAATTAGGTGGTCGGAATGTGAGGGGCACATAGAACAAAAATTCGAATGAAGTTTTTTGACGTGGTGGAGACGATGCATTACAAATCCGGAGTTTTTTTGCCAGCGGTGGATTTGGTTGTTGTGGTTGCTGCTCCTGAGGGATCGCCTTTGGGTCGTGACTTTGAGTCTTGCCTTTGCTATGTCGTCGAAGTTCTAGAGGTGCAACTTGAGAAAGGATGCCTCTTAGAGCTCCTTGGCCTTGTTAACACCGCGGATGTAAGACCAAATTTCCAAAGTTGGTGATCCTTTAGAGGAGAGAAATGTGATGAACACAATATCTGACAGGAAGGAGGGAGGAATTGTGGCCGAGGATGAGAATGCAGGGACTACACCTCTTACACAAGTTGCAGTTCACACCCAGTAGAGCCCGCGGAGTGGGATGAGCCCTCCGCGGACCAGAGATGCTAAATATACATGGGGCAATGAGAGAGCCCCAACAGGCGAGAGTTGGAGCGAGCCCGCGGAGTGGGATGAGCCCTCCGCGGATCAGAGATGCTAGAGATACATGGAGTAATGGGAGAGCCCCAACCGGCGACAACCCGGTCGAGACCGCGGAGTGGGATGAGCCCTCCGCGGATCAGAGACGCTAGAGATACATGGGGCAATGAGAGAGCCCTAACCGACAACCCGGTCGAGACCGCGGAGTGGGATGAGCCCTCCGCGTATTAGAGATGTTAGAGATACATGGGGCAATGAGAGAGCCCCAACCGGCGACATCCCGGTCGAGCCCGCGGAGTGGGATGAGCCCTCCGCGGATTAGAGATGTTAGAGATACATGGGGCAATGAGAGAGCCCCAACCGGCGACATCCCGGTCGAGCCCGCGGAGTGGGATGAGCCCTCCGCGGATCAGAGATGCTAGAGATACATGGGGTAATGGGAGAGCCCCAACCGGCGACAACCCGGTCGAGACCGCGGAGTGGGATGAGCCCTCCGCGGATCGAGACGCCGCTAGATACATGGGGCAATGAGAGAGTTCCTAACCGGGCGACAACCCGGTCGAGACCGCGGAGTGGGATGAGCCCTCCGCGTATTAGAGATGTTAGAGATACATGGGGCAATGAGAGAGTCCCAACCGCAACATCCCGGCCGAGCCCGAGTGGGATGAGCCCTCCGGATCGAGATGCTAGAGATACATGGGGTAATGGGAGAGCCCCAACCGGCGACAACCCGGTCGAGACCCACGAGTGGGATGAGCCTCCGCGGATCGAGACGCTAGAGATACATGGGGCAAGGAGAGAGCCCTAACCGGGCGACAACCGGTCGAGACCGCGGAGGGGATGAGCCCTCCGCGTATTAGAGATGTTAGAGATACATGGGGCAATGAGAGAGCCCCAACCGGGCTAAAACCCGGTCGAGCTCAGGAGAATGGGATGAGCCGCTTCCGCGGACGACAGAAAGGCAAGAGACATGCAGTCAAAGAGAGTAGCCCCCAGCCCGGGTTGAGCCGCAGGCCTGAAAGTTACAAGAGATATGCGGACATGAGATCCGAAGTCAAACATGGGGGCAAGCCGGGTTGGCCCTCATCGCTTCTTTCCGCAAACGAGACGATGGGGTGATGAGTCTTCCGCTGAGCCGGAGTTCCAAACCGCAATTGGAAGGGGACGAGTCCCTTTCTTGGACGGGATATTGAGGTCCATGAGTAAGGGCAAAGGGGATGAGCCCTTTGGCGGATACAATATTGAGTTACGTGAAAGGGTGAGACACTCGCGCACATAGTAGTAAGTTATGTGGAGGAGAGTTTATGGTCGGGACAAGACACTCAAGGGTGCGGTAGTGAATTTTGTAGATGAGAGTGGATAGTCGGGTGGAGACACTTCACCGGGCATGAGAATGGAGTTTGAAGAGTGAGAGTGAAGGGGATGAGACCCCCGTGGATACGCCATCGAAGTTCTATGAATGAGAACCGATAAAGTGAGACACTTCACGGACATACGGTCCTAGTAGCCGAAAGCGTGGATATGAGATGTCCTGAGGAGAAGAAGGCTACGTACAGTCACAGGACAATGTGGATATCTAGAGGTCAGAGAAAGAGACAAGGAAGCTTGAGGACTTCTCGGGTCCGCCGTCGTCATCGCCGCCGAACCCGAGAAGGGGGCAATTGTAGTAGCCATATTCAGGGATGTATCACATAAGTACTGGGCCAAGAGATACGGCCCAGACCGTAGTGTGTATTGGGCCCAGACCAAACTATGCCCTAGGAGTAACCCTAAAAGAGGGAAGAAAAAAAGGAAGAAAGGGGAAAGGAAGGGGGGGCTGAGAATGGAGGGAGAGGGGGTGAGGAGTGAGAGGTGAACTACGGCGGCTTGATCCCGAAAGGGTACGTAGGCAACCCAAATGGGTGCAGCCGATCTAAAAGAGAGCGAGAGTACGAGTAAATTAGGAGTTCGCGGTATTGTGGTGCAACAGTGATCCTGAGTTTCCATGTCTATTCAAAATACTGAAATGCACAAACGTGAATGACAATCACGTTGCACCATGTAATCTCGGTGGTCATCAAGAGTATCAGTTTGGAGGTCACTCAAGTGTCAAATGGGTTGCACCACACAACCCGTTAAACAAACTCTAACTCGCATCCCTAGTTTGAATTTTAAGTCGCAATTGTGGAGTATGTTTTGAACTAAAATGGAGTGTTTCCAGCAGTTTTATGTGTTTCAACTACAAAAAAACTACCAAAACCTATGATTTTCAGGGAAAACATTGGGTACCAAAAACTGCCAAAGTTTTACTTGTATTGGCATCCTTTTGAGAAGGAATTGGAGTTAGCAACAACACCTATCAACAACTTCAAACATCACTCTGTCCAGTACATAGTCATTCATGTTCTACTCAAATGCACACCCGAAATGGCTCAACTGGCAAATGTTTGGACCTAACAATTTTCAGGAAGCTCCTTGTTTTATAGTCGCCTATTTTTTCAGTGTCAAAAGGCCCATGAGCTACAGTATTTTCCATCTCTTTTGGGCCTGAAGCCCCATTAGGCATTGGCTACAAGCCTACAATAGTTGCCATCTTCCAGATCACCACATGGTTGAAAACTTGCTAAGCTCTTGCTCCCCTACAGGATGTCAGGATCCACATTTGAAATTACGCAATGATTGATAATTTGTCGAATTTAAAGAATGGCTTAAATACTTCATACAATGCAGCTCGTTGTCTAGAAAACTTTTTTTTTCAATCTTATCATACATTGGGTACTAGACTTCTGGGTGATCGCCAACACAACTCCAAATTGGATACCCTTACACTAAACGGCAGTCAGAGACGAAACTCAGAAGTCTACTGCTTACAGCTTACTGGAAAGACGATATTTAGACAAAATCAATAGCCGACTGAGTGCAACTAGCAGTCTAGCACCTTGGTCGTTTTATTAAACTTTCAACCCCAAACCTAAAGCACATTAGGCAGAATTTGGGCCTCATAATACTATTTAGGAGTTAGGACCGGCATAACTGCTAGTCGAGATCCATGGATACTAACAGTTGGTATGGATAGTTGGATACATTCTAAAAGAAACTAAATTTGGTCACTGGACTCAACATTACTAGGACACACAATAGCTCTATTGAAGCAGTCCGTAAGAGTTAACAACCTAGTTCAAGGAGTCAAGCTGTACATCATAAAACTCTTGCTAACAAGAACTAACAGCCTAGTTCTTCTCCTGGTGGTTGTAATGTATGACTGATTTGAACTAGCTGAAATACTTCTGTGCTATAAGCCTATAATAATGACTTAATAAGTGAGTGCCAATCTTGCATACTGTGTGGTTCACATGCACAATCCCATTATAAACACCAAACATAAGGTCCCCACATAGTAGCATTTTTCTAAAACAAACATGTTAGGTCATACTTAGCATCACATTTTCATAGAGATCAGGCAGAAACTGAAGACAAACCTTCAAGCGCGATTCTTTCAGCAATAATCATGTGACTCTACTACTACTTTCTTTTGATTTTCATTCACATATTCTTCCTCTTTCTGCGCTATTACGACAAACATGCTTCCCTTTGTTCCTTGTGGGATGTGGATTCTCTTAAGAAATAAAAACTATTTTTCAAGCTTAAGTTGCACCTCCCCATAAGTTGATTCTCGAGACAGAACGAAAAGCTAAAAGCTAAACACTATAGAGAACCAAACAGATTCGCCTCGTTAATACCACTTCAACCGTTAAAAAAATGCTTAATCACATATGCAGTTTATGCACATCAATCTGATTACAGCTTCTGTTTATCGAAAAAAAAATCTGATTACAGCTTCAAGAAATGCTATCAAGCAACCCTTCTTCATAGTTGCCAGTTTGCCACCCCATGAAGCATGTCTCATACAAGTTTCCAGTTATGACTTATAAGTTTATAACTTGTACGTTAGGATCCTCGAGATTATACCAATACAGTAATCAAGCGCACGCGTACTTAATTAAAGTACCATCACAATCCCAATTTCCGAACTGATGTTCTTCCTTCTCACATGTTACTACTTCTCAAGTTAATTTACTTATCGGATATCGATTCCTTATCTTGTTTGGATCATGATTTTACACTATAAACGAATTTTAATTTAATTTTAAACAAGACGTGTAAATTTAGCAGAATTATTATCCATCATCCAACAAAAGTAAGGATCAAGACATAGTTGGGCTAAAAAGTATATATATAGATAAACTATTACACGCTGGTAATGGATGCAAGGATGCAACTCATTTCATTACCATTTCTCCTTATTAATAAGTGTAAATTAGGTACTCTCAAACTAAAAGTGATAGCGCAGGTAACAATGTAAAAAGGTCGAAACTAAAGAAGGAAAAAGTGCGCTAAAGTCTAATCAAAAGTTTATCCACAGTAACCGAAAAAGTAAAAAATGAAAAGTGGACTAATCACACTACTATCATAGCTATTATAGTGAATCTAGAACCAGAAGCTAGCCGTAAAATTTACAGTGTAGAACATATCAAAAGATTGCAAAATCCACAATACTCCCACATGACCCATTTGTCTTCTACCATCACGTGACCGACACATAGAGAGTACCAACTCCAGATTCTCAGAATCGGAAAAAGAGTACAAAACTGAGCAGGGGTAAACATGTAAACAGAAATAGGTCATGAGAAGTTGAAAAAGAGGATTCATATTTTTGGAACTGGAGTGAATCAACGGCTAAAGGCATGTTTTCTTGATCAGGACTGCATCGAGATTCGTGAGGGTGCGCACTGTACATGATAGCTCGCAATACAGCTGAAACTGTTGGTATATACGCTGTTTTGTTTCTTGCTAGTAACCACGTCAGCCCCATCAGTTGACAGTCTCTGTTGAACATTTTTTTAGCTCTATCACTTCCTTCAACTTCCGTTCCGTTCCTCCCTCCCTTCAGCTGTAATAATCAAAACAACACAGGGTCAAATTCGCCATTTGACAAGTAAAATTAAGTGCTTTTAGCTTACAAATGTCGTTGGTTTCCCAAAATAATGACTTGAGATTTTTCTGAAGGACGAAACTACCCATGTGAAGTAATTTTTTTCTTTAAAAACCATGAAGAAAAGCTGAAAAACTGACCTTTTCAAGAGCACCAAGGCACCTAGTACAACCGGCATAAGAAGAATTCCGGCAATTCTGTTCCAAATTGTTGACAGCAGCAGTGGGAGTGGCATTATGATACGCCGTAACATTAAAAGCAGCAGGACAACTTAAAGAACTGATTTGATGAAGTCTAATACCACAAAAACAAAGAATGGGATCACAAGTAGCATTAGGTTGAGGAATGTGAATATTTCTTCCTTGAAGTGAAGTTTGAAGTGAGTTGACACATTTTTGTGAGTCATCAGGCATCATAGGTTGCACACCATCATCTGTTGATGAAGGCATTGGTTCTGATATTTGTAAAGCTGTTCTTGCATGTGCAGCGAATAGCCACGCAGCAAGAACAGGACAGCAGCGACTACGGTCGAGGTTTCGACCACAAGCTTGGCCTACTCCTCCGAAAAGCTCGGCTGAGAGATCTAGATGGCATGTTTGAGCTTGGGTCTGGACTGGATAGGCTGGGACTGTGTTTGGGGTTGTGTAGTTGGATGGGTTAAGTGGTTGGTCATGTGCTTTGTTGTCTGTGATGGCAAGAGATGGGGTTAGAAGAGTGAAGAGAAGAATGAAAGATTTGAGAGTTGGTGTAAGACTCATTGTAATGCAGCTATGTTCATGCAAAGTAAGAAAGAAGGGGCTACTTATTGCAAACTGAAGTAAGATATTTGATTGGGAGACTTTTTGAAGTTTTTGGTGCTATGGTGTAGTTTTGTAGTTTGGGGGGTTGAAGAGTGTGAAGAAGAAGATTCAAGAGATATACTCTTTCAGCTTCTTCAAGTAAGATTTTGAAGATTCAGAGGAGAGAAAGTAAGATAAAAAGCAAATGGAGATTGAAAAAAAAAATAGAGAGAGAGAGAGAGACTGAGGAGTCTGGCAATGAAGGGGCAGAGCTTGTTTGGATTTATGCATAAAGGCTCCAACGTCACACAAAAAACGGAAGTAGTGAACTTTTGCTTTGAATAATATTATCTTTTAAGGAATATAATTCTTTGAACCATAGTGTAATCTCAATCAGTCAATCAATTGGTCTAACAATGTGCTACAAAATTCGGAAAAATGACGTTTTATCTGTTGGTATAATCGTGTTCTAGCATTTTCGGTTTTGTAGATTTCTAGGGTTGGCAATTTGGCATCAAAATTTGGCCACAAATGGGCAGAATGCAGAATGCCTATGTTTTTTTTATAGGGTTTATTAGTTTTTGGCCCATTTTTTATTTGGTATTCACCATTTAGTCCCATTTTGTCCGTTTATTAGTTTTTGTGTGTGTTTGGTAAACTCAAGAAAAATAAAAACTAACAAAAAGAATAATCATATTTATTTGCAAAGAGTGATTTTGGACACATCCATAAAAATACTCCCTTATTCCATCACTAACTAAGTTTTTGTCATACCCCAATAACCGTTTCAATCCAATAATATCTCCCAAATTAAAAAAAAAACAAAAAAACAAGAGACCCATTCTAAAATAAAATAACAAATAAAAAAAATTGAAAGTAATACTCTCGACCTTGAAGAATCTTTGGGTTACTGCAGCACACTGCACAATAAGAAAACTTCTAATAAAGGTAAAAGAATGTCCAAAAAACAAATTGTCTTTTTTGTCTTCTTAAAATTGCTTCAAATTTGATTTTCTTTTTCTTATTGCAATTACTTCTTCTTCATTATAAGGGTTAAAGGAGTTTAGTATAAATATATCCAATTGGAAATTTCTCAAGTGAAAAATGAGAAAGACAGCAAAGAGCTGCAATGAAGAAAAAATGCATTAATGGCTGATGAGTGAGAGGAGGAGGAAGACTTATTTGTTTTCCCAAAGTGAGAAAAAAATAATAATAAGTGCGAAGGGTTTGTGTTTGCTGGAAGGATAAACACTTGTTTTGTTTTGTCGTGGATATACTTATTAAAAGAAAGGGTAATTTAGGAATCTAAATGTGTCTTAAACAATTTTATTTATTTATTTCAAAGTTGGGGTACGGGAGTGTTTGTATGAGTGTGTCTAAGATCACCCTTTACAAAAGCTATGGAAATGAATAATTGTATTATTGGGTGTACTAGTAGAGAGTCCCTAGCTATCCATTTCTTTTCCTTTCCTCAAAATTTTCAAGAGTTAGCTAAGAGCATCTTTAGGTGGTAGTATCACCTCCCAAATTCTTCAAATTTGCTTCCAAAACTCGAATTTTTTCGAAAATCCAACTCTAGGTGGAAGCAAATTCGGTCGCATCATCTGCCCAGCCGCATTCTTGTTCGCAAATTTGGCATTTCGGATGCAGATGCGGAGTATGTCACGCGCCATTAATTGCAAATGTCGCCACAAATTTTTTTTTGACTTTGACCATCACCACACACCAGTGGTACTGTCGCACGCCATTGCTAATGTCGCGCGATTTATTTTTTTTTACTTTTTCAATTTGGTGCGACAGTGGGAATGTCGTGTAAGTTTTTTTTTTCAACTTGGGGGCAACTTGGGGGCGACAGTGGTAATATCACACGACAGTATCAATGTCGCGCAAGGTAGCCCTATTCCAAATTTGCAAATGATATTTGCGACCACTTAGAGTTGGTCAAAATTTGTGTCCAATTTCTCCAAATTTCGCCTTCAAATTTGAAGGAAATACTACCACCACCTAGAGATGCTCTATAGACACAAAACCTTTTCTATTTCCATGATTTTGTTTCCCTATAGAAAAACTCATTTCCTAACCGTGGGTAAACAACTATATCTTAAAAACTATGGAAAAAGTGGACTACTCTTATTTTCGTTTCATTTCCCTAGTGTTTCTATCATAACAAACACGAGAAAAAAAATTGCTCGGACGAGACGGAGCTGAACTAATTAAAGAAGGAAATTGTTGAAGTATGTAGAGTCTCACACATTCTATAAGTGTGAGACCGTATCTTATTTAGTAGTTTCTATTTCAGTGAAACCTATCACCCAGTATAAATATATGAATTGTAGGTTAGAGTAAATAAACTCTAAACTCTACCTTCTTCTTGTGCCTCCATCCTTCTTCTTCTCCACTTATCTCTTTAACCTAACTAGCTAACCACTATATGAATCTCCTAGCATAATTTAACATGGTATCAGGAGCCAACTCTGTTTAGAGAATGCTAGGAGAAAGATCCGCAGTTTCAAGGTTCCAGTTTTAGTATTAATTGTCATCTTAGTATTGTTTCGCTTCCGCAATTTCTCAGTATTGATAAAGAAGAGTACGTCAGGTTTTCAGAAGGGAAAGGCGTGGTATCGCCATCTTTCTATACTGAGGAAGCACGCTTGGCCGGTTTTCCTTTGCCAAAACGCACAGCGGCCCGGGTCATATCTTGCAATTTCTTGTTGCAGACGCGCAGGCACTCAGTTTCTCCTTTGGCAAGGCACGCATGCGTTCTAGGTCGGTATCTCGCATTCTATCTTCATTTCCATACAATGAGTTTTCCTTCTATTTATAATGACTGAAGTTGTTTTAAAATCTGATGAATTTGATAATACGTCTGTGTTCTCTGTTGGTATGACCTCTGTGAAATTGGAGGGTGTTGCCAATTACCTTAAATGGGCAGAAACAATTACTGTTTATCTTACTGGAAAAGGTAAAGAAAGTCATTTGATAGATTCCCCAGATGATAAAGTAAAAATAACTTGGACGAAAGATGACGCCTTGGTTAAAAAATTTCTGTGGAATACTATGGAGAAGGATGTTTGTAATACTGTGCTGTTTCTCAAAACCTCTAAGGAGATTTGGGAGTATCTACAAGAATCATACTCTCAATCTCAGAATACTTTACGTATCTTTCAGTTGTATGAGAACATCTTTAATCTGACTCAAGGCGATATGCCTATCTCTGAGTATTATAATTCTCTTCTTAGCAAGTGGAAAGAACTAAATATTTATCACTTGCTTACTACATACATAAATCAGTTGAAGAAACAACGAGAGAAATTTCGAGTCTCAAAATTCCTATCTGGGCTACGTCCCAAGTTTGCTAATGTGAAAGCCCAAGTTCAAGCTGAATCTAAGCTCCCTACCTCTGTCTGAAGCATATTCTCGTCTTTCTCGTATCACTGCACCTCCTCCAAAGTACAATGACAGTGCGCCTTTATTGATCCTCCAAGCAGCAATAATTCTAACAATCCCTCCTCTAGCCGTAGTAATGGAAGTAGAGGGGGTAGAGCCAATCGTGGACGTGGTGGTGGTCGCAACCAAGGGAGTGGTTGTGGTCGTGGTAAGGGTGGTTTTGATCCTTGTGAGCATTGTGGGCACACAAATCGTAGTTCTGATTTTTGTTGGGATATAACAAGTCGCCCACGTACCTTTGCACAAAGCCAACAATGCCACAGTAGTTGATCAGAAAGTGACTGACTTTCAACAAGTTCAAGAAGACCTTGCAGCCCTGATAAAGCGGATACAAGCTATTCCAGTCAGTTCATCAAGTCCATCCAACCAACCCACTGCAACCCTAGCCGACTCAGGTAAAACATGTCTTCATACAAGTGGTAACAACTCTTGGTTCATTGACTCAGGAGCTTTTGATCATATGATAGGTAATCCCCAGTTGTTTTCTAATCTTAAGTATACTCATACACCATCATCTGTCATATTAGCAAATGGGGCTAAAGCTAGTATTCTTGGTTGGGGTACTATTCAGTTAACTCGTTATGTATCACTTGTCTCTGTCTTGCTTATTCAAAATTTCTCCTTTAATCTATTGTCTGTTCATTGTCTCACCCAATCTTTTCACTATAATGTCATGTTTTCTTCCACTCATGTTATGTTTCAGGATCTACAGACAAAGACACTAGTTGGTATGGGGTATGAGCATGACAACATCTATTACTTTCAAGATGGTTATGGGCACTCTCACCAGAAGTAGGCTCTCACAGTCTCGGTCTCTCCTGTTCAGTGGTATAGACGTCTTGGTCATCTTTCTCTCGCTAGTTTACAAAGTTTAGTTCTCAGTATTTCTTCTAGTATATAGTCTTTAAGTTGTGAGGTTTCTGAGTTAGCTAAATATCATCGTGCTACTTACAAAAATAGGTTAAATAAGTGTTCTAGTGGTCCTTTTTAGTTAGTTCATTCAGATATCAGGGGTCCTTGTAGAACCACTGGCTTTTTTGGAGCCAAGTATTTTATTACTTTTATCGATGCTTTCTCTCGTGTTTGTTGGGTATATATTATGGAAAATCGTTCTCAAGTATTCTCTGTCTTTCAAAAATGCTATGCTAAGATTACTAATCGGTATTCTACACACATGCATGTTTTTCGAACTGATAATGCCAAAGACTATACATCTGCCATATTCAAGTGTTTTTTAGATGACCATGGCATTACACATCAAACCTCATGTGTGGATACACCTCAACAAAATGGGGTTGCTGAGAGAAAGAACAGACCCATTCTTGGAGTTGCCCGATGCTTAATGTTTCAAACAAATCTCCCAAAGTTTTATTGGGCAAAGACAGTCCTTATTGCCACATACTTGATTAATCGTATGCCCTCTTCAGTGTTAGGTGGAAAAAAACCACACTCTGTTCTTTTTCATGGTCAACCGTCTTTCCATCTTCCCCCTCGTATTTTTGGTTATGTCTGCTTTGTTCATAATCTTCAACCGAGTCGTGATAAATTGGACTCTCGTGTTATTAAGTGTGTTTTCCTTGGGTATTCACGTATATACACAGAAAGGGTACAAGTGTTATAGTCCTCATCTGTGCAAATCATTTGTCTATGCTGATGTTACTTTTTTTGAATATGTCCCATTTTACTTTTCAGTAGGGAAGGTGTCCTCTAAACCATTTAAGGATTATGTTCTGCCATCTAGTGTTGTTGATCTTCCTGCAACTATTGGTGTTCATGGGGGAGCTAATGATCAGGTTATCACTACTGATGTTGGAGAGCCAGCAGACAGAGCGCGTGCGCGCCCTACAGACGTCCTTATAGAAGCGCGTGCGCACCTTTGTCTGCAGCTGATGTTCGCGAGTTTGAGGCCGAAAGTTCAATTGCTCCGCTGCCCTCACCTCTTCCCACTGTGTTTATGGATCATATTGTCATTTCGTCTGACCTCGATGTTCCTATTGCCCTACGAAAACTTGAACGTCCACCTGCCAGTATGCATCTTCCTAGTAAGTATGCCTAGTATTCTATTTCTCAGTATGTTTTCACTGATCATTTACCACCATCTGTCAAGTCTTTTGCTACGTCCTTGTTGTCTGTCTCTGTCCCTTCTGACTATAGGGAAGCTCTATCCCATCCTGGCTGGAAGCAAGCAATGGACGAAGAGTTGAGTACCTTGTATTCTAATGACACTTGGGTCCTTACAGATCTTCCTTCTGGGAAGAAAGCGGTTGCTTGTAAGTGGGTTTTCACTATTAAACATAATCCGTATGGTACTATTTCTCTTTTAAAGGCTCGCCTGGTTGCAAAAGGCTTTACCCAGACTTATGGTATTGATTACTCTGAGGCGTTTTCTCATATTGCAAAGTTAGCCTCTGTGCGTATTGTTATTTCTATTGTTGTTCATCATCACTGGCCTTTATTTCAGTTGGATGTGAAGAATGCCTTTTTACATGGAGATCTCCTGGAGGAAATCTATATGGTACAACCTCCTAGTTTTGTTGCTCAAGGGGGGAAAATCTGTCGATTAAAGAAGTCTCTTTATGAGCTCAAGCAGTCTCCTAGAGCTTGGTTTGCAAAGTTTAGCCAGGTTTTGATGGCTAATGGGATGACTAGGTGTGAATATGATCATTCCGTGTTTTATCGAAAAACCCAGCAAGGAATTATTGTCTTAGTTGTGTATGTTGATGATATCATTGTCACAGGGTCTGACAAACAGGGTATTGCTCGACTTAAAGTCAATCTCTCAAGACAGTTCCAGACCAAAGATCTAAGAGAACTGAAATATTTCTTAGGCATTGAAATTACAAGGTTCCCTGGTGAAATTCATCTCTCACATAAAAAGTATGTATTAAACCTGCTCAGTGAGACAGGTAATTTAGGAGGTCGCCCAGTAGAGACACCTATGGATTCGAACGACAAACTATAATCAGATGTTGGAGAGTTATATGTCGATATTGAGGGATATCGTAAACTGGTGGGAAAGCTGATCTATGCTACTATCACTCGCCTAGATATCTCGTTTGCAGTCAGTGTAGTATCTCAGTATATGCATGCACCACGGATTCCTCACTACCAGGCAGTTATTCGTATTGTGCTATATTTGAAAGGTTCTCCTGGTCGTGGATTGGTATATCGTTCTAATGGAAATTTTGATGTTGTTGGATATTCAGATGCTAATTATGCAGGATCAGTTTTAGATAGACGATCCACCAATGGGTATTGTACTTTCCTTTGTGCAAATTTGGTGACATGGAAGAGTAAAAAGCAAACAGTTGTGTCAAAGTCTAGTACAGAGGCTGAGTATAGAGCTATGGCTCAGGGGACTAGTGAGTTAATGTAGATTCATAATCTGCTACATAAGTTAGGTTTCGAGGTACAGCTACCGATCCCTCTTCATTGTGACAATCAGGTAGCCATTTATATCGATTCTAATCCAGTATTTCATGAGCGAACTAAACATATAGAGGTAGATTGTCATTATGTCATACATAAGGTTGAAACAAATGAGATAAGTACTCCTTATGTGGCGTCTTGAGATCGGTTAGCTGATATCTTCGCCAAACCAGTAATTCATCCAATTTTGAATTATATTGGTAACAAGTTGGGCATGAGCGATATCTATACTCTAGCTTGAAGGGGGGTGTTGAAGTATGTAGAGTCTCACACATTCTATAAGTGTGAGACTGTATCTTATTTAGTAGCTTCTATTTCGGTAAAACCTATCACCCATTATAAATATATGAATCGTAGGTTAGAGTAAATAAACTCTAAACTCTACCTTCTTCTTATGCCTCTATCCTTCTTCTTCTCTATTTCATCTCTTTAACCTAACCAGCTAACCACTATATGAATCTCCTAGCATAATTTAACAGAAATCAACCCACAAAATCAGGAAATAAGATCGCACTCTGTGATTCTATCTCTTATGTTCATCTTCCCAACTTCTCTCTTCAGAGTTCTTTGCATATTAAGTTATTAACTAAAAAAAACGGTGGCTTCATCAATGTTCAGAACACTTATGATGCATTATTTGATTATAAGTGCGGTATGCCGGGAGAATTGAAGTAGAAATGTTGATTAAGATAACAACAAAAATCAGTGAGGTTTCTCAGTCCTTGTCCGCATGCACCTATAGATATGAGATATCAACGTGTATTTTAATGGTGACAAATCATGAAATATTATCGTTTTACAGCTAACAATTATGGCTAAATCTTCAGTGCGCGAGATGTATGGTGCGCCATCACATCTCGGCCACTCATACCAGGGGTGCGTGTGTATTAGCGCAGGCAGAAGTATCAATCCAAAGGCCCAAACGACTACAAGACCTTACGACTGATTCATGCGACCAAGAAGTGCTCTATTAATTATTAGCTCAAACCAGATTTTTATAATTTCACTAAAGAGGTTCTTGGTGTACGGCAACTTAGAAGTTAGAAATTAGAACCACAAGCACCATTGACAAATGAATTGTATTAATCACTGGTCACATACACTTAATCAGTTAGTAACAGTTAATTAAAGTACGTAAGCACTTTAAATAATTTCTTATATACTTCAAATGTTGATGTGGAAATTTTCTCCATTTGCTCTTATAACATTTCTTTTTCCTTTTTTTTTTGGTTTTTTGGTTATTCATATACAACGAACAGTCAAACATAGAGAGCACAAAGATGGAAAAGACGAACAAAATAGAGAAGCAATTTTATTTCCTGATTATGTGGGTTTTCTTATTTACTTTGTTAATTTCCATTTGTAAGTAGTTTCGTTCCGTTAACTATTTCATTTAGGCGAGAGAAATATAAACGCATGGAGGCTTTCTATTGGGCAATGATGCAAGGAGCAAACTGCTAAGGAGCAAAAAAATTCTCTAACAAACATACCCTTTAACTCCACTTCTAAGGGCATCTCCAATGGGGTAAAAAGTACACCTCCAATGAGGGTGTTATTGGGATTTTAAACTCTAATTACATACTATTGTATAATTTATAAATATCCACACTCTATACTGTCAAATGGAGAAGTGTAAAAAAAATTGGATTTTAAACTCGGACGCCAATTAAAGTGGCGTTTCTCTTTAATTTAAAGTGGGGCGTCATTTTAAGTGACGTCTGAGTTAAAAAATTACAAATTATAACTTTAGAACTAAAAAGGGACGAGACTTAAAGTGACGTCCAAATTTTTTTTTGTTCGGACGTTAGTTAAAGTATCGTCCAAGCTATTTATCAACTGATAACGAGATGGGAAATTTCCCACCTCTTCTATCAACTAATAGTCTATTACCTACGGTATATCACCCCCATTAGAAAGAGTTTTTTGACACTTGGAGTGTAAACTTTACACTCTATACGGTTTACACCCTCTATTGGAGATGCCCTAAGTAGTTGACTCAATCAACTTTAACACCACTATGTTTTTGTTATCCTCATATTTTCTTAATAGCCCAAATACCCTTTATACGTGTCTATTTTGTAGAAGAGGGGCTAAAAACTAAATATTATTGGAAAAGGAGGGGGCAAAAACAAATATTGTTTTTTGCATTAACAATAGCAACATACTTCATAGTGTTTTAATATGAAATGTAGAACCCTAATTGGACAAAATTCTCAATTTGTTACTTGTAATTGGAGAAAATTTATGTTAAATATGCACAAAATAATCCTAATAGACAAACACCTCAATTTGTATGATATAATTTGGGTAAATTTATATTCACTGTGCACAATATAACCCTAATTTGACGAAATATCTAATCTGTATGGTATAATTTGGGCTAATTTATGTTCATCATACACAATAGACCCCTAATTTGATAAAAGCCCCAATTCCATTCATGAGAAAAAGATAACGATTTCGTGAGAAATAAGATAACACTAGTTATGCAAATGCACATTGGGTCGGGCCTGTTATTCTTAAACCCATCATGTCTGGGCCTATATTTAAGGGAAGCACTTGGAAGTTTAACATATCCATATCCAATAAGTAATACATATCATGATCCATTAACTAATCCATATCCATATCTATTAACTAATACATATCCATATTTATTAACTAATACATATCCATATCCATATCTAATAACTAATACATATCAATTAACTATCCAATAAGTAATACATATCATGATCCATTAACTAATCCATATCCATATCTATTAACTAATACATATCCATATCCATATCCATATCCAATAACTAATACATATCAATTAACTAATCCATTGTTTTTTAGAATTTGTTTTTTTTTCATCATGCGTACATTTGAAATAATGAAATAATGCGTAGCTTTGTTTTTTGTTTTAACATAACACATGAAAAGACAATTTTAATTTATATTAAATTAGAGAGCATGCCAAATTCAGGGTTAGTTTGGTAAGAAGGCAAGTAATTATTTTTTAAATAGGGACTATTTTAAAAACTATGCTGATGTGGCTCATTATGAGCCTCCTGGGAGAAACGGATATTAATATAGGTAGGATGTGTTACTAAGTCAACTAACAAAAGTGGGCTGCGAGCTAAAAGCTAATAAACGAACAAAGTGTAAAGCTAATAAACCATTTTATTTCTCGGAGTTCTCAACCAACTTTTCATATGTAATAACTAACATCCAAGCCGACGATTTTTTACTTTACGTAATTGTCACGTGGTTTGTGTTCAATTAAATCGAATTCAACAAAATGAAATTGTACTGAAATTCCAGCTCAAAATATAACAAAATTGTTATTTACTAAAGTTTCACGTGCAAATCACGTGAAAGGCAACAATGCCATTTCAAGAAAAAGTCACGATGGTGTTAAGGTTGACTGAGTCAACTAACAAAAATATGGCTAAAAACTAATAAACCAACAAAGTGGGCTAATAAACCTTTTTTCTAGTGTTTTGATTTTTCATGTTAGCTATTAAAATTTAAAAAAAAATGAACATTTGGATATGAATTGTTAGAAGAATTGAAAATTTGATGTTAGCTCGAACTTTCAAAGCTCTACTTATTTGGCTTGTAATGCTTTTCCTACAAGTTAAATTAAACAAGCAACTCTGCTTATAATAAAATCAAGTGCAATATAAGAGCAACTATGCATCATTGTTTTTCTCTACATGGCTTGCAAATGTTTTTTTTTTAATATAGTTGAGGTTGTGGCCAACCTCTACCTGCATTAATTAAGTTATCAAATATATAGTTTTATGTTTGTCCTCCTCGACAATAGACATGAGAGTTGAGCTCAGAGGTACAAAGAATTCTAATACATAGTCAAAAACTAAAGAAGCAAGATGATCAGCTGCTCGATTCGTTTTCATGTACATATGGGAGATCTTGACATTCACAAATAACCTTATTAGTAAGTCTTTAATCTCAGCAATTATGTTAGAACACTGTCATGGTGCTCTCTCTTGGTTCTTGATAAAACTTACTGCATGAAGAGAGTCTGATGCAATTCCCACCTTATTTATTTATGTTTATTTTTTGAATAGGATTTGGATTTATCAGTCCTCACTGTTTCATTAAAAATGCAAATATACATTACCTTTTTTATCCTCCTTCACAATTCTCTATAACAAAAATACTAGAAAAAGTATAAAGTAGTTGTATCCTTCAACAACTCAAGAGAAACCAAAAAATCAGCTGCTCTATTACATTCTCAGTATATATAGATAAATTCTACATAGAGAAATCTCGATACAATTTCTAAAATTTATGTTTTGATGTTCCAACATTTCTAAAGTGCTTTGATGTTCCACCTTCTTTATCTTAACTATAAGACATCTCTGTACGCCATTTAAAATAGCTTTAACTTCTTGATAAAGAACTGATCTTAATCCTCCTACTTCAGGGAAGGCAAGTAATATTTCCCCATTGGCATCACGAATAGTTCCTCCATTGCCACATCGGTTATCTGACAGTGAGCCATCAGAATTGAGCTTAGCAGTATCTGGGTCAGGCTTCCTCCATGAACATGGAACTGGTATTTTATTAGATTTATCTGGGTCAGGCTGGCAAATGTTGAATTTGAATATGTTTAATTATTTTTCTGAATATGTTATAATTGGGCAGTAAATAGTCAAAAAAATATTAGCGGAAAAAAAAAATGGTTAGGACGAAAAGCAAATAGAGGGGTCAGGACACTCAGGACTCAAGATTGGGGAAGGGGGCAAGAAGATATTCGTGCACGGAGGATGTTAGAAATCTTTGGAACAGAGAAAATGAAAAAGGAACGGAATCCCAAAAAGAGAAAAAGAACTGAAAAACGGATGAAAATGTGACATATGTGAGAGAGGGGTTCAATGGGTCAAGGGGTTTGTCAGGACCTGGTGTCCTTTTCTTTTTCATTCTACCTGTGCGGCTGTGCACTTGGTGGCTTCCCTTTTTTTCTCTTTCAAGAGTTGGTGCTCGACCTCAGACTCTGACCCATAGTTCGTGATTCCGAACGGAACTCCGGAATTCCGGGCGGAATTTCGGTTTTTCAAAAAAACGGAATTCCAAACATAGAGTCGAAATATCCGAAATTCCGAATTATCCGAAATTCCGAATACAACAAGGGTCGAAATTTAATGAATTCCGGTTTTTCAATTTGTCGGAATTCCGAGAATTCCGAAATTCCGAACTATGCTCTGACCCCGAGTTTGGTGAAACTGAGCTCAATATATGTAGTACAGGGCTACAAGCTAATTCACGTGAAGGTACATATCTCGTTTACAAGAAATTTGTCCCAACACCCATTTCACAAAACCGTGTCTTTTTAAAAATCACTCTAAATGATAATTTTTGGGTATAAATAATCCGGAAAATCAATTTTCATGAGAAAATAACTCGTAAGTCTATATTTAAAATAAATATTTTTTAATTTTACTTTTTTAGTGGTTTTGTTATGAACAATAAGTGTTTACACCTTATATTGATGTATGAATATTAATTGTTCATATCCAAATAGATTAACATACTTCATGCAATATATTGAGGCATGAACAATAATTGTTCATAACTCATGTTGAGGTATAAATAATGATTGCTCATACTTCAATATGTGTTCTTACTGATCATACATTATGTTGAGGTATAAACAGTGATTGTTTATCTCCCAATAGGTGTTTTTACTGATCATACATTACGTTGAGGTATGAACAGTGATTGTTCTTATCCCAAATTGGTATGAACAATGATTGTTATTATTCAAATAAGTGTTTTTACTGATCATATCCCCAATTAATGTTCATATGAACAATGAATGTTCATAGCTTATGTTGAGGTATGAACAGTGATTGTTCATATCCCAAATAGGTATGAACAATGATTGTTCATACTCCAATAGATGCTCTTACTGATTATACATTATATTGAGGTATGAATATTGATTGTTCATACCCCAAATAGATATGAACAATGAGTGTTCATAGCTCATATTGAGTTATGAACAGTGATTGTTTATACTCCAATAAGTGTTCTTACTGATCATACATTATGTTGAGGTATGAATAGTATAAACAATCATTGTTCATTGTTCATACTCCAGTAGGTGTTCTTTTACTGATCATACATTATATTAAGGTATAAACATTGGTTGTTCATAGCTCATGATGAGGTACTATAAACACTGGGTTGTTTCGGTTGGGTCGGGCCGCTTATTATTTCGCATTAGGTGTATACTTGACTTTTCATCTACCCGAGCCATTTTTAATTTCGCGTCAAGAGTATATTTGAACTTTCATCTACCCGGTCTTTGTGATTGATTAAAAAAAAATGTGTCCTTACGAGTTACTTTCTCTCCTGGTTAGGTCTATGACTTGCTTTATCTACGAATTGAGATTGAGAGTTAGGTGAAAATGGCTATGCTTTTCTTTTGGAGAAGAGTTGCCTACGTATCAAGTTTTCTTAAGTCAAGCCTTACGTAGTTCATCCCTCTCTATTTGTAGGTGGTGAGTTGACTTTTCTTATTTGTTCTAGACCGTTGTGGAGTGTAGATCCATATTGTGCGTTCTCTTGATGATTCACATTTACTTCCATCGTTACAAAGTAAATATCTCCTTATGTGGTACTTTGACTGATCTTCAGGATCGTTGCAGATCCTTTGTTTCCATATGTGCTTGTATCTGATATTTGGATGTCCTGGATTTGGGTCGTATCTACGACCTTGTGGTCTAATACGACCTTGTGATATGCGAGCTGTGAAAGTACGATCTGGTGGATTCGACACGTGTGTTGTGAAGACAGGTTTGAGAATGGGTTGTACTAACACAACCCTCTTTTTAGATCGTTGTTAGTATGACAGCTATGTGAAAAGAAAAAGTAAAAGTGATCTATATGTGAACACGTGTCCAACTGTAAAAAGTTTTGAAAGGAAATAACTCTTCGGGTTTTTGCGCACAAATTTTGGATTAGATTTGTGGGCTATGTAGGTGGAGTGAATACGGCTAACGGTAATGTATATAATGATTACGTGGTCGTGGGTTCGAACGCCAATGTTTAGGTCTATGACTTGCTTTATCTACGAACTGAGATTGAGAGTTAGGTGAAAATGGTTGTGTTCTTCCTTTGGAGAAGAGTTGCCTACTTATCAAGTATTTTTGGGTCAACCTGAATCAAGTCTTACGTAGTTCATCCCTCTCTATTTGTAGGTGGTGAGACTGACTTTCCTTATTTGTTCCAGACCGTTGTGGAGTATAGATCCATATTGTGCATTCTCTTGATGATTCGCATTTACTTCCATCATTACAAAGTAAATAATATCTCTTTATGTGGTGTTTTGACTGATCTTCAGGACCATTGCAGATTCTTTATTTCCATATGTATCTGTATCTGATATTCAGATGTCCTGGATATGGGTCGTATCTTCGACCTTGTGGCGTAATACGACCTTGTGATATGTGAAGTTACTTGTGGATTGGACACGTGTTGTGAAGACAAGTCTGAGAACGGAGAGTACTAACATCCCCATCTGTCTGTCGAGTTTCTCCCTGATCTCGTTTATCTCATTTTGCTTCTTTGGTTAATCAAATTTTCAGGTTTTAACACTGATCCACATATTTATTGACAAAATGGGACTAGCGCTAAATATCGACTCAATGGATTAGATAAGGGCTAAATAAAATTAAGAGCAAGAAATTAACGTTATGTACATTATGAATTTATGAGTACATCGGTACGTGATGCATTCCCATATAATTTCTACAGAAGTGAACTCTTTTCTTTCTCCTGTCCTCAAAATAAGAGTGGTATTTCAGGCAATTGACCTCTACAGAGTGCAGACATACAGTGACTTCTTTTTTAGCAACATTTTCTGGGCAGCTAGCTAAAGCTTATGTCTAGGTCTACAGACGGTAGTGGTGGCCTCGTGGGTGACAGCAGAAGCACCCAACTTTACAACAAAAAAATATAATAATCCAATGAAATACAAACCATACTGTAAAAGAGTATGAGAAAGAAAGCTACAGATTTTGACTCTTCACATGGACGCAAAAGTATACCTTTTCTTCCTCTATTAGTGTATGATGATTACTGGTATGGTTAGCTGGATTAAACTTTTTAATACTAGCAAACAATAAACAACTATATCCTTGATGTCCCTACAGACCAATAATCTCTTAATTAATTATTTATTCTCTCTATATTCTTTATTTTGAGAAGGACAAGAGATTTAGAGATCCCACTCAGTTTGTCACGGAAGAAACAAACAAGATTCAAATTAAAAAATAAATACACACCTAATATTGTATGATTTTGGAACTTTCAACTTTGCAGGTTCAGGTTGATTGTTGAGAACGTGAGGGCAGAAGAATTGAGAATTGAAATAGTTAGAACTTTGAAATTGAAAGTATGGAAATAAACACGACTGGTATCGGAGTTTTGTATTTGTATATGATGATATAATAATGAGTGGCAATCGGGCATAATTATTCCACCAAAAAGCTTATGCAAAGCTATGAAATCTATTGCCTTTCTCTTTTATCTGCAACTAAATTGTTAACAATAACATGCGTGTATAAACCAAGGCTCAAAATATTGTTGATATATATTGTTTTTTTGGTACACCGATATTAATATATTCGATATATATCTACTGAATATTGATTTTTTTTTTTTCTAATATATATCGGAATTTTCGATATAAAATTTTATATTGCCGATATAACTGATATATATGCGATATATATGATATATATCGTTTGATTTTTTAACCATTTTTTAATATAAATATCTAATATTTCCGATATTTTATGATATTTTTTTTCCAATATTTCTAATATTTTAGAAAGTTTGGACTGGTCACAAAAAAAAAATAGATATATTCGATATATCCAATATATATCGGTTTTTGGGTACACCGAAATATTCACCGAATTTGATAATTTGGGCCTTGCTATAAACTATAAAGAAGTATTAACCTTTGTAAACCTACTTTTAAACTTCTCAAATGATTTTTGGTTATTAATTGGCCATTTTCTTTGTGTAAAATGCTGGCATGATTCACAACATAAGTTTCCAACTGGAATATACTGTTAAATTCCATAGTTTCGTATGAAAATATTGAAGGGACGTTTATGTGTGCTCAACGAGCAGATGAAACTCTAATGCACAATGTTATATGCCATAGCAGCGTACTACTAATGTGCTTTGCGACATGCTCTTTTTTTTTTTGATGCAAATCTTACTAATATTATATAATCAAAGAAGCAAATAAAACAACTTAGTCTTACACCACCATAGGCCTACAGTTTTTAACAGCCAAACAACTTGGAAGATCTGCTAGGTCTAGCTGTTGTCTCGCCCAACTGGCTAGCCTATCAGAGTCCCCATTAACTTTCCTACTGATCCATCTGAACACCCAGGAGTTCACATCTGCCATTTTTTGCTTGATGCTTGCGACATGCTCTTGTAATAGACTAATTTGGCATTTAGTAAAACCTCAATGTCGTTATAGTC
The DNA here is from genome assembly GCF_015680905.1 of Coptis chinensis. Lineage (NCBI taxonomy): Eukaryota > Viridiplantae > Streptophyta > Magnoliopsida > Ranunculales > Ranunculaceae > Coptis > Coptis chinensis. The sequence goes on along the minus strand of NC_141464.1, from coordinate 61,826,683 downwards.
GCTCATTATTCAGTATGGCCTCTTCAAAAATTCCAGAATCCAGATTGGGACTGTGTGTGATCTATCTTGTGATGGGATCTACATCACACCATTTTATGCTCAAGTTGGTGTCATCGAACGTTTTAGTCCTTAATGTCAATGGAACTGGTTAAGTTCTACATTAATTATATCAGATATACGCAAAATCAGGCTCAAGATTGCTCACCTTGGAGCCAACCAGCATGGATTTTATGAAACTAAAAGTCAATTATTGTAAGTCGATCTCAAACCAATTTCATATCGTTTGGCATTATACATGCAATCAATTTTCTGTTGATCTTGTGATGATTTAACAAAATTTCACCCGAGATGTACTGATCATGTAGAAACTCGATAACAACAAAGAATATGTTCCTCCAATAGAGACATTAACAATACATCAAGAAGGATTAGTCATATAAAATCCAAATAGATGCGACAAGAAAAGGAGTGTTTAACAATTTCTCAAGTAGATCGTGTTATTCAGTAAGCTACCAAGAGGTGGGGTTGTAATTAATCATAACAATTAATTGTGATCAATCTGCAAAAGGGAATGTAATGTTTCAAGTTGAGAATAGGATCATTGTGCACTAAGTGATTGGCTAATTATAACTGGGAGTTTCTTTAACTTATCAATTTTGCAGCCAAGACAATTGAGTTAAGGACAGCGTTTTTACTTTTTGGTCTATTGTAATCGAGCACTTGAAAAGTAACAATAAAGTCTACTACTCTACTGAATACTGATAGTGTCGGATAACATGGAAGGACACACTCCAAACTCCTTTATCAGAAAAAAGACAGTAAACAACGAAGTGGGCGTTTCTCAACCGGCAATTAAACTGAAAATGGAGGCCTAGGGGGTTACTAAACTAGTAATGCCCGTGTTCTTATTATTTGACAGGATAACCGTTAAGGTTTTCCTTGTATCCCATGTTTAATGGTTGTATAAGGATTATGACCATAGATCTTAGGAGCAAGTTCCGCTTGTACTGGATTGAACTAACAATCCAGAGGTTTGAAGCCTGAACCCCATGATGATGTTTGCAAGGAACATGGGGAAGTCGGGCTTGTTGATGGAAATGTGACATTTCACAGCGTCAAGAAGCTACCATCTGCATTTACATGTTCTCAGTTTCTTATCCCTAACAACCTGTAAATTGAGCTTATCAGTGAATAGCATAATTAAATTTATCTGAATATCTAGTTGAAACTGCTCAAACTTCCTCCAATACTTCTAAAGATACACTATTATTTTAGAACATTTATACCATTTCACTGTAGCAATGAGTTTAGCCAGATCAAAGCGCATCCTTTTTTCTCCACTAAGAACTTATAAAAAATGTCCTATCAGTAGTAAACGACAGATGAATGCTTCAATAGTAGAAGGAGAAGACTTTGAACTTCTGAAGTGAAAAGATTCCTTTTCGCTGTTGCAGGGTAACCATTGACGACATTGATCTGATCAGAATGTCAATGGCTACTTTAAACTACTGTGCAAAGAGAAATATAAAAACTGATCAGAGGTTGTACATGCCCATGCCTACACTAGCAGAAGTCCATAATTTCCAACAACAAAAGGACCCAACAAACCTCAATATTTACCGCCGGAAAGAACCACTAGAGCACCAATGTGGAACATTAAGGACCATATAGCTGGCAGATGGTCACCAGAATTCCTGTAAGAGGAATCCTTTCTGGGGGAGAACCAAATAATCACCAAAGGTCAAGCCAATCCCGTACCCTCTATTCAACATACCGGTTGAATAGATTTCTCAAACTCTCAACCGCTAATAATATGGATTCAACATTTCTACTAACCAAGAATCAACAAGTACAACAGTTCTACAAAAAGCTTCAAAAAATTGCATATGTTATCTTGCATGAAAAACCCTTCTCAAGAAACGATGCCAGATCTCCAGTGGCCTTACTGGTCAAACCTTGGGAGGTTGGGACCAAGGCCTTGGGTTCGATTCCCATCACCACTGGGGAAAATGGGATTTACAGGTTTCGGAAATAAACATAACTATTAAAAGAAACAATGCCAGGTAGTCCAGATTTGTTTACACACGAATCAGTAACAGAAAATAAGGTTACATAGTCCCAGAAAAAGGAGAAATATAAATGAAAAATAGAACCTCATAGGTGAATAACAAGCAGAAAACAAAAAATCCGGAAAATTTGAGAAATAGCTGTGTATACTAAAAAGATAAGATACTCACAAGCCCAATTTTGGCGACAAGTCACATAAGAGATGTGGTAAAGTTGTGAAGTGTTTACAGCCTTAGTAAACAAGGTGACAACACAGATGTCATAAACAAAAACTTAGAATTACTTATCATGAACATATATACATCAAAAGTGTTTACAGTCAACTGAATGAACCTCATCTCTGTGCTCAAAATTGTTTGAATTTATTCAACCCTGAAGTGTGTACCAGAACCCAAAACCTTTTAGTAATCCTCCCACTCATTTACAAACACTCAAATAGTATTAATGATGACATAAATTACTGATTCAAAATGCTTGTGCTAAGCCATACAAAAAAAATCATGTATCAGAGAAACTTCGACATTCAAATTGAATCTTGCCCTTTATTGGTTCCACTGTGATACATCCTTCGTAAAAAATAATAGAAATGAAAATAAAGCGAGTACAAGAAAGATTTCTATTGTCAAAATTGTTTGTAAAGACGGATCTTACGAGTATTGTTTACGGGGCCATGAGTCCTTTAATTGTGTATTCCAGAGATTCTGCCCACCCTGCTTTGAATAACAGTGTCTGTAGAGTTTTCATCACATTGTAATCCGGATCAAGCTTTTGCTGCCAACCCTACAACAGGTATACAAAATCAGTCAAGGATGAAATATGTGGGAAGTTTTTATTCCTTCTTATTAAGAGAATTAGTTGATTTCACATTTTTTTGGTTTAGAAGAAACCTCGTTTCTATATCTTTTTCGTTCTTTTCCTCTTTTTACTTGCATAAAACAAGATCTTATTACAGAAAAGTAGTGCCAAGGAAGGGCTGGGATTAAGACATCACACTCTACCAAGATTAAATTATTAAGTGGCATTGTCGATCTATTCCTTCATGCTAGTAGTTCTTGTTATTTATAAATACGGAAAGAGCTCATTACCTCGAGAACCAACATGGTCACCATCACAGTGCAAACATTGCCGTCAATGTTAACTTTATGACGCCGAACTTTCTCAAGCAATTGGTGCATGCATTCGGCAGGATGGACAACATCACCTTCTTCGGTACCCCAGAAAGTAAACGACTTCTCCACTTCCTGATTAACAGCACAATGTTTACTGTTTAGAATATATACATTGACATGGAACAACTAGAAGAGAAATCTTAAACAAGCCATTGTCTATGCAGCATTGTAAAGGCACTGACAAATGCATAATAAGCAAATAGTAAGATAGATGTCATGAGGTTCATCACTTTCATAAAAACTTGCAAGAAAGGATCCACTAGGTTGACATCGAGAGTTGACATTGCCATACAGAGTCATCCAGGAAATTTGAGAAAGTATTGGCTAGGATGCAAGGGTTTGGAAGCAAGTGCAGTATGGGCCATATGGATGTTAATGGAGATTTTGAAGAGTAATGGGTAGAGGTGGAAGGGATTGTCTAGTAATGGTTAATACCTAAGAAATCATAAGAGTTGTTAAACAACTAATGATATTTGTAAATTCAAAAAGGAGGAAAGACGTTAACGAGCTGAATTCAGGAAGCTAGTACATTCGGATCCTATTTGTCTATGTTACATGGGAACATACATTTAAAAATAATCCATGTTGGATATGAATCCACATATCCGTGCAGGATACGTATCCATGTGTCCGTGTCAGGACACAACATGAACATATATTGTATGTGATATACCTCAATTTTTATATTTAAGCGTTTCAGACACTTCATATCCATCCGGATACAGACACGTAACCGTGTCAATGTAGCTTAGCTATTTATCCATACTCGGAATAACTAGGAAGCTCTAAAGGACTGGAAATAGATATGAGCAGACGATTGCCTTAAAAAAAAATTAGAAGATCATGCAGTGGACTATGAAGCTAGTATTTATCTACTTCAAAGGAAATCAATGTGTGAACTATGAAGCTTGTCTTTATCTACTTCAGTGGAAATCAATGTGTATTCAGATGACGGTGCAAAATATAGCAGATCTCAGTGATTATCTTTGTGTAGTAAAAGGAGCGTGTCTTCCCTAGTATATGCAATATCTGTTTTTTTCTTCCTGGCACAAAGAGATATATCCAAAAGAAACATAAGTAAGTTGACGTAACCTACAAGGAAAAGAACCATAGACACACTAGCAATTTCAGGAACAAAAATGGCTAAAAAGGCCAGTAGAGTGCACCTTTATAACTTTGGTGTTTCGCTCTTTTTAAATGTTTTTTTTACCAAACAACTTAACTTCAGAACTTGCACTAGAAACAAATAAAAGCACGTCATAGGAATGACACAAGATGTTCAAACTCAAAACTTGAAGCCCAAAGGCTTAAGAAATCAAAGTTCAAGCACATGTGTAGTTTATCCCACAAAATCATATAATGAAATGTCACCTCAATAAATGCACTAGGATCAGGGCAGGTTTGTTTCTTTGACAATTTCAGAGTGCTCTCTGCAGCAGTGCGACCATCTCGGACGGCAACAGCCTTGAAAAACTCTAGCAAATTATCTCGATCATTCCCTGAAAGCTCAGCTGTCATGCCTACATCAAGAAATATGACATGAGGCTTGGATTTAAACAGCCCTTTTTCTTTAGGCTTTCCCTGAGCTACCCTAACGAGGATATTTCCAGGATGCATATCAGCATGGACAAAATTGTCAACCTGAGAAAATATAGTGAATATCAATGTTAGAGACTTCGTCAAGCATATTGAAATGGGTGAACTAGTGTTACCCCACTAGATGAGCCAATTAGGATTTCCCCCCAACTAGATGGGAAATTAGGGTCTCCCCCCTAAACACACGGTCAACTTGGTTTGACCGTTAACTTTCAAGTCAAACAACTGAAAATGACATAAATGCCCCCACTTAATTAAAATTATTTTCTTTTTGAAAACAATGAGGGCATTTGTGTAATTTTCAATTGTTTGACTTGAAAGTTAACAGTCAAACCAAATTGACCGTGTGTTTAGGGGGGAGACCCTAATTTCCCATCTAGTGGGGGGGAAATCCTAATTGGCTCATCTAGTGGGGGGGTTATACTAGTTAACCCTATTGAAATATATGCATTCAAATGTATATGTGTGTGTATCCATAAAAAACTCCACTCGTCCTATTACATCTGCTCAATCCATCGGGTAGGGATATAAAGTAAGAGTGTAGAGGCAAGAGACTTAAATGCAAATTTGATATCTCTACTTCACTCAAGAAAGAGATGAACTCCGTCTCCCTATCAAATTACTCACAACCCTCCTCTCTTGTTTTCTTTTCTGTTTAAAGATAAGGAAGTGACCTTCACAATATAGCAAAACCGGAGCAATTAATTAGGAAGGAAGCAAGTTCCATTAGCCTGATTCTTTTCTTTTTCCTCAGTTCATAGATTCATTTACGGTAGTAGAATGAAAAAACTTCACTAAACCCATCTTTTCAACTATATGTATTCTTACGTTGTGGTACATCCTGGGAAGGCATCCCGACCTTGTGATAAGACACACACCAAACGACCGGGCTAAGATAAAATTTAAAAATGTGAAACAAAGAACAACATCGTTGCTCAAGAACATTCCACACTTCACTACAAGCTTCTTGGACTCTTAATAAAACTGCAATTCAGGACAAGTATAATGATTTAGCGTTAGGATGTGAAGCTACAGTGCGTTGAAAAACATATATGTAGTAATCTAGACCCTAACAAGGTTTCCAGGTTATATTTAGTTCAACAAGAAGTTCAGTTCTTCGCATTTAAGTTTCTGAATACGAGAGCAGATCATATTCAGTTGCTGAGGCAAATCATTGTAAAAATCAATTTAAGGCATGCCTGCATGTAGGACTGAAAAATATCAAATATACAAAGTAAATAAGGCTGCAAAGTTATACAATTTAAAACCTGATATGTGACATTCGCTACTTAAACGACTTTTCAAAAACGTCTATTTAGGTCACATATGGTCATTATCATTCTTTCCATGACTTCAACAGTTAAACTCAAACCATTTGACATTAATAACTGCACCAAAGCACTAATTTATTTGGCTAACACTACATAAAAATAGCTTGTTACACTTTTAAAGGAAAATAAAGACCACGCAAATGAAAGTATGCAGATTGCTAACTTTCGCACATGAAAAAAAAAATGCAGTTCCATCAGAGTAAAGTATAATCGACTCGTACCAAAAGCATCTTAAGAAGTGCATGAGTGCCAATGTGCGCAAGAGCTTGTTTAGTTCGATCGCTTCCGACCAGGACATCATCATCATCAATATAGCGTGAAACACTTTCCCCTTTCTCATAAGTTTCTACCAGAACAGAAGGATGCACAAGAGGATACAACGGCTTTGGGAAAGACACATTCCTCCGTTTTCTGAAATTATAAATAAAACGGCTCAAGTGGGCAGCTTCCCTGGAAAGATCAACTTGAGACATCATAAAAACTGCAAACTGTTGTACACTTTCATCAAGCCTCAACCACCTCAGCGCGTAGGGATGAAGTTTGAGATTTTGGCAAAAATGGATGATCACAAAATCTCTCCTAATTGATTCACTAACACCGGGATGCCTAACTTTTACAGCAACCACTATGGGCTTGGCCTGTTTGCCAGGGTATCGATATCTCAATTTGGCTCGATGCACTTGGGCAATACTTCCCGATGCTACAGGTGCCTCTTCAAAATCATCAAAAATTTCACGAAGCTTGCGATTAAAAGCCTTTTCAATAGTTCTTTTCGTGTAGGCAAAGCTATGTTCTGGCGCTTTAGAGTGAAGCTTCGAAAGCTCAATGCATAAATCTCTAGGGAAAAGATCTGGTCTCGTAGCTGCCCACTGACCCCATTTTATGAATGCAGGACCTGCTTTTTCCAGGGTAACACGGACAAGATGAAGCCATGTTTTCCTAAACTCAACACCAAAAGAATCCGCAAATGGCGCCATTGCTATGGTTGGTGAAAACAAAAAAGCCAGATAAATAGCTCTTATAAACAAAACAAAACCCTCTAAAACCGAAAACATAAATGAGGTAAAATAAACACGCCCATCCTGTGCTTGCATGTAGAGACTATTCCCTCTAGGAAAATTATCCCCCGCATCTGCCAACGCCCTCTCTCTCCACGCTAACTTTCCAAATATTAATGAAAATACCCCAAGAGTAACAGGATGAGACCTCGTTAGTGACAAAGTCACAGCACGAGCTATCCTACTTATCTGCGGGGAAGCCAGTCCTCTATAAAAACCCATCCGTGAAAGCCTTTTCCAAGCCGTTTGAGCATGATTTGTCGTAGCATTTCCTCTCGAAAGGAGAGATAAATTATTATACGCACATGTACTATATAGGTTCCCCTTGGTATGTCCTCTACCGGAATACCTATATAAGGAGTAGAATCTATAAAAGGGAGATGATTGTGTAATAGTAACGAGTGCGGGGCGATTCTTATTCACTTCTGAACTATAATTTGCAATAGAGTAATGCCTAGCTTTCCTAATGTTTCCAATTGCCAAAAACCTGCACATTCAATATATAAATACATTAAAAAAAAATAGTCTTTATCAGTAATTTCAGATCAGAAAGCATGTCAAAATAACAAAAAGATGGAAAATTGGCTTACTTGAACATGTTTGTGAAGGTTAATGAATATGACTAAAAACCGCAGGTAGTGAAATGTCCGTACATGCATTTTCTTTCTAACATTCGTGCAATTGCTTAACTGTTTATTGTGATCATCGTATTTTTGATGTCACATGTTTCTATGACTGCCAACGCTAGAGAGAGGAGGGTTTTGATTTGTTTTGGGAACGATTAATTTGGGGACTGTTTTGTTCTACTTGTTATTTATTGGAGTTGTGTTTTTGACCTTTCGGTTTTGGAAAGAAACTTGACCTCAAATTCTCAAAAGACTCTTTGATGGCTTTGGGCCGATATTATAACTAAAGTTTGGCGTGGGCTTGGGCTGCGAGTGTTAACAATTTTAGTTTCAGAGAACGGGCCCATACAACAGAATCAAGTTTTAATTTACCTTCTATTTTGGGTAAGCACATAATTATTGATTAAGGACAAACCGGGCAGTGGGGAAAACTCGCACGTAACTTTTCAATTTTGTTTTTGACCACCCTAGTACACTCACATTTTATGTTAGGATACGTGAGAAATTTCATTTATTTCATGTTGTACACATGTATAGTAATGGTATTTGCATCATAGTCACAAAATTCGGGGATTTTTTCAAAAAATTGTAATAAATCTCCGAATAGGGCAGTCATCGAATTTGGATACGAATAATCTTATAAAACAGTCGAGTCGTTGGGTTTTCTCATTTTTCCCCGATTTTTAGGGATTTCTTGTCAATCTCTCTTCAAAAATTTCCAACTAGAAATGGGAAATCAGGGAATAAGAGGATTCTTTGAGATTTTTAGATTGATTTTTAATTTGCAATCAACCAAAACCGTCAAAAAGAAACTACATCATATCGCCTCCATCACTTTCAATTGCAAGTTTGCAACTATTACTTGAAAAGTTGAAAGTTGAAACCCCATCACTGGTACGCTAATACAGAAATGACAAAGAGCAAAGATCCCATGTGGAGTCATGTTAGTAAGGATGGATCAAAGCTTAAATGCAATAATTGCAAAAAGGTATACAGTTGCACAATTACAATAATGAAATATCACTTGGGGAGAATTCCAAACATGGATATGATATAGAGCTATGTAATGTTTCACCTGAATCTATGATGCAACTTGCCGTCGGTACACAAAGAGCTTGGCGGGGAAAAAGGGCAAGGTTCCACAAAAGGCATTAATGAGTATACTAGCTTCACGCACGTGGCTCATGCGTGTCGCGATCAACGCCGGCCGAGAACAAAAAGTTAAAATTCGGTCAGTGGCATTATCGCAAATTATTGTAAAACCGAGGGCAGTGTCTTAATTTCGGATAGCTAGTTTGGGCAGGGCAAAAGAAAAAGTTAAATTTCGATCAATGGCAATATCGTAATTGTTTGTAAAATTGAAGACAATGTGCTAAAATGAGGGAGAAACGTCTGAATTTCACTGTAGAAATTGACAATTTTATCCCTCCCTCACCTATGTTATTACATAATACCCTTTTGATCAGGATCGTAATAATGGAACCCATTTAGGGGTATAATCGGGAAATGACATTGTTCACGTAGTCATTCTCTTTAAAGTAGTAAGATGGGAGCATCTGTTAACAATAGCCAAGTGGAGAAGTGTAACGCCCCAAATCTCAAACAATTATATACGTACCTAAACTACGTTGACTTTTCTGGAAAATTTCGGCAGAGTCTCTACTGTATTTTCAACATTTCATAAATATGATAATATGTTATAACCTGAAAATTTAGTAAGAATGCATCCAAACCAAATATAAAATCTCATACCTCAGTCGTAAATTTAACTACTAAAAAATATACTGATTCGTAGAACCAACCACTTAACCATCTCGACCAATGTCAGTTAAGTCAAATAACCAATTCTCGAATAAGAATAAAATTATAAATATACAAACATCCCAGAAACCCTAATACACGACTAAAATTAATGACACTCATAGAGATAAATATCTAAGTTATAGTAAAACTTACTCTCAGTGCCATTCCTGCATCTGTCTATTCGTAACCAAATGACATACGTACAACATTAAACCTGAATCACTTAATATCAGTTCTTCCAAGCAAAATAAGTGAGGACACCCAATATTAAACATATCACACTAAGCACGCTCTAACATATATAGTTATGAAATAAAACAACGATCAAACATCATAAACAAAGAACTCTAAGGGGTGGGTATCTACCTACGGAAGCGGCTGTGCCAGGTGGCTGCCTACGTACCCTTTCAGGGATTAAGCCATACGCAGTTCTTCCTAAATATAGTACATCAACATTATAACTCGACAAACCCATATAATAATTCAACCATTTAGTATTATATCTCGACCGTTCGATATAATAACTAAGCAATTCGACACTATAACTCAACAGTTCAACACTAAGACTCAACCGTTCAACATCTATATCAAAACATTATGACAAACAATAAACTGTATAACTGAACTTAACATTCATTTACAAATAAATAATTCAAATCACATCAGAACAATGTGAGGTCAGAACCATAAAATCAACAACAACAACAAGTACCGATTCAGCTAGACAAAAATCCCAATTCAAACATAATTGTTAAGGCAAACAATAGCCGACCAAACACACAATTAATTATTCATCCATCTAATGAGTTCTTGCATTCAAGTCTAAATCGAATATCACTATAAGAGAATTTATACATATAGATACCTGCAATTCACTTGAACTAGTTAAGAGGAGGGGTAAATGTACTTGCCTTTAACAGTATTAACAAATTAAACTTCTTGGTATTCAATATCTACGGTTGGCTCTCCTCCACTATAGATAATAGCTCCATCCCAAGTTGATTTAAATTTGAAAATCAAATTAAGCGAAAACCCCAATTATCTCCATCGAAGTAACTCTAATTGACACCCCACAAATTAAACCCTACTTTGTATTTCTTAGAAATAGTGATAATTAGGAGTCCTTCAATCACACAACTAGTGCCGAGTGAATTCTTCCCCACAAAAAAACTATAATATTTTCTTTTGAAGACTTTTAGGAAAAGGGATCGAAGTCGAGGCCGAGAGAAGGTCGAGACTATTCCCATTTTTTTCTTTTCTTTTCTTCCTCTTTGTTTTTTCATGGACCCAACCATGGTTCATGGGCCACCACCCCTAAGCCCAATAATATGGGGTTTTACAAGAAGACTAGTACTAAACAACCCACTTTGAATGCAATGTTAAGGGAAAAGGAGAAAGAGGATGCTGATCTTGAAATAGCTAGAATGGTTATTGCTAACAACTTGTCATTTATTCTGTTAGTTTTTCATATATATTGGGCGGAACATTTATTCCCTTGGAGGCGACTCTTGAGCAGTGGAAAAAAATGTGCGCTCAATTTCTTTGGACATACACTATCATGAAAAGGGGTGCCATCAACCTAGTTGGAACTCTATTTGTCTCCCTAAGGCGAAGAATTATTGGGGAGTAAGGAATTTACATAGATGGAACATAGGAGCTTACTATGGTCTAATCTTCAAGTTTGTTACAAGGGAGAACACGATTTGGGTAGATTGGACATGGAAGTAACACATCAAGGATCAATTTTTCTGGTCGATGAATATTTCCAAAGATTGTTTGTGGACATATGATAAGAGCCCAAAATTGTAGTTTTAACCCCTTAATAATATTACATATATATATACCAATTATGTTTATAATAAATAAGAGTTAATATTGTTTACGTATTTTTGTGTATTTCAGGTCTTGAAGTCAATTATGTGAAGAAATATGTCACTTTTGCAGGAGAAAAGAGCAAAAGTTGGTTGCTAATTAAGAAGTTCTATGGTTAAAGCCCAAGTTTCAAAGATAAAAAGCATTTTTAAAGCCCAGTCAAAACTGAAAAGTCAAAGTCAACGCGGGCAGAAATAGAGCATAAAAGTTAACAGAACTTCTGCAGGCTGTATCTTTGGACTCGGATCTCGAAATTGGACCTATTATATGTCAAAACGACCAGCTCGGAAAGAGCTTTCTAATAATTTAGGTCTTGATCCAATCAGAGGACTAAAAATAGACAAAAAGACTGTTTCAGTAAATTTCAACAGAGAAACCCATTTTGAACTTAAGTAATTAGGTTTTGGGTTTGATTTCGTGGCCCAAAATATAGTAATCTTTGCACTTTTCAGTGTTTTTAGAAGTTGACTTACTACGTTCTAAAACTCAATAATTCCTTACTTCACTTTTTTTTTTTCTTTGAGAATGTCGGTCTAGTTCGAAAGTAGGGATTTCGTTCCAACTTCTAAGACAAGAATTTAAATGATCACAACCGAATCTACACTTTGGAGAACTAAGTGAGAAGGATTTTATAGATAGATTTTTTTTTACAAGTTATCTAAAATTTGTAAGTTTGTTTATAGTTAAATGAAATAGAGAGAGAGATAGGAAGGATTAATCCTACTCATGCAAGGCCTAGCTACAAGTCTTTTAGAAACAGTCACTACCATCTCAAATCCCTAACATAATATACATATCTCTAAACATATCATGCTAGCATGTAGAATTGAAATGATATTTCATCTCTGAAATATCATTCCAACTCCTAGTTCTACTTTACAACAATTGATCAGATAATTGTCAATCTCTGTCATTTTGGGACAGGATGAAAAATAGAACCTAAGTCTTTTAAGTAGTGATTTTGAAATCCTAAATTTGTAGCATGATCCTCACATGAGCATCATTAACCCTCCCCTTGGGAGAGTTTTAGCTCATGATCCTAGGATTGAATTAAACTACAAGAAGATATGTGAAATGAAAAAAGAAAGAGAATGAAACAAGAAAACTACAACCTGTTTACCTAAATGAAGAAGAGTTTATTAAAAACTAGAGAGAGTTCCCCCATTAACAAGTTACAAGCTTTTCTCTAAAAAACTAAGAACTAAAAACAAAATTAAAGACATGGATGTAAATGAAAAGTAAAAGTCAAGGAAGTAAAAGCTTCCAACTCCCAAAATCAGCCCCCTTTACATAAGAGAGCCTTTTCTCTTCTCCCCACGAAACACTCTCCTCTCGTTTATTTTTCACTTATCCACAACTAACTCCCATTTGACACCTTTCATTTTTTAGATAATCATCACCTAAATCCAACTAACTCATTAACTTCATGCAAGGTGTCAAAATTGCACCAATTATTTGCACCTTTGTCTTGACTTGCATGATGACTCATCAAATCTTATGGGCCCGCCTAGTGGGTCCACGTCACGATGTCGATGGCAGTCCGGTCTTTTGGCATTTTACAACTTCCCGCCTATTTGTAGAGTTCATCGCGACCGATCGTCGGAGCAGCTCACTCGTCGCGTCGAGTCCCTGGTTTAAGAGATATGGGCTTCGGAAGTTTGATGCTTAATATATGTAATCCCGCTTTACGATTGGATTCGTACTATTTGAGTCTTTGGGCTTTAGTCCGAATTTGTTGGGCTTCACATGGGCTTGATCGGAAGGCATGTGTATACTCCTATTCCGTGCTTAAATCTTTGGCTTTATCATAATTTTTACATTAGTTGCTCCGGCCCAAAAGCGAAGATCGCGATTATTTCATGATTATTAAGCACAAAATTGACCCGAAATGTTATGTCTCTATAGGTTTTATAATACAGTTTTGGGTGCTTATCACACCACTCCCAAACAGCATTTTGCTTGTCCTCGAAGCAAAAAGAAGAGACATTAAAACAGATAAGTGGCCAAAACGTGCATTCTAAGCTAAGTCTCATTTTGCAGAGCGGTTGCATTGACCATATGCAACAAGGCCTTAAACCACTAGGAATTCCCTAGTGGGCGAGTTATAGCCTCGTGAGAGTTTTTCCAGAGAAGATACTCACAAACTTCATTTATACTACAATGACTTAGTAACAAAAGCTTGTTTCCTAAATTAATCTCGGATATCTATACATCTCCTTGGCGGGGAACGATGATTAATTCTTTTCAAACTCAAGTTAATATGCATACAATAATTAAAACATCTACATATGAGTATGCATTCAGTGAATTTACATTGAATTGCACAAGCTGGGGCCGCTGTTTGGATTCTTTGGAGAGTGTACCTAAATGGGTTCTCACATGTATGTGTAGAAACACAAATTCATTTCATAATTTTCCCACTCGGGTTTTGTTAACTCCGGTTAATGCGGTGGGCACACTTTTCCTCACATACTTTCGATGACGGTCGGAGGGCCAGGGTCGATCAATCACATCTACTACTTATTATCACACCATCCTACTCCTAATTGAGCTAGAGGTCTTTATTAGGTATTATGGGGCTTAGGTGATAGTGTAGAAAGAAATGGAAGTGGAAGATCAAAAATGATAAGTATAAGAGAATAAGGTCTTCAAGATATTTACACTTGAGAAATCCTTATTTTTTTTTCTCATCTCTACCGAAGTTTTTCCTACCTTGCTCTTAAGCCTTATTTTTTTTTTTTTTTTTTTTTTTTTTTTTTTTTTTTTTTAAGAAACATGATCCTGTTTATTTATTTATTTTTATTTTTGAAGCAGGTAACTAACTTTTATTTGGAACAAGTCTTCTTTTATTTTTCTACATTTCGTCCTATTTCTCATACTCATCACTTAGGTAGGTTCTTTTATTTGGGGTTAATATATGGGTAAGGAATTTTTTGGTGAAAGTGAAAGGTTTGATGAAAGGTTCATTAAGAGTGACTAGCGGTAAAATTTGTAACGTAATAATTTATAGCTATGTCGATCCAAAGAATGCCTAAATTCTCCCTAGGTTAGGATGGTGATCAAGTAAGTCGATCGTGATTTTCTCTATTCGAAAAACTACTCCTCTCGTGTCATTACTCACAAATCACTCATATCGGTGGCTTTTGGTTAGATTCTCACAGGATTGATAGTTTAAGTAGACTAACCGTGGTTTCGAAAAACTTATTGTCATGTACAATCAATGATACTTTTCGGTGCATGAATACTCATAAAAGATATAAAAACTATTAGCGTGCACGTATTAGCTTAAGTTTCTTAAAAGCGAATCATAATTCAAATGCTAATGTGAGACTTCTAGATAATTTTCATCATTGAAAAAGAAACAAGACATTGTCACTAATTACATTTACTAACAAGAAAATAGAAACTATATCTGAGACTACAAGTTGCCTTTTTTTTTTTTATATATATATATATATATATATATATATATATATATATATCACTCCCAAACAAGTGATGATTAGTCTTGAAATAGAAATAGATAAAGAAAGGAATTACGATAAACCGTAAAACAAAATTAGAATTTGGATTCTTTTGGAACGAAAGTTGTGGTAACATAATATATTATATAGAAAAACAAAACAAAGAAAAAAGAGTAGCACACTATATACAATTATATCTGAGTTAGATATATGTACAATTCCTACTCAAGTTTACCATCGGGGATGTGGTGAAGGTCCGCCTCTTCTTGATTGAAATGCATTTCCTTAGTATCAGCCCAAAAGATAACGTATTCCCAAATGGTGGCCCATTCTTTCACCGTGATTCGCTCAAATGTTTCATCATTTTATCATCGCTTGGATAACAACGAACATGTCTCAAGTATCGTGCGGGGCGTTTCCATTGCCTAAACCTTAATGAATGAATTATCTTGTTTCTTTGGGCACATAGAATCTACTTTGACCCGTCATGAAAAGTAGCTGAAAACTGTGGGAAATGTGTCTTCATAATTCGCATAGCGATTCTGTAAAAGTATATCTTGATCCCGAAAAAATCACGAGCTCGTTTCAAATTGGAGATAACCACGGTTTAAGATATCAAAGAATGTATGACCTCGAGCAAAAGCGCGGTGAAGACTACACATGCGGCATCATTGGCGGTAGAAAAATGCCAATCTCCCATGATGTTAAGAAGGACAAACAACATCGCATTTCCCATGTTCATGGTCATGCCGGGCTAAGGGAATGGTGATGTCGACCATCTGCCAAGTTTAGTTCCTTCATCTTTAATTTCAAGACCGTCACCAGATCTTTGCTTGCGAGGCCATGAAAAGGAACGAGTAGAGTTGTGATAAATGTATGACCATGTTGTTGCCGCTCGTGATATGGAAGATCTAAAGTCGGGGCAAGTGTTGCCTCTGAAAAGACATGGTTTGTGCCACCAACTTTGATTGTGAATCCGTCTAAGAAAAACCATGAGCGGCGTTGAATCTTTGTGTATCTTCCATATTAGCATAAAGTAAGCCGCCAAACTTGGAGAATAAGTTTGGTCGGGCGAATAACAAGGGAAGACCACCGATGTTAGTAATGCAATCAATCGAATGAAGTCCATAAGTATTGGAATCCATCATGGCCTGAAATGATTGCTTTCGAGGGGATGAGTTTGGGAGGTGTCTGTTTGATGAAGATGCTACGTTCGATGAAGATGTCATGTTTGATGGAGTGGAGTGATGGGGAAAGATATGAGAAGAAATATGTCCAAGAAAATTTTTGACTGGATGGAGGAATGAGTATGCAAGAAGATAAAACCTCCACGTAATCAAGTTTAAAAGAACACGTTAAAATTGTTATTATCACAACTTGAAATATGACAATCCTAGTAGGCATTTCTTACAAAAGAAGATACAAAGATAACAGAAATACTTAATAATAATAATTTTATTTTATTTATTTTGGGGAAAGTTGAGTTTTATAAAAAAAGCGACGCCCCCCCTTTTTTTTTTTTTTTTTTTACCATTATTATTATTATTATTATTATTTATGGTTCAGAATGATAATAAGGATGGTGATGGGAATGCAAATTGTGGACAACACTGTTCTTCAGTTCATTAATTTGTTGGCTAAAATTTGGATTTGAAGGGTTCCCCTGGTTGCGAGAGATCGTAGTTTGATTCTCTATTAGAAGAGTGTGATTTTCTAATGACTGAGAGTGAGTTTCAATAGTGCCTCTTGATCGGCATCATGCATGCGCTTGGCGTTCTTAGAAATCCATAAGACTTTTGATGATGATTTCCTGACGTGCTTGGAGTTCCCTCATTCCTTGATGAAGAATTTGAATACCTTCCATGGGATTAAAAATGTTACGCATGGCACTTTCATCAAAGAAATGTGCGAGTTTGAGTTTTGGCCATCCATTTCATCCGCGGCAGTATCGTCCCAAGAACCACCGCACGATCTTTGTGAAGTATTGTAACAAGTGCTCTTTGAAGAGGTATTTCGAGAAACTGGCTGGATAACCCCAACGCATCATAATTTTAAGTGACTAAAAGTAGGCGAGAGGTGCTAACCTTTTTGTTCTTTTGGTGATTGCGTTCGGAGGTGTTGGATTATACAAAAATCATCTCTTTGATTATGCATAATCCAAAGTAGGTGTAATTGAGGCTTGGTGACTCAGTTGGTGTGGCGCGTACCCACCACATTGTGTCCCAACCAAAGGAGCGGCTTCGTTGATTTTGTTTCAAAGAGCGTTGAAGAACAACGTGATTTTTATTTCCGACTTAAGCCATGAGATCACGGTGGCCCGTAGTAATTTTTGACGAATTAAATGGGGACTCGGAAGATCGAACCCGAGTCATTCATTGGAATTTGAAGTATGTCGAGATAACTTCCTTAGTTAATTCAAAGCGTTGTCCATAGGCATGGAAACAGAATTTTTCCATTTTCAGGTCGCTAAATTGGTAGAACATCAAGACCAAATCTCTGGAATAGGCTGCTGCATGATATAGAAGAGGCATCCATCCTCAACGCACAATTTTGTGTCATAAAAAGGAGAAAATCGGCCATCATCAAAAAATTCAAGTAGTTCTTCTCGGTACTATCTTTCTTGGTTGATCCATTTGGAAGAATAATTGATGGAAGGATAGTGTAGAAACCGTGTAATGAGAATGGCTGAAATGAAGAGATTTATAGCAAATATAGGATCCGTGCGAATCAGGATGTCAAGTGCATCTAGATCTCAACTTACAAGTGAAACATGTGATGTTGGTATCCCTAATTATGTCTGAAAGAACTATGGGTATCCATAGTATGTCTTTTCATGTCGGTGTCCAAAACAATTAATGAGGTCTTAAAATGATAGAGAATTGAGGAGGAAAGTTTCACAGGCAGTTAGACCTACCGTAATTTCAAAATTTATGATCATACCTCAATAATAGAAGATAGATAGAATAATTGAGCTGCGTGTGTGACAAGTGTTAGGCGTACCGTGTAGCGTGCGCAATCTTCTCTGAAAACAATAAGTTGAGTTTGATTTATTTTATTGCGTTATTGATTTTTCTTATTTGTTATGGTTTTGATAACTATTTTATGTTTATGATAAGGTAAAAATACAACTAATATACCCAATTTATTAAAAAGGATGCTCCTCCATTTAGTACGTAACCCGTACAAATGGTTGAGAATTATTTAACACACCATAGTAATATACAAAGCGACAAAGGGAAAGAGATATGGAGGTTACATAGATCTAGATATTCCGGATGAAGTTATGCATGATCGACAGTAGAATAATGACAAATACTTTGTTCACGAATCACGCGAATCTTGTGGACCCATTCACGTTGCTCCTTTTCCAATCGCTCGATCGGATCCATTGTTTTGAATGAAAAGATAATATGTGAAGATTAAGTTTTGGATAGTGAGAGAATGAGGTGAGTGAAGGGTGATGAGGAGTGTCGGAATTTATAGGCAAAAATCGACCGTTTGGATATCGACCGTTTGTGGATATCGACCGTTTTTTTAATAATTACGATGGAGATAACATTTGGGTTTTGTGACCGGAACCATTGATTTGGGTCGGTTCTAATTTTTTGGTCCAAGCCCAAATGAATTCGAAATTTAAACTTATGTCCCAAAATTTCAAACCGCGAATTTCGATTCATTTCAATTCAAATTAAACGAATCGAATGCTAAAATAATCGGCATTAAAAATGCCATCCACTGGAATATGAAGAAGGCACCTTCAACCTTTTTATTTTTTTTTTATTTTATTTTTATTTTATTTTTTTATTATTATTATTATTTTTTTTTTATTTTTTTTATATACAAATGTACAAGTGGAGATGAACGTGGCAATGTACAAGGGAAGATGTATGTGTCATTATACAAAAAGAATGTGACAACAACACCGGACTACAAGAAGAAAATCATTACAAGAAATAAAATCGGGGCAACTGTCATGTCGGCTCTGGGAACCCAACCCAATCCGGATTTGGGCTTAACCTTTATGTTTTGGGGCCTAGGGTTCAGATCATACCATCCCCGACCAATGTGCAATGGTCTAATAATAATATTACCCTTAGTACATATGGTATAGCCTCAAACCGCCCGAATCATCATCAAATAAAAACTATTCGGGGTTGGCACGGTGAAATCCATTGCACCTTGAGCGATGGGACTATCCGGTGTTGTTCATCACGACTCTCTTTGTGCACAATGCAAGGGTGAAAATAAAATACACGAGTATATACATGTGGAGTCTTTTAACGTCAGATCCTCAAGACGAATGTGAGTCTTTTAACGTCAGATCCTCAAGACGAATGTGAGTCTTTTAACGTCAGATCCTCAAGACGAATGTGAGTCTTTTAACGTCAGATCCTCAAGACGAATCCCACCCTGTGGGAGTAACGGGACGACGACGAAGTTTATCCTGCTGAGCTGGTGTCAGACAATAATATACCTTATACCGGCTCATATCGGATAGTAAATCAAGACCTGGACAGAAAGGTGTTTGACAATTCATACACCACCCCATCCTTCCAAGCCTGCGCCGCTTTTCGAGCAAAAATACTGCGACCATTACCTATTCGAGATGGGTGAGATTTACACCAAATGATGAGCTGGAGTTCAGCGAGGAAAGAGAATAGAAAAGGGAAGAGAGAAGGAAGGCCGGGAAATTTTGGTACCCATTGTTTACCGGAAGGCACGCGTTTGCTTTCGATGAACGAAGACATTTATACTCGGTTCTGAAATAGAGTTTTGTGAACTAAGGTTCCCGCTTGCAACCACACACTCTAGGAGTTTTAGAGAAGAAAATAGAAGAGGGCCCGGCTACCCTAATGGTGTACTTTCCTTGTTTTAAACACACGGAAAAAATACACCAAATAATCTTTAGTCTTTTTATAGACTGGATCTTTGAGAATAGTCTTTTTCGACATCCGGAGAACGCAACTCATGATAATGTTTAAAGGCATTGGCCATTTACTTGAAATTATTTGTCATCGTTTTCATTTTTCAAAGAGATAGCCCCATAAGGTTTGGCAATGAGAGCGGTGAAAAGGACCGGACCATCGAAGTTTTAGTTTTCTGGAAAAATGTGTAATCTCGAGGTTGTACAACAAAACTTTTTGACCAATTTTGAATTCTTTTCTTAATATGTGCTTATCATGCACTCTTTTTCATGTTGGCTTTATAGGATTTCGAGATCATAGGCATCACTCGAATCTCTTCAAGCTCATTTAACTGCAATTTTCGCTTCGCTGCAGCCGGTATATTATAATTTAAGGCTTTTGATAGCCCATAGAGCCGCGATGCTCGAGTTCAACCGGAAGATGACAAGGTTTACCAAAAAACGAGCGAAGCGTAAGGGGACATGCCTATAGGTGTCTTAAAAGCTGTTCTATATGCCCACAAGGCATCAGATAATCGAAGAGACCAGTCTTTTCTAGATGGATTAACTGTCTTTTCTAAAATTGATTTAATCTCTCTATTAGAGACTTCTACTTGGCCACTGGTCTGAGGATGATACGGAGTTGCCACTTTGTGAGTAACTCCATATTTCTTTACTAATGATTCAAAAATTTTATTACAGAAATGTTTTCCCCATCACTAATTATAGCTTTGGGAACATGTCGAGAGAAAATATGTTCCTTTACGAAAAAATCGACCGTTTTATGATCATTCACCACGACATGCCAACGCTTCAATCCATTTTGACACATAGTCAACAGCTACTAGTATGTATAGGAAGCCATGACTATTTGGAAAAGGACCCATAAAGTCGATCCCCCATACATCAAAAATTTCTACAATTAAAATTGGATTTAAGGGCATCATATTGCGTTGAGTAATCGTCCCTAGCTCTTTGACAATGCATTGCATGCTTTGCAATGCTCGTGTGCATCTTTAAACAGCGTTGGCCAATAAAATCCACATTGTAGGACCTTGGCTGTAGTTTTCTTACCACTGAAATGACCACCACAAGATTGTTCATGGCAAAAGGATAACCGTCATTATGTTCCCAAATCGAATGCAACGGGCGTATCGGTTGGTCGAACAATACTTAAAGAGGTAGGGATCATCCCAAAAATAAAAATTTCACAAATGGATAAGAACTTCTTTCGGTCCGTTCGAGTCCAAGATGAAGGGACCTCCTCGGTAACTAGGTAGTTTACTATATCGGCATACCAAGGAGATGAAAAAATGGAATACAAATGTTCATCCGAAATGAATCGCAGATTGGTTCGGACTCATTATTGACATCATTAACGAATTAAGTGATAAATGGTCTGCTACCACGTTCTTAAACCTTTTTTATCTCTAATTTCTAGAGTAAACTCTTGCAAAAGGAGGATCCATCGGATCAACCTCTGTTTGGCATCTTTCTTTGCTAATAGATAACGAAGCGCCCGCATGGTCGATTGTAGACTATTGTAGAAGAACCAACTAGGTAAGGATCGAAACTTATCCGGGCATATACAACTGCTAGAAATTCTTTTTCGGTGGTGGTATAGTTACGTTGAGCGTCATTAAGAGTTTTACTAGCATAGTAAATGACAATTGGCTTGTTCTCTCTACGGCGTTGCCCTAAGACGGCTCAATAAGCGTAGTCACTTTCGCGTCACACATTAATTCAAAAGGTTTAGACCAATCAGGTGGTTGAATTATCGGGTCTGTAGTCGTATGTACTTTAAGGTCTCAAAAGCTTGTTTGCAATCGAAAGTGAAGTCAAATCGGCATCTTTAAGTAAGAGATTTGTTAAAGGTCGGGCAACCTTTGAAAATCTTGAATAAATCTCCTATAGAACCCTGCGTGTCCTAAAAATGCACGTATTTCCCGAACTGAAGTTGGTATAGGCAAGGAAGCAATTTTTTCAATCTTTGCTTTATCGACTTGATTCCGTCCTTCAAACAATGTGACCTAGTACTATTCCTTTTTGTAACCATAAAATGGCATTTTTCCCAATTAAGAGCGAGATTTTTCTCTTCACAACGTACTAAAACCTTTTCAAGATTTGATAAACAGTTATCAAAAGAATTACCATATAATGAGAAATCGTCCATGAAGACTTCCATAAAACGTTCAACCATATCATCAAGATATGAAGCATACAAATATTGAATGTACGGGTGCATTGCAAAGGCCAAATGGCATTCGTTTATATGCAAAAGTACCAAAAAAGCGGTGAGCGTTGTTTTTCTTGGTCGGCCAGGATCTATGACGATTTGAAAATATCCCTGAAAAAGCCATCAAGAAAACGATTAAAATGCATGACCCGCTAACCGTTCAAGCATCGATCAATGAATGGGAGTGGAAAATGATCCTTACGAGTGACTGCATTAAGTTTTCGATAGTCAATACATATTAGCCACTTCACTGGAATGCGAGCGGATATGCATTCATCTTTATCATTTCGCACAACTGTAATTCCAAACTTCTTGGGAACAACATGGACCGGACTTACCCAAACACTATCGAGATGGGGTAAATAATACCGCATCAAGTAACCTTAAAATTTCTTCCCGTACCACATCCTTCATGGTTGGATTTAGGCGACGTTATGGTTCACGTGATGTCTTGGCATTGTCTTCAAGATGTATCGCGATGAGTGCACACGGTAGAGGGTCAATGCCTTTAATGTCATCGAGACCATCCAATAGCGAGCGGGTGTTCTTGAATGACCTTAATTAACCGTGATTCCCGATCAGCGATCAATTGTGATGATATGATAATTGGGTGACTACCATCCGGATCTAATTATGCGTATTTTAAGTCCGAAGGAATAGGCTTTAAGTCGGGGTGGGAGGAGTGGGTATTAAAGATTCTTGAGGAAAGTCGTCTTCCACAGAAAAACAGATTTATGTTCGTCAAGTTAAACGATAGGATGGTAGTAGAGTCAATTGGTGGTATTGATTCTAAAAACTCATGTACCTCATTTGAATAATCATCAACATCAAATTCAGAACCGCCAAAAGAATAGAATTGGTGTACTTCATCTTCGGGAAAAGAGTTTGTTAAATATTCTTGTGCGAGGGTGTCAATCATGTTAATCTCACCATCAATATCATTCTCCTGAATTTGTTTCATCAACTTGAACACATTAACCTCGACGAAAAGATTTCCGAAGGACATGGTCATGGACCCATCCCTCCTACAGTTTATGGCGCGTTAGCGATTCGCGAGGAATGGGCGCCTAATATGATAGGAATGGAGTCACGGGCAACTTCATCCAAAATGACAAAATCTACGGGATAAAAAATCTTGGACTTTTACAAGGACATTTTCCACAATGCCTTTCGGATGCTTAATGGATCGATCGGCTAATTGTAAAGTCATCGTGGTAGGTTTAAGCTCATGTAGACATAGTTGTTTGAATAAGTAATAAGGAAGTAAGTTCACACTAGCTCCTAGGTCTAGTAATGCCGTAGCCGTATACTTATCACCTAATGTGCATGGAACTGTTGGTCTACCGGGGTCCTTGTATTTTACTATACCATTGTATTCAGTGATGGAAGGAAACTGTTCAGTAAGGAAAGCCTGTTGAGGCACATTTGTTCTTCTTTTTGTGGTGCACATGTCTTTCAAAAATTTTGCATGTTTTGGTAATTGCTTTAGGGCATCGAGAAAAGGTAAGTTTATTGTCAAATTTTTAAAGGTTTCCCTAATTTCATCAAAGTTTTCATCCGGTTTATTCTTTGCCAAACGGGCAGGAAATGGTGCCTTAGGGCGGAATTTGGCATAAGGGTCCACCTGTTCGTTTCCCAATTTTTTAGATTGTGACGTTGAACTTGGTGTGTCCATTTGAGGTTCATTATCTGAAACAGATTCCTTGGAACCTCCGGTATCGTTTGTTTTATCATCTGGCATACGGATTTGATTATCAACGGTTTTCCCAGATCGAAGAGTAGTGATTGCATTCACCTCACCTTGGGTTGGAGTACTTGTACCAGGTATATTAGTGAGTTCAAAGGCGTTTCTTTGGCTTAGGGTTGAACTATGGCGAAACACGCCTTCGGCTCTTGTCTTGCTAATTGTTGAATTGATTGTTGGATAGGCGTTAGGATTTGTGATTGTTGGTTCATGTAAGCGAAGAACATCTCACTTGTCCCTATCGATGCGGAGGAGGCATAGGTTGTGCAACGATTACTAGTTCACGATTATTCTTTGAGAAGTTGTTGATTATAGCGAAATTTGGATTAAAATTTGGAACAAGGCTGCGGTTGTTTTGATAGTTAGCATTTGAATTACTTTGAAATTGATTTTGACTTTGTTGGTATTGCTGATTATTTCCTTGGCGGTATGGAATAAAATTGTTGATTGGTCGAACAATGGATTTGCGAAACACGGAGGAGCCATTTGTTGGTTATTCGGTTGGCGAAATTAGGATGTTGTCTCCATGGTGCATTAGGAATGTTGAATGCACATGCCTCCTCCGGTGTTTGGTTAGGGGTAGCATGTAACAAGGGACAATAAGCATCAAGATGGTCTGGACTAAGACATAGAACACATGGGGAAGTGTTAACGTTCATGGCTTATTGTGGAAGTTGATCGTTTACTTGAACTACAAGAGCATCTACTTTTTTAGTGAGGGTTTCTATCAGTTTTTTCAACTCGGGATTGGGTTTTACCTCAAAAATAGACGTAGCTTTTGTAACATTATCCTTAGATGACCTAGAAGAATCAGTGTTACCCCAATGTGTACCTTTTTTTCGCTTGTTTGTCAAGAAAAGTATATGCTTCATTAGCTCCTTTGTCCATGAAGCAACCATAGTTCATTATATCAAGAGTTTCTTTTTGATGATCGAAAGTCCATTAAAGAATGAACGAACAAGGACAGCTTTGTCTAGTTGGTGATGAGGACATTCTAAAAGAAGATCGATAAAAGCGACTCCATGCTTCCGTAAAGGATTCATGAAGATTTTGACGAAAAGAATTGAATTTTCTGAAGCATTTGGTGGTTTTTCTTCGAGTGTAAAATTGAAGCATGAAAGCTTGAACAAGTTTATTCCATGTGTCTATGGATTGTGGCTGTTGTCCCCGCTAGCCAAATTGACGCTTTATCCGCTAAAAGTGAATGGAAACAGTAGAAGCAAGAGTTGTTCCTTAGAGGCGGTTTGGATGGTGAAATGTTGTGGCTACTTGTTGTAGCCCTCTGAAGATGATTATGCGGTTTTTCATGATCCAAACCATGATACATAGGTAACAAACTAAAAATGTTTGGCGGAATTCGAAAATCACCGACAATGTCCTCAAGTTTGATCACGGGAAGAAGGTCCTTCCTGTAAAGGTCAGATAGAAGTCCGAAAGGGGCTTCTTCTCAATTTCTTGGATTTTAAATCGACCATAATGAATGGCGGAAAATGTGACAAGGAATCTTGTTGATTAATAGATGAAGAACTTTGTGGAGGTGAGAACTTACGCTTGGCGCTTATCGTATTTTCTCCTACGATAAGTATGTTCAAATTCTTTAGTAGAACCGGACCTTAATCTCATGCAAGCATAAACTTAGATCTAATTGACGAAGGAACTTATTATTACTTGAATTTTATAATTATGTTCAATCATTAGAGTTGAACAACGTAGGCCTAAGTTCTTGCTAACGTGGCGGTGAAACTAGGAATACGTGTACATAAAACCAACAGACAGTCACAAGAGAGATATGAGGGAGGCTTTCCGCAAGCACGGTTCTAATTAAGTAACCTCAATCTGTCAAGTTTCCTAGACACCGTTGGAATATGATTAAGAGTTATGGAATTAAAATTTATGCAAGGTCGTTTTTTTTTTTTTTTTTTTTTTTTTTATTTTTTTTTTTTTTTTATTTTTTATTTTTTTTTTTTTTTTTTTTTTTTTTTTTTTTTTTTTTTACGATTTATGCAAGGGTGAAAATACAAACATACAAATACGATCTACTCATACTATACTAGATGCAGTAGCATGTGAAGATACTCTACTCATACGTATAGCTATACGAATAGGCAAGGTTGTATCATCGATAAATATTTCCATACGTCTGGGGCAAATATACATCAAGAATAATGATATGCGGCTAATTTGTAAATCGATATTGCGAAGTCATTATATCTACAATTCTGAGAGCAAATTTGAATTACTCATAATGTATTTAGATATGGTAGCATGTGAAAATATTATAAATGTCGCATATATATACTAAAATGTGAAAACGTAAACTAAATGCGGGCAACGTATTTTACCTAGACTAAAATACAACTTTTGTATTGCATAATAATTCGATTTAAGTCAATACTCATTGAGATTGCAAATGTCATATAGAGAGCAGCTTCACCCCTTAGGGTTTAGAAACAACTTACCCAACTCAGATTTTAACCCTCGTTGGAATGTTCTCCTCTTTCATGACAAAATCGACTTATTAAACAACACCATTTTCTAAAATGATGATTGGTGGAGACAGCGTGCGCGCCGTCGAGATCTTTCCGAATTGAGCTCACACGCGTTATTCAGAGAACTGTAGCCAAAGTTATGACCAAAATACCAAAACACATCCTAATTACTATGTATAACTCCTAAGTTATAGATGCTAACATGCAAATAATCACTCACTCAGTAATATATATGCTAAACATGTGACTTAGATATATATATATATATAGATAACCATGCAGAACAGTTCTATTTTTATGTATATATATACATTAATATGTAATTCATGACCGGTTAACCGCATATATATACTCACAAAGATTCACATGATTCATGCATATTACTAACCTAATCACGCAAAATATAGTCCATTAACTATAACACAATAACTACATACATGTGAAGCATGCAAAAATATTTAAAATTTGGAACCCGCAAGCTTCCCATGAAGTCCACCAAATAAAAGAAACGTGCAATGATGACCAAATGTTTCCGCAAGTAAGCTTAGTGATTCTTGTAGCCTAGTTTCCGTGTCCTAGCATTTGGAACTGTCAGTTCAACCAAAACCGAATGTTTATCGGAGCAAAAATGCGGAAATTTAAAAAAAAACGAAGAAAACATAAGAAAAGAAATATATGAAAGGATGAGCGTGGGGGGTTCCCCGCGGAGCAATTCCATTTTGCAAGCACAGTCCTTGGGTCTTTAGAATGGTAGCGATTTTTGATCTTTGCACTTTTCAGTGTTTTTAGAAGTTGACTTACTACGCTAAAACTTCAATAATTCCTTACTCACTGTTTTTTCTTTGAGAATGTCACTAGTTCGAGTAGGGATTTAGTTCCAACTTCTAAGACAAGAATTTAAATGATCACAACTGGAATCTACACTTTGGAGAACTAAGTGAGAAAGGATTTTATAGATAGATTTTTTTTTACACAAGTTATCTAAAATTTGTAAGTTTGTTTATAGTTAAATGAAAGAGAGAGAGATAGGGAATGATTAATCCTACTCATGCAAGGCCTAGCTACAAGTCTTTTAGAAACAGGTCACTACCATCTCAAATCCCTAACATAATATACATATCTCTAAACATATCATGCTAGCATGTAGAATTGAAATGATATTTCATCTCTGAAATATCATTCCAACTCCTAGTTCTACTTTACAACAATTGATCAGATAATTGTCAATCTCTGTCATTTTGGGACAGGATGAAAAATAGAACCTAAGTCTTTTAAGTAGTGATTTTGGAATCCTAAATTTGTAGCATGATCCTCACATGAGCATCATTAACCCTCCCCTTGGGAGAGTTTTAGCTCATGATCCTAGGATTGAATTAAACTACAAGAAGATATGTGAAATGAAAAAGAAAGAGAATGAAACAAGAAAACTACAACCTGTTTACCTAAATGAAGAAAAGTTTATTAAAAACTAGATAGAGTTCCCCCATTAACAAGTTACAAGCTTTTCTCTAAAAACTAAGAACTAAAAAACAAAATTAAAGACATGGATGTAAATGAAAAGTAAAAAGTCAAAGGAAGTAAAAGCTTCCAACTCCCAAAATCAGCCCCCCTTTACATAAGAGAGCCTTTTTCTCTTCTCCCACGTGAAACACTCTCCTCTCATTTATTTTTTCTTATCCACAACTAACTCCCATTTGACACCTTTCATTTTTTAGATAATCATCACCTAAATCCAACTAACTCATTAACTTCATGCAAGGTGTCAAAATTGCACCAATTATTTGCACCTTTGTCTTGACTTGCATGATGACTCATCAAATCTTATGGGCCCGCCTAGTGGGTCCACGTCACAGTCGATTGGCAGTCCGGTCTTTTGGCATTTTACAACTTCCCGCCTATTTGTAGAGTTCATCGACCGATCGTCGGAGCAGCTCACTCGTCGCGTTCGAGTCCCGGTTCAAGAGATATGAGCTTCGAAGTTTGATGCTTCGTGCATGTAATCCCGCTTTTGATTGGATTCTCGTACTATTTGAGTCTTTGGGCTTTAGTCCGAATTTGTTGGGCTTCACATGGGCTTGATCGGGAAGGCATGTGTATACTCCCTATTCCGTGCTTAAATGCTTTTATCATAATTTTTACATTAGTTGCTCCAACCCGCAAAAAGCACGAAGATGCGATTATTTCATGATTATTAAGCACAAAATTGACCGAAATGTTATGTCTCTACAGGTTTTTATAATACAGTTTTGGGTGCTTATCATATAGCTCCAAAGGCCATGCACGAAATTGTAAGCATAACTCTCTCCTATATAAAGAGGACTAAGACAAAACTCAAAACACACTCCTATCTCTTAGCTTTTACTTTTTCTCTTTAGTCTAAACCTGGTTTATGTTTTATTAGCCTAGCCACCATTAATATAATTCAAGTTATTTTTAATCAAGTAGTATTTCAATTATGTCTTATTCTTCTTATTATTTATTCAATGATAGTCTAATGATCTATAGTTAAACCTCCATTAGAGGGGTTTGATTGAAGCTTTGATGAAGACTTGATATGTTAGTATAAAATAGTTGTATTTAAGAGCTTCAAATCTAAAGGGTGGTTCATCCACCATGAGAATGGGTTTCAACTTCCTCTCATGCTAATTATTAGTTGGTTAGAGATGCCATGAATAATTAGGGATAAAAATACCTAACTTTTATGTTGAATCTTGTGTGAAAACATAAAGATTAGGGTTACAACAAACTCTATACTAGCATGTTAGGGATTAATCAAGGTGGATTTCAAATCTCCCTAATTCCTTCTTCATATTCACATCTTATTATTTAATTGTCATAGTTTAATTTTGAATACATTAAATCATAGTTTTTACCATATTATGTATATTTAAAATCATTACTCTCATATTGTTTAATTGTTAATCATTAAGTGAATTAGTTATTTTCTAAGCAACTAGGAGTGGAACGGATTCTTACTTTAGTTTTATTGCATAATTATTGAGAGTAGAAATTTGATATAAAAAAGTATAAATTATCGTTTACTTCTTCCTAGCATAATTAGTTAAGTAGGAGTAAAAATGTTATTTTTCAATTATCAACATAGAGAAGTATATTGGGAACTAGGAGGGAAGCAAATTTTTTTATCAAATATACAATTGCAAACGGAGAGGATACCCTTTTATGGCATGATATATGCTGTTCTCGCTCCCCGTTGATTGAAGACATAGAAGCTAACGCAGAATGGACATTTCCACTGAATACTAAGGTGAGCGCACTTATCTCTCAAGGAAACTGGAACTATGTAGTAACTGATATGAGGTCTCAACCTTGAAGGAGGTAGTTATGGTTGTAGAAATAAATAGGCATCTTACCTTGGACAACATTGTATGGACCCCTCACCAAAGTGGTCAATTCACATCAAAAAGTGCATATACATCCCTTTCTCAGATAAGAGAGAAAAAAAAAATGGCACAATATGGTTTGGGGGAGATAGATGTTACCACGTCATTCATTCACAACCTGGCAACTCTTCTCTAACAATATACCCACATAGGATAGGCTGGTCTAGAAGAAAATCATTACCCAATCTTCTTGTTATTTATGCAATAACAGTAGAGAGTTTTACTCCCATCTGTTTTTTGAATGTTCTTATTCGAGGGTTATTATCACTAGAGTCAAACAATTGCTTGGAATAGTAACAGACAATAGAAATGCCAACAGAGAATGGAATTCACTCATGAAGGTATGTAAAGCAACAGATGTTGGGGATATATAGAAAGTGTTCATTTGTGCGGTAGTGAATTGTATCTGGCAGGAGAGGAATGCACATAGATTTCAACAAACGAATAAACCAGTTGATGTCGTGTTTAACAAAATGGCAAGAGACCTGAGGAACTACTTGTAGGTGTTGAATCCTGATGTTAAAGACACTCATACATCGAGAAATCTAATGCACAGACTAACCATTGAGTTTCAGTTCAAGCATCAGAGTAACTTAGAGTGTTCATGGATGCCTCCTCAAGGAGGAAGAATTAAAGCAAACACAGATGGGTCTTTGAACAGTAAAGGCCTAGGACATGGTGGGGTGATGAGAAACTTTGAGGGCAGAGTGTTGGCTTGTTTCAGTGGGAGTGATGGGCTCAAATCGGTGATATTTCAGGAATTAAAAGCGATAGAGATTTGCCTAGGCAGATGCATTTTAGAAGGATTCAAAGAAGTTGAGCTAGAACTAGACTCTTTGAGAGCTATAAACGCAATTAACAAGTTAGAGAAACCCCCTGGTACTACACTGATATTCTTGCTTTCATTGAATTAAAGAAGTCTGAATTTCGATTCATTTCTTTTACCCATGTATTTCGCGAGGTCAATAGAGTTGCAGATTTTTAGCTAGTCTAGTGCAGGAAAATAGTCGTTGTACTGTACAATTTGGCCCTCCTCTAGATAAAGAATTACAAGCCTATGTAAATGAGGATGCTAGTGGGCAAGTGTATGTAAAGAGACATTGGCATATTAATACAGGTAAGGGTCTGCCTAACCCTAGCTTATTTGTGGAATAAAAAACAACTTGTCATTTAATCTTTTAAGATCTCCAGAGTTCATAAATGCAATGGAAGCAGTTGCAAGGCATGGTCCTGGCTATGTACCCCCAAGCAGTGAAACTATTCGAACCAAGTTGTTATCTACACTGAAACAAGAAGCAGGAGATTTTGTTACTGAAGTAATAGAGTCATGAGCAAAGTCAGTCTGTACAATAATGTATGATTGTTGGATGGATAACAGGCATAGAAACCACATCAATTTGCTAGCTGCTTCCTCAATGGGCACTGTGTTTTTATGTTCTAAGTCTACAGAAGGTAAAGTGAAGGATGCATAATTTATTCATGATTTTATATAAAAAAAAAAAGGTATTTATGAGCATGTGGGTAGAGAAAATGTTGTTCAAATTGTTGCTGATAATGGTTTGAACTATTCTGCTGTTGGAGTTCTTTTAGAGATAAAGATGCCCCATGTATTTAAGACAAATTATGCCGCTCATTGCATAGATCTCATTTTAGAAGACATGGATAAATTGCCAAGTTGGAAGATTATCATTAGTGATGCAAGGTCTCTTGTTAGGTTTTTATATGGGAAACAACATGTGTTAGTACTCATGAGGAGGCATACGAGTACTAGAGAACTAAAAAGGCCTGCTGCGACACGATTCACAACAAATTTTTTAATGATCCAGTCTTTGATAAATGAGGAGCAAGCTTTACAATTTATGGTCGCATCACAATAATGGAGAAACTTAGTTAGACCTGTAGAAGGGGATACTGTTGTAAAGCTTATTAATAGTGATATATTCTGGAGTGACACAAAAGAAATGGTTAACATTGTGGAACCACTTATAAAAGTTTTGAGGATGGCCGATGGAGAAGAAGCAACAGTGGGATATTTATATGAAGCTATGTGAGAAAGACAAATTTATGTAAACTAACTATTTATGCGTAAACACAAATAATCAATCAACTAAACAAGTGCTTAGATCAATATTTCTACTCTCAAATAATAATGAAATAATATAAAAAGTATGGATTCGTTCCACTCCTAAACTACCAAGAGAAAAAAAAAAAAAATCAACTAATTAAAATCACAAATAAACAATGGTGAGAGTAATATTATGTTGAGAGATTTTTATTCTACGAATATACTACGGATTCAAATAAATCTAAATTAACTAAACTAATAGAAATATGGTTTTGATGGAAGAGAAAGTTATAGAGAAAAGTAATAATCAATCCACCTAATGATTAGTTTCAAGCAAGAATGGAATTATTCATTGAAAAGAGATCATCTTTAGGTTTTCACACAATGATCCAACCTAAAACCTCAAACTTTATCATCCATAGCAACAACCTACATCTCTATAGTCATTATTACTAGCATGTAGGATTACTACAACCAAATCTCTCGACTTAATTACAACAATCCCTAGTTTAATTTACTATATGTTTATTTTGGAAAGTCATACAATAAACTAAACTCATTGAAATACATACACAATTAAATAATTATACTAAGCAATATATTCCTCATTATGCTTCATAATCACTCCCTCTAATGGGGGATTAGCCTAATATTATTGGATTAATTAAACTAGAATAATAAAATAAAGACATAATGTAAAGAAGATGTAATTAAATTGAGTAAACTAAATCTTTTATTAAAATGTTCTAATAGAGGCTACAAATTAAATTCATAAACTAATGGAAGGCAGAGAGAGAGTTTAGGGTTTTTATTCACTTATATAATGATATAAAATCGTGCATGGGTTTTTAGGTTAGGTTATGAACCCATAAATCAAGTCCATAATCCAATTGGTTGAATCCAAGACTTCCAATTTTGCGATTATTACTGTAGCATGCGTTTTCACCAACTTATACTACTTTGATCAGGTCAAGGCCTAAACCATTGGAAAAAGCTTTCTGAGCCGATCATTTTGATATAAAATGGGCCCAAATCCGAGGCTTGAGTCCAAAGATATGGCCTTTTGAAGTTTTGTTGACTTTTCTTCAACTCTCTAATCCGGTTTGACTTTCACTTAACAGTGTTGACTTGGGCTTTTTAAGGGCTTTTTCTCCATTAAACTTAGGATTTATTCATGGAACTTCTCTAGCAATCACTTTAGCTCCTTTTAGCGCCTAATTAGTAATGAATTGACATTTATTCAACTCCGAAGCCTGAAATACTCAAAAGCACATAATTAGTGATAAACCTATATTATTAATAACATAATTAGCTAAATAAAAATACTATTAAAGGGTTTAAACTACAGTTTTTGGCTCTTATCACTATGCAAAGGTCAAAATACTCGATTGCTACGTTTTATAAAAATGAGGAGAGTAGGTACAAAGTATATTAGGATATAATTGATGCTAGGCTGAAAAAACAACTTCACAACCCTCTCATGGTAGCAGAAGGTTTGTTGAATCCTCACTTGTATTTCGATAAATTGGTCAAGCAAGATGACAAAACAAATAAAGGTGTGATGGAAGCTCTTAAGAAGATGGTCCCTCCTGAAGATCATGAAGCATTCAATGACCAACTTGCAGATTACATAACCTTGCAACCCAACATATTTATGCCCCTACTTCACAAAAAACATCCCTGTAAGTGGTTGAATTATGTTGATTTTATTATTTTTATCCCTATGGTGGCAGTCTAATATATGTACTTTAATTTGCTTTGTTCATGTAGTATTAAATATATATGAATACTCTTTATTTAGGTGATTGGTGGAAGGTGGTGAACCCAGTGTTTGCTCAACTTAAAAAGGTAGCAGTGAAACTATTGAGTCAGCCTTGTAGTTCATCCGCTTGCGAAAGAAATTGGAGTGCTTTTGAGGATGCACATACCAAAAAACGCAATAAGTTGGATCCAAAGACACTAAATGATTTAGTGTTTGCAAGAGTCAATTTGCACCTGAAGAAGATGACAGAAAAACTAGGAGGAAAGTCATAACTACTTACTTAGAGAAATTTGTTGCATTTCCCAAGCTACTTTCGACGCCAAATGTTCCTGTAGTCCCAAATGCTCCTAATACAACTACAGCTACAGCTACAGTCCCGCCCAATACCTCTTAGCCAAGGAGTTGTCAATATTGAGGATGATGACATCAACTACGCATAAAATGATGGAGATGACGTTGATTTGGACTATGATGGCATCCAATATGATTATGCAGCTCCGCATTTTCTATTTGATTAATGTCTTAAGTAAGAAATAGATTATTAAAAATAAATTTCCTACATGATATTATTGTGGAGACAGTAAGGATTATCATATGATATAATAAAAATTGTGGAAAAGGTTTTAATATTATTTGATCAATTAATAAATTATGGCTTACGAACTTTTCCCAAATTTTTCCTGAATTTTCTCAAATTAGCGATTTAACCTCTCGCCGAATTTGTGTTGAATCCCTAATTTGTGACTATGGTTTGCATATTTGTTGGACACATGCATACTGATGTGTGCATATGTGGTAGTAGTATTTGTATGTTTGTTGCACACATACATAATGGTGTGTGCATGTATGGTATACACATGTAGTGCATATCATACATGCCTAGTAGTCTAGTAGTGTTTGCATGTATATTAGACTGCTACTCCCAAGCCCCAATTTAAAAATATCATCGACGACAACAATATCGAAATCAAGATAAATCACACGATTGATTAACACAAGATTTGAGAATTTGAAAAGAAAATTAAATTGTTGTTCAATTGTTACTTGCTTGTTGAATTGGTGCCGAAATTGACCCAATTATTCTTCAACTAACAATAACCTATAATTGGAAAGTGAAAAAGTATATTACAAAATGAGAAAAATATTTGTCATGAGAGAATAAAATGTTTTCTCATATCTCAAATCACTAATCTCAACACACAAATTATCTAACTCAAAGATGAAAATAACTAGATCTCAAATTTTACTAGTTGAAGTTTTTGTTTTTTTAGACGGAGAATAAAGTCATAATTGGTATTAATAAAAAATAATTTGTTGACGTCGGCCCGCAAATATCTTTATAGCGAAATTATGATTGATGATGATGTCAGCGCGTCTGACGTCAGCCCAAAAATATCCTTATAGCGAAATTAATAATGATTGATGCTGATATTATTCCGTTTTTGTCCTAAAACTATAATTATTATTCGGGAGCCGTAATTACTAGTCAATTTCTATGTTTGGGCCTAATTTTGTGATTTGGTGTTCGGCTTAAGCCGCAAATTTGGCACCAAAAATTTTGCCTCATTTTAACTAGAGTGGCTAAAGTTGCACACTTGCACCCCCTGATTATCGAAAAAAAAAAAAGTTGCACCCCGATTCAAATGTTTCATTTTTCACATTGCTGCCTTGTCTCTCTAATCCAGCTCCCTTAAAAAGTTGAAATGTACAGGCCTACAACCTAACAGTATGGGCCACGAATCATGGGCCTGTTTCCTTTTGTCACCACCTGATTTTTGTAACTCAATTTTAACTCGTTTGAAGAATCAATTCAAGGTAGAATAATCATTAATCAGTACGAACAAACTTAAGCCACTACCAGCCTCTTAGAGTCCAAGCTCCTGTCTTCTTTCAAGTTTAAAGACGGAAACAGAAGAGGAGCTGAAGGGTCAGCTTAAAATATATATATACAAAAGTGGTCATTATTCAAAGGTTTGAAGAAGGCCTTTTTGTTTGGGCGGTAGGGAGTGAAAGAGAGAGATGGTGCTTTGGACTCTTTTGCTGTGGTCGGTTAGTTGTCAAAGCCGAACCATACTCATGTAGCGAATACTTGTCTTTATATATACACTCTATACATCAACATCTAATGTTTGGACTTTGGATAAGAGGAATACAGGCTCTTGTTCATTATTTTCGCAATTGTCATTTTGTATATAGTACGTGCAAATAATAGACACTCTCTTTGACGTATGCATGACAATTAGCTGACATCTATGAACTTTTAGGAGTGATTTTTTGCTCCCAGCCATATTGCTCTAAGGTCTCCCAGAGAACTCTAGAGCCAACCACCTGTCTAGCATAACTAGAAAGCCAGCCTAGCAATAACCGACTTTATTTCCAACTTCCAAATTTGTCTCTTATCTTATATCAAAATAAAAATGAAATTTCTCTTCATCTTCTCCACCTGAGTACGTAATTCCGCCATCGAAATTAGTCTGGCTCTACCTTGTATTCATCAAGTTCTCTAATCTCTTTTGTTAGTCTCTTCGTTTGATGAACATTAAAATCTCATTACTTTGAACAATTTGAAGACTACCTCATAAACATTTCCATGTGAGATTCATATGGATTAGTTTCTTTGTATTTGTCTATATCATCGATTAAATCATAAATTCAAGAGGAAAATGCAAACTGACCAATATTTTATTTGATTTTTTTTGTTGGTTATATATTAAAGGCTCATTCACAACTAAAGTCAAACCCTTATTCAATTTGGTAATTGATATTGATATCATATATATTTTTTACTAAATTAAAATTTGTAGTGTTTACTCAAAACAGTGAATAATGTTGTTTTTTCTGGATGAAAAATAAGAGGGGAGGAGAAGCCCAGTGCCGCACTTTCTCACTTTTTTATTTTATATTTTATAGGGATAAAATAGAAAGTAAAGATTTTGGATGGTTTTTTGGCTATCTGCTTTCTTATTTTAGTGACAGGTGGTTAGCTCTAGAGTCCACTTGAGGCCTTGGAGCAATATGGAGCTAAAAATCACTTAACTTTAAGCACCTTGAACATGTGCACCATAAAGACTTGGTCAAGTTCACAGGTTGGCCAGTTTTGCATAATTGCATCATTCGTCTCCAAAAATGTTTAATTACTGTCTATTTAGCTTAGGCAGTGTTTGAAATTTTTTGAAAACAATTTTTTAGTTGAAAATTCTTAGAATATTTTTTAATCAATCGTATTTTGTGGCCCGTAATTATTTGGCTCATCATTTGTTCACAGCCATCACACGGTCAAAAACTCCATCGACATGGATTTTGTGGCCTCAAAAATATATTCCGTACTAATAGATTTTGTTCATCAATTATACATTAACTTTGGTCCCACATTCGTCTAAAGTCTACATATGTTGATATCTCGCTTCCTTTATGTTAAGTTCGACCAAAAAAAAAACGGCTAAATCTTCCTTAATGTTATTTTTTCAAAGAGTTTAAAAACTACTTCCGACCAAATTTGACAGAATACATAATTACGTACATATGACATTTAGACACTGATCGATAATCTAATTAAAATGGGCTATGCCGCGAAATAATGGAATTGAACCTCATGGCATTTAATTACAGTTACGAACACAAGTCGTTCTAACGTTCAGCTGCTTGGTAGGAATAAGTACCAGTGCCAGTGAGCAGGTGACAGCTTCTAGCCATTTATGTAACTGTTTGAGTGTTTGACCTTGTAGGCTTGTAGCATTCATGGAGGAGAAGGAGACACAAGACAACATCACAAGATCCACGCATACATTTTCCATAAAGAGCGCGCACCAGTATCACAAAGACACGTACCCGTATATGCAATTATTCATCAAGGCACTTTCTTAATAAACACGTGAAAAGAAAGTAACATCACACGTGTCAGTTGTTTATACTTTCTCATTTGTGTGCTTGACTGCTGAGGTACTACTCTGACTGTCGGGATCCAAGGGACTATTACCTTTATGAAGATGTTGCATGATTAGAGTCTTATAATGCCCACGCAACTTTAATTAATCAAAATGGTTTGTCTCAGGATCATAATCTTATGTTGTTAATTTAAGCAAATAGTTTAACCAAGAGCACAATCATGCCTAGATAGAGCACTAATAAATGTCCATTTTGGACAAACTTAATTAATAATCATGGGATTGTTAATGATTTCTCTTGTGTATAGTAGACTAAATTCTTTCAAGATGAAGGTGATTGTTAACTTCTAACTGATAGTGCATTCACTTATTCTCCAGCTATTTATTCATGTCTATCCAGTTTTTTTTCTCAATGGACAAATTTGAATTAATCAATACTCTATTATCTGGGAACATATATAGATAAGATCACGAACAAAATAAAGTACCTTCCATGCAAATATTGAGGGATTTTGCTTGCTGATGCATTAAGTTTCGGAAATGATCGATGTAACAAGTTTACAGAGCACCAAAACCAACATAGGAAATAAAAGAGTGATTTAGAACTCTGAACAGCCCTTTTTTTGCACTTTCACCCTGCATGGCAAATTACATGTAACCATTGACATTAAACGTGCGTGGAATTTCATAAAACTTCAACATGTTACTGCAATAACTATCTCTTTCATCTTCAGTGCTGCTATTGAAGTATGTTGATGAAGAATTCAAAGGAGTAATTGGGCTTGATGAAGGTGTTGATAGAACTGAAGGCACACTGAAATTTTGGTTGTCATTGCTGTCAATATTCTGATTTTCATTCAAAAGATCGACGATAGACTGATTGAAGTATCCATAATCAAGTTGAGGAGCATAATCTTCTATTCCCTCTGCGTTTTGTTCCCACACAATTGGTTCTGTATTTTGGTAGCTAAAGCTGGTAGGACTAGTTTGAAATTGCTCGACATTGGCTTGCATGAGTTGAGCGTCATCCAGAAATGGAGTACAATGAATACTTGGCGTGGTGCATGTCACATTTTCCTGACTTGGGGGTTGCAACTGGACGGGTTGAACTCCAAATTGGTCGTGCACTTGAGAATTGTAAAGTTGGTTTTCTTGATGATTTTGACGAATACATTCTTGGTTTGCCCGTTGAGACGATAGAAGTGAGGTAGCTAGCCTAAGAATTTCGGGATTGACAACATGTTGAATTCCAAGCAATCGTGAAAAGTTGGACTGCGATGAGTTACATAGAGTTGAGTTGAGAACTGAAGAGAGGTCTAGAAGATCAAGACGAGGACTATGAGTAACTGGATCAATGCCCATTCGAAGAAGCCTCTTTCTTATGTGTGTATTCCAGTAGTTCTTAATTTCATTATCAGTTCTTCCAGGCAAGCGAGCAGCAATGGCAGACCACCTAGAATTGAAACAAAACAAAAATTTATATCAATACTTTAGAGTTAATAATAGAATTGAATAACATTGACTTTACTAGGCATATTATACTATATACTTGTGATCTAAATTATGGACACGTTTAAGTCCAAGCAGTAGGTATATAATTCAATCAATTATACTCCAATACAATTCTAAAAGTTCAAATTTAAACAAGATAAACAAACATTTAATCATTTGCTCTTACTTGTTTCCTAATATGCTGTGTAATTGAATTATTGTTTCTTCTTCCTCAAATGAAAATCTTCCTCTCTTAATATCAGGTCTCAAATAGTTTGTCCATCGAAGACGACAACTCTTTCCACATCTTTGAAGATCTTAACAAAAAACACAAAGGAAGAAATAAGTACTCATGATGCTCTCCAATGGAAAAATATTGCACACTTAAGCTCAAAGTATATACAATCAAAGCGTATGTCAAAAAGATCATATACCTGCATTTTTCGGAAGTGTTCGCCAACTTCCATGCCCATGTTTTTTAATATAATCAAGCAACTTTTGATCTTCTTCTGGTGTCCATGGCCCCTTCTTCAGTCCATTTTTCTCACAACAAGGTGCTCTTCCCATGTCTCTTTAATACGTTCAAATTGTGTACTAGCTTTTGGTACAAGTGTGAATTCTGAGCAATGGTGGCTGTGAGTTATTACTGCAAGTACTTACTTGATAGTGTTTGAAACAAAATCACATATGGCTATGTAGAAGGAAAAAGTTTATATATAGTTGAAAAAATTGAAGGGAGGAATAGAGAAGTCAATGGGATTCGGTGCCGGCCTTACTAATCACATATGCGACGTGGCTATTGTTTGGGAAATCAATCTCTCATTTATAGGGGCGTACTTACATCAGACTTGCAAATCGTTTTCCTTATCAAGCCTTTGTTGGCTTTCTGGATTCAGCAAAGCTGTCACCAACTAGTTATGGACACGTACTCCTATTCAAGTGACGCTTTCCAGTGCCAGATTTCAGATGACTTCACGAGTAGTCGAGAACCCTTTCTGCATGGCTCAAATCTCTGAATTTAATATGGTTCATTTTGGCCAGCTCAACTTAGATTTTGTGCGTCAGTTTCTTTTCAGTACTGCCAAGCACATAGTTTTATAGTTAGATACGAAATTGATCATGACTCATTTTTCCATCGTAAACTTCCAAACTTCCAATCAATCTCTCTCATACTATAGACTATAGACTCATAGTCTCATATTGGCCAAACCTTTTTGGAAAAATTCTTTGGAAAAATAGGAAGAGCTTCTAGAGCTTAATTGCTTGACCCAAAACCAAGGAAATGATTTATAAATTGCACTTGAGAAAACCACAACGTTTCACACTGCCACAAGTTATTTGTTTTCGCTTCAATCTGCTGATTCTCTCAATTTGAGATTTTGAGGCTTGACCAACACAAAAATATTTTTAAAACACTTTTCGCAAGTTTTGTAATCTTCCTGGTGAAGATATGATGTAGACTATTAAGGGCAATCAACATCTATATCCCTATATGCCTTCGATCTTCATGAGAAGTAAGGAATAAGGATCTAGCCTAGCCCCTATAACAGGATTCCGCTGGCACAAAAGCTTGATATGGAATAAGTGAATAACATATATTGGTTTTACCCCCAAATAACATATATTGTACCCGGCCTGAAATTCCAATTTATATTGCTTGTAGAAAAAGTGAACCTGTGTATATGGCCAAAGCCAAAATGACGACTGACTAACGATATATGTATATATATATCAGTAATATTTTTAATATATAGAAAAATGTGGGGGTTGAGTAACAGTGTTTTGGTGTACGTCGCAGAAGTAATTTGGTAATTTCCAGTTTTTTTTAAGAGATGTAAAATATAATTTGGTAATTTTCAGTTTTTTTTAAGAGGTATAAAATAGTAATTTCACATTTATAAATTTTTTTTAAAACTCAATAGAGTCCACGTGGATACTACGTGCACAGTGGCTAGTTGATATTAGACCCCCTAAGTTTCTGACACATATCACCAATACGACAATACATCACAATTCTTTCTGCAACTATCGCAGACTCGCAGTTGGTGTGTACCTAACCCCATGAGTTCTCGAGTTCGAGTCTTGTGAAGTGGAGAATTTCCGGAATTGTTCCCCACAGTACAGGATTTGTTCCTGACGGGCCTAGGTGGTGGCCTCCAGGCTAAGGACTGGTTCCAACCACCCATTGGCTGCGGCTGTGAAAAATATTGCCTTCTACCAAAAAAAAACTATCGCAGACTTTCAGTCACCTGGTTTTAAAGAATTATATTTTAGAGTACCTTAATCAACTTGGTGCATTGACTACTTATCTCCTTATTAAGTTACAAGGAGAATACTCCTTTTTATAAATGATGTTAGAAAAGGTTATCTTATCTGAATATCTGATGTCAAGTTACTCAGATATTCAGGTTTCCTGTCTGACCATCAAATCTAGCTCACGGTGTGAATAGTATGTATGAAGTATGAACTGAAGACTCGTTATTTTATTTTTTTATTTTTTTAATATTATTGTTGTTATTATGACTAATTATTACTGTATAAGTTATATTTACTATGGTTGCTATGATCGAATATTTTATCTTCTGTACATGTCTCACGTATTCTTCTGCTTACATACCAAAGTATGCAATGAATAACTCTGTATTTCCTGCTTCCTAATTATGCGCGTGTTCCTGGAGTAAAGATACATGTGAAACCCCACATAAAACAATTTGAAAAGGAGATCAGTGTCTTACCCACCTCATGTCCTTAACAATATAAAAGGTTAATTAATTAAATATATTTTCAATTCATAAATATACTGAGATTTACAGGGTTTTCGTGATCGATCAATAACAAACTCTACTTTCATTAGACGTGCAATTCTAAAATTTTCACCCACCCTTTAAATTTTCAGTCTACAAGTAAAATGATTCTATTAACATTTAACAATGTCTTCGTGGACTAAATTAGTTTGGTAGTCGTAATAAAATCACACACATATATGTTCTGAAGTTCATAGCACTGTCTTCATGTTTGGTATCATGTATACACTCGTTTCAAACAAACTAATTAACTACTCTAAGAATGTTCACACAATCAAACAAGCTCCCTAATTCTCAGAGTGTTAATTTATAGTAAATTAGTAACATCATTTCAACACCTATGCTAGGGTTAACACGTGCAAGAGATCTAACGAAGCCAAATATATTCAGAAAAATTGAATCTATTTGGTAGATTAACTAATCTGAACAAGTTTAGCCTGTTCTGACTCGTGTGGTAAGCATTGAATTTCAAGAAATATATTACTGATGACTTCTGTTTATTGGAAGAGGAAATAATTCAGTAAGTTTTACATGATAACGCACTTCTCATCTTGGATACATATGAAATGCAGTTCTTATCTTGCATTTATTTGAGGTCAGCTCGCGTGTAGATGGTGTTAAGTAAACTATTCAACGCTATCCATCTATACTAATTGCAAATAGGCATACACATCATTAATTTCAAACAAATATATATACACATATCGAGTCTACGACAAATATTTCCAGCAGGGAAGACTGGTTCAGTAATATATTGTGGAGAAGAAAGAAATACACGGTTCATATCAGCCATCTAGAACATTCTATAGAGCATCATTCGAATCAATAATCAGAAAATATTATGAACTGAACGTGATATAGAGAAGCAGCTACGAGCTACCAGTAATATAAGTGACATCAGATTAGAAATTATACTTATAAGTCAATTCTGTATCTGATACAGTTGTTCAGCTACGTAAATCCTGTCTCAAGGGGTACATATGAGGGCAAGTTAGCTCAATATCTAAAATGCCACGTCAGTACAGAGCTTTCTGGTTAGGGCATCTCCAATGGGGGTGTAAACCGTATAGAGTGGAAATTTTACACCCCAAATATAAGGGCATCTCCAATGGGGGTGTAAACCGTATAGAGTGGAAATTTTACACCCCAAATATAAGGGCATCTCCAATGGGGTGTAAACCGTATAGAGTGGAAATTTTACACTCCAAATATAAAAAAAACTCTCTCCAATGGGGGTGTTATACCGTAGGTAATAGTGTATTAGCTAATAGAGAGGGTGGATAATTCCCCCTATAGCTATTAGTTAATAAAAAACCCGGGCGACACTCGAACTGACGTCTGAGTGAAATAATTTTCGGACGTCACTTGGAGTAACGTCCATTTCTAATTCTAAAGTAATTTTTTTAACTCGGACGTCACTCCAAGTGACGTAAGTTTAAAATCTATTTTTTTTGACACTATTCCATTGGAGAGTATAGAGTGTGGATATTTATAAGTTATACAATAATATACAATTAGAGGTGTAAAATCCTAATGGCACCTACGTAGAGCCTAGGTGGAGGTGTAATTTTACACCCCCCATTGGAAATGCCCTTACTAGTTAGGAGTTTAGAACACTAAAATTGTATGATGTGTGCTGAGATTAACATATTGTTTTGTTTTTCTTTTCTTTCAGCAAAACTGGGCAAAGTAATGAAGCTTGATCTTTAAAAAGAAATTAAGTGATCACAAACATCACCTTAGAAATTGAAAGCAAGCTTAGTTACATATCCCATTGTTTATTACTAACTAGTTTCAACAGTTACTATGAATTTTCTACTACATATGTATGTCTATGTAATAGCCCACACAAATTACTCAAAACTAAATCAGAGTTCATGGATCATATGGAATTACCTACATTCAAATTTCTAGGGAATGGCTACTCAATTATGTGTCATCTTCTCCACTTCAGTAATTTTACAAGTCCTATGGGTTGTCCTAATGCGACCAGTCAGAGTAAGTTCTATTCCGTTGCAGGGAGGAAGAGTCTTCTATTCGCCTACTCTTTGCCCTCGCACCTCTGACCATCCTACAATGCTACTCTCAGCAGGGCCTTTTTCTTTTTCCTTGGTTTCTTGCTCCAACAGTTTTTTCTACTCGCATTTTATCTTTCCCCTATTCAACATCCTCCATTCCTTCCTAATTCCTTTAACTACCTTTCTTTGTCATCTTCTTCCGTTGCTACTTTTGAGTTTTGGTCTGCATTCTGAGTTCCCTGGACTAGAATGGGTTTCCTATTCGTTCAAGGTATTTGTCGTTGAAACAATAGTATGATGTACACATATATGTATGTACTGAAACATATGGCTTTTGGGTTTGTTCTGACTGCACAACCAGTTGCATCATTCCATAAAAAATTAATATTTTCAAGTCCATAACATTAAAATAAGCAGAAAACATTGAACTTCGCCAAAAAAATAAAATAATAACAATAAAAAAAATGTTGAAATATGTCCAAGTAAAAACAAACAGTATAATAAAGTGATTGGGGTGAACCGGAACAACTATGTTAAGCATTGCCTAAAGATATTTCTCCAAAAAAACCGAAGGAAAAACATTTCATACTGGCCAAAAGATTTCACAACTATGATAACAAAGTTTCAATCAAACTGTGATTGTCGATTACAATTCTGACAGTACAGGCAATTGTAAACTTTTAAGTCCACAATCTGTAATGCTAAAAATGAGATAAATGTTGTGATCCATCATCCATACAAGTATATAACAGTATAAACGCATTGGGATACTCCGTAACAACTATGCAGCGATCGAACTTCTGACTTAGGAGAGAATATCCTAGTATTTTTCGAACTTCTGACTTAGGAGAGAATATCCTATTATTTTTAATTCTAGTATACGGCTTTGTTGAAGCATTGCCTAAATATTTTAGGTTCATTCCATACCAACGAAAAGAATTCA
Source organism: Coptis chinensis (assembly GCF_015680905.1). Lineage (NCBI taxonomy): Eukaryota > Viridiplantae > Streptophyta > Magnoliopsida > Ranunculales > Ranunculaceae > Coptis > Coptis chinensis. Next base: position 61,781,957 of record NC_141464.1, on the reverse strand, counting down.
TAAATATGAAAATGGAGTTTAAATACTGTCACATTCTAGATTAAAAGTTGATTTCAAATCCCATATACACACATAACACTAAACAAATTAAAACAAAAGACACTTGATAACAATTTACATGTATAAATAAAACGGCTGGTCTGATTCAAAAGTTGAAACCTAATCGAAAACCCAAAATAATACTACCAGTAAAACCAAGTCCATCCATGGACCTCGATAGCCCTGTTATTGTCCCCAGACTAACCACCTTTGTCTGAAGTAGGAGAATAAAGCACTTACCGGATTTGGCTGCACATCTGGCAACTGGTGGCAACCTCAGTATTGAAATAGGTGCAGAATCCACAAGACCACGCGCCGTGGTGTCGGTTGCACATCAGGCAAATTGTGGCAGGTTGGTCATTGAGATAGGTGCAGTGCTCACAAGTCCATGACCCTTGGTTCTCCTGGCTATGGTTGTCCTGATTATGGTTTTCCTGGCTCTGCCCATCACCATTAGATTTGGAGGTCTTTCCTTTGCTCTTCCCACCTTTCCCCTTCTTACCGCCACCTGGGCCCTTTGAGCTACCCGTCTTGCTGCAGGCACTGTGCGAGTCAACATCAGCCAGTCCATTCTCCAGGGCTCGGACCAGGTTCTCAAAGTAATTACGAGTCACGGTAGTCAAACCAGTCAGCTTTGTACGGAACTCATTGAAATCATTGGATGGTCCCTCTTGATCAAGGTACACTGCTAAATCCTTCTCTGCACATTTATGAAGACGTTCTAACCCAGACTCAGCCTGGCCTTGAAGGTACTCAAAGAAATTCCTCTTCACATCTTCCTGCTCAGGTAGGTAATATCCATAGGCATAGGTCCACTTGAGCACGCGTCTGCATTCAATTATCTGTAGCCAGGCGTCTGTTATGAACTTAAGCTGGGATTTCAGCTGACATTGTTCGTCAATTAGTTTCTCAATATGCACAGTTTGCATCTCCTGTAAATTCCCGACCGCCTTTAGCCTTGACGAATGGTTGGTTGCCCATCTCTCGTAGTAGTGAGTGTATCTCTCCAACGACTTTTTAGCCATCTCTCTTCTTTTCTCAGATTCTTCATATTCCCCATCTTTCTTTGCTGCCGCATAACGGTTGCATGAATAATAACCACCTGTCCGGTTACCATGATCTGTCCACGAACCAAGACACAACCAGCAAAACTGGAATTTACAAGGAGGTGTGCAGGTCATATGCATGCAACCATGATTTTTCTCAATAGGTCGCTTGCATTTTGGACAAGGCTTGGAATTAGCTAAGATCCAGTTCACATTTTCAGACTCTGCACTGTTCTTCAAGATCCACTTGGACACAGTGTCGCAGTCCACTGGACGGTGACCTTCCTCGAGACAGTTCCAGCAAAAGGTATATGTGCAATTGCATAAAACATCGTAAGTCCCACTACCAACTATAAAGTCAACAGCATACTCACAGCCTGGTGCAGGGCACCATTTGGTCTTTCTATTGGCTTCAACATATGATCTAAGCAGGTAACGTGAATACTTATCCTTATGTTCATCAGAATCCAAAATGCTAATCATGTTTTGACCCACAGCCACACCACACGAGGGGTCAGGACAACGCAGTATCAAACATCCGGGGCCATCGTTAATCGAAGTGCTAATGTATCCTTTCCAGCATGTGGTACAAAATAGATGACCACAAGCAGCAGAACTCATCTCTTGGTGTCGATAGTTGTCAAAACAAATTCCACAAGTAACTTTCTTAGACTTTGGATACTGAACGACCGGTTTCTCCACCAAGCCAACAGTCTTTCGAACGTTTTCTTCATCAGCAAACCAAGCATCATGCACATTGCTTACACTCCAATTATAATTGCACAACAATATAGCAGCTGATACTCTTGATATAGAAAGCACAGCGCAAATCCTTGTAATATCTTCCTCCTGAAGATGTCGTATATCTTCCTCACTCAAAACAGTGTAATTCTTCTGTTTACGAGATATGGTATCATCGAAATCCACATCATTGTTTTCTATATAAAGGCCACCTCCATCATCATCATTATCATTATCATCACCATCCTCGTCATTCCCATCATCATCATCACCATCCTCCTCATTCCCATCATCCTCATCCATGGCCATATAATCACTATCAACATCATCGTCACCCGAATGCACATTGCTCTCTTCTTTCTTATTATCATCCTCAGAATCCAACTTTACAAAATCAAACAACAAAAAACATCAACCTTCATTTCTAATCAACTAAAGCCTTCAATTTCACAAAACCCCAAACCTTAAAAATACTAAATTACGATAAAGCTTGAAAATTTACTTAAAACATGCAAACACACTAACAACAAAATTAGCCTAAACAAAAAAACTTACAATATCAATTACATCTTCAACAATCACTTTAGGTACCTTCACTGATCGTTTTCCTGGAAGGCACAAATTCACAAAAAGTAAAACATTTTTTTTTTTTTTTTTGGCTGTTTGGAAGCTAAAAAGTAACTTATTGTGATTATGATTAATTGATTATTATTATTATTATACCTTTGGGGCATGGAGACATTGGAGGAAGTGACTTATTGTTGTTGATCAACTTTTGCTTTCCTTTAGATTTCTTCGACGTCATCTGTTAATAATAATAATTTAATAATAATATTACAGTCTCACTCTACTGGAGTTGGAATAATTTAGGGCTTTGTTTTTTCAGTTAAGAGGGAGCAGCTGAATTGAAGAGAGGGTGGTGTGTTATTTGCATCCACGTTGCTATTTTTGTGGACCCGGGAGAGGAATATAGCAAGACTGTTTCTATTGCACGCTTCCATGATCATCACTAATTTTCACTTATTCGCTAAGTATATATACTTAAGTGGACGGGCAGTAGAATAAGGGCTTTATTGATTATTGGGCTGGATGCAATGTTTTTTTTTTATTGGGCTGAAACCCAAATTTGGAGTAGCAAGAATAGTAGTTTAATTCTTGGACAAATAAGTTAGAGCATTTTTAGGAGAGCTACCAAAAAAACACCAAAATTTTGAACAAAAAAAATACCACGCAACTTTAGGAGCAACATCAAATTTTCGACATCAAACTACGCGGTTTTAGATAAACCGCACCATATAACCCACGCGGTTTTCCCAAAACTGCACCATAGAAGCCCATCTGACAGGCCCAAGTCCACGTGGTTTTGCCAAAACCGCACGGTTTTCCAGAAACCGCATGCTATAACCATTTAACCCTCTTGGTCATGCGAGGTTCTCTTCATTTTTCATGTTCCCTCTCATCTAAACTCATCTCCTTGAGCACAAAAAAAAAAAAAAAAAAAAACTACCAAAATTCTTGACGATTTTTCAATGGATCATTCATCTTCTTCTGATTCTTCATCGAGCTCGAGCTCTTCAAATTATAACACTGCAGTTAAAACTCGTAAATTAGTGGCTATTGCTATACTTTTGGTTCAACATCGTCTGAGTTTATTGCGTCAGCAAGAAGCGAAGTCTTCTTATAGACCACATGGTGGTTCGAAGAAAGGAATAAAATGTAAGAATCGTCAGTACGAGGCAACACTGGCTCGTGTAAATGCTAACTACTTCGGCGCAAATCCTATATTTCGTGACCACGACTTTCGTCGCCGATTTCGTATGGGTCAATCATTATTTACTCATATTTTCAATCATCTTAATCATAATGTACCATATTTTCAACAAAAAGTTAATAGTGCGGGTAAATTTGGGATTAACCCAAAAATAAAAGTAATTGATGCTATACGAATGCTTGCTTATGGGACTGCAGCTGATCTAGTAGATGATATGTTACATGTTGATGAGCCAACTGTTCATGAATGCATGCGCTATTTTTGTGATGGAATTATTAGATTTTTTGGAGGTGAATACTTGCGTAAACCAAATGCTGGAAATATTCAACGTTTGCTTAAAGAGTTTGAGGAACGCGGATGGCCTGGAATGCTAGGAAGCATTGATTGCATGCACTAGCAATGGAAGAATTGCCCATCCGCGTGGCAAAGATCTCACACTGGCCATAAGCATAAACCAATAATGATTTTGGAGGCAGTTGCCGATCGTGACGCGTGGATTTGGCATGCTTTTTTTGGAATAGCGGGTTCTCACAATGATCTTAATGTGCTTGACCGCTCACCAATATTTGATGATATAGTCAATGATGAAGCTATTCCTTGTAACTACACTGTGAATGACCATCATTATGATATGGGTTATTACTTGGCTGACGGTATTTATCCTAATTATGCCACCTTGATTCAAACGATTGCTAAACCGACTATTGTACAAGACAAATATTTTGCAAAGAAGCAAGAAGCTGCTAGAAAAGACATAGAGCGGGCGTTTGGTATATTACAGTCGCGTTGGGCTATTTTAGCGAATCCATGCAGGTTATGGTATTTGGAGAACATGGCTACTGTTATAAGGGCTTGCATCATTTTATACAATATGATTGTGGAAGATGAACGTGAAACGGATATCCCGCAATATATTTATGATTTGGAAATACCAAGTAGAGAAGGTGCATCTGAAGATCAACGCCACTTTGTTCTATCTCGTTGGTCATCTGGCGTCGAGAGAGTTCGTTCAAAAGTTGTTCATGATAGATTGAAGAATGACTTGGTCGAGCATTTGTGAAGTAGGCGTGGGTGGCGTGGTCAGACTTGATTTCTATTTCTATTTGCACTTCATTTGGACTTTGTGTTTATTTATCGTTTCAATTTCTATATATTTGTGTTCCAAGTTTATTTCTATATATGTATTTGTGGTTTTATGAAAGGATTTGTGTATATGAGAATTTTGAAAATACAAAGTAGACTCTGCCGAATTTTTTTTAGAATGATAAAAAGTATCAACTTTAAATTAAGGTAACTTAACTCAAATTAAAAGAAAATATTCAATTAAAGTACATTCTAATTAAAATCAAAATACAAATTCAAATTAAAGTACATCATTAATTAAAAGACATACAAACTCAAATTTAGACTATGCACTACTTTGACTACTACCAGTGATATTGCCAAGTTGATTATTCATTTTTTGTAAAATTTCTGCCCTTTTGAGTTGCCAAATTTCGTGCTCGTCTTCGGGTAATCCTTTTAATTTCATTCCTAGTATTTTCACATTATTTTCATCTTCTTTAACTCGGAGTGCATCTTTCTTCAATTGAAGTTTTTCTTTTTGGATTTGGAACTTTCAATCCATCGAACTTTTCTTCAATTGAAGTTTTTCGAATTCCATCTCATCTTTCTTCAATTGTCTTTGAGCTTCCAATTCATAGCCTTTTTTGGTGGTTTTAGAAAGTTCCACAAGAAAATCATCAAGTTTTTTAGCGGATTCCTCCACTTTAGAATCACCTTCTTCTTTCTCTTTTTGCCTTCTTCTCTTGTCTTCTTTCTTTCCAATATGCCTATCCTCAAGCCCATCAACTTTGTATAGATCATAATCCATTGGTTGAGTTGTCGCAGTTAATATTGGAACTGATGAACCTCCTTCCCCACTGTTTGACTTAGACTTTTTGGTGGGATGCAAATCATTTTTCAATTGTAGCCTCTTCCATTTGGGTGAGTCTTTCACCATATTATAGCATTGCATCCAATTCCAAACCCCATTATGCATCACATATGCACTTATTGCTTCCTCAACCCACCAATTAAGCAAAAACTAAATTAGAATTGAAAAATATATTTGTGAATCAAAATAACAAATAAAAAGTAAATACTTACCATCATATTGTCATTATAGCCACTTTGAGGAGATGCTTGAATCTTAGAAAGAATAGCATGAAACTTGTTGAAATTAGCTTGAATGAGAGTCCAACGGTGTTTCATGTCCGTCAAGTTGCGTTCGGTCATTCTTCCTAGATTTGCATGAAATGCATTTTCTAGCCCAAAAATCGTTCGACTTTTGCTCATTTCCTACTACACCATCTTAACTAACTTGTAGCAAACTATTGGTAAGAGCAACATCTTCTTCTTGTATCCATGAAGCCCCTCTAGATTTTGATTTTGGTTCTTGACTAGTCATTGTTGTTTTAGGAGTAGAGAGTAGAGAAAAGAAGTGAGTGTAAAACTATGGTGTGAATGTTTCAATTTATAGGGTTAGAATTTTAGAAAGATATAGCCGTTTTTTGCCCGTTGTTCTCATTGAGAGCACACAGTTTTAGAAAAACCGCACGATTTTGCCAAAACCGCGCCATATAAGCCCATTTAGCAGCTCAAGCCCACGCAGTGTTGGAAAAACTGCACGGTTTTTCTAAAACCGCGTAAGTGATTTGATACAGCACCAAACTTGGAACCAAATATTGGCCAATTTGGTGTTTGGTTTGGTGTTTTCATCAACATGTAACTCTCCCAAAGTTGAAAAAACACCAAATTGAAAATTTGGTGTTTGATGCTAGGTTGATATCACTCCTAAAGATGCTCTTACTATCTATGGCCGGTAGAAGAGCTGTAGAAGTACTTTAATCAAAAGTGTTGTCTTTGTTATCCCTATCTACTTTATGCAGACTAACCTGTTTTCCAAAACTTTCTGTCATCATCTGGATATGTTGAATGCTAACTTTTGGTGGGGAAGTAGTGATATGGGTCATCACAAAATGCACCTGTTGAATTGGTCCTCTTGTTGTAAAAAAAAAAAGTTGAGAAAGTGAAGGTGGGTTAAGCACTCCTATTCTCATAATAAAGCTCTTCTCGCAAAGCTTTGTTGAAAGCTTATTGTTGAACCATATCTTTTCTGGGTTCAACTTTTAAAAGAAAAATATTTTAAAAAAGTGCATTTTCTTAAAGCTAAGTCTACAAAGTCTTCTTCTACTTGGTGGAAGAATATCATTCATATTAAGAATGACATCTCTCTTATACCCTACTGGATGATCACTCACGACCAATGTATAGACATTTGGGAGGACAATTGGCTACCGTCCACTCCTTTTAAAAAGCCTTTTGGCCCAAAGCCAAATTTCTTACCTCAACTCAGGTGATATATGCTTGTTTAACACTACTTAGAGGTTTGAACTCTCTAAATTGATGCAAAAGCACTCAAGGTTCCTTACTCACGATCTTCGTTTCGTAGAGTTTGAATAAGGATTCGAACTAACCTAAAGTTTAGAACAACTACAAATTGGATGTTACAATTAAGGGAACTAAGGAGTAAGGTTATAATATTAAAGCTAGGATTTCCTTCCTACACAAACATTAAGAAAGACATTAAAGTTTGAAAACATGCACTTAATACCAAAATAGAGATTTGAAAGAAAAGGTGGAGAGTTAATCCTCCTCATGTGAAACTATCATTAGATGTTGATTTGAAAAAGGTTATTTGATCCTTCCTAGACTCATAGACAAGCCCCTAATGGAAGAAAAGATTTGATCCCTAGCATGTATGGCTCACTTAAGAGCTCACACATGCTAGCAAGTGGAACTAAGCAAATGACTTATCTCTAAGCTCATTGCTTTGATTCCTAACTAGACACTACACCAACTATCATTTTGGGATAGGGTGTATAGCTAGTTGTTCTTCCTAACAACCTACCAAACCAACAAAAATTGATTTACCCTCACATGAGTTGGATTAACTCCCCAAAAGGGAAGTTAGCTCATGATCCTTGGGACAAGGATTTATAAACTAAAAAAAACTCAAAAGAGAGAGAGAGAAAGGAAGAAGATAAACAATCAAACTCACTGATATATTTATTTTCTAGAAGAAAACAAGTGTTTCCTCCATTAAAACTATTACAAGCTTCTTACAAAAACTAAAAACTAACTTCTGATTTTTTTTCACTAAGGAACTAAAATAATGCCATGTGAGGAAAATAAGTCAAGGGAGTAAATGGAGTGTCCCCCACCCTTGTCTAATTTCTTCTCCATTTGAGAGAAATCTCATTTCCTCCCACGTGAATCATCAAACCACATTAATTCATTTTTATCCACCACATTAAAACAAAGTGACACCTTGCCTTTTTTTTCACTATTAACACCTAATCTAATTTATTACATGCAAGGTGTCAACTTTGCACCAATAATTTGTTATTTTTGTCTTGACATGCTCCATGATTGATGACTCATCCAATCTTGTGGCCCCGCATAGTGGGTCCATATGCAGTCCAGTGGCGGTCCGGTATTTTAGGAAGTTTTACAACTTCCCGCCTATGCGTAGAATTCATCGCCCTGATTGTCTGAGCAGCTCTCTTGTCGTATTCGGAGTCCTGGTTCGAGAGGTAGGAGCTTTGGAAGTTTGATGCTTCTGTGCGGATTTGGAAGAATTAATATATACGCCGTTCCTCGTGCTTTATCGCAGGTTTAACCAATATTTCCATGTTTACTGCAAATACCGCAATAAAGATGAAAACATATTTATTTCATGATTATTAAACACATAATTAACCAAATTTATATGTCTCAATGGGGTTTCATAATACACTTTTGGGTGCTTATCACACTACCCCCAAATAGTACTTTGCTTGTCCTCAAGCAAAGAAGAGACACTAAAATAGATAAGTGGCAAAAAATGTGTAGTCCTAAACTAATTCTCGTTTCGCAGAGTGCGGTTGCATTGACCATATGCAACAAGGCCTTAAACCACTAGGAATTCCCTAGTGGACGAGTTATAGCCTCGTGAGAGTTTTCTAGAAAAGATACTCACAAACTTCATTTATACTACAATGACTCAGTGACAGAAACTTGTTTCCTAAATTAATCTTAGATATCCATACATCTCCTTAGCAGGGAACGAGGATTGATTTCTTTGAAACTCAAGTTAATATGTATTCAATAATTAAAACATCTACATATGATTATTCATGCAGTGAACTTTTCATTGAAATATACTAGCAGGGTTGTTTCTGGATCCCTTGGAGAGCGTACCTAAATGGGTTCTTGCAGGTATGTGTTGAAACATAAATTCAATCAAAATTTTTCCACTCAGGTTTTGTTAACTCCAGTGTGCAGTGGGCACACGTTTCCTCACATCTCAATGACAGTCAGAGGAGCCGATGTCGATCAATCATGTCTACTACTTATTATCACACCACCCTACTCCTAATTGAGCTAGAGGTCTTTATTAGGTATTGTGGGGCTTAGGTGGATAGTGTACAAGAAAATGGAAATGGATAATCAAAATTTACGAGTATGAGAGAATAGGGACTTCATATATTTACACTAGAGAAATCCTTGTTTTCTTTCCTTCTTCTAACTGAGCTTTATAACCTTGTTCTTAAGCCTCTAATGGATATATATATATATATATATATTTTAAGATGGCTTAAAAACATGATTCTATTTTTCTTTCCTGAAGCAAGTAACTGACTTTTATTTAGGACAAGTCTTTCTCTTTATTCTTTCCACATTTCATCCTATTTCTCATACTCATCACTTAGGTAGGTTCTTTTATTTGGTTTAATAAATGGGTAAGGAATTTTTGGTGAAAGTGAAAGGTTTGATGAACGGTTCAGTGGAGTGACTAGCGGTAAAATTTGTAACAGGTAAGAATTTTTAGCTATGTCGATCCAAAGAAGGCCTAAATTCTCGCCTAGGGTTCGGGTGGTGATCAAGTAAGTAGACGCGTGATTTCTCTAATCGGAAAAACTACTCCTCTGTGTCATCACACACAAATCACTCATGTCAAGGTTTTTGGTTAGATTCTCACAGGATTTATAGTTTAAGTAACTAACCGTTGGTTCCAGAAACTTACTGCCATGTATAATCGATGATACTCAGTACACATGAATATTCATGAAAAGATGTATAAACTATTGCATGCGTATTATTTAAAGTTTCTTAAAACAAATCCTAATTCGGATACTAATGTGAGATTTCTAGACAATTTTCATCATTGAAAAGGAAACAAGACTTTGTCACTAAGTACAATTATTAATACGAAAATAAAAACTATATATAGGCTACAAGATGCCTAATTTTTGCTACAGGTTTAAAGCACCCCCAAATAGAATGATGCTTAGTCCTCGAAGGATCAATAATTAAAGAGAGAAAGTACCTGAGAACCATGAGCAAAATTAGGGCTAGATTGTTGGAGCAGAGAGGTTGGAGATCATAATATATTATTCAGAAAGAACAAGAAAATGTTCAATAGCACACTAAAAATAGCACACGATACATAGCACACAAAATAATGAACCATAGCATACGAAACATGAAAAACAATAGCACACCAAACATAAGGTTTAGCTAGATATATGTACAATGGCAAACTCAAGTTTACCATCCAAAGAGACGTGAAGGTCCAAGGCCCTCTTTAAGGAAATGCATTTCCTTAGCATCACGCCAATAGATAATAGTCCGCCAAATTTCTGCCCATTCTTTGTCTCCGATTCCCTCAAATTGGTCTTCATCTTTTCGTCCTTTGGGTAACATCGAACATGCCTCGTGTATCGAAATGACGCTTCCATTGACAAAACCTCAATGAGCCGAATGATTCTGTTTTGTCGGGCACATGGAATCTACCTTGACCCATCATGAAAAGTGGTCGCAAACCGGAAATGTGTCTTCATGATTCGCAAGCGGTGGATCGGTAAAAGTATATACTGATCCCGAAAAGTGCGCGAGCTCGTTTCAGCCGAGATAACACAACCTAAAATGTTAAATAATGCATGACCCCGAAGCTAGTGCAATCAATACAACGCTAAGCGACCTCATTGGCGGTAGAAAAATGCCAATCTCCCATAATGTTTAGGAGTACAAATAACATTGCAGTCCCCATGTTCATGGTCATGCTTGCTAATGGAATGGTGATGTTGCGCCATGGCACATGGCCATCTCCTTCTCGTTTGATCTCAAGACCATCACCATAAGAGTCGCAAACGCTTGCCAATCGAAAAGGAAATCGGTAAGAATTATGATAGATGTACCGCCAAGATGCGGCGAGGTTCGTGGTATGGAAGGTCCAAAGATAGGCAAGTTGTCGTTCGAGAAAAGATATGAGGTGTGTCACCAACTTCGGATTGTGAACCCGTCTAAGTAGAAACCATGCGCATGGTTGAATGCTAGTGTGTCTTCCATATTAGCATAAAAGTATGCAGCCAAACTCGGAGAATAAGTTTGGTCAGGTTGAAGAATTAGGGAAGACCACCCAATGTTTGTGATGTAATCATGGAAGAGATGGCCATAGGCATTGGAATCCATCATAGGGATCGAAAGGATTGCTTTCGGAATGAGTTTGGGAGGTACCATGGATGATGAAGATGCAATGTTTGATGAAGATGCCATAGTGGATGAAGTAAATAAATGGGTAACGATACCGGCAACTGGATGGAAAAATGAATATGTAAGAAAATAGACCCTCCTATAGCACATGTTAAAATTATATTAGTCACAATGGAAATGATGACAATCCTATTAAGCATTGCATACAAAAGAAGACAAAAAGATAAGACAAAATACATAGTAAGACGGAAAAACGTAATAACATAGATGATTATATACTTATTAACTTAGTAATATCATGGATTCTTATATTGATCTTGGAGATGCATATTTTGCACCAAACTGTTTAGGTCTACTATTTGTTGGCCGAGCTGCATCTGAATGTCCCCTTGGCTGGCAGAGAGTATAGTTTGATTTTCCATTAGGAGAGCGTGATTTTGCAAGGATTGAGAATGATTTTCCAAGATCTCCTCCTGTTCAACATCATGCATTGCTTGACGATCTTGGAAATCCTGAAGAGTTGTGATGATGATATTCTAACGAGCGTGTAGTTCCCTCAAACCCTGATGAAGAAGTTTAATGCCTTCTATGGGATTAATAATATTCAAAGATGACATTTTCATCAAATAAATGGTCGAAATTTGAGCTTGGGGTGTTCTCGCTTCATCTATCGTGAGTATCGGGGTCCAAAACCAACGGAGTAGTCCGTTTGAAGTACCTTTATATATGCTCTTTGAAGGGTGTGTCTCGAGAAATTATTGATAACCCCAACGCATCATAATCTGCGTTACCAAAGTGGGTAGAGGTGCCGACCTTCTTGTTTTCTTGGTGATTACGCTCCGAGGTGTTGGATCGCACAAAAGTCATCTCTTTGAGTTTGCAAAATCCAAAGTAGGTGAAGTTGAGGCTTTGTGACTTCCGATTGGTGTGATGTACCTACCACATTATGTCCCAACCAATTGGAGCACAACACGCTGATTCTGTTTCAAAGAGCGAAGAAGAACCATGTGATGTGTATTTTCGACGTCGCCATGAGATACGAGAGAGCTCGCAAAAAAGTTTTTGCGGAATCAAATGATGACTCTTGAACAAGGGACTCCCCGTGGTTTTATTGGGATTTGAAGTATGTCGGAGATCATTTCCTTATTCAATTCCAATCGTTGTCCATAGGCATTGAAGTATAATTTTCCATCTTCATATCCGCTAAATTGGTAGAACATCAAAACCAATTCTGAATAACCAAAATGAATGATATGATATAGAAGGGCGCCCATCCACGACGATGATTTCGTGTCAAAATAAGGAGAAAACCGCCCCTCTTCGAAAAGTTTTCGTAGTCTTTCTCTGCCGTTATTTTTCTTGGTTGAGCCATTACCGAGGGAAGGATAGTGAAAATTGTATGAATAAGAATGGCTGAAAAAAGAAGAGATTTATAGCCAATCTATGAGGCTAGACCAATCTGGAGTCCAAGTATAGTTAATGACCAATGTGATTATGAACAAAGATCATAAAGGGATCCACATTAAGTCTTTGTCATGTGTCGATATCCAAATACAATTAATGAGATGGTTTAATGTTAGAAAATACGGGAGGAAAGTTTCACAGGGTAGTTAGACTTACACGTAATTTCAGAAATGATGATCATAACTCAAGAATAGAATATGGATAGAATAATCGAAATGCATGTGTGACAAGTGTTATGTGTACCTTGTAAGCGTCTTGGCGATTTTCTCTGAACACCATGTGTATCCATTACTTATTTTGGTGAGTTTTGGATGACCTATCTTTGTTATGGTTTGTTTATTTATTTACTTATTATTATTATTATTATTATTATTTATTATTTTATTATTATTATTATTATTATTATTATTATTATTTTGTATTATTATTATTATTTATTTATTTATTATTTTTTTTAATTTTATTATTATTTTTTTTTAGAGGAAAAGACAACTAATATACACAAATATTTAATACGAAACTTCTCCATTTAATACGTAACCCGTACAAATGTGTGAGAATTATTTAACACACCGTACTAATATACAAAATGAAAATCAGAAAAAAGAAAAACGGTTACATAGATCTAGATGTTCTGGATCATGTTATGCATGAGTGACAAGAGAATAATGATAAACACTGTTATCACGATTAATGTGATAGCCCATTCGCGTTGTTCCTTTTCCCATCGGTCTATTTGATTCATTATGTTCAAGGAATTGAAAATTTGTGAAAAAGAATTTGTGAAGAGTGAGAGAAGGGAATGAGTGAAAGTGGAAAGGAGAGTTGTATTTATAAGTAGATTTCTGACCGTTGGGCATCCGACGATTGTTGGATCGGGCCGCTTTTTGTACCCGGATTTTTGATTTTTGGGTCGGGTCAAAATTTTGGCCCAAGCATAAATGAATTACAGAAACTCCCCTTATGTTCCGAAATGTTCTGAAATTTCAAACGTGGAAATTCGATTCGTTTCAACTCCAAATTGAACGGATGAGATATCAAAACGATCAGCATTAAAAATGCCATCCACTAGAATATGAAAAAAAAATCACATTCAAACATTTTTTTTTTTTTTTTTTTATTTATTTACACTTTTATATACAAATGTACAAGTCGAGAAGAATGTGTCAACAACACCGGAAATCCAAATAAAACAACACATCACAACAAAATTTTAACTCGGGCAACTTTCATGTCGGCTCGGGCGAACCCAATCCAAACGATCGTGGGCTTATCCTTTATGTTTTGGGGGCCTAGGGTTCGGGATTCGTACCATCCTTGACCAATGTGCAATAGTCTAATAATAATATTACCCTTAGTACATATGGTATAGCCAAAACCGCCAAACAAAGGATATAGAAAACTGATCGGGTTGGCCTCGGTGGAATCCATTGCCCGTCTGAACTAGGAAATTCGATGGTGCATATCACGACTCTCTTTGGGCACCATTCGGTGCTAAAAAATGAGTATATACATGTTGAGTCTTTTTACGCCGATCCTCAAGACGAATGTGAGTCTTTTAACGCCGATCCTCAAGACGAATGTGAGTCTTTTAACGCCGAGATCCTCAAGACGATTGTGAGTCTTTAACGCCGATCCTCAAGACGATTTTCAACCCTGTGGGAATAACGGGATGACGACGAAAGTTTATCCCGGCCGAGCTGGGTGTCGACAATAATATACCTTATACCGCTCATCTCGGATAGAAGATCAAGACCGACGAAAGGAGTTTGACAGTTCATACACCACCCCATCCTTTTCCCGCCGCTTTCGAAAGCAAAAGTACTACTGACCATTTCCAATTCGAGATGGGTGAGATTTACACCAAATGATGAGTTGGAGTTCAGCGAGGAAAAGAATAGAAAAGGGAAGAAAAAGAAGGATTTGAAATTTTGGTACCCATTGTTTTCCGTATGCACGCTTGCTTTCGATTATCGAGGAAGACATTTATACTTAGTTCTGGAAGTAGAGTTTTTGTGGACTAAGGTTCCGGTTCCAACCCACACACTCTCTGGGATTTTTAGAAAAGAAAATAGAAGAGGGCCCGGCTACCCTAATGGCATACTTTTCCCCGTTTAAATACATGGAAAGAAGTACACCAAATAATCTATTAGTCCGGTAGACTGGATCATTGAGTAGAGTCTCTTCGACATCTGGAGAGCGCAACTCATGATAATGTTTAAGACACTGGCCATTTACTTGAAATTCGCTACCATCATTTACGTTTTTCACAGAGATAGCCCCATAAGGGGTGACAGCAGAGACAGTGAAAGGACCAGACCATCGAGTTTTTAATTTTTCTGGAAAAATGTGTAATCTTGAGTTGTACATCAAAACTTTTTGACCGACTTTGAACTCTTTTCTCAATATGTGCTTGTCATGCACTCTTTTCATGTTGGCTTTATAGAATTTCGAGAGATCATAGGCATCACTCCGAATTTCCTCAAGCTCATTTAACTGCAATTTTCTCTTTTCGCCTGCCATGTTAGTGTTATAATTGAGGCTTTTGATGGCCCATAGAGCACGGTGCTCAAGTTCAACCGGCAGATGACAAGGTTTTCCAAAAACGAGGCGATATGGAAACATCCCTATAGGTGTCTTAAAAGCTGTTCTGTATGCCCACAAGGCATCAGATAATCGTAGAGACCAGTCTTTCCTAGATGGATTAACAATTTTTTCCAAAATGGATTTGATTTCTCAATTAGAGACTTCTACTTGACCACTGGTTTGAGGATGATACGGAGTTGCCACCTTGTGCGTGACTCCATATTTCTTTACTAATGATTCAAAAATTTTATTGCAGAAATGTTTTCCCCCATCACTAATTATAGCTTTTGGAACACCAAATCTAGAGAAAATATTTTCTTTTACGAACAAAACGACCATTTTATGATCGTTAGCACGACATGCCATTGCCTCAATCCATTTTGACACATAGTCAACTGCTACAAGTATGTATAGGAAGCCATGAGAATTTGGAAATGGACCCATGAAGTCGATGCCCCATACATCAAAGATTTCCACAATTAGAATGGGATTTAAGGGCATCATATTGCGTTGAGTAATGTGACCTAACTGCTGGCAGCGATTGCATGCTTTGCAATGCTCATGTGCATCTCTAAACAGTGTTGGCCAATAAAAACCACATTGTAGAACCTTGGCCGCAGTTTTCTTACCACTAAAATGACCACCACAAGATTGTTCATGGCAGAAGGATAACACATCGTTGTGTTCCCAGTCGGGAATGCAACGGTGGATTAGTTGGTCTGAACAATACTTGAAGAGGTAGGGATCATCCCAAAAATAGAATTTCACAGTGGATAAGAACTTTTTCCGGTCATTACGAGACCAAGATAAAGGGACTTCCTCGGTAACTAAGTAATTTACTATGTCGGCGTACCAAGGGGACGAAAAAATAGAGTACAAGTGTTCATCCGAAAGGAATCACAGATAGGTTCAGTATCAGTATCAACATCGCTGACAAGTCTTGATAAATGGTTTACAACCACATTTTCGCTATCTTTTTTATCTCTAATTTCGAGAGTAAACTCTTGCAAAAGGAGAATCCATCGGATCAACCTTTGTTTTGCATCTTTTTTCGCTAATAGATAACGAAGTGCCGCATGGTCAGTGTAGACAATAATTGGAGAACCCACTAGGTAAGGAAGAAACTTATCTAACACATATACAACGGCGAGAAACTCTTTCTCAGTGGTGGTATAGTTACGTTGAGCTTCATTAAGGGTTTTACTCGCATAGTAAATGACAACTGGCTTATCTTCTCGGTGTTGCCCTAGTACAGCTCCTATAGCATAGTCGCTCGCGTCACACATTAATTCAAAAGGTTTAGACCAATCAGGTGGTTGAATTATGGGAGCGGTAGTTAATGCGGTTTTTAATATCTCAAAGTCTTGTTTGCAACTGAAACTGAAATAAAAAACGGCATCTTTAAAGCGGAGATTGGTTAAAGGTCTAGCAACCTTCGAGAAATCTTGAACAAATCTCCTATAGAAACCAAGCGTGTCCTAAGAATGCGCCGATGTCTCGAACTGTTTTGGTATAGGAAGTGAAGCAATTTTTTCTATCTTAGCTTTGTCGACTTCGATTCCGTCCTTTGAAACGATGTGTCCTAAAACTATTCCTTTAGTAACCATGAAATGACATTTTTCCCAATTAAGAACAAGGTTTTTCTCTTCAAACGTGTAAAGACCTTTTCAAGATTTGATAGACAGACTATCGAAAGAATCTCCTTAAATTGAGAAGTCGCCCATGAATACTTCCATAAACCGCTTCACCCATATCACGAAAATATGAATCATGCAAATTGGAAAGTACCGGTGCATTGCAAAGGCCGAAAGGCATTCGCCTATATGCAAATGTACCAAATGGACAGTGAACGCGTTGTCTTTTTCTTGATCGCTATGGTCTATGACTATCTGAAAATAACTTGAATAACCATCAAGAAAGCAATAATAGGCATGACCGGCTAAACGCTCGAGCATCTGATCGATGAATGGAAGTGGAAAGTGATCCTTACGAGTGACGGCATTAAGTTTGCGATAGTCAATGCATATTCGCCATTTTACCTTGGGATACGAGCGAAATGCATTCATCTTTATCGGTTAATAAACCGTAATGCCGATTTCTTTGGAACCACGTGTGCAGGACTCACCCAAACACTATCGAGATAGGGTAAATAATACCCGCATCTAGTAATTTTAACACTTCCTCTCGGACCACATCTTTCATTGTAGGGTTCACGACGACTGTGGTTCACGCGACGCCTTAGCATTTTTTTCCGTGTATATCGATGGATGCACACATTAGGTTCAATGCCTTTAATGTCATCGAGGGACCATCCAATAGCGTAACGATGTTGTTGAATGACATTAATTAAACGTGCTTCCCCGATCGTCGATCCAATGTGAAGAAATAATAATCGGGTGACAACCATCGGCATCAAGTCAGACGTATTTTAATTCGAATGAAGAGGTTTTAAATCGGGGGGCGGAGGGGTATTAAAGATTATTGAGAGAGGTCATCATCCATGCAAGAAAAAGCAGTAATGATCATCCAAGTTACTTGACATTACCGTTGTAGGGTCAAATAATGTTACTGACTCTAATAACTCATTTACTTCTTGTGTATAATCATCGCCCTCAAACTCGATTCGCTAAAGGAAAGAAATTGGTACACCTCATCTTCGGAAAAGAGTTTTGAAAATACTCTTGCGGAATGCTGTCAACCCCCCGCTGACTTCACCATCAATGTCGCCTCGAAGTTGTTTCATCAACTTGAACACATTCACCTCGACCGAAAGATTTCCGAAGGACATGGTCATGGAACCATCTCTACAAGTTAATAAGAGCATTAGCAAGTGGTGAGGAACGGACGCCCTAAAATGATAGGAATGGAATCACATGCCACTTCAGATCCAAAATAACAAAGTCTACGGGATAGAAGAAATCTTGGACTTTTACCGGACGCTTTTCCACAATTCCTTTTGGATACTTTATGGAACGATCCGCTAACCGTAGAGTCATGGTGGTAGGTTTGAGCTCATGAAGACCTAGTTGTTTAAATAAATAATATGGAAGTAAGTTCACACTAGCTCCTAGGTCTAATAAGCGCGTGGCCGTGTATTTGTCACCTAAGGTGCATGGAACCGCTTGGTCTACCGTGGGGCCTTGTGTATTTTACTATACCATTGTGTTCGGGATGATGGAGGGAAACCGCTCAATGAGGAACGCTTTGTTGAGGAACATTAGTTCTCCTTTTTTGTGGTGCACATATCTTTCGAAATTTTGCATGTTTTGGTAATAATTTTAAGGCATCGAGAAAAGGTAAGTTGATTGTTAAATTTTGAAAAGTCTCTCGAATTTCAGCAAAATTCTCATCAGGTTTATTCTTTGCCAAGCATGCAGGAAACGGTGCCTTAGGGCGGAATTTGGCAAAGGGGTCTACTTGCTTGTTTCCTACATTCGGAGGTGTTGACTTTGTTGAATATGGGGAATCTTCCGTAGGTTCATTATTAGAAATAGATTCCTTGGAACCCTCTTTTTCCTTTGGTTGATCATCTGGCATACGTATCTGATTGTCTACAGTTTTTCCAGATCGTAGAGTAGTGATTGCATGCACCTCACCTTGGTTGGGGGTGCTTGTACCAGGGGCATTGGTGAGTTCAAAGGCTGTGTTTGCTGGTTTAGGGTTTGAACCGCCAGTGCAGGAAACACGCCTTTTCTCGACTATTTTCTTTGCCAATTGCTTGAAGTGATTGTTGGATAGACGCGTTAAAATTTGAGACCGTTGGTTCATGTAAGCCAAGAAAGCCTCATTTGTCCTATCCGTAATGGTTGGCGCAGTTGTCAAATAGGTAGTAGTTCT
Source organism: Coptis chinensis (assembly GCF_015680905.1). Classification (NCBI taxonomy): domain Eukaryota; kingdom Viridiplantae; phylum Streptophyta; class Magnoliopsida; order Ranunculales; family Ranunculaceae; genus Coptis; species Coptis chinensis. The sequence goes on along the minus strand of NC_141464.1, from coordinate 61,762,895 downwards.
CGATTATTGCTTAGAAGTTGTTGATTATAGTTGGGATTTGGATTAAATTTGGAACAAGGCTGCGGTTGGTTTGATAATTAGCATTGGAATTATTTGGAAATTGACCTTGTTGGTATTGTTGATTATTTCCTTGGCGGTATGGAATAAAATTGTTGGTAGGGCTTAACAGTAGATTAGCTTAAACCCGGAGGAGCCCCCATTTGTTGGTTATTTTGGCCAAGCAAAATTCGGATGTTGTCTCCACGGTGCATTAGGAATGTTGAATGCACATGCCTCCTCCGATTGTTGAGTAGGGGAAGCATATAACAAGGGACAATATGCATCGATGGTCGACTAAGACAAAGGACACAAGGGGCGGTGTCAACGCTCATGACCGGTTTTGGTAGTTGATCGCTTACTTGAACCGCAAGGGCATCTACTTTTTAGTTAGGGATTCTATCAAATTTTTATTTCGGGATCGGGTTTTACCTCAAAAATAGATGTGGCCTTTGTAACATTATCCTTTGATGACCGAGACGACTCAGTGTTACCCCAGTGTGTACCTTTTTTCGCTTGTTTTTCAAGAAAAGTATAAGCTTCTGTAGCTCCTTTGTCCATGAAGCAACCGCCGTTCATTATATCAAGAGTTTCTTTTTGATGATCGAAAGACCATTAAAGAATGAACGAACAAAGACAAAGCTTTGTCCAAATGGTGATGAGGACATTCTAACGTAAGATCGAGAAAACGACTCCATGCTTCAGAAAGGATTCATGAGAATTTTGACGAAAGAATTGAATTTTCTGAAGCATTTCAGTTGTTTTCTTGTGAGTGTAAAATTGAAGCATAAAAGCTTGAACTAGTTTATTCCATGTGTCTATGGACTGTGGTTGTTGTCCTGCTAGCCAGATTGACGTTTTTTTTCCGCTAAAGTGAATGGAAATAGTCGAAGCAAGAGTTGTTCCTTAGAGACTGCTGGATGGTGAAATGTTGTTGCCACTTGTTGAAGCCGATGAAGATGATTGTAAGGTTTTTCGTGCTCCAAACCATGATATATAGGTAACAAACTGAAAACGTTTGGTGGGATAATGAAAAAATCACCGACAATGTCCTCAAGTTTGATCGCGGAAGAAGGTCCTTCTTTGTAATGCAAAGATAGAAGTCCGAGAGGGGTATCTCTGCTGGTGGAAGATCGTCGGCCATAATGACAGAAGTTGATGACGACGAAGGATTGTGATGAAGGTAATTAGCAGTAGAAGAACAATTTTTAGGTGAGAACTTACGCAATTGCTTATCGTATATTTTTCGACGATAGGTATGTTCAATATCTTTAGTGGAACCAGACCTTAATCTCATGCAAGCATAAAATTAGATCTAACTCACAGAAGGAATTTAGTAGGACTCGAATTTTATTATTATCTTAAGCATTATAGTTTAACAACATATGCCTAAGCCGCCGCTAACATAGCGAAGAAGCTAGGAATACGTGTGCATAAACCAACAAATCGTGTCACAAGAGAGATATGATGGAGGCTTTCCGTGCAAGCACGGTTCTAATTAAGTAACCTCAATCTTTCAAGTTTCCTAGACACCATTGGAATATGATTAAGATGTATGGAATTAAATTTTATGCAAAGGCGGTATTAATTTTAATTTAATTTATTAATTTTAATTTATTTATTTATTTTTTTAAAGATTTATGCAAGGGTTAAACTACAAACATGCAAATACGATCTACTCGCACAATACTAGGTGCGAGCATGTGAAGATACTCTACTCATAATATAGCTATACCTAATAGGCAAGCTTGTGTCATCAATAAATACTTCCATACGTCTGACAGCAAATATACATCAAGAATAATGATATGTACACTAATTTGTAAATCGATATTACGTAAACGATATATCAACAAGAATGTGAGCAAATTTGAATCACTCATAATGATCGAAATACATTAGCATGCATAGATAGTATACATACGCAGATAAATACGACAAAACTAAACATGCAAGGTATTATACATAAACTAAAATACGACTCTTGTATTGCATAATAATTTGATTTCGACAATACTTATTGAGATTGCGAATGTCATATAGAGAGCAGCTTTACCCCATAGGGTTTAGAAACAACTTACCCAACTCAGATTTTAACCCTCGTTGAATGTTCTCCTCTTTCTTGACAAAATCGACTTATTAAACAACACCATTTTCTAAAATGATGATTTTAGAGGGGAAAACAGTTGATTTTGACCTCGAAAATGACTTCCACCGAAATAGTGGTGGGTGGAGACAATCTTGCGCCCGTCAAGATCTTTCCGAATTGAGCTCACACGCGTGATTCAGAGAACCGTAGCCAAAGTTATGGCCAAAATACCAAAACACATCCTAATTACTATGTATAACTCCTAAGTTATAGATGCTAACATGCAAATAATCACTCATTCGGTAATATATATATGCTAAACATGTGACTTAGATATAGATATATAGATAACCATGCAAAACAGTTCCATTTGTATGTATATATACATTAATATGTAATTCATGACCGCTAACCACATATATATATTCACAGGCATATTCACATGATTCATGCATAATTCTAGGCTAATACGTAAATAATAATCCATAAATTTTTCCTAATACTATATACATGGCATACATGCAGAAAAAAAAAAAAAAATTTACAATAATATCTGAAAATTTGGAACCTCAGAAGCTTTCCGCTTTTTTTAAGCCCTTGAACCTGAAAACAAACGTTTCAATTGGCCGACGCCGATTAATCCCAAAGGATTATCGAATTTTTCAGGTATAGGGCCGATATTTAGGCTCGCATGCGACTGCGACTTCGATCTGAGCGCCGACGCGTGTCAGTTAATTCAGAATGATTTCAATTTTGTACAACACTCTTATAATCGCCTGAATTGTTGTTTCCCAGTCCTAACTTTTGGTACCTGGAAGTGGAACGAAAAATTTGTGAGATTACAGGTCTATTTCGAGGGAAAAATACGAATTTTAATAAAAAAAAAAAACGTAAACGAACGAAAAGGAAATGAAGGAAGAGAATGCGGGTTCCCCCTTGATGCAACTTCCGATCTGTAGCACAAGTTCTATGGCTTTAGAATAGCAGCAACGCCATTTGATATATGCTTGTTTAACACTACTTAGAGGTTTGAACTCTCTAAATTGATGCAAAAGCACTCAAGGTTCCTTACTCACGATCTTTGTTTCGTAGAGTTTGAATAAGGATTCGAACTAACCTAAAATTTAGAACAACTACAAATTGGATGTTACAATTAAGGGAACTAAGGAGTAAGGTTATAATATTAAAGCTAGGATTTCCTTCCTACACAAACATTAAGAAAGACATTAAAGTTTGAAAACATGCACTTAATACCAAAATAGAGATTTGAAAGAAAAGGTGGAGAGTTAATCTTCCTCATGTGAAACTATCATTAGATGTTGATTTGAAAAAGGTTATTTGATCCTTCCTAGACTCATAGACAAGCCCCTAATGGAAGAAAAGATTTGATCCCTAGCATGTATGGCTCACTTAAGAGCTCACACATGCTAGCAAAGTGAACTAAGCAATGACTTATCTCTAAGCTCATTGCTTTGATTCCTAACTAGACACTACACCAACTATCATTTTGGGATAGGGTGTAGAGCTAGTTGTTCTTCCTAATAACCTACCAAACCAACAAAAATTGATTTACCCTCACATGAGTTGGATTAACTCCCCAAAAGGGAAGTTAGCTCATGATCCTTGGGACAAGGATTTATAAACTAAAAAAAACTCAAAAGAGAGAGAGAGAAAGGAAGAAGATAAACAATCAAACTCACTGATATATTTATTTTCTAGAAGAAAACAAGTGTTTCTTCCATTAAAACTATTACAAGCTTCTTACAAAAACTAAAAACTAACTTCTGATTTTTTTCACTAAGGAACTAAAATAATGCTATGTGAGGAAAATAAGTCAAGGGAGTAAATGGAGTGTCCCCCACCCTTGTCTAATTTCTTCTCCATTTGAGAGAAATCTCATTTCCTCCCACGTGAATCATCAAACCACATTAATTCATTTTTATCCACCACATTAAAACAAAGTGACACCTTGCCTTTTTTTTCACTATTAACACCTAATCTAATTTATTACATGCAAGGTGTCAACTTTGCACCAATAATTTGTTATTTTTGTCTTGACATGCTCCATGATTGATGACTCATCCAATCTTGTGGCCCGCAAGATAAGGTCCATATGCAGTCCGATGTGATGGTCCCAGTATTTTAGGAAGTTTTACAACTTCCCCGCCTATCGCATTATAATTCATCATACTCGATTGTCCGAAAGCAGCTCTCTTGTCGATTCGAGTCCCGGTTCGAGGGTAGGAGCTTTGGAAGTTTGATGCTTCGTGCGGATTTGGAAGAATTCATATATACTGTTCCTCGTGGCTTTTATCGCAGTTTAACCAATATTTCCATGTTTACTTGCAAATACCTGCAACAGTATGAAAACATATTTATTTCATGATTATTAAACACATAATTAACCAAATTTATATGTCTCAATGGGGTTTCATAATACACTTTTGGTTCTTATCATCAGGTATGTGTCTGACCTGATAGACCCAATTTCTCATTCCTGGAACATCGATATTTTGAAAAAATTGTTTACTGATGATCTTATTAGTGAAAATTTTAAAACTCTCATTCATCCCTCTAAACATTTAGCAAAGAATGATTTGGTCCTTGGAAAAAAATGGAGGGTTAATTAAGTTCACTGTCAAATCGGCTTATAATTGGTTTACATCCCAGCTTCCAAAACTGCATACATCTCCTACCTTAAGTTTTGTTAACAAAGCATGGACTACTATTTGGGAAATCATAACCCCTCACCGAATAAAATTGTTTATCTGGAAAGCTATGAACGACATCCTTCCAACCCAGAAGCTTCTATATGCTAGACATTGTTATGATTCTGACATTTGTCCTCGAAGTCTAACTGAGTGTGAAGCTGTTGAACATGCACTATTTGGGTACCCTTCTCTGAGTATGATCTGATTTGCTCCTCCTCTTGCTCTGTGGGTTAGTGATTGGAATAGTGATTTTAAGATCAATGATGTACTTAATCGATTCTTAACACATTACACTACTAAGGAGAGTATACTTGAAAATCTTTTCTTACTAGCTACTATTGCTTACTGCATCCAGACTGAAAGAAACAACATCATTTTTTATAAGAGCTACAAGAAACTTAACTTTACTCAAATTTTACATCATGCTAATCGATCCATAATACATGTCAAACCCCTATTGTCATTAAGTATCTTATTCCAAAGAGTCTATAACACCCCGTATATTTTTATCATAATTTACTAGTACAATCAAAAAATAAAAATAAAAAGGATAAAGATTAGAAAGAGATAGGGTAAAGGGGATAAACCCAATTCTCTATTTTCGGGGGTTTTCAAAAAAGGGGAAATAAATATACAAGTTTGAACGGAAAGAGTTTTTACAGAAAGACGAAAATAAAAATAAGAAAAAAAATGAGTTTTACTGAGAGAGTAAAAGGAAGGCTTTTTGTTGGAGATACCGATAGAGCATGTAACCTATGAGTAGTCTAACTTTTATTTGTTTTAAATCTTACTGGATTACCAACTGATTTTATTAGTTAGTTAATGGTTTAAGTTAGTTTGTTTGGATCAAAGAGATGAAAATCTACTCATAGCCATGCATAATATACTATCCTTTTTATCTATTTGTTTCATTGGTATGGTTAGATATTCCCCATCGTAGTCTATATGAAATTTATTGCATTGCGTGAAGTGGTTATATTCCACTTCCTTTGTCTTGAAGTATCTAACATACTTGTACATGTGAGAAATGTGGAGTTGTGATAATTTACTGGTAGATATATGGTTTCAACAAAATGATATAACCATATATAGTTATGAAGAATCCAAAATAGATCACGTCAGTGATCTCATCTAAGACCATTTAATCATTAATAAGTTTTACCTATAAAACAACTCGAACAAAATTGTGAAGTACTGCCAAATCCTAGCTTGGTATGGATCACTTGTTGATTATACTCATGCCAGTTAATACTCCAAGTGCACATGCAGTTTGTTAACAGATTGTGGCAATAACAATGAATTAACATAGCACCAACAGGCTCATCAGTTCAACTTTGTATAATGTATTTCAATGTGCATGATATTTGGTCTTTGGTAAATTGTTGGCTAGTGACTGACTTAGAAGTGTTGTACGTATAAGTTTAGATATGTTTTTTTTGGAGGGTTTTTCAGTTGATGATTTTAGCATTTTTGATTAATTAAAGTTATTGGGTTTTTCACCCTAACCAATTTCGAATGATTTTTGGGCCGATTGGTGGTGGCGGTCGGTGGGTTAGTGCTTAGGGTTTGTTGGTTCGATGGTGGTGTGAGCTGTTTGAGGAAGAAAGAGACTACGATCTAGGGCTCCAAGGCTTTAATTTATTTTAGTTGGGCTTGGGCCAAAATATAACTTGTGGGCTTGAGTTTGTTTTAAGTTATAAACTTTTGGGCTTAAGTTTAGTTTATGGTTTTGGGCCTTGAGTTATGTTAGGTTGGTTTCTATTATTTTTGTGGGCTGGGTCTTTTTTTAAGTGAACCGGATTCTATTAATTTAGATGGGCTTTGGTTAGAGTTTGTTTTTGGGCCGAATCTGTTCTAGTTAGGCTTGGTCTAGTTATAGGGGTCGGTTCTTAACTTTGTGTAGGCTGGGCCCTTATCATATTAAGTATTTTTATGTGGATCTATTTTAGTTGTCATGGGCGGGGTTTTTGTTTTAAACTTTTCGGACTTTTTAAATATTGAACTTGGTGGACCAATCCAATAATGAGATATTGTCGAAACTTGTATAAACATGTTTGTCAATTATCTAATAAAGATTTGGCGTGGTATTATGCAATAATATATATTAGCACTGATGGACTTTGATTTTGACTATGTGGTTGATAAGAGCTACGTAAGGCTTGTGTAAGACCCCTATTTTATTTTTACATTATTTTCGTAACAATATTTAGTATGTCTATATTTGATTTTATTTTCTAGTCAACGTGCTAGTATGTGAGTTTGACTTTTGATAGAAAGAGAAAGGAGGGAATACCAAATAGTAATTTCGAATAATGTTAATATAGGAAACTAGTATTTGAATTTTGAATGTTCGGTATAGATTATCTTTAATTTTCAGAAAGTTTTAAATAAGAAGGAAACAAGATATTAACATAAGGAACTTAATAGATATAATACTTTTAATATAAAATAAGATTTCCATAGTTAGGAATAAGGACATTTAGTAAAATTGGAAGTTAAGCAAAATATATGGTGTCTATGGAGAAAGTAGTTTTTTCTCAAAAACACTAACAACACACTCAAGCAAAAACGAAGAAGAACGACGGATTTTTGCTAGCTAGCTGGGATTGGTTCTCGCGTAATCTTATTCGATATTTTTTGTCACGATAACAAGAGAGGTGAGTAGTTTAGTTTCATTTTTCTCGTCTATACACAGAGACGACTTTACTGTAGTACCACGTTTACTATATGTTTTCCGTTCATTTTCATTTTATGCTCATTTTCTATTCAGCAACGATTCTTCTCGTTAATGTTAAAACTTGTTAGAATTATAGAACTGTCGAAACCCTTAGGTGGTTGTAAAGGGAGGCGCGAGCCCCCAAACCTCCTCCCCTGTAAATATTCAATACTGCGATATTGAGGGGTTGGATATTGTATTTATTTTCGTTTTTTTTTAACTGTTTTGTTTGTATTGCGGGTTGGTTGTTTGATGAATGGTGGTAGGGGGAAAGTTTGAGAGTGATTGAAAGCTTCAAGAACGTTAATGGCGGTCGGATCTAAGAGTTGAGAGGTGTTTTCGAAACTGAGAATTTGGGGTTTCTTGGTGAAGTAAAGTTGTGGGGTTTTTCACCCACACAAATTTCGATGGGTTAGTTTTGGGTGGTGTGTGAAGGTTTTTGGGTGGCTGGAAGCTAGCTGTTGGTGCTGGGAAGGGGATGACCGTGAGAGCGATCTAGTGCTCCCGGTTGGTGTGTAACTTTTTTGATATAGGAATAATTAGTTGGGCTGGACCATAGCAGTTTTTGTTTTGGGCCAATTCTTTTATCTTTTGTTTTGGGCCAGTTTAACATGTTTATGTGGGCTGGTCCATAGAATATTAAGTGAATTACATAGGCCGGGTTAAATAATTTTAAGGTCTGTTTCGGTTAGTTGGGCCAAATCAGTTTATGGGTCAGGGGTACAACTTAAGTTATGGAACCGGGTCAGCTTAGCCAAGTTGGTTAGGACCAAAGTTTGATTTGTTTTAAATATGAGTTAGGGTGAGGACCAGTTGGGATGACCACCAATTTGGATTGTTGACTATTGGGTTTGACTGTTGACCCATTGGCTGTTGACTTTTTCCAAAATATTATAGATTGAATTTTACGGACCAATCCAACGATATGATGTTGGTGACACTTGTATAAACTTGTTTGTCAGTATCTAATATAGATTTGACGTTGATCTTGTGTGAATATTGACACGTGAAGAGAGGGAAATTTTAAGATGCATAGATGTATACATTTGAATAAATTACGTAACGAAAATCCTATAACCTAGCTACCACAACTCATGTGATTTGCCTTGCGTAGGGCGTGTGCAATTTGATTGGCCCTTCTGGCGTTTCAGTGAATCTGAATGGCCCTTCTGGCGTAGCCGAATAGTGGCTTGACTATCTCATTTGCAAACTTTAGAACGAAACGTGCGTTATTTTTATGCCGAATAGTGACATTACTCACATAATGGCTTCCGTGTGAGGGTTACCCAGTATGCGCGATATCCCGCTTAGGGTAGTTATGCATGGAGTGGTCCAGTATGTGAGGGGAGGCATGTGGATGTACATGTTCGGCGTTGGGTAACGATTGTGGTAGCCAAGGAAACTAGGTAAAACATAGAGATGATGTGTTATTAGGGACACTTGATAAATGTTACTAATATGATACTTTCCTTCGGTGTGGTTATTGATTTAAGACTTTCAAGTTAAGTTCCATTTTATGTTATGATTATTACAAATTGCTTTGCAGGAGAGTGGGTTAAACTAACTATTCTTGCAGAGAGGACCCACTCTGCAATAGAGCATGCATAAAGGTAAGTACTAGGATGCCATATGTTTGATTTACTCTTAGTTAGAAGCTAAGGTGCCTTTATGAAGGAACTAACTACCTTAAGCTAAAATTTCGGTGGAGGAACTACCGCCATATAAAGAACTTAAATTTTATGTATATCTAAATGGTTTTTTCTTTTTCTATATTACTCATACCAAAGATTATTTATAATCTTGACCCGATTTGCATGTTTGCTAATCGGGTGTGTTCTTATATGAACATAGTCGATCAACCTGGACAGGGTTAGCTGATGTTTGAGAAGGTGGCGTGCTGCTCGTGATTGATGTTAGCATTTATTTTTAATAAGATGTCGGTTCATTTTTCCTCAGAGATGTAGTGGAATTTGTTGGGGACATATGTTTGAATTTATTTTCTGAATTCTTAAGTGAAGAAGTTTGTAACTTAATTTTGATTGCAAGTTTTCATAATGATAAGTTATTGTTAACAATATTTTATTATTTGGATTTTTTTTTTGCATGTGTTATTATTTTCTTAAGGGTTATATAATAGATTGGGTTTTGAGGTTGTTGTCACATCTCGGATATCGAGGAGTCGGATATAATTTATATTATTTGATTTATCGAAATTTGGGGTGTGACAGCTTGATTCTAATATTGAAATATTGGATACCTAGGCAGCCTTGTGTACAGGTGCAACCACTATATTATATATTATATATTAGTTTTTGTGATAACTATATGTGTATAATGTTAGTATATAATTCTGTGTGTGATTGTGACAGTTTGAATTGTATTTGATTGATGACCATTATATTCGTGTTGCGTTCAATGATATTTAAATATGTGATTGATTTGCATTGATGTGTGAAAATAACTTTCTGCACGTGTGATCAATAGTTGTGCATGATTAATGCTAGTACAATGATAATTAAGTGAGTTGAGAATAATATTTTCAACGAGTCGACCACACATTTAGAACTTTCTATGCCTCAGGATTTGGTAATGATATATTATAACTTGAGATGCCATGTGATAGAAAGGTATTCATTGAATGTGTCATGAATGACCTGTTAGTGTTATGTGTTTTTATGTGGATCTATTTTAGTTGTCATGGGCAGGGTTTTTGTTTTAAACTTTTCGAACTTTTTAAATATTGAACTTGGTGGACCAATCCAATAATGGGATGTTGTCGAAATTTGTATAAACATGTTTGTCATTATCTAATAAAGATTTGGCGTGGTATTATGCAATAATATATATTGGCACTGATGGACTTTGATTTTGACTATGTGGTTGATAAGAGCTATATAAGGCTTGATTCTAATCTTGAAAGATTGGATACGTAGGCAGCCTTGTGTACAGGTGCAGCCAATATATTATATATTATATATTAGTTTTTGTGATAACTATATGTGTATAATATTAGTATGTAATTGTGTGCGTGATTGTGACTGTTTGAATTGTATTTTATTGATGACCATTCGTGTTGCGTTCAATGATAGTTAAATGTGTGATTGGTTTGCATTGATGTGTGAAAATAACTTTCTGCACGTGTGATCAATAGTTGTGCATGATTAATGCCAGTACAATGATAAGTGAGCTGAGAATAATATTTTCAACGAGTTGACCACATCTTTAGACCTCTCCACGTCTCAGGATTTGGTAATGATATATTATAACTTGAGATGTCATATGATAGGAAAATATTCATTGAATGTGTCATGAATGACCTGTTAGTATTATGATGGGTATTCATTGAATGTGGCGGGAATGACCCAAGGTATTCATTGAATGTGCCATGAATGACCTATTAGAGTTATGATGAGTATTCCTTGAATGTGGCAGGAATGACCCAAGATATTCATTGAATGTGCCATGAACGATCTGTTAGTGTATGATGGGTATTCCTTGAATGTGGCGGGAATGACCCAAGGTATTCATTAAATGTGCCATGAATGACCTGAGATATATATTGAAAGCCCAGAGATGGTTGTGACTCACAAATTACGAGTTTGCAAGATGTAAATATGTTCCTGGAGGCGATATCCCCACTTGGGACATATGTCTTGTAGTGGTACTCAGTGTGAGAGAGGCACACGGGTATGTGTGATTTGACAAATGTGTGAAGTGTAAATCGTGGAGTATAAACTATAGGTGAGGTCAGTAAAAAATTGATTAATAAACAAGATGCATTATGAAATTGAATGAACTAAAAGTATGTGAATTTGTGTGATGTTATGGATGTAAAGTGTGAATGTGAATAATATTAGTAAATGCTGGTGATTTTTTATATGATTGTGAAATGACTATAACTTGATATGTTATTACGAAAATATTAACGACTTGTGATAGTTTGAAATCTATGGTTATGCATGCAAAAACTTTATGACGTAATGATGTCATGTGAATGACTACCCTTGATATAGATATTATGATAAGTGGTATTCCCCGAATATACAGGACGAACTAAGTTGTATAAATTAGACTTAAATGTCTTAAATGGGGTTTGATTAATAATGGAAATTTGACTGGCTGAGATAAATCATTTTATTGTGATGTCTAACTCTATTTTGCAAGAGTGTATAATCTATTAATATTTTTTGCAGGGACGTAAATATCCTATCATAAGACAACGTGTTGCCTTAAAGGTAATGTGTATCAAACTCATATTTAATTAGGTTATCATATGTGCATTTACTAAGTGGAATGTAAATGGTATTTATGTTGTGAGTTATTTTAGAAAATAGAAATGATAAGTATTGTTATATGAGATTCTTGAAATTTTATATTGGGGGTGAAATCTTACTTGGGAAGAAACTATATGTCGTTTTGAGAAAACGGAACTAATTTGTCTTCCAAGTTGAAAAGATTGTAATAATATATTTATTTATTTGAAATATTTAACATATTGTTTTTATTTTAGTCTTACTCATACCAGCAAAATCAATTTGGTGACTCATGTTTGCTTTGTTTTGCAACGTAGTTGTGTTATTGGAAATATAGATGGTGGAGTGCAGTGGATGAGGACACGTGATTTGGATTTGCTCTTGGAGTCTTCTGGTTTAAGTTTTTCTGAAGTGTGCGGTTTTGTTTTGAAACAAATGTAATAAAGTTGGTTAGTTTTTTTTGTAGTTTAGTAATGTGATTGAAAGATTGTTCATTTTGGTTTTAAATTTGATATCATATTTTAATACCGTGATTAATAATATGTTATTAGGGTTTCGTTTCATCATGGGTTTTCAGATGATTGAATAGGGTGACGATTGAGATAATTATATCTTAGATAATTTCCTATTTTAAATTTTCTGAAAATTTGGGGTGTGACAGAGTCATATCCCCTTATTGTTTATGCTCTCTTATAATAGTAGTTTTGATCCACTCTCCACAAAGGGTGGAGCAGGATTCCCCATCAACTCATGGAATGGTGACATTATTTGTGCAAGAAGTAGGCACATCTCAGCAGGTTCAGCGGAAGACGCAGAGCTACAAGTGCTCCACATAAGATTGCAACATGCCTTTCAACTAAATATTGAAAAGCTCGTTATCTGCTCAGACAACCAGTCCATTGTCAAGGAGTTGAATGGAGAATCGTCTGATATCTCTTGGAGTCTATCAAGTCTTTTGGCAAAAACACTAGCTCTTAAAAAAGTCTTTTTGTTTCTGCAAACTTGTTTATTATCCAATAAGGTTGATTCATCATGCCCATATCATGGTTGAATCCGCCAAGTCTGTTTTACATTTATCATGTAATGGCAATGTGCCTATAGCTGTCAAAGCCAGCTTTCGTCGAGTCCAGAACGAGTTGTATCAACTTTTTGCTATCTATTAAAATAAGGGTCCTATTTTTTAAAAAAAAAAAAAAAAAAATTCAAAGACAAACTATCATATCTCTACACTATATGATAGCCGGGTATTTAGCAACCCTTCTCCACTGGTCGAGTAGGCAATTTGTAATCTCCATAGTTGCTCAATTTCGAACACTTCCCTCACAAAAATTAGAACAAACCCCCTATTTATTAATAATTTATAAAAACCTTCCTAATATCACTTAAATTATATAATTATCCCTAATTTTCCTCGCTAATATTAGAACAAGCTCTCTTTTATTAATAATTTAGAAAAACCTTTCTAATATCACTTAAATAACATAATTATTTCCTATTAAAAAAATAGATGAGCATTTCCTATATAATTACAATTAGAATCCAAAAAAATCTTGTTAACTATGGAACTCGAGAGACGGATTTCAAGACTTTAAGACTCTAAAAAAAAAAAATGCACATCATGGTTTGCATACTTGTATTATTGAAGGGGACAATCAAATAGTGATCAACACACTTTCGGTTATTAGGTGTTTTGGTAGTAGTAGTACTAAACTTAATTTTCAATGGGGAGCCCCATGAGCTAGCTAGGTGGGCTCTTAGAAACAAGGCTATGGGCCGTCTTAAATTGTGATGTTTCACAGGTTTAATTTAATGACTTAATTAATTTACTTAGTAGAATGGGTGATTATTGAAAAAAAGTGAGGCGATGGCGGAAGAGAAATCACGAGATTGTGGAAGAGAATGGGAATAGGCCAAAAGCAGATTGTGAAGAAAGTGGAACCTCAAAATCACCATAGGAAAAGAAATTGCGAAGAAAGTGTGTCAGAGGGGCATTTATTGCAACGGCGCTCACGGATATACCTCAAAAGTGTTTTTTCTAGCGTCCATAGCGCATATATCTTACGAACAGTTAATAATTAATTAATGTTTAGTGTAATGCAAAATATATGGTATAAAAGTGCTACGTATAAGCCATTGTTAAACACAAAGTGTTGAACGAATTCGTTTGGAATTAAAATTAGTAACCAGCACTTAGAACTAGAATTGACAATTTGATGGTGAAAGTGCCAATAAATCAGTTATATAGTTCGTTACATTTCATATCTATCCACAGGACTACAGACTACAATACAATAATCAGTCAGCGTGGAACACGTTCTTCACTATAAATGAAACAAGTGCTGACCTCATCGTAACGTTTGCCATGGATAATTGAGGTTAAAAAAAATAAGAAAACCCATTTAAGCTAAGTTAGTTTAAGCAATCATAAGCTCATTGAAAGTGGACAAATTATTTTGTGGTGTTCTTTCATTTGGTGCCCAATTACATTGTACGTAAAGTTTTTTATTTTTTGTCCATTGACTTAATTATTTCCGCTTAAACAATTGCATTGCTATATAAAAAAAAAAAAACTATTTTGTCCTTATTTTCTTCTCTTGTCGTTCTTTTATTCTGTTTGTTCTATTTTGTTTCAGGTAATTTACTACTTTTATTTTAATTTGACATGAACTTTTGAGAGTAATATATGAATGGAGTAATTATTTGTAGATACACGTTGTGTTTTTTATTTCTTGTCTAAAATGATGATCATGATATTTTTGTAGTCCCATTAATTATGGTTTTCTTTTGCGTTATGATCTTCCTTAATATTTGAAACTGGATATTTTTGGAGCTATTGTTTGATTGATCATGTCTTTGTCATGGCCAACTTATTCGAAATTTCAAAAAGATTCATATCAAGGCTTAAAACTAGTTCTGCATTTGGTTGTATGGAAAGTATAACCATCATCTAATATGTGACAATTTATCCTGGAAAACGTAATTAATCATGCTACAACTTGAAAGGCATGAATGGATTATCTGTAAGGGAGTTTTTTTTATTCGTTAGCCGTAGATCCGTAATTTCGTTTCTTCATAAGTTTTGTTGTTCATTTCAATGTTTGCACATCTTTCTCTCTATGAAAGTATTTGTAGATAAGTGCGTAGACTTCTGAGTTACCTGATGGTATGGTTATCTGTGATGTGATGCAGTTGGGAAATAGCTATGAGTGATAACAATTTGGATTCACATGAGTTCTTGAAGGAGTTTTATATCCCGAACTACATTCTTCTAGCTGATTCAAATGTTGAAACTGTTTACCATACACCTGAATGTCCTGTTTTAGTATTCATCAACTCCAAAAGTGGTGGGCAGCTGGGAGGAGACTTGCTAATTAGTTATCGTGAAGTTCTCAATAAAAATCAGGTAACTTTGTGTAAAATATACCCTTCTGGATCATAACCTATTGTGTTGTTATTTGGTAATGGTCTTGTGGGAATTAACTTAGGGCACTACGATTTTCAGGTTTTTGATTTGGGGGAAGAAGCTCCTGATAAGGTCCTAAGCAAGATTTATGTTACTTTGGAAAAGCTCAAGCTCAGCGGTGACGGTACTGCCACTGAAATTCAGAGGAGACTCAGACTAATAGTGAGTTGAGAATGGACCATTCCATTCCATTGCGTTGCAATTTATTTTTAAAATATTTCTTTTGTATGATCAGTGCGAAACTAGCTAATTTGTTTTGTTTGTTGATTAGGTTGCAGGTGGGGATGGAACTGCTAGTTGGCTTCTTGGAGTTGTTTCTGATCTCAAACTATCTCCATCACCTCCAATTGCCACAGTGCCCTTGGGGACTGGAAACAACCTTCCATTTTCATTTGGTTGGGTAAGGACAACTGTTTATGGTTTTGGAGTTGTTGGGAATCGTTCTATAAATGTAATTGCTACCTCACCACTTAACTAAAGCATCATATCGAAGCTGAAGTCGACCCAACCCTTTTGGACCTTTTTACCATGTGGAAATTACAGCCTTGTTTGTGTTTGTTTTGGGTGTTCTGTTTGCTCTGGGCATGTTGGTAGGAGTGTAGCAGATACTCCATAATGGTGTTAGGCATCCTTAATCTAGTTGACTATCTGATACTTATCCAGTAACTTATTTATACATGTATTTGATTAGGAGTGCCATCTGCCGATCTCCTTTCTGTGACAATGCACTTCATCAACTCTTGTACATTCTAGTTCTTAGGTTATGATAAACCGTTACTTCTCAGGAACAATGCTCAGGTCATTGGCAGTGGTGTGGTAACACTTTTCAGCATTCATGTAATTGCCACATGTATGCCACCCTGAAGGCCAGAAGTTGCTATATAAAATTCCAGAATTAACAGCTATTATTAGTATTCACCAGGAATAAAAAGAAAGGAGATATTCTACAATCTAACGTACGTACTGGTTTTCCAT
The DNA here is from genome assembly GCF_015680905.1 of Coptis chinensis. Lineage (NCBI taxonomy): Eukaryota > Viridiplantae > Streptophyta > Magnoliopsida > Ranunculales > Ranunculaceae > Coptis > Coptis chinensis. Next base: position 61,746,652 of record NC_141464.1, on the reverse strand, counting down.
AAATTAAGGCGTGCTGCGTGCATAAAAGGAATGTTATTTTCTAATTTTGCAGGGGAAGAAAAATCCTGGCACAGATAGTCAATCTGTTAAGTCATTTTTGGATCAAGTAATGAAAGCGAAGGAAATGAAAATAGACAGGTATCAAAGTTCAGTAGAACTCTCTGTTTTCAGTTACAAAGCCAGAACATACAATTTTTGTTTGGTGCTTAATTGATCCATAAAAACAGGTTTTGACTCTGCATTATTGATTCATGTAATCATATTATCAAGTTTTGATTGTGCATTTTGTATTTCTTTAGTAGGTGGTTTTTGGTTTCAGAACTCCGTAGTAATTGTGACTTACTTTGCTAACTAGTTGGACTTAAATTTCCATCTTGCACTTGAACATAAGATCAATGATGTCTTTTCATGTAGCAAGTTCTTTTAGCTACGCCGTCTTTTTTCTTTTCATATTTGCTTGTAAGGGTTTCTCTTCTTTATTACTAATTTTCACATACACTACAGTTGGCATATATACATGAGGATGAGAGCCCCCAAAGAAGGTTCTTGCGATCCCATTGCACCTCTAGATTTGCCTCATTCTTTACATGCATTTCATCGTGTCTCTCAAGCGGACACCCATCACATGGTAACCTGTGTTATTTTTCTGTTTGGTGTTCCATTATTTGATGTACTTAAGAGAGTAATAAATTCATGCTAATTAAATGAAAAGAACAATCCTCCTAGATTTCTTTCAGTACTATCTGACTTGAAAGACTGATATAGTTATATGTTTTTGATTTATACTGGGAAGCTTAAAGAGACAAGGTACTCAAACAAATATCATGTTTAGATTTCAGCCGGAGTCTCTAATATACAAAAAGAATGAAAGCCGAAACAACAGATTAATTATTACATGTCAGTGGAGTATCAACTCCCACCCATCTTTGTTGGTTATGACTATCCTCTCAAGAATGTCTTGCCTCAATTTCTCGTACATTTCTCTAGCTGCTTACTGGCACCATTTTTGCTGATTGTCCCTCAGGAAGGTTACCACACATTTCGTGGGGGATTCTGGAACTACTTCAGCATGGGTAAGAATCAAACATGAATCTACTGAATCTTCTTGTGTATATATGAATCTATAACGTATTGAAATTTCAAATCCATATACTGTTCTCTAATGAAATTAAGTGAATCACGGAGACAAAAACAAGCACTTGAGAATGTCATTCTTCACTCATCGTTCATCATCTTCACCTTTAAAATTAGCGTTTACATCCTTCAATACCTGTTATTACTGTCTACATTGGCATTATTCTTTTCAAATCTTAAAGGACCACCATAAGGTATGTATTTTGCTTGATCCTCGCAAATGTGCAGTAATCAACAGGAACACACAGCATAATAGTATGCAGGAACCTTCACCTATTTCAGTCCAGAAGGGCCTTCGAATATGATTCCCCATGCTATGAGAAATTTTTTCACAAAATCAAGTTGTTTGTTTCTTCACATATGCACTGAAATAGTATACATATTAGTTGCTTCCTTGTTCAATGAAAATTGTTATGCGCACACAATGATTGATAGCAATTTTCTATTAATTAATACATCCATACATAATTTTTAGATCTTAATAAGGTAGTTTTACACATGTAAGCCGTTATGAGTAAATTATTTGTATATCTAATTATTCTTAATGGTGCAGGAATGGATGCTCAAGTATCCTATGCATTTCATTCTGAGCGAAAATTGCATCCAGAAAAGTTTAAGAATCAATTGGTTAATCAGGTACTGTTTTTATCTATATGTTCTCAATTATACCAATGTGTTTTTATAATAAAGCTATATTCGTCTAAATCACTAAGATTAAGATTAAGCTTGTGCTTGCCATTTTTTTTTTTATATAGTAGTTGTTCATGATGGTATCAAAATCTTAAATTTGATACCTAGGAAGTTTCTGGTTTCTGATACATTTAGCAGATAAAATAAAATCCTAGCTCTTGGTCAACAAACACTTATATATATTGGACTTTATGACACAGAGGGATCATATACGGGTATCTGACTAGAATACCAACCCTGAACTCCAACAGGTTATCAGGGTTCATAATCATTCTTAATTAACACTCTAGAAAATTTGCTACTTATGCTCTGGTTATTTTGATCAGAGTACTTATGCGAAGCTCGGATGCACTCAAGGGTGGTTTGCTGCTCCTCTTTTTCATCCTTCTTCACGGTTAGTATTTCCGTTGATGCATCATGTTCATATATGCATAGACTGTCATTTCTATTTTTTTCTTACCTCTTTGATGCTTGTTCATTGAAACAATAACATGTCCAGCGTTTATCTTGAAAACTCTGAAAATGATTAGCAATTAGGATATAAGGTATTGGGCAAGTGCTGGTAATTATGAGATTCCAAAACATCCGTAAGAAATTTTTCCTAAGGAGAAAATCGGTTTCAGTAGGCTCAGGTTGGCATCTCTTGCCTGCTGATAATACTTATCAATCTCACTTTTTTAGTTTTCTTTTTTGATGAAAGTAGGTTTTGAGTTGATTCAGTCATTTTTTGAGATTAGAGATGCTAAGTTTTGCTGACATTCGACCCAAAGCCTCTCTTTATACAAAACTTATTTAGCTCATCCATAACCGTTTTCACAGTATCAGTTTGCCATATAGGTCATTACCTACTTCGTGTAAATGAACGTAATTCCTTATTTTCAACCACTTGCTGCTTCTCAGAGTGAAGCATTTTTTCCCTTAACTCTAATAATTGCTCACAGTAACAGTTGGAATGTAAAATCTTCTTTGAGGTCTTATGTCTTAATGTGTTTGTGTTTAGATTGACTTTGTTGAATGTGGAAGTTGATCTTTGATCCACTAATTATTCTATTCTTGGAACTTTTACCCTTTGCTTACATGCTAATCGTTTTACACCTCAATATATGCTTATAAATCTACCTCTAAGTTCGACACTTCACTGGTTGGGGCCTATTTCCATAAGACACAACTGATTAAACTCCCCTCTTCATGCCTTATCATTTCAGAAACCGGTAAGATTTATTAATGACAATCCTAATAGAGATCCTATACATTTAGGCATAACACTGTGCTTCATCTGCCTCCTAGTAATCTAAGCGTTGAGCAGAGCAAAAACAGTAAAACCGTGAGAATGCCAGAGTCTAGATTGAGAATTCCTAATATTCAGCTGCTTTACTGGAGGAATACCTGGAGTGAGACTGTGAGCAAGAGTGGGAGAAGCTCCCTCTACTCTGAGGATTTGGTTAAGGAATCTACCATCTACTGTTATGATTTGGTTTCACTTCGCCTCATGGACTCTTGGTGAGTACATCTGTAGCTATGGCGCGAAAGATGTTTCTTTCCTACTTGGAAAGCAGTCTATAGTTTGATGATGCATTTGGACTCCGACTTAGATTTCTTTAGACATAAAAGGCTTTAATTTGGTTATGCACTCCTGAGGAGTGAATCTAATCATCTAAGAAGCTGTAGTCGCAGTGCTGTTGCGTGAATCCTCTAATGCTACAGCACGTTTCACCATTTTTTCTGTTTTGAGCGTATTAATAATGGATTTCTTTTGATTCAGGAATATAGCTCAGCTTTCCAAGGTTAAGATCATGAAAGTACCAGGGGATTGGGTGGACCTTCAAATACATCACAGGTAATAATACGGTCTAGCTATCTTTATGTATAGATTATACATATAGTGTTTTTTTGCCTTTCTTTGCCATCACATCGTAGTTTCTCATATTCTTTTCTCCAGAAAAGTTCCTTTAAAATCTAAGTTACCAAAAAACTCTCAAATGAAGTGGTTCTATCATATATCATCAATAACTGAAAATGATACCTTATCATTCTTGCTATGTTGTCAAAAGGGGCACCAAGAAGCCCCAAGGTGTGTTAGTGAATATAGTTCCAGGTTGTTGTCTAAGGTGTTCCCGAGGCAGCGCAAGGTGCCACTTGAGAAACTAGCATCTCGTGCGATGCCTTACCCCTGACAACTTAACATTCTCTCAGTGCTTCTGGGTATTTCATAACAGCTTCAAGATTGAAGCAGTATTTTAAAACATTAGTTGGAAAGAATTGTAGTTATATGATTCCAGGTATTCTTTCCATGTAAGTTGGTCCAAGTTGTTAATCATTCTACATCAAAAAACCCTTGACAACTTAGCATTCCCATGTCAGGGGATCCTTCCATTTGAAACAGCTAAATATGTCTAGGGCTGCACTTATCCATGGATCAGTTGTATATGTATGCTTAATTAGTAGAGGGATTACCAGCTGAACTGAGATCATGGTTGGGTAGCAAGATCTGTTTGATGGGTTGTACAAGTGCAAAGACACCTTTTTTTCATCCAGTAGAGCCCTTTGAAGTGATGACATATCAAGTTAGGCTGGAATTTCTACTACTTATCCGGTAAAAGAGCACTTTTGCTAGAGTGAAGGGTTCTCTTGGCCATGAATGGTTAACTTAGAAGTTGCACAAGATTTGATGACATTGGATGCTTGTTATGCATGAATCTTTCCTTTGTACTTCATGAAATTTAGGCTGGACTTGAGGTTTTTGTTTATTTTATTTGTTCTATAGTTTAAAGATTTTATGTCATTTTTTTACCATTTTATATATTCCGTTTTGTGACTGATGTGCAGCTATGCAACACTCAAATTCCATTTTCTAAGATTTGCCAAGTCTTGATTTTAAGCCAACACATTTGGATGCCTTTCGTTTATCAAATTTGAGGAATCAGTGCTTTGTCATTTTGTGTCTGTAGCAGTGATTAGCACTCGTGTCTGTCTCTTTCTTACATATGTCTGCTGTAAAGCTAGAATTTAAGTTATTTCTTAGTCATGTTTGCCCATTGAAAGACCTCCCTTCTGAATGACCAATGCATATTTTCTCTAGAGGAATAAAATGGATCATACTTCCTGTATCATAGGTTTGAGGAATAAATTTGAGGAATCAGTGCTTTGCCATCGTTGTTCATATATTGTATGTTTTCATACGAAAGTATCATAGGCTTTTGGAAAACTAAATTTTGCACTTCTTTTTTGTCATCTTTATGGATCTTCATATATTATTGATGGAAATAATGCCTCTGATAGGTTTATCTTGCTTACTCTATTCTTATTTGATATACAGCATTAGATCAATCGTTTGTCTTAACTTGCCTAGCTTTTCCGGTGGACTGAATCCCTGGGGTACTCCAAATACGAAGAAAAAACGAGAAGTGAGTATTGCTTTATAGTTCTCTTTTTGGACTGTGTTTCATTATTAGACCTGTTTGCACTAAAATGACACATGCAGACAATGCTTATTTATTCAAGGATTCAGCAATCCTTTTAGTTGGCTGTCAACTTCACACACCCCCATTTTTATGAGGCTTGGAACTGCCAATTCAAGCCTAGTGTGTGAAAAAATTTATTCGCTATCATAGTAGATAATTTTTTCTGTTTTTATTGTAATGTGCAGCGAGACTTGACTCCACCATATGTTGATGATGGCCTTCTGGAGGTTGTTGGTTTTAGAGATGCTTGGCATGGGCTTGTTTTGCTTGCTCCAAACGGACATGGGACTCGCCTTGCTCAGGTTTGAAATCTGTTCCTGGTTTTTGAGTTTGTTCTAAATTTCCTTGATACTTTCACTGAAAAATACTTGAAATATTAAGCATGAGAAACCATGGAAATTAATCCTCTTACAAATTGAAGGAAAGTATTCGACGTCCTGCTTAATGAAATAAGTGAATCGCATTTACACATGGACAGTCTTCTGTCCTTAGCTGACATACTAGTTTCTGAATGTACACCGGAATAGATTATTTAAGCATGATAATACGCGAAAATAAAATTTCAATTTCTTGGTTTTGTTCTCACCAACTTACTGATCGAATCTATAGTTTGAAAAGGTGGGAGACATTATTAGGTTAGCATATTAGGGTAGCAGCACTTCAATGTTATTGGAAAACTGACAAGTCACATTATGAACTCTATACAAGAACCTTAAAGCTTAGAGTAAAGCAGTGAATTAGAGCCGCGTGGAATTTTCTGTCATACTTTTGCTTTTACAGGGATTAGTACAACGTCATTCTTTTCTTCTGCCATCTTGGTTTATTAATTTCAAATTCATAGGTATAGACATGAGTACGTGACGGGCTTGCCCACCTTCAACTTAAAGCATTTTCATCCTTGGGCAACTGCATTAATATTCACCAACACAAGTTAACTTCGAACATTCCTTTTCCTAGGCACATCGAATTCGTTTTGAGTTTCATAAAGGTGGAGCTGATGAAACATACATGAGGATTGATGGGGAACCATGGAAACAACCCCTCCCTGTTGATGATGACACCGTTGTCGTTGAAATATCTCACCACGGTCAAGTCAAAATGCTCACTACCCATGACTGCAGATCAAAGAGTGTAGAAGAACCGACATCATATTCCAGTAATCACAATGAAGATGGTAGTAGCGGAGAGGATTCCGAGGAAGACTCAGAAGAGCGAAGGAAATTCGGGGCAGCAGATACATTCAAACTTCCTGACGAAGTGGACTTCTCTCGTCTTAGTTAATTTCCTCTTTTTTCCACGAGTGTTGATATCCTATTTGATTACTGCTGTGGCTTAAGTTCTATGCACTAGAAGACCTGTTGGCACGTTGAACATTATGCTGTGGTTTCTGACCACTACAGCTACCTATTCTTAGAACTCTCCACACTGTTCGTCTAATGTCTAATGTGCCACTTTGTAACAAAGTCTAGTTGGTGCTTTAATTTCTGCTTGAGTTCTTGATTTCTTATGTTGATTTTTGAGAACTTTGTGAATTTGCATTGGAATAAGAAAGTTGGGTGCAAAACAAAATGTCGTGGTGAAGATACGACTTATTAGGATTAATATTAGGATTACTAACAGCATAGCTGGTCCGGCCTTGGGTTTGCTCCCCAGTGGTCACCAGCTCAAAAAAAAAAAAAAAAAAAAAAAAACTTTTGTTTTGTTGGTTTTTGTTTATTTTAAGTTTTGTGATTCAGATCAATTTATTTTGATTTTTGAGTAGTTGGTGTCCGATTCCAGGCCCTACAACTAGTTCATGAGCCCATTGTCTCATTTCAAGGCCCTACAACTAGTTCATGAACCCATGGTCTCATTTCAGGCCCTCCAACTGAACAATTGGCAATTATCAGCTCATTTCCCTTCATGGCCAAAAACGATTTTTTTTTTTTTTTACAATTTGATAAAATCCATTGACAATTTTATTTTTATATTGTTAATGGCCAAGTACACAGCTTCTACCAGACTTCTCCCATCTCCATGCAGTCCTTACATGTATAGTCCTCCACTAGCGCCACCTGGTTGGATCACTAGAAAATGTTTCAGATATGAAGACCCAATCAAGATAGAACACAAAAGGTATGATGGAATTATATTATTAGTATGCTGCTGACTGCATTACATTTGAAGAAAAACACGACAGAAAATTCAAAAAGAAAAATATTGATTATTACGATAATAATATACAAAAATACCCCGCAAAATTAAAATAGGGTATCTGGATCACTACATTTAAAAATTATAAATACAAATTGACTCCTGCTATGTCGTTGCATGGAGGTTACTCTCTTGTAATGACAAACGTAAATGGGTCTAATGTTGTCAACTCTTGAATCGAAACGGAAATCGTTTTCTATTTTTACCAAATCGTAAATCATATCGAGTCGTAAATCGTAAGATTCAAGTCATATTATATATAGGGGATTGTAATTTTTTTACATATATGTGTGGTGGCCAAATATCGTACACTAACGATATTTGTCTTTATTTCAATCATTGTCTAAATTGCAGGTAAAAAAGAATGAAAAGGAATGGACATATGGTACAAAACTATTGGATGAAACACATGTAGAAACAACTATAAAGGAGGGAAGTGTGCTGGAGAAAGGGGATTGAATTCATTCCACAACAACATACACAACACTTTTAGGAGAGAGAAGCTCACCATTTTACTATTTGTAACAAAAAGAGAGAAAAAAAACCTTGTAATATAATTTCACCATTAATGAATAAGAAAAACTTAATTGATTCTTTTTATCAATCCTCTCTTGCATCTCACATTGGCGCTATCCGTTCTTCGAGAAACACATTCAAGTTTTTCTTGGTTGAGCAAAACTGATGAAGAGGAGATTAATTTGTCAATTGAGTTTTTTTTATTCTCAACCATTAAAGCTTCAAAGATGGAAACAAAAATAGTAGAAGAAGTGATGAAGATGTGCTCGACCTTCGAAACAACCGAACTATCGAGATAAGTTTTCTTGAACTCATTCTGTTATAAGTTTCTTGAATTCGTTATTGATTTTAATTCATTAATAATGTGATGATGATTCTTGGTGGTGAAGAGGGGTATTGAAAAATCTGATTGGTTATATGATTATTGGTGGTGAAGAGGGGTATATGATTGTGATTATAGTAGCTGAACTCCATGTGTCGTTGGTGCTAGATGCATGATGTTTGTGGTTGTCATTTGACTAATATTAAATTTTGAGGAGTCTTTGTGGGCTAAGAGGTCTAAAAGAAAAGAACTACTGATAGACCAATTTTTAATTTTTAAGTTATGGATTCAAAAATTTCATTTATCAAATCCTATTTCGAATTCAAAAATTTTATTTCAAATTCAAAATTTTATTTTATCAAATTTTATTCTAAATTCAAAAATTTATATTGTCAAAATCCTATTTCAGATTCAAAAATTCTTTATATCAAAATTCTATTTCAAATTCAAAATTCAAAATTTTCAATTTTTTAGTTGTGGATTCAAAAATTTCATTTATCAAATATTATTCAAAAATTTCATTTGTCAAAATCCTATTCCAAATTCAAAAAATTTAATTGTCAAAATCCTAATTTAATTGTCAAAGCTTATTTCAAATTCAAAAAATCCTGGTATCGGTAGCATTGTCTCCATACCAGGTCAAAGAAAATCCTATTCTTGGCAGCAATTAATGTCGAGTTCAGGTCAAAGAAAACCCTGTTCTTGGCAGCAATATCGAGTTCAAGTCAAATAAAATCTTGTTTTTGGCAGCAATGTCGAGTTCAGGTAAAAAAATCTTGTTCTTGGCAGCAATGTCAAGTTCAGGTCAAAGAAAATCATGTTCTTGGCAGCAATATCGAATTCAGGTTAAAGAAAATCATGTTCTTGGCAGCAATGTCAAGTTCAGGTTAAAGAAAATCCTGTTCTTGGCAGCAACGTCGATATCAGGTAAAAAAACCCTGGTGTTGGCAGCAATGTCGATATCAAGTAAAAAAAATCCCATCTCAATGTCCCAAAATGGCTTATAAAAAATCTTATCTCAATGTCAAAAAATGGCTTACAAAAATCACATCTCAGATGAATAGTGTATTGATGGGAAAAAAAAACGAATTTCAAGTTGACTTTCTATTGGTTCTCGAAATCTTCAAATTTTCACTTATAAAATTTTAAAATTTTGAGAGGGGGCGATGTGGTGGACAAATATCGTACACTAACGATATTTGCCCTTATTTCAATCATTGTCTAAATTGCAGGGAGAAAGGAATGAGAAAGAATAGACACATGACACAAAACTATTAGATGAAGCATATGTGGAAACAACTATAAAAGAGGAAAGTGTGCTGGAGAAGGGGGATTGAATTCATTCCACAACAATGATTAGACACAACACTTTTAGGAGAGAGAAGCTCTGCATTTTACTATTTGTAGCAAAAAGAGATAAAGAGAAAAATCTTGTAACATCATTTCACAATTAATGAATAAGAAAAGCTTAATTGACTCTTTTTATCAATCCTCTCTTGCATCTCACAATATGAATATACCATAAGAAAACTACTAATCACTTGTTTTTTCTTATTTGCATAGCACTTGAAGAGTTAGATAATAGTTCTTCCATCATTCACAATGGATATAGGCACATAGAGACCATTCCATCAAATCATCAACAACAAATATAACAAATATAGTTTATTTCAACAAAGAGAATTTATGTGTTATTGAAACTAGTGTTGTAATGTTATTGAAGCCAAAAGAATATATCATTTTAATGAAATTAGATTCTTCAAAGATCTTTTCAATTACTTATTCTCAATGATATAGAAAGCTTTTATCACCAAGTCTCACAAAAAACAATAAATTAAAACAAGAGTTTGAGAAGACAATCTCTACCATAGACATAGAGTATTTTCTTTTTAAAACCACAAAAACATACTACTAAGTTAGAATTAAATAACCATAAGTCATAACACACTCAAAATTCTAAAAGACACTAATCATCAATTCCCAATTTATATATTCTTCAATCATCATCCATGCTAGACACACCCTCCTTGCTTTCAACTCCATCATCATCATCATCATTTTCACTTGTGTCTTGTTTCTTTCTTTTTTTTCAATTTCTTGGACTTTCCTCTTTCTTTTATCTTTCAACCGTAAATATCTCGGTCCTATAAAAAGATTGGAAATGTTTAATTACTTAAAAGAATATTATAAAAAAGACTTAAATAGGAAATTTTACACTTTTTTACCTCTCTTTTTCTTCTTTGAACTTTCCCCAACCTCAAAGCATTCATGCACATCCATCCATGAATTATTGGTGGGAAGATACGGTGTTTCCTTTTCTGTGATCCATTCATCATCCCATTCCATATCCTCCAAAGAGATTGAATCATATAAGAGTCTCCATTCTCAACTCTTGTCTCTTGCCTAGCTTCCAACTGAAGATTGTACTATACTTTACATACACCAAGTTACTAAATCTTTGTTGCTCCAATCGATTTCTCTTCTTCGAATGAACCTAAAAATGCACAAAACCATTATGAGACATAGAGACTAAAAGATAGCTAAATGCCTATTGAAACACTTAATAAGTTTGGCTCTCATTTACATGATCAAAGACACTCCAATTTCTTTCACAACCAGTGGCACTACAAGTACAACTCAAAATGCGAATGGCTAAAGTTTGAAGTTCCGAGCAACTCCCTCCATAAGTGTCCCACCACAATGCCGGTTGCTTCTCATCCTTCAATTGAATAGCCATGGCACTACCAAACAAGTCTTCTGCATTGTGAAACTTCTCAAGTTGTCTATCTACCTTCAATCTCATTTGAGGTGTTGGGCACATAATTTCAATGCATTGGATGAGACCTTTTTTAACTTCATGGTCGGCTAGAAAGGTAGGTGAATAATGAAATCTTAAAAAAAAGTATGCAACAAAATCCAAATAAGTGTTAACATAAGAAGAAATATTACCTTGTGCATTAAAACAAATATAAGTTAAGTAGTTAACTTACATTTAATTAAGATAATATGCCGCTGCATGGAGAGGCCTATGCAATTGATAATTCCACCTCTTTAGAACAATACATCATAACATCTTCTTGCTACTCCCTTGAAGTTGTTCAAAATCTTTTCTCTATCTTGCTTTATCCATTGCTTCATAAATGTAACCCATGGCCGGCTTGGCATCCCCATCAACTAGTCTCAATATTTTCACTAAGGGAAGCACACACTTGAGGCAATACTTGATGGCATTCCAAAAACGAGCATCTGCTAGAACTATTTGTTGGACATTATACCCAAGAGAACCTTTCTTGGAAAGAAGACTATCTTGCCATTCTTGACATGTAAACAATTGTTTTAATCCCTTCTTGCAAGTATGGATGCTTCTCAAAGTCAAGTAATTAGTTGCAAACCTTGTAACTCTGGGTCTAAGCAACTATCTTCCTTTTGTACACTTCCTCATCTTGTTTAGAACCCATCCATGCCTATATATGAACACCGTTATTTTCCTAGTTTTTGAGATAGTATTAACATGTGTAGGCAACTCACCAATATCTTGAAGCATTAAGTTCAAGCAATGGGCAGCACATGGGTTCCAAAATATTGTCTTCCTCTTTTCTATCAACATTGCACCAGCACTAACATAAGCCGAAGCACCATCGGTTACCACTTGTACAACATTCTCTTCTCCAATTTCTTCAATAACACCATCTAAAAGCTCAAAAAGATAATTCCCACTATGAGTCTCATCTGAGGTGTTAATGGACTTGAGAAAGAAAGTCCCTTTGGGACTATTGACAAGAAAGTTTGTGATTGATTGATTCTTTCCATCGGTCCACCCATACGACATAATGGTACACCCTTTTAGATTCCATTCCTTCTTGTACTTTCCCATCAAGTCCACTTTAATTCTATTCACTTCTCTCACTAAAAATGTTGTCCTCACCTCATGGTAACTAGGTGGCTTAAATCCATTCCCAAACTTAGCAACATTTTGATAAAATAGTGATTCTTGATCAAATGGAATGGAAGAGCATTAACATACAATATCCTAGCTACATCCACACAAAGATCATCTCTATCTTGCTTCTTCCAAATAGAATTCAAGGTAGTTGTAGTACCACTTGATTTCTTTCTTTATGGTTGAAACCTTTGTGCAAAAGCATCTAAAGCAAGTTTCCTTTTCTCACCTACAAGTTCCGCACCCCCTTCTTCATCTCCACCATCATACTTATCACCTAACAATTGCTTTTTCATCTTATTTTCCTCTAACAGCTCAAAGAAAAACTCTTTTACACCACTTTCAACTTTAGCACATGCAACAACATTTTCATGAGTACAAGTGAAATGACGTTTAATTCTAAAAACACCTCCGGAGTACTTTTTCCCACAATAGTTGCACTTAAGCTTTGCCTCTTTCCCATCACCCACCTTAGTGCAATGTTTCCATGTAACATCATCTTGGGGCTTTCTTTTTTTTAGCCATGTTCAAATAGAAAACTAAAGTAGTAAAGAAAGATAGTAGGAAAAGAAACTTTGAACTTCACTTTAAGAGAAATGTTGAAAGCTTTGGAGTATAAGAAAGTAGAAACCCTAAGAGAAATCCCCAAATCTCCATTCCACACTTATAATACTCTAAAAAGTATTATATATGTGTAGAATGGAGACATAATGGTCGAAATTTATGAAAAAAGACTGAAATTTGGTTGAAAATGGGTGAAATTGGCCTAATTTTCAGAATAGAATATGAGTTTAAGTTATATGGACCTGACCCAGGTCTTATTAGGTTGGGTTGGACCTAACCCCAGGTCCATATAACCTATATAACCCTTTGTCAACAAAAGAAAAAAAAAATTGAGAAGGAGGAGAATTCAGACGTAATCGAAAAAAAAGAAAAGAAAGGAGAATAGAAGAAGAATTAGAAGTGTATGAAAACTTACATGTTAAGTTCTCTGATTTCTTTCTATCTTCTCTTTTCTTTTTTCTTCTTTTCTTGATCTATTGCTGATTACCTGTTGTTGTTTTTTTGAATCGAATGAATCGTTATTATTTCTGATTCCTACGATTTTGCGATTCGAATCCTGATTTTTTACCGATTCCTGTCATCAATGATTTACTAGTACAATTATGATCTATTGAGTTACAACTCGACTCGAGTCCTACGATTCAAGTTGAGAATCGTACGACTTTGATAACACTGAATGGATCAACAAATGAAACTTCACTTGGTTTTCTTCACAAAGTAGGAGACGCCAGATTGCTTGAACTATTGACAACAGGCTCACTAGCTTTTTGAGATGCAGCAGCTCTTTCTGCTACTTTCTTCTTTTCTCTGTAAAAACAAATGGAGAAATGAATTCCTGCACAGCTGCATCTTGCAACGCCAATCGGGGCCGGACCTAGGCTGAAGTACAAAAAGAGACCTTTTCTAATACGGTTTATATAATACTTAATATATGGTACATCTGTACATGTATAATGTATTTATAACTTTTTGTGACTACATGTATAAAAGAGAGAAGACAAGTATTTTCTGGAGAATAATGGAGGGGAGCGTGGAGATAAGTGAGGATTATTAGTGGAGATCGAAGGGTTAGAGTTGGTGAGTGTAAGGGACATCCCACTAGACATGATGTGCACAAGGCTCACATACAACGACTCCTTCAATATAACTCGACCCTAGATATATGGATACCCGTCACACTTGAAGACAACTCTAGGCACTCGCCATATCTAAAGACTCGCACACACATCAGCACCAGTGACTCCTCACTCGACTCCACTTCATGACATAATCAACTGCTACTGTCATTATTACCAACATTATCCTTAAGCCTCCTTCCCGCCGTAATTCACAAACCATTACAATCACTCACCATCATTACAGAGAACTCACAATCATTACGAAGAGCTCACCATCATTACTCCCTATGCTAACTCAAACAAGCCTAAACGCCTATGGCTACTACCCATGTGCCTCTTATGGAAACATGTCACTCATCTCGACCGCAAACCTGTACTCATCAGTACACGTGTCGCATGTGATATACACTCTCAACGTCTATAAAAGCCACCCTCTAGAACTACGTGTGGCTTGATTCCAGTCTGATTATTGATCTTAACCTGAGTCACTAATTCAAACCTGTCACACCCTAAATTTTCCAGAAAATTTAAAATAGGGAATTATTCACACCCTATTCCATCTTCTGAAAATTCAGGATGAAACCAAACGCTAATAACTCATTATCAACCACAATATTAAAATATGAGATCAAATTAAAACCAAAAGAACCACTCTTAATTCACATATAAAAATATTACCATCATTTCGACTTGGAAGACAAGTTAGTTCCGTTTTCTCAAAACGGCAGGTAGTTTCTTACCAAGTAAGATTTCAATCCCAATATACATTCCCATTTTCCAAGATTAACTCATATAATAGTACTCATCATTCTCACTTTCCCAAAATAATTTACACCATAAATACCACTTATATTCCACTTATTAAATGCACATATAATAACCTAATTAAATACGAGTTTGATACACCTTACCTTTAAGCCAACACGTCGTCTTAGGGTAAGATATTTACGTCCCTGCAAAAAGAATTAATAGATCCTACCCTCCTGCAAAACAGAGTTAGACATCACAATAAAATGATTTATCTCAGCCAGTCAAATTTCCATTTCATAACCAAACCTCATTTAAGACATTTAAGTCTAATTGATATAACTTGGTTCATCCCGCATATTCGGAGAATACCACTTATCATAATCCTATATCCAGGGTAGTCATTCATATGATATCATTACGTCATAAGGTTTCTACTTGCATAACCATAGATCTCAGACTATCACAAGTCATTAATATTTTTGTAATAACATATCAAGTTATAGTCATTTCGCAGTCACATAGAAATTACAATCATTTACTAATATTATTCACAGTCACACCTCACATCCATAACATCACACAATTCATATACTTTTACTTAAAATCCACTCGTCTAATTATGAGAATGGGGAAATATCACACCTAAGGAGTACATTCATCCCTTGTGAGTATCAACTCATACAAACCACGTAAACATTTCTCATAAGAAATCATATACCTCATATGCAATAACTCCATCACACGTAAAATCAATATTTCATTTTGCTTATTAATTATCTTGTTGACTCATTTATAAACAGACTCAACCCAACCTTTAGTTCCTACTCCACGATTTGCACTCCACACATTTGCCAAATCACACATACACGTGTGCCTCTCTCCCACCGAGTATCACTATATCACAGCCATCTCTGGGCTTTCCATACACATAATCATAGCCTCTTTGGCCATAAAATCTCAGGTCATTCATGGCACATTCAATGAATACCTTGGGTCATTCCCGCCACATTCAAAGAATACCCATCATAACACTAACGGGTCATTCATGGCACATTCAATGAATGCCCTGAGTCATTCTCGCCACATTCAAGGAATACCCAACCCTACATTCCCGTACATTCAATGAATACGACCAACCCGCAAGGCGAATACCTTAGTTCCTCTCTAGGGCAGTCCAAACTATTGGGTCATTCATGGCACATTCAATGAATACTCATCTATCGCATGACATCACAAGTCATAATATCTCATTACCAAATCCTGAGGCGTGGAGAGTTCTAAAGATGTGGGCGACACATTAAAACATTATTATCACTTATAATTATACTAGCATTACTCATGTCAAAACAGACCACACATGCAGAGAGTCATTTTTGCACGTCAAGCCAAATCAAGCACTTAAATATCATTGAATGTAAACAGACTTATATCAAACAAATACAATTTACATAACCACACTCATAAACA
Organism: Coptis chinensis; assembly: GCF_015680905.1. Classification (NCBI taxonomy): domain Eukaryota; kingdom Viridiplantae; phylum Streptophyta; class Magnoliopsida; order Ranunculales; family Ranunculaceae; genus Coptis; species Coptis chinensis. Next base: position 61,730,497 of record NC_141464.1, on the reverse strand, counting down.
CAATATCGTAAACAAATAGTTCATTAGCCCAAATTCAAGTCCACACACACTAATGTCCAAAACAGATCCACATATATTAAAGTCTATATTCATATACAACTTCTATTTCACACATATATATTTATGTAGTCTCAAAACAACAGTAATTTCTAACACAATCATATAGTTATCACACAAACTAATATATATATTATAGATATAGCGTAGTGTAGTGTAGTGGCTGCACTTTTGCTCAAAGCTGCCTACGTATCCAAACCTTTCAAGATTGGAATCAAGTCTTCGTAGTTCTTACCATCCACATAGTCAATGCTATAATTTTCCTACATTCATCCAAATGACATGTAACTTAATTATTTAGAAACTAGGGTATGTAGATATACTTTTTAATGTAGAACTCGAAGTCCCAACCTCAGCCCATCTAGAAGAAAACTTAAGTTGAAAACGATAAAAATTCTAATTTTTTCAGCAAACTAGATTTCTGACGAACTATCTTCCGAAGACCACAACTCTTTCTATAAGTGTCCAAACGTTACAAGGCTTTTTGCGTTGAAAGGAAGACTTTCAGAAATTACTCTTTCATGTTTTACAAATATACTAACTCTCACTCTAACTATATGAAAACTGGACTCGAACACACTGCGTAGAAACTGAATTCTGCCACACTGTTTTCTGTCAACCAAACTTCCAGACATCATAGCTGTCTCCACAGGACTCGGAATTGGACAAGGCCAATTGAGTTAGAAAGAAGACTCATAAAACTCACTTTTTCATGTTTCACAAAAACTCTAACTCTCCCCCTAGCTTTATGCAATTTGTGATCAAACCCTATGCAGAAAACTATTTTCTGACGAATAGAATTTCTGACGCATAGAATTGTCACCAATCGTTTTAAGTTGTCTTTGAGCATATGGCAAATTGATATACGTACTACATAGCATAGTCAACCTAAAGCGAAGGCAACATTCAGCAGTAATATATACTTTTAACAAATTTCAATAATCACTATCTTGCACTTAGAAAAAAGTAATCAACTAAATATAATAAATACCTGCGCACTGAAGACATGCTCTAAATTTAAAACGTACCTGAACATCCTGGGCATTAACATCAAGCTGATCAACAATAAGAAACCGAAACCTCGAAGAATCAAAATTTGTACCCGACCCAATCACATGGTTAGCAGGAAACCCATAAGTGAGACGAAAATCCATTGAGTACCAAACTCCATGTATGTTTCAATGAAACAATGACTTGCAAACTCGGAGATCATGACCATCAACATAAAGTATAACATATGAGCAGTGGTGGCAATTCGTTAACTTGAAACTTAGAAGTAAAATCATGGTCCGAATCTGTTCACCTTCCTAAGGCATGTGATGTTGACCTCAATAGCAGGTTGGTTGTTTGGAACTCAGTTTTCTTCTTACGTTTTCAGCAAAATTCAAAACAACCAATCAGATGTGGATGGCACACATATATGCATATACTTTGATTAGCTAATCATTTAAGTATCTGGACCGTCAAAGATGATGAATGCTCACAAGGTAAAGTTTAAACCAAAGAATCTCTACAGTGATTCGTGATTTATATATATACAACTTGCAAAGGGAAGCTTTAACACTGTAACTCAGTAAACATGAGTCAATGCATCAGTCGGGTTAGAACCAATCACTAAAATCAAAAATCGAATCAGGTGAATATTTTGCCAACGGGGTATAACATCACGAAACAACGTTAAATTCCTTTGTGACAATTCACTAGGTATTTGCCTTGCACCTTGAGAGCCAAAATTAATAGAAGATCTATAACATCTATGACAGTGTATCGCTATATCGCTTGTACGTGGAATATATGCCACGAAGAACTAGTAATGCTTATGAAGCCGATCCCAAGTCCAACAATCTAGCCACTTCGTGTAAACACCCTTAAACCCAACAAATCATAGAAAACCGTTATACGCTCTCCGTATCTCCAGTAAGAAGCCCCCCTTTTTCTCTCTCAGTAAAACTCCTCCTCTCCTTTTTTTTTTTTCAAAACCCCTGAAAAATAGGGAATTGGGTTTATTCTCTTTACCCTATCTCTTTCTAATAATTATCCTTTTTATTTTATTTTATTTATTCTTATTATTAATATTAATAATATATTATAAAAATAATAAATAGAAATAGCCGGGTGTTATAAAACCTCTCTACCACTTCCGATATACAGACTAGATATGTAGGCATCTTCATTCTCATGAAGAGCATCCATTAACAACATCCAAAACCTTTCCCTTTTCATCACCCTAACTTAAGAGTTAAGTCTTAACTTGGTGTAATGTCATAATAATCCATCAGGATAAATTTAGACATTTACATTTGGCGTCGTCTGTGGCTGGTTCCTTGAGAATCCGACAACTCACTCCACTATACCCCCTAGTGATCAACTTCTTCCCTCCCTACTTTCATAATGGAAGTTGAGCCACCTCCTCTCACCAATGCTGAGCTCGCCGATCAGCCAGGAACAATACAATGCCTTTAGGGCTGCTCACCTTGAGCCACCTGCCACTGGTTCTGAAGCAAATAATCAGGCTGAAGTCGCCACCTTAATTAGCTGCAGCTACGTGTCTCCCCCCATCACTGACCTACATGGGAGCAAGGATATGTCCCAGGCCGTTTTGCAAACCCTCCAGAAATTTGATGATTCCCCCTCACTAAAGAAATTCAAGAGACTACTGCCCCCTTACATTTCTAGCAACCCAAGTTCACAATGTACGATGGTTCCACTTGTCCCTTTGAGTATATCAAAAACTTCCTTCAGCGTTTGACGATGTACACTCACCTGGATGGATTATTGTGCTGCTTCTTCCCTTCCACCTTTAAAGGTCCAGCTCTTAAATGGATCTTTGACCTACCCGCCACCTCTAGCACCAATTTCTACACCTTCAAAACACTTTTTGCCCAAGAATTCTATCATAATTAATCGCACCAAGCAACCTACAATGGCTACCAACTTCAAAACTCATCAGCGACCATCCGAACCACTCGAATCCTACCTCAACCTCTTCAAGAAAGCTGTCTTGTCATTCGACCACTCTGCCCCTGAGTCGGTCATCATCATCGCCTTCCAGAATGGTTTGACACCCACTTCTCCACTTAGCCGCTCTCTGCTGCGAGGCAACCCCACCAACTTTGAATGATCTATACAAGAAAGTGGACAAGTACATCAAGGAGGAAAACGGTCTCGCCGCTCTTGCAGAACGAACTGAGCATGTTGCTGCTACATCAGCTCATGACCCCCGACCCAAGCGACCCAGGGACTCTGACATTGATCTTTATATTAATCCGCCTCTGTGATCTTCACCCGTCACTTGCACCCAACCTCACGTGTATACACCTCTTAACCCACCTTTGTCCTACATCTACAACCGCTTCAAGAACACCAATTGGTTTAAACCCGATGTCTGATCCATCAAAGAAATCCCCTATCATCCCTACTGCCAATTCCACGACATTCGCTCCCATCCCACTGATCAATGCCGTGGTTTGAAAAATTACATCTAGTATTTGATAGACCACGGTAAGTTAGTGGAATTTGTAGACTATCCGCAAGACCCGCTTCACCGGATGTTGTTGGACCATTGTAATCGTCAACGCTCCCCAGCTCATCAGCGCAACCTTGTTCCAACTCGCCATCGTACCCAGTCACCAAGGAAACGACCCCACCGTCCCCCACCCCAGCTGTCCAACACAATCGACTCCCAGCCCTTGCGGCCCGTGAAGACAATGACCACGTCATCCACACTATCATCCAAGCAGAAGAACCCTCTCCAGCCTACTCTCACTGTGACAAACGTCGTCAAATCGGTGACAATAATCACTGTTACAACCTAACTCATACATGAGTTTCCATTGTCCCCCCATCAAGGGACTTAGTCCAGCTATCCTTCACCACCGATGACCTCAACAATATCTACACCCTCCACAACGATGCACTCGTCGTTCAGCTTCGCATCAAGGGTGTCAGCGTCCACTGTATCCTCGTCGACCACGGAAGTTCCTGCGGCATCCTTTTACTACAACACTTTCAAGAAACTTGGTTTGCCCCATTATGTGCTAATTAATCTCAACAGTCGCCCTAATCATCTATGAATTTAATGGTCTGTGCACTGACCCCAAAGATGATGTCGTTCTACTCATCTCCATCATCCACCAAATGGGGTACAAAGTCACCATGCGCACCTGCTTCAGCGTCCTCGACATCCCCTCTTCATACAACACCATCTTGGAAAACTTCAACCTAACAACAATAAAATCCAATATCGTGAAAATAACTTGCATACCTCTCCAAAAACTCCTTTAGAGCATCTTTAGGAGAGACATCCTAGCATCAAACACCAAATTTTTAATAATTTGGTGTTTTTTCATCTTCAAGAGAGACCCATGTTGATGAAAACACAAAGCAAACACCAAAGCAAACACCAAATCGGCGAAAATTTGTTGTTTGTTTTGGTGCTGTATCAAATCTCTCTCGCAACTTTGGATAAACCGCGCGGTTTTGTGAACACCGCGTGGGCTTTGGTGTTAGTTTGGGCCTCTGTGTCGTAGTGTTTCGAACACCAAATTTTGATGTGTCGCGGTTTACCGAAAACCGTGTGGGCTAAAGCAAATAAGTCAAACATATCATCAATGGTAATTTTCTTTTCAAGACTTGCATATAGTCTAAGCAACTAGATCAGAACCCCCTTTAGTTTATAATATTTTGAGGTATTAGTTGACCTCCATTAGTCTTTACACTAATTCTAAACAATACGAAAAGATGAGAAAAAAATCTAAAAGATGCAACTGAAATTAGGAACACATTGATGTCGCAATCTTTGGGTTCCTCAGTTTCAACACCACAAGGTTGGTCAATAGTGCAAAAAATGTAATATCAGGAGGATTTATCTCTTACAGTGTACCATTTTTTTTTTTTTTTTGAGAAATTGATTGAACAATTGAATAAATAAAAAGAGATTTCATAAAATTAAAAGCCAAAAGACTTGTTTGTTTTTATTACACACTGATGCATGTGAGAGAACAAAACAAAAAGCAGGAAGAATAAACACCAAAAATGTGTTGCCTTTTAGGAAATTAATGAGACTTTCACTGGCTCACCTGATAAATATGTGCCATGAAGTTAAAACTCAGATGTCAGAGTGATAACTGATAAAGTTATTCTCTGAGAGAATAAGTGTAAGTTTTATCAATAGCATAAAAACTGTAAGCTTTCAAATTGCTTAGAAGTAAGGCAATTAAGGCGTGCCGCGTGCATAAAAGGAATTTTATTTTCTAATTAGAGCATTTGCAATGCAGGTGAAAGTTTTCCCCCCTTTATTCACCGCCACCTCATCACTTATTCACCCCCTTTTCACCAAAATGGTGAAAAACAAGGTGAAGCTGTGCAATGCAAAGGTGAATAAAATATCTCGGACGGGATGTTAGATTCCATCTGGAGGTTTTTGATTGAGATGGAATGTAACATCCCGTATGGTATTTTATAACGAGGCGACATCCCGTCTGATGACTTAATATGAACAAACGCGAACAGACTCCATTTTCACTTCATTCCCGGCCAAAATTGCGATTTTCTAGCCTCCATTAACAAGCTTTTGACACAAACTTCCATTCCTAATGACTTCTCCACCCCCCAATGCATCCCCACCAACCTCACCACATGAAGAGCATTCTCGATGGTTTGGAAATGTCAAAATTTCCAAAAAAAAAATGGGCAAAAAGGATCATCGTCAAGAACGTGTAATGTGGACAAGGAGGACGAAATTGAACTTGAGTTCAATTTTCCACCGCGTTGTGAAATCGAGGAACACCCACCATTAGCGTCAACATCGGTCCGACATGTAGCAAATCGAGTGGCGGAGTCTCAAGTAAGTTTTTGATTTTTTTATGTTAATTATTATTATTTATGTTAGTTTATATCAAGTTTGTTGTTGTGTAATTAGTTTGAATTTGTCGCATTGTTTTAAAAAAAAAAATTAGTTGTAATTATATCGTATTGCGTGTTGGTTGAATGTAGGAAGTACACCTATGGAAAGTGCGTTGTGCACTTTCAAATGTTGTGTCGTGGTGGCGTTGTATGAAATAAAAAACGGATCCTAATTTTGTCACGGTTACCGACATTATATCCACCACACTATTTGGGAACTTTTTGAATTCTAATTTGGGACAAAATGATCAAGCGTTGTTGTTTGGGATAGTTGAGCGGTGGTGGCAAACTACCCACTGCACACATTCCATTTTCCATGGGGTGAGCTTGGGATTACCCCTCTTGATTTCACAATGCTCACGGGTATCCCAATTGGTTATGGAGATTCCGTTCATTTTGATGAAACTTTAGAGGTTTTTACTACGGCGATGAGTTTCTTTGAAGGTTTTGATTTGGTTGAAGATGATGAGCAAGACGGGTTTTTGAGATTATCGGCTGAGCAGTTTAAGGGAGGAGCCATAAATATGAGTTGGTTTATTTCGAGATATTTGAATAGACTTAAGGAGAAGCCGAAAGACTATCATATTGGTGAGGAGTCGATCCATGAGTATGTACGTGCCTTCCTCTTCTACTTTGTTGGTGCGGTATTATTTAGATATGCTGATAGTTATTTACGTATCGGGTGGATGGCCGCTGTCTCAAACGTAGAGAGGATGTGGGATTATGACTGGGGTCAATCCATCTTGGCATACCTTTACCGCTGGCTAGACCTTGCAGTAGAGACGAAAACCGCTAAAGGCAATTTGTGCGGCTTTGTTTGGATTATACCGGTAAGTCTTATTTATTAAGTTATTGTTTAATTTCATTTATTTATCTAATTATTAATGTTGACATGTTTATATATATATATATATATATATATATATATATTGTATTTTATCTATTGATGGCAGTATTGGTGGTACGAACATTTTTGTGTGATGCATCATGTGTTGAAGAGGTTGGAAGAGGATGAAACTCATGACCTGATTCCATGTATTCAAGCATGGGGGCTTCATCGTAGGCAGAGGGGGTATGGGGACCTATCACATAATATTCATAACACTCGTCAGCAGATTGAGCTTTTAGGAGCTACCCGAATTGAGTGGCAACCCTGGGCCGAGTCCTTTATCTTTCAGACCCCTTATGCGGATATTCCAGATGTTCCAGAGAACACTGAGTACCGTAGACTATCATATATGTATCATAGAGCAAAGTTTCTTTCTCAGCGGTGAATGATACTTATAGGGTCAGCCACTGCATGGTACCTTGGGGACAGATGTTGGCGGCAAGTATCTGGAGAGATTGTTATACCTTACCCACCACCCATAGATATGACAGCCTCTGATATTCTTCATGCTGCTCTTTCACACTATAGAGCAAACCCAAATGAGTGGCCAAACGCATCAGCTTTCATTTTTTCGGGAGACTATGACTTATATTGGAAGAGGGTTGGTCGAGGTCTCTTGCTAGGTACGTTATACCGGGGCACCAATTTTGAAGGGGTTACTTCTGGAGCATTGAGGCCCGACATTCATTTCCCAAGAGGAGTGGAGTTGCCACAGTCACAGCCCAGGGTGTTTCATGATATTCAGATGCCGCAAAGAACTCTACAGATATTTGATGATGATGACCTTTGGCACTGGAGCATGATTACTTCTCAGGGGCAAGATATGAGAATACCTATTCCACCCGTGAATCTTTGCGGTGGTAGCAGATTTGTCGATCTGATTTGAAGCAGTTAGTGAGGTTAGTATGGTTAGTATTTATTTGAATTTTATTCATGATTTGTTATTATTAGTATTCACTATAACCCCTAACATGCATTTGTTTTGTTAAACAGGATGAAGTAAGGTCAGAGCTCCTTAACTACAACTCTCTCAGTTATGCCATGCGTGAGTCCTTCATGGAGTTTTTTCGTCGCAGTTTTGAGTACTTACAAGAAGAACGAAATCGAACTTTACAGCTTCAGAGACGTGTGCAAAAGTTGGAGAATGCTGGAAGTGGATTACCTCAAGCTCAAGCTCAACCAGAGAGGCGACAACGATGTAGGGGGGAGAGCTCTTCGACCGAGCCTTCTCGTAGGGGGAGGAGGTCTCAGTAGATAATTTTTTGTAGTTTGTAATAATTGTGCGCCATTACTTGTCTTATGGTGTTTGGGATTGTTGTTTGTAATGACTTTTTTATTAGCAGGTTTTTCTTTGATGAGTTTTGGATATGAATATGTTATTAAACAAAGGAGGTTATGTCCAAAATTTTTTAGAAATTACAAGTTAGTTTTTTTACCGAGTTTCTGTGTTAGACTTGGGTGTTGTTCATGATTGTTATTTGTCTTATTTATTATTTTCAAAGTATATTAACAGGTTTTGGATATGAATATGTCAATAAAACAAATGAGGTTATGGCAAAAAAAAAAATTAAAAATTTATAAGTTCGTATGTTTCCAAAAATTTCACATTCGTTTCACTCGTTTCACTCATTTCACATTCGTTTCACTCATTTCCTGTCTTTGTTGAAACAGAAAATTTTGATGGAATATCACTCATTTTTGCAGGTGGTTTGGTTCTGACAGGTTCTGACAGGAATAGTGTATCGGGATACCGAGACAGAATGTAACATCTCGTCTGGTTTTTAAGTCCTTCTCACTGCATCTTTTACTATTCCAAACATTGGAATTATGGATGGGGATGGTGGCCCATTGGAATTATTGAGGGTATATTTGGATAGACATTTGGATACAATATGTTGTCACTTGGAGAGTGAACAAAAATCTGATAAAATGTGTTGTCAATTGGTAAGTGGACCAAAATCGAAGTATCACATGTGACCTTATCACACGTGACCTTACCTTTCATATTTCGTTTTACTCTTCTTTCTTTTAGATCAAACAAACAAACAACCATCTTCTTCCCCACAACCAAGCTAAAAATAGGAAAAATGTCTAGAGAAGAAAGAATTGCATATAACCAAAGGTTATGGGGAGGATCTAGTAGTAACAGTTCGTCTTTAGGTTTTACCGGGTCGTCTTCTAGTACTTCTGCTGAAGATGACTACATGGAAAGAGTAAGAGATGAGCATAATGATATGATGAGGCGAAGGAGGAGGAGGAGGTTGCAGTTATTATCTACTGCTGGGGCATTAATGACTCAAGCATCCATTGAAATTGAAGATGTGGATCCAGACAAACGCGGTGGATCTGTGAAGGGCAGAGAGTACACGTTTAGAGATGGTGGTGATTTCAGTAAACAAAAGATAATGAAGGATTACTTCACAACACCTTGTAGGTGGCCTCCTCATAAGTTTAGACAAAGGTACATGATGACAAGAGAGCTTTTTATATATATGTTGCATACTGTTGCATCATTCGACGATTACTTTAAATATAAGGTGGATGGATTAGACGACAAGCAATTTCTGGGTTACAGAAGGAACTAGTTGCAGTTGCACAATTAACAACTGGTTGTTCTTATGATTCAACGGATGAGTATTTACAAATTGGAGATTCCACAGCAAATGTATCTATGAAGCGTTGGTGCAAGGCAATAATCACGGTGTTTGAGGAAGAGTACTTGAGATGACCAACTGAGGCAGACACTGCTAGGATATTAGCTGAAAATGCGGCAAGGGGTTTTCCAGAAATGCTTGGATCAATCGACTGTATGCACTGCGTGTGGAAGAATTGTCCAAGTGGATGGGCTGGAACACATGTAGGGTACAAGAAGGAACCAACTTTGATACTTGAAGCCGTTGCAGACAAACATTGTTGGATCTAGCATTGCTTTTTCGGCTTACCAGGTTCGCATAATGACATTAACATGCTTCATCGTTCTCATGTTTTTGAATCATTAGAGTAAGGTGAGGCTCTTCCTGTTGCATTTAATGTGAATGGTAATGACTATGATATGGGATATTATCTTGCTGATGGTATTTACCCAAAATGGGGCACATTTGTTCAAGCCATTCGTTATCCAAGAAATAAGCATGAAAAGATCTTTACTCAACGTCAAGAAGCTGCAAGAAAGGATGTTGAAAGGACGTTTGGAGTTTTGCAGGCACGATGTCATATTGTTAAGGCTTCTGCGCGTTGTCATAGTGTTGTTGTTCTTGGAGACATAATGAAGGCATGCATTATAATCCATAATATGATTGTTCAGAATGAACGTGAAAGTGGAGTTTGGAATTGGAAAGGTCGAGAAAAAAGCGATTACTGCTTCTTCGGGGAAGATGATGGTTTTCATTTTGTCTATCAGATGATTGAAGCAAGAAATAAGATCAGAAATGAAATTACACATACTAATCTTCAAAAGGACTTAGTTGAACATGTTTTTAATTGGATTGGCATTGAAGAAACAGCAGATCCGGTACTAATTTATGATCCAAATTGGTCGGATCCAGATGAGGGAGAAGGAGGCGAAAATTAAAATGGAAATGAAAGTGTATTTCCTATGTATTTCCTAACGTGAACTATTAAGTTCCAACGTATTTCCTATGTATTTCCTATAAGTTCTTATGTGTTTAATGAGTTGTGTTTTAATGAACTATATTATAATGTATTTTAATTTTATTGGTAATTGTATTTCTATGAAAATAATTATATTGGACAGAACATACATAGTGCATTAATTAAAAAAACACAGTTAGATAAAAATACATAGTTCATTAATTAAAAATACAATGAAATTAAAATACATAGTGCATTAATTAAAAAGACAGTGAAATTAAAATACATAGTGCATTAATTAAAATACATGTGCTTTAATTAAAATAAAATACTAGATATTACATAAGCTTAGTTAGAGCTAGAACCACCTCGAGCCCTTGCCCATTCAGCACGTATTTCAGCTTGTTGTTGCTCGATTATAAAAGCGGTATCGGGATGGAGGACACTTGTATCGGTCGCTAAAATCTTAGCTTCATATTACATCTTTTGAAGCCGATTTTTTTCCAATTGAACCTGATTTTTTTTTGCTTGAATCCGATTTTTTCTGCTTGAATCCGATTTTTTTCTTCTCTTGCCATCACAGTTCTTTGACCATATGCAAGTTCCCTTTCCCTAAGTTCTAAGCATTTTTGTGTTTCATTTGCATCCTGTGAAAATGTATCCTCTAAACGTGTAAAGTAACCCTCCAACATACCAACTGATTTTTCTTGATTCCTTTTGGACTTGGCTTTCTTCGATCCAAGAGGACGCTCCATTTCTTTTGGACACTCTATTTCTTGAGAACCCTCCAATTCAACTCCACCAACACTTGGTGAATTAGAAGTTGAATCTTCACCATCATTTTTGCGACCTTTTCCCTTTGTGGGGCGGCTTGACCTTGCCTCAAAAACGTTACTCCACTTTGGATTATCCTTGAGTATAACGTAACAATGATTAAATGAAAAAGCCGATTTTTTATGTAGTTGGTACGTCATTCTTGCCTCGGACAACTAAAAAATAAAATGGTGGTAATTAGACTAAAATAATCACTAAGCTAAGATAATTAAACTTAAATAATAATTATACTAAGATAATAATTAGATTAAGACTAAAATGGAAATAATAAATACACTAAGATAATTAGATTAAGACGGAAATAATTAGACTAAGACTAAGATAATCAATAAATTTCAAATTGACAACGTTGTAATTACCGGTTTTGTATTGTTGTACCACTTGCATGTCGAGCCTCCACCGCATTCACAATTGCAACAAACTTGTTCATCATTTTTGAAATATATTTCCACCTACCGCTAATTGAATCGGAAGACCTATCCGACCCACGTGCTTGATTGAACTCGTTTGTTACACGATTCCAAAATCTTTTTGCATTTTGGAAAGCACCAACAATGGAGTCTTCACTAATTTTTATCCAAGCAAGACATAGAGCTTGATCATCGGACATGCTAAAGTGAGTTTTCGCTTTTGCTTGAGTGCTACCACTTGCTTGAGATGCTTGAGTTGATGTCATTTGATATTTTGTTTTTTTTAAGAATTGATTTTAAAGAAGAAGAAATATGATATATGATTGTTGGAAGTGTGAGTTGAAATGAAACAAATGTTGTATATATACCAAAGTTTTTTATTTTGACCGTTTTTGACCGTTCTGACTTTTTGACCGTTGGTAAACTAGCCGTTAGGACTCCGGACGGGATGTTGGATTCCGTTTGGTGAGTTTTGTAATCTAGACGGAATCCAACATCCCGTCCGAAGTTAACAAGTCAGTCACTATCTCGGTGGAAGGTTTCACCTTGTTTTGAATTGGGGAAAATAGTCACCGGGTTTTTCACCCCTACATTGCACAGCATTTTTGGTCCCAACCCGGTGAAAAAAGTCACAAACCCCCCTTTTTACCCTGCATTGCAAATGGTCTTATGCAGGGGAAGAAAAATCCTGGCACAGATAGTGAATCTGTTAAGTCATTTTTGGATCAAGTAATGAAAGTTTTTTCTTTTCATATTTGCTAGTAAGGGTTTCTCTTCTCTATTACTAATTTTCACAGTTGGCATATAAACATGAGGATGAGAGCCCCCAAAGAATCTGCTTGTGTATCTATGAATCTGCTTGGACTTTATGACATAGAGGGATCATATACGGGTATCTGACTAGAATACCAACCCTGAACTCCAACAGGTTATCAGGGTTCGTAATCATTCTTAATTAACACTCTAGAAAATTTGCTACTTATGCTGGTTATTTTGATCAGAGTATTTATGCGAAGCTCGGATGTACTCAAGGGTGGTTTGCTGCTCCTCTTTTTCATCTTTCTTCACGGTTAGTATTGCCATTGATGCATCATGTTCATATGCATAGACTGTCATTTCTATTTTTTTCTTACTTCTTTGACGCTAGTTCATTGAAACAATAACATGTCCAGCGTTTATCTTGAAAACTCTGAAAATGATTAGCAATTAGGATATAAGGTATTGGGCAAGTTCTGGTAATTATGAGATTCCAAAACATCCGTAAGAAACTTTTCCTAAGGAGAAAATCGGTTTCAGTAGGCTCAGGTTGGCATATCTCTTGCCTGCTGATAATACTTATCAATCTCACTTTTTTAGTTTTCTTTTTTGCTGAAAGTAGGTTTTGAGTTGATTCAGTCGTATTTTGAGCTTAGAGATGCTAAGTTTTGCTGACATTCGACCCAAAGCCTCTCTTTATACAAAACTTATCTAGCTCATCCTAACCATATAGGTCATTACCTACTTTGTGTATATGAGCGTAATTCCTTATTTTCAACCACTTGCTGCTTCTCAGAGTGAGGCATTTTTTTCCTTAACTCAAGTAATTGCTCGCAGTAACAGTTGGAATGCAAAATCTTCTTTGAGGTCTTATGTCTTAATGTGTTTGTGTTTACATTGACTTTGTTGAATGTGGAAGTTGATCTTTGACCCACTAATTATTCTATTCTTGGAACTTTTACCCTTTGCTTACATGCTAATCGTTTTACACCTCAATACATGTCTATAAATCTACCTAAGTTCGACACTTCACTGGTTGGGGACTAATCCCAGAAGACACAACTGATTAAACTCCCCTCTTCATGCCTTGTCATTTCAGAAACCGGTAGCTTTATTAATGACAATCCTAATAGAGATCCTATACATTTAGGCATAACACTGTGCTTCATCTGCTTCCTAGTAATCTAAGCGTTGAGCAGAGCAAAAACAGGAAAACCATGAGAACGCCAGAGAGTCTAGATTAAGAATTCCTAATATTCAGCTGCTTTACTGGAGGAATACCTGGAGCGGGACTGTGAGCGAGAGTGGGAGAAGCTCCCTCTACTCTGAGGATTTGGTTAAGGAATCTACCATCTACTGTTATGATTTGGTTTCACTTCGCCTCATGGACTCTTGGTGAGTACATCTGTAGCTATGGAGCAAAAGATGTTTCTTTCCTACTTGGAAAGCAGTCTATAGTTTGATGATGCATTTGGACTCCGACTTAGATTTCTTTAGACATAAAAGGCTTTAATTTGGTTATGCACTCCTGAGGAGTGAATCTAATCATCTTAGAAGCTGTAGTAGCAGTGCAGTTGCATGAATCCTCTAATGCTACAGCACGTTTCACCGAATGGGCGGACCTTCAATACATCACGGGTAATAATACGGTCTAGCTATCTTTATGTATAGATTATACGTATAGTTTTTTTGGCCTTTCTTTGCTATCACATTGTAGTTTCTCATATTCTTTTCTCCAGAAAAGTTCCTTTAAAATCTAAGTTACCAAAAAACTCTCAAATGAAGTGGTTCTATCATATATCATCAATAACTGAAAATGATACCTTATCATTCTTGCTATGTTGTCAAAGGGGCACTGAGAAGCCCCAAGGTGCGTTAGTGGATATAGTTCCAGGTTGTTGTCTAAGGTGTTGCCGAGGCAGCGCAAGGTGCCAGTTGAGAAAACTAGCATCTCGCACAAGGCCTTACTCCTGACAACTTAACATTCTCTCAGTGCTTCTGGGTATTTCATAACAGCTTCAAGATTGAAGCAGTATTTTAAAACATTAGTTGGAAAGAATTGTAGTTATATGATTCCAGGTATTCTTTCCATGTAAATTGGTCCCTCTGACCTTATAGACCTTATAATTATGTCAGTACTTTAAAATACCGATGATAGGTGCTATGAACTTATTATAAGTTGTTAATCATTGTACACCAAAAAACCCTTGACAATTTAGCATTCCCATGTCAGGGGATCCTTCCATTTCAAACAGCTAAAATATGTCTAGGGCCGCACTTATCCATGGATCAGTTGTACATGTATGCTTAATTAGTAGAGGGATTACCAGCTGAACTGAGATCATGGTTGAGTAACAAGATCTGTTTGATGGGTTGTACAAGTGCAAAGACACCTTTTTTTTCATCGAGTAGAGCCCTTTGAAGGGATGACATATCAAGTTAGCCTGGAATTTCTCACCACGGTCAAGTCAAAATGCTCAATACCCATGACTGCAGATCAAAGAGCGTAGAAGACCCGACATCATATTCCAGTAATCACAATAAAGACGGTAGTAGCGGAGAGGATTCCGAGGAAGACTCAGAAGAGCGAAGGAAATTCGGGGCAGCAGATACATTCAAACTTCCTGACGAAGTGGACTTCTCTCGTCTTAGTTAATTTCCTCTTTTTTCCACGAGTGTTGATATCCTATTTAATTACTGCTGTGGCCTGTGGCTTAAGGTCTATGCACTAGAAGACCTGTTGGCACGTTGAACATTATGCTGTGGTTTCTGCCCACTACAGATGCCTATTCTTGGAACTCTCCACACTGTTCGTCTGATGTCTAATGTGCGACTTTGTAACAAAGTCTAGTTGGTGCTTTAATATTCTTATGTTGATTTTTGAGAACTTTGTGAATTTGCATTGGAATAAGAAAGAGCTCTTATATTTGGGTGCGTAACCTTTGCCTTGGTGAAAGCGATATAATAGCGTGTGTACGATCAAATTTATATAGACCGATGAAATAAAGAGAAAGCCCAAAACAAAATGTCCGTTCATGGTGAAGATACGACTTATTAGGAATATTATTAGGAATACTAACAGCCATGAGGAATGGCATAGCCGGTCCGGCCTTGGGTTTGCTCCCCCATGGTCACTCGCTCAATTCCCCTCATGGTCAATAAAAAAAAAAAAAAAAAAAAAACTTTTGTTTGTTGGTATTTGTTTATTTTAAGTTTTGTTTTGTTGGTATTTGTTTATTTTAAGGTTTGTGATTCAGATCAATTCAATGTATTTTGATTTTTGAATAGTTGGTGTCCGATGCCAGGCCCTACAACTAGTTCATGAGCCCATGGTCTCATTTCAGGCCCTCCAACTGAAACAGTTGCTTCCATATCATAAATTAAATTGGTAACTTAAAATAAATTAAAAGTGCAAAGAAATTATAACAGTTGTCAATCGACCACAATTGGTAAAATCCATTGTCAATTTTATTTTTTATATTATAATTAATGGGCCAAGTACAAGCGTCTAAGCTTTGAAACCATGTATGGATTGGATTTTGGAGTAGTTCTTACCAGACTTCTCCCATCACTCCACTAGCGCCACGCCGCCACCTGGTTGGATCACTAGAAAATGTTCCAGATCTGAAGACCCAATCAAGACAGAACACAAAAGGTATAATGGAATTATATTATTAGGTATGTTGCTGACTGCAGCACATTTGAAGAAAAACACAACAGAAAATTGCAAAAAGAAAAATATTGATTAGTACAATAATAACATACAAAAAGACCACGCAAAATTTAAACAGGGTATTTGGAACTCTGGATCACTACATTTTAAAATTATAAATACAAATTGACTCCTGCTATGTCGTTGCATGGAGGTTACTCTTCTAATGACACAAACGTAAATGGATCAACAAATGAAACTTCACTTAGCTTTCTTCACAAAGTAGGAGACGCCAGATTGCTAGAACTATTGACAACAGGCTCACTAGCCTTTTGAAATGCAGCAGCCCTTTCTGCTACTTTCTTCTTTTCTCTGTAAAAACAAATGGAAAAATGAATTCCAGCACAAATGCTTCATGCAGCACCAATCAGGGACGGCCCTAGGTGGAAGTATAAAAAGAGACCTTTTCTAATACGGTTCCTAGTACATAATAATATGGTACATCCGTACATGTATTATGTCTCTATAACTTGTTCTGACTACATGTATAAAAGAGAGAAGACAAGCATTTTCTGGAGAATAATAGAGGGGGGTATGGAGTTAAGTGAGGATTATTAGTGGAGATTGAAGGGTTAGAGTTGGTGAGTTTTAATGGTTTATCAAGTGACCAATTAGAAAAAAAATCACCATGCTAAAAGTTAAAAAAAAAATGGATTGGGACTGTGGAAAACAGCCTTGGGATTAAGAGAGGACAAAAAGAAATACCAAACCAAAATTGGGCTACAGAATTAGAGGCCCCCCCATATGGTGAAGCCCACACCAGCTGCCTCACCAGCCTATAGGGTGAGCCGCCCCGGATGCCAATGCATATGAGTTGGCTAACTGGCCCAACAAAAAGTCAAAGGGATAAACCCTTCCACGGCCCATCAAAGACAATCTCAAGGTGTGTATGCATCTTACCTTACAAACACAATGGTACACAACAAAGTGAACCCTTTCACAAGAGGTTCAGATATGTCATATCATAGATTCACAAGAAATGTAAATATGTGGACAATCTAGGTCCAAGTATGGAAGTATGTACTGATACTTTATTTCAAGCTTTAAATCTTGACACGATATAGCAACAACTCCAAGCTCCACAATTTTTGTCATAAAACTCCACACTCCATAGTGAGGCATTATTTGTAAGAAAATTTACTTTTCACTGTTTTATTTTTCCATTTTAGTAAAGTATTACCATAACTTTAGGTTTAAAACGCCTGAATAACACAAAAAAATGCCTGAATGACATGCATCAGCAACAGCAACTTCAACTAATAACAATAAAATCCAATATCGTGGAAGTAACTTGCATACCTCTCCAAAAACTCCTTTAGAAGCTCCTTTGCTTGAACCAATTTTGAGAGCAGGTTTCGGTATACATCAAGGTCTCTATCAACACTTCTCTTGTTTATATTCATCACTGCGCAAAGCTGTTTAATAACAGCCAAACACTGAATGTCATTATCCATCAAGAAACATGAATTCATCGGTCATGATTTGGAGAAAAAACTTACAAAAAAACTATGCCAGTGAGAATTACTTGGGATATCAAAGTTGAACATATTATACATGGCTTCCATGACTTGCCTAAAGTCTTAATTTAATTTTCTTTTCAAGACTTGCATAAAGTCTAAAGTGAAGTCTTGTCTTTATTTTAATTTTTTGCTAATCCAAGCATGAAGGTTTGTCTTGAGGGATAGCAAGTTTTTCCGGAAATCAAGATTCAACTTGCAACAATATTCAGGACTCGGGAAAATTTAATGCTTCTTCAAAACTCAAAAGTGGAACTGAAATCGTCCTAGGATTTGGTTGCCAACAAGTGGCGAAAGAAATAAACCAAAATACAACTATAAATAAAGAAATTACAGATAAATAACTTCTTCCAATTTCGTTCTAGAAATCGCTTTCCATCAATTTCTCGTAAGGTAAGTTTATTCTTATATCCCTCTGCAAAAATGCCAAAAGCATCTCACTACCGGGATCACTCTGAAAACTTCACCTACCATTCTGACATAAGAATTCCTAATAACAGGAACTTAAAAAGCACTAAAAGCAGAAGCAAAGTAACTAGATCAGAACCCCCTTTAGTTTCTAATATTTGAGGTATTAGTTGACCTCCATTAGTCTTTACACTAATTCTAAACAATACGAAAAGATGAGAAAAAAATCTAAAAGATGCAACTGAAATTAGGAACACATTGATGTCAGGTACTGGGTTCCTCGGATTTCAACACTGACAAGGTTGGTCCAGAAATAGTGCAGAAAATGTAATATCAGGAGCATTTATCTCTTACAGTGTACCAGTTTTTTTTTTTTTTTTTTTTTTTTTTGAGAAATTGATTGAACAATTGAATAAATAAAAAGAGATTTCATAAAATTAAAAGCCAAAAGAAGAGAAGTGCATGACTTGTTTGCTTTTATTACACACTGATGCATGTGAGAGAACAAAACAAAAAGCAGGAAGAATAAACACCAAAAATGTGTTGCCTTTCAGGAAATTAATGAGACTTTCACCGGCTCACCTGATAAATATGTGCCATGAAGTTAAAACTCAGATATCAGAGTGATAACTGATAAAGTTATTCTCTAAGAGAATAAGTGTAAGTTTTATCAATAGCATCAAAACCGTAAGCCGTTCAAATTGCTTAGAAGAATGCAAGAGATCTAACCTTTTCTAAGACGGCAGGCTCTGTTGCATTTGCCAACTCAAGAAGACGGAACAGGCCAATTGCAAAGAAACGGCTATAGCTAAAGCTTCCCTTGCCTGCAGCCCGTTCTGAAATGTCTTTCAGAAGTACCTCAACTTCTCCTTCTTTGGAAGGAAACTCTAATAATGATGACGCAGTTTGAGTTTTGGCCCACTCTTCTAACTTTTGTGCATCAGCTCTGCCGAAAGAAAGATGATAATCAATTTGAAAGTGAAAATACTTCAGATTCTAATTCGTACATGGTTTGAAAAAGGGTGGGATGTATGATGCACTTGGAAATTGCTAAATTTTGTAAAGGTAACTGACCCGGCAACATTTGCAGCTCATTAAGTTTTACATCATTGTGTCCGTATGGCCAGAATTATAGTTATACAGACAAATCTCGATCATTCAACAACTATGTCCGGCAGTTGCAAATTTCAAGTAGCTCATTGTCTGATACATGTTAATATACTAAAAACCTATATATAAGAAGGATATTCACTAATCTAGACTTCTAGAAAAGAGTTGAAATTAACAGCATGTCAACAGTCCATAAGACAAAGAAATATCCGTGGTGCAAGCATTTAACCTAGTTTTGATTTCCACTATAATCATGAAGCTCTCATAGATGCTCGTAATGATGTCAATGAATCATATAAAATGACTAGATAATACAAAATGAATGATTCTTTGAGATCTCAATCTTGACGTCTGAATCACAAAAAAACATCATGGGAAATTTGATAAAGAATGGTCCACAAACCTGTATTTCTCAGGATCCTCTTTCAATGCCTGAATATATGCTTTGAAAATAGCTTCTCTATCTTCGTTACTCGTGTAACCTTCCATGAGCTTATCATACACAGTAACAAAACCAAGAGCAAATACAGCATCATAACAGTATGTCTTCTTGTACCTCATTAAATGCTGTTGGACAATTAGCTCCTGCAACACAGTGTTGTATATACTAGGAATTGGTCTGCTGTACGCCTTGAGAAAATTCATTTTCGTCTCAGATACCGGTGGCACATCTGGTCCACATAATACATAATAATTCAAACAAAAAACAAATACAACTACAAATATAGTAAAGAACATATCTTTACCTGTAACTGAAGACATGCAATGAACAACCATTGAGTTGGAACTTATTCTAACACTGTTGGAATTATTAGATATAAACTTTACTCCAAACCGAAACCTGTAAAACTTAGCTGATGATGAGATGATGCTTTTTTCTTTCTGACACTTGACTTGATACTGTAAATGGCATAGAAGAAATTGACGCCATTATAACTCAAGGTGTTCTTTTTTTTAGTAGAGAGAAGTTTAGCAGGTCATTGTTTTGAAGAAGAAAATTTTTTGGCTCAGTTTGGAAATTTTTGATATTTTTTTTTTTTTGGTTTTAAGGATAATGAGATGTTGTTTATGATCTTGACTACTGACCACTATTATGTTGACACGTGGTGTAGTTAGACTTGCTTCCAAGTTTTAACTACTTACGTAGGTCGGGTGTTCCGTACTAGGAACAAATAGTATCTCGCTCATATATAAAAACGATGTCGGTATTGTGAATATTTCGTCGACTGTTGCGTTACTGTGATGTGTTGGTCTCGGGTGGTATGTTTGGGTTCGATAACCCCAAACCGATAAAAACGGTTTGGGTTTTGAAAATTTGTTTGACCTCCACCGAATCTACTATCTATATTCTAAAGCAAAGACCTTTAAAGGAGAATTTTCTCTCTCCTATGTGGCACTCTAATATTAGAGTTAGCTTTTTCTCTATCCTATGTGGCACTTTAGTATGAAAGATAATATTTTCTAATAAAATTTATAATCCCAATATTATTGAACCTTTTATTTTCTTTATTTAGAAAGTTTGAGTGTATTTCTAATTCTCAGTATTTAGAAAGTTTGAGTGTATTTCCAATTCTTATATATTTGATCAAATAAAAAAAAATTGCTAAAAAAATAGGTGATGTGTAGAAAGTAATTTCCTATTACGAATCAAACACTTTTAATGTTCCAATTATTATATATTTGATCAAATAAAAAAAATTACAAAAAAATAAGTGATTTATAAAAACTAATTCCCTATTACAAATCATACAATTTTAGTATCTATGATAAAATACCAACTTATTTCAAATATATCCTTAACATGGCTCAAAATATAGTTAAAAACAATTATACAAAAAATAACATCACAAAATATATAATAGAAAATGAAAAAAAAAATAACGGCAAAACAATAATGACAAATATTTTAAAATATATATAATATTGATTGAAACTAATGTAAAAAAAAACAATTAATGGGGAACTGAAAACTGGATGCAAATGCATCGAACTAACCTCAACGTGAACTAATATTTAACGGGAAATCGAAATCGGATGCAAATGCAAAGCATTAAACTAATCTTAAAAAGTAAATAATAGAAAATCGGAATATAGATAGAACCGCATTAAACTAACCTCAAAGAATAATTAACGGAAAAATTAAAACTTGGATACAAATATATCAAACTAACATCAAAAAATAATTGTCAGAAAATCGGAAATTAGATGCAAATGCATTGAGCTAACCCTCAAAGATTAAATTAACAGAGAATCAGAAACTAGACGCAGCTGCATTGAACTAATTTTTAAAAAAAAATTAATTATAAATTGGAAACATAATGCAAATGCGTGGAACTAATTTTAAAAAATAATTAACGGGAAATCGAAAACCGGATGCAACTGCACTGAACTAATCTAAAAAAATAAATTGGACGCAAAACCTCCAGAAATAATTAACGGAAAATCAGAAACTGAATGCAAACTCATTGAATTAACCTCAAACAATAATTAACGGAAAATCGAAACTAGATGAAAATGCGACTTTTATTAAATAATAAATGAGAAATCGAAAAATGGATGCAAATGCATTAAACTAATCTTACAAAATAATTAATGGAAAATCAGAAACTAGATGCAAATGCATTGAATTGACCTCAAATAATATAACAATTAACAACAAAAAATTGGAAATTGGATACAAATGTATTGAACTAACCGAAAAGAATAATTAACAAGAAATCAGAAACTAGATGCAACTGCATTGAACCGATCTCAAAAAATAAATAACGGAATTGGAAATTGGATGGAACTGCATTGAACTAACCTCAAAATATAAATAATGAGAAAAATCGAAACCGAATGCAAATGCATTGAACTAACCTCAAAACATAGTTGGGTTATATGTTGTGGGAATGTCTCGATAAGTATAGTTTTGCATTTAAAATGGTATTTATCTTATCTCTTTCCGTATGATTGTGAACTCCTTGCTATTCAAGTAGTTTCAATATATATGAACTTCGCCTTATTAGGCAATTTCACAAAACTTCAATCAAATTTCTATTATTAAACAACAAAATGAAGTTGAAGGATTTTATCAAAGGTGAGTTTTTTTTTAATGGAGAGTGAGGTTTTCACGTTATAAGAAATTTGGTTGAGTAATTAATATAATATTAATATATAATAGTTATGCATATTTGCAAATATTTTTCAGAATAATTAATATAACAACACCCATTCGTAGATAATCTTTGAAGATTCCACGTAGTGAGTTATGCATAATTTAAAAAATAATTAACGAGAAATCGGGAACTGAATAATCTTCGATGATCCCATGCACATAGTAAATTAAACATAATTTACTTTTTATATCATGTTTGTAAGGACACTACATATGGATCAATAGAAGTTGGTATTATACACCACATTAGATAATTATAAGGAAATCGAACCTGATTCAAATACATAACCGAGCTCAAAAGAGTAATCAATGGGAAATTAGAAACTTTATGCAAATTGCATTAAACTAACGACGAGAGTAACTAACGGAAATTAGAAATTGGATGCAAATCATTGAAAAATATCTAATGGAAAATCGGAAACGATATGCAAATACATCAAAGAAACCCCAAATAATAATTAATGGAAAACCGGAAACTGGATGCAAATGCATGCATGAACTTAACTCAAAAAATAATTAACGTAAAAATCAAAATTGAATGCAACTGCATTGAACTAACCTCATAGAATAATTGGTGGGAAATCAGAAACTAAATGCAAATGCATTGAAATAACCTCAAAGAATAGTTAACGGGACATCAGAAACCGGATATAATTATATCGAACTAACCTAAAAGCATAAATAATAAAAAAACTAGATGCAGATGTATTGAACTAACCTTAAAGAGTTATTAATGGAAAATCGGAAACTGGATCCAAATGCAATAAACTAATCTCATAGACTAATTAACGAAACATTAAAAAATGGATGAAACTGTACTGAACTAACCTAAATGAATAATTAACGGGAAATTATAAATTTGATGTAAATGCATTGAACTAACCTCAAAAAATAATTAACGGGAAATCAGAAACTTGATGCAAATGCATTGAACTAACCTCAAAGAACAATTAACATAAAATCGAAAATTGGATGCAACTGCATTGAACTAATCTCAAAGAATAATTAACGGAAAACTAAAAATTGGATGCAACTGCATTAAACTAAAATTAGAGATTAACTAAAGAGAAATCCAAAATTGGATGCAAATGCATTGAAATAACCTCAAAAAATAGTTAACTAGAAATCGAAAGTCGGATGTAACTACATTGCACTGACCTCAAAGCATAAATGTTCACTTTTTTAGCCTCCTCACATGAGTAATTACGAGTAATTAGGAACCCAAAACAAGAGTGAGTTTATAAAAACAGACTCTTACATATATGCAAACCTGTATAGAAATTGTAAACTATCGAACTAACCTAGAAAAACAATTAATCGGAAATCGGCGGATCACATGTATTGAACTAACCTCAAAGAGTAATTAATGGGAGATTGGAACCTAGATGCAAAATGCAATGAACTAATCTCAAACACTAATTAACTAAACATCGAAAACTAGATGCAACTATCTTGAATTAACATTTTAATGAATAATTAACGAAATCATAAAGTGAATGCAATTGCAATTTGAATTAACCTCAAATGATAATTAAATAAAAATCGAAACTTGATGCAACCTGCATTGAACTAACCTCAAACAATAATTTATGAGAATTTGGAAACTGGATGCAACATACTATATTAAACTAACCTCAAAAATAATTAATAGAAAATCATAAACTTGATGCAAATGCATTGAACTAATAACCCTAAAACATATTTGTATTATATGTAGGGAATAAATGTCTCGACAAATATAGTTTTGCATTTTAAGTAGTGTTTATCATAATTCTTTTCTTGTGATTGAGAATGTTTTGCTATTTAAGTAGCTTCAATATTATTTTTTGCCACATGGGCATTTTCACAAAATTTCAATCAAACTTCTATTGTTAAACCTAAAAAAAAAGAAGTTGATGAGTTTTATCAAAGTTTGATGCTTTCTTTTTATAGAGAGTGGTGCAAGAAATTTAAATGAGTAATTAATATAATTTTCATATCTCATAGCTATGCATAGTTGTTAATATTTTTTAAATAATTTAATATAACGGCTCCCGCTAAGAGAACACGCTCATGTGATAAATATTTTCAAGTGGGAGTAGTGTATTCTTTGAGGATATAGAAACAATCAATCTATTTTAGTGATTTGTACACATTAGTACATAAGCTGAGCGGTGATGATTTACAGCTAAATCACCATAAATCTAATAAAACTATTATACAAACTAGATCGAGTTTAAGATAATTCCATTTGAAAATTACAGATTAATATCCTAAACCAAAAAGTGAAAAGGCTATTTCAATTTGATCCCTTAGTTTCCAAGTACTTATCCACCATAATCGATGCTCATTAACGTATTTCAATTTATTTCTAATAAAAATATATTCTGGTTCAAAAATTTCCTGCTAAATTATTATAAATCTAAGAAAACTATTATACAAGCTAAATCGAGTTTAAGATAATTATATTTGAAATTTATGGATTAATATCCTAAACCACAAAGTGAATAGGCTATCTCAATTTGATCCCTTAGTTTCTAAGTACTTATGCATTATAATCGCTGCTCATTAACGTATTTCGGTTTATTTTTAATAAAAATATATTCTAATTCGAAAATTTGTGTGAGACATTTTGTAAAGCCGTTTCAGGACACAAAATATTTAATAGATCCCGGGCGTATGCCCGGGTCCAAAATCTAGTCTAAACTAAATTGAACTGATAAAAAATTGGTTTAGTTTTGGGTTTGCCCTCTCCACCGAACCAATAAGATGGCATTTTAATAATATTTTATGATTAATTTTGTATATGTTTTATCAATTGTGTGTCTAAAATTAATGAGGTTTTCTTCAATGTGCATGCCTTCTAATAAATTCCAATGTGCGCTAATCTCAACTCCACATCTGATTTTTGCTTTAAAATCCAAAATCTAAAACAAACTTGTTAACTGGAGAAACTGGTTTGGAAAATGAACAAGTACATAAAATACCAAATTTACCCAAAAACTAATCCAGCCTAATAACCATCGAAAGTGGAAAGTGAAATAAAACTTCGCTAGTTCGAAAAAAAAGGGAAAACACTTAGCGCCAATCTGTCACACTCTTTTCGGGGCAGCAGTTATGATATTTCCACTAAACTATCGAGTTCATCTCCATTGTTTTTCTTTCTCACTATCTTCCAAGAGAAATCATCTGCATTTCAAACTCTAGATTGGGCATCTCTCAAATACTTCTTCAGGTTTGGATATTAGTTTCTAATTCTCCGTTAGTTATTCTCTGGTGTTAGTTTAATGCAATTGCATCAAGTTTTCAATTTCTAGTTAATTACTTTTTGCGTTTAGTTTATTGTACTTGCATAAAGTTTTCGATTTTCTGTTAATTACTCTTTAAGCTTAGTTATGTATTTGAATCCAGTTTTCGATTTTCATTTAATTATCCAATGTGGTGTGTAATACCAACTTCTACTAATCCATCTGTAGTGTTCTTGCAAACATGACATAAAAAATAAATTATGTTTGATTTACTATGTTGGATCATTAAAGATTATCCAGTTCCTGATTTTCCGTTCTTTAAATTATGCATGACTCACTATGTGGAATCTGCAAAGATTATCTACGAACGGGTGTTGTTATATTAATTATTCTAAAAAATATTTACAAATATCCAAAACTATTATATATTAATATTATATTGATCACTCATCCAAATTTCTTATAACGTGAAAACCTCACTCTCCATTAAAAAAAAAACTCACATTTGATAAAACTCTTCAACTTCATTTTGTTGTTTAATAATAGAAGTTTGATTGAAGTTTTATGAGATTGCCTAATAAGGCGAATTTCATATATATTGAAGCTACTTGAATAGCAAGGAGATACCAATCATATGGAAAGAGATAAGATAAACACAATTTTAAATGCAAAACTATACTTATCGATACATTCTCACAACATATAATTCAACTATGTTTTGAGGTTAGTTCAATGCATTTGTATCCAGTTTATGATTTTATGTTATTTATATTTTGAGGTTAGTTCAATGCAGTTGAATCCAATTTCCGATTCCCATTATTTTTTTTAGGTTAGTTCAATGCAGTTGCATCTAGTTTTCGATTTCTCGTTAATTATTCTTTGCAGTTAGTTCAATACATTTGCATCCAATTTCCAATTCCCTGTTAATTGTTTTTTGAAATCAGCTCAATGCATTTGCATCCAGTTTCTGATTTCCCGTTAATTATTCTGTGAGATTAGTTTAATGCATTTGTATCTAGTTTTCGATTTTTCGTTAATTATTGTTTGAGGTTAATTTAATGAATTTGTATCTAGTTTCCAATTTTCCGTTAATGATTTCTTGAGATTAGTTCAATGCATTTGCATCCAGTTTATTTTTTAAGATTAGTCTAGTGCAGTTGAATCCGGATTCCGATTTCCCGTTAATTATTCTTTAAGATTAATTCCATGCATTTGCATAATATTTCAAATTTATAATTAATTTTTCTTTGAGGTTAGTTCAATACAGTTGCATCCAGTTTTCGATTTCCCGTTAATTTAATCTTTGAGGGTTAGTTCAATGTATTTGCATCCAGTTTTCGATTTTCCGACAATTATTTTTGGTATTTGTTACTTAGGGACCCCAATTTGTGTTGGGCAGACTCCCACAAAAAAAACTATTATTACAAGTGTGACATTGGTTTCAAAAAATCTAAAAAAAACAATTATTACAAGTATGCCATTGGTCTCCAAAAAATTAAATTCGAAACTCCAAACTTAAACGACCCGGCTAAGTCCCAAACGACTTGGCCACACCGTTTGGGACTTAGTCCAAACGACCCGGCCACACCGATCAAGAGCCCAAAACACAGAACTTTAATTTTTTTTCAAAGTTCAAATCCCAAACGACATGGCCACACCGTCTGGACTGAGTCCAAAATGATGTGGCCATGTCGTTTGGGATTTGGACTTAGAAAAAAATGGCCACACCGTTTGGACTTAGAAAAATTCCCAACGATATGGCCACACCGTTTGGACTAAGTCTCCAACGATATGGCCACACCGTTTGGACTTAGTCCAAAACGATGTGGCCATGTCGTTTGAGATTTGAACTTTGAAAAAATATAAAGTTATATTTTTTGAGCTCTTGACCGGTGTGGCCGGGTCATTTGGACTAAGTCCCAAACGGTGTGGCCAAGTCGTTTGGGACTTAGTCCAAACGACCTAGCCGAGTCATTTAGGTTTGGTGTTTCGAATTCAATTTTTTGGGGACCAATGGCATACTTGTAATAATTATTTTTTTAAAGATTTTTTGAAACCAATGGCACACTTGTAATAATTGTTTTTTTTGGGAGTCTGCCCAACACAAATTGGGGTCCGGCAGTAATAGGACCCTTATTTTTTGATATTAGTTTGATGTATTTGCATCCAAGTTTTGATTTCCCGTTAATTATTTTTTGAGGTTAGTTTAATGCAGTGGTATCCATATTCCGATTTTCTATTAATTACTTTTTAAAATTAGTTTAATGCTTGCATTTGCATCTAATTTCCGATTTTTCGTTAAATATTATTTGAGGTTAGTTCGATGTATTTGCATCTAGTTTTTGGTTCCCCATTAATTGTTCTTTGACGTTAGTTTCATTCAGTATTATATATGCTTTAAAATATTTGTCATTATTGCTTTGCCGTTATTTTTTTTTTCATTATATATTTTGTGATGTTATTTTTTGTATAATTTAATTTTCCACATATAATTTGTTTTGGTTTGGTATATAATTTATTTAAACCCAACGTCCACTTTAATCAATCTTTTTTCTCTTGAATTATATATATATATATATATATATATATATATATATATATATATATATATATATATATATATATATATATATATATACTAGCTTATAGGCCCATGCATAATTTTGAAGTTTTTAAAAATATTTTTATTTTTTTTTTTTAGAAAATTGGGACTACCGCTTTAGTCACTAACCCGTTTTAATTTTCTAACAAATTGTTTTAAATGAAGTTTTAATTAAGCTTTAAAAACCCGTTTTTTCAATTGGGATAGATATTCTGTTTTAATAGGAGAATGATTCTCGTTTTAATTAGATACGTTAGATTTTCATTTTCAATAGGGGAGGAATTTTCATTTTAATAGGAGAAGGATTTCCGCTTTAATTAAAAGTGTTAGAATTTGTTTTAATAGAAGAATAATTCTCGTTATAATAGAAAAGAAATTTCCGTTTTTCAAATATGAGAGAAATTCTTGTTTTAATAGGAGATGACGTGGAATTTTAATAGAACTCGAAAAATACCCCTTGTAGGAGCTTTAATATTAAAATATAGATATAGCTTGTAGTCCCGTGTATACGCACCGGCTCTTTTGAAAACATTTATATTTTTTTTAGAAAATTGGGACTACCGTTTTAGTCGCTTACCCGTTTTAATTTTCTAACAAATTATTTTAGATGGAGTTTTAAAAACCCATTTTTTAAATTGGAAGAGAGTTTCTGTTTTTAATAGGAGAATGATTCCCATTTTAATTAGATACTTATAGATTTTTAATTTTTCAATAAGAGAGGAATTCCATTTTAATAGGAGAAGGATTCCCGCTTTAATTAAAAGTGTTAGAATTTGTTTTAATATGAGAAGAATTTTTATAATAGAAGAGAAATTCCGTTTAATAGGAGATGATGATGTGGAATTTTAATAGAGCTCGAAAAATTTGTGGGAGCTTTAATATTAAGACTTTTGCCCGTGCATACATAAAATATTTAGATTTTTTTAGAAAATTGGGACTTCGGTTTTAGTTAAGCTAACCCGCTTTAATTTTCCAACAAATTGTTTTAATTAAGTTTTAAAAACCGTTTTTTCAATTGGGAGAGAGATCTTTGTTTTAATAAAAAAAAATAATTCACATTTTAATTAGATATGCTAGATTTTCCCTTTTCAATGGTGGAGGAATTCCCATTTTAATAGGAGAATGATTTCGGTCATAATTAGAAGTGCTAGAATTTGTTTAATAGAAAAGGAATTCTCGTTAAATTTTTTTTTAATAGGAGATGGCGTGGAATTTTAATAGAGCTAAAAATATTTTTGAAAACATTTATATTTTTTTTTAAAAAATTGGGACTACCGCTTTAGTAACTTTTTTAATTTTATAACAAATTGTTTTAAATTAAGTTTTAAAACCTGTTTTTTTTCAATTGGGAGAGATTATGTTTTAATAGGAGAATGATTCCCTGTTTTAATTTAGATTTTTTTTATTTTCAATAGGGAGGAATTCTCATTTTAATAGGAGAAGGATTCCCGCTTTAATTAAAAGTGTTAGAATTTGTTTTAATATGAGAAGAATTCTCGTTATAATAGAAGAGAAATTCCCATTTTTCAAATAGGAGAGAAATTCTCGTAATATATAATTTTATATAAAAATACCCCTTATATTTAATATTAAGATATATATATATATATATATATACAGAAATGCTCTAATCAGGACCAGTCCACATAAAATAAAATCAGGACCTAAAAACAACACGTGACTTCCCCTATTTTCTCTCTCTCCTATTCTCTCTCGATCTCCACTAAAAAATAGCCGAACTCCCACTTTCTCTCTCTCTTTGCTATTCTGTACTTTCAGGGGGGGGATTACAGGATACTGATAAGCACTTCTTGATACTTCACTTCTACTTAAAGTCACTTAAACTGATAATTTTAAGTGATAACCACTTAAAGTCATAGCCAACATAATTTTCTTTTCTAGAGTAATGGGACGTTGTAATGATATGTTATACGGTCATTTCAGGATGCTTTGTGTTCTTATACTGGATCAATGTGAAGTTTTTTGAAAGCATGAATGACAATGGAAGTGAGTCCTTTGGGATCCTCAATGGTTTATTCAGTCCTTGTGTTGGATAATGATATTTGTATTTTCCTCTTCTTTGGACACTTATATCTTGCTTTGTGGATGTTGTTGTAGATCTTAGAAACTGTGGTGAATTCAACATGACCAAAGGAGAATGAGAGAAAAGCCACATTGCAAAACCAAACATTTCCCACGAGAATGATGCAACCCAATCATGAAGTCGTTGGCGACAAGGAGAACGAAAAGACAAGATATGAGGAAATTGGAATCAGTGAATAAGCAAACTATGATTATGAACACTGATGTGATCGAGACTAGTACGACCTCCAAAACCAGTACCAAGACCCAAAGTCACGGATGGAACAACATTGCGGCAAGAACTGGATACAATCAATGCTCAAAAGCTGACAAGGTCTGCTTAACAAGATGCAAGTACCTAGGGTTAAAAAGGTTCCAGACCTTGTACTTCAACCCAAAGTCAATTTCTTATGTATAGTACTTCACTTTTTGCTTTCAGAAGTCAAAGTGTTTGGATGGAGAAACAGATCAAATAAAACTTGAAGCTGCAAAGAGAAAAACTGCACAAAGGATATCAACAAGTCCGAGGGCCAGTGCATGCAGTTCCTTTTATCCTCAAATGG
The DNA here is from genome assembly GCF_015680905.1 of Coptis chinensis. Classification (NCBI taxonomy): domain Eukaryota; kingdom Viridiplantae; phylum Streptophyta; class Magnoliopsida; order Ranunculales; family Ranunculaceae; genus Coptis; species Coptis chinensis. The sequence goes on along the minus strand of NC_141464.1, from coordinate 61,699,678 downwards.
CTTTCAATTAACCTATATGCCTTCATGTAGATTTAATACAAAATGTTTTTTTTTTTTTTTTTTTTTTTTTTTTTTAAAGCAAAGGACAGGATAAATTGATGGAGATGCATGAACTTCCTAGGCAGGGCCTTGGGCCAGTAATTCTTCGAGGCTAGGGACCCACCATGGAAATGTTCTAGCTGGACGACGCTAGTTGTTCCAAACAGAGAGAGAAAGTGGGAGTTCGGCTATTTTTTAGTGGAGAGAGAGAATAGGAGAGAGAAAATAAGAGAGAAAATAGGGGAAGTCACGTGTTGTTTTTAGGTCCTGATTTTATTTTGTGAGGACTGGTCCTGACTAGAGCATTTATGTATATATATATATGGGGTAGGTTCCGTTTACAACACTTTTTCCCTTTCGGACCCTTCAAGATGTTCGAGGGGCTAATTTTTTGTGAATAAGATGTTCTCACCATGGATATGATCTCCATAAAAAATTGGGTTCTTTGAACATTTCTAAATTTGCCAAAAAAATGGTTACAAAATCGATATTTCTAGACCGTAGATAAAAATTCATAGGTTGAGAGCAATTTTTCTCATCGTTAGGAGTTTTCAAATGAGTTGAATTTTTGTGGAGATGATCTCCATGGTGTGAATATCATATCTACAAGAAATCAATGCTTAATTCATATTTTCAAGGGGTATTGTATAAAAAGTGTTATAAACGGAATATATATATATATATATAGCCCGTGCATACGCACCGGCTCTTTTGAAAAAATTTAGATTTTTTTTAGAAAATTGGGACTACCATTTTAGTCGCTAACCCGTTTCAATTTTCTAACAAACTGTTTTAAATGAAGTTTTAAATAAATTTTAAAACCCGTTTTTTCAATTGGGAGAGAGATCCTGTTTTAATAGGAGAATAATTCCCATTTTAATTAGATACGCTAGATTTTCTCTTTTCAATAGGAGAGGAATTCCCATTTTAATAGAAGAATGATTCCCGCTTTAATTAGAAGTGTTATAATTATAATAATAAAAAAAAGATTCTCGTTTTTCAAATATAAGAGAAATTCCCTTTTTAATAGGAGATGACGTGGAATTTTAATAGAGTTTGAAAAATACCCCTTGTGGGAGCTTTAATATTAAGATATATATATATAATGTTGAAAATTTATAAATTCATAAATTTAATTGGAATATGTCATAATTATTATGGCAAGAATTGTGATTTTTGGAATCCTTAACTATAAATAAATATCTAAATCCATTGTGGATGGAGCATCAAATCGAAAGAGTTTTAGGAAAATTGTTTTCGGTGGAAACTATTGTTTTTAGCAATTTAATTTTTTGTCTCATATTTTTTTTTACCGTAATTAGCTATATTGTTTAGGAAAAGTTGGAGACTGTGAAACTCTAGATGAGATTATTTTTTCGTAATTAGTTATAGTGTTTAGGAAAAGTTATAGACTCTCTGAAACTTTAGATGGGATTATTTTCTTATTTATATCCTATCTTTTTATAAGTAGTAATAGAGTTTAGAAAAAACTGGAGTCCTTGCGAGTGTTCCAAAAAATAGATTGGCAAGGGTATAACTATAATATATATCTAAGGAATTGGAATATGTCGTAATTATTGTGGCCGTAATTGTGATTTTTTTAATCTTTAACTGAATAAATGTCTAAATCACACAGTGGATGGCGCATCAAATCGAAAGGGTTTTAGGAAAATCGTTTTCGGTGGAAATTATTGTTTTTAGCAATTTAGTTTTTTGTCTCCAATTTTTTTTCCGTAATTAGCTATATTATTTAGAAAAAGTTGGAGATTCTGTGAAACTCTAAATGAGATTATTTTTTCATAATAATTAGCTATAGTGTTTAGGAAAAGTTGGAGAGTCTGGGAAACTCTAGATGGGATTGTTTCCTTATTTATATCCTACTTTTTTATATTTAGTAATAGAGTTTAGGAAAAATTGGAGTCTCTATGAGGGTATAACTATAATATATATCTAAGGATAAAGATAAATATTTGTTTCCTATTTTATCTCCTACTTTTTCTTAATTAGCTATGACACATGGACACTCTAGAAACCCTTCCTCAATTGAAGAGGGTAGAGCTATAATATATTATATATATATATAGATGCAATATGTGGGTTGTTAATAAGTTTGTTGCTGAACACACTCATCCACTTGTGCCTTATCCTAGTTCGATATTTTGTCGCTCACATAGAAAGATGGGCAGTGAAGATGCGACTTTGGCAAAGAGTCTAATTGATGTGGGCATTAGACAACGTCAAGTGATGGATTTCCTTGTTTATAGGGCTGGCCAGTTTTGTAAAGTTGGTTACATAAGAAAGGATTTGTATAATTATATTATATGACCAGGATGAGGAAAATTTATTATATGAATGGAGATGCTAGCGCACTTGTTTCCTACATGAAAAACAAGTCGAAGATTGATCCAGAATTTTACTACTTATACGAGTTGAATGAACTTAGCCAATTGGTCAGATTGTTCTGGGCAGATTCGACGCTCATGCAGATTACAGTTGTTTTGGTAATGTGTTATTGTTTGATTCAACATACCGAACAAATCAATACAAAATGCCAATTGTTGTATTTGCTGGAGTGAACAATCATAGACAAACTATTGTATTTGGTTTTGCAGTTATGACTAGTGAGCCAGAGCACTTTTACATTTGGGCGTTAGAGCGTTTCATAGAGCGATGGGTGGTAAGACACCTAAGTCAGTCATAACAGATGGTGATCATGCAATTCGCAATGCTATTAAAGCTACCTTACCTAGTGCTAGACATCGCTTATGTGCTTGGCACGTTCTAAAAAATTGTATTGACAATGTTCGTGTCTCTGGGTTTCAAAGGGACTTTTGTTCACTCATGTTTATGAAATGGTCAGAAGAAGAGTTTGACCAAATGTGGGAACGTTTGTTAGAAGCACACCAGGTCCATGACCATGAGTGGGTGAAGAAGATATACAAAAAAAGGATGAGGTGGGCAGAGGCATATCTTCGAGGCGCATTCTTTGGTGGTCGTAGAACCAACCAACGTTGTGAAAACATGAACTCTGTTATACGGCTTCATGTAAAGCTTGGTTTAAAAATGGTTGAGCTCTATGGAAAAATGGAGCTAGCACTTGAGAAGATCCGGCACCGTGAGCACGAAGAATAAGTTATTACTCTAACAACCAAGCCGGTAATTGTGACCTACCTGATTGAGTATGAAAATCAGGCGAACTCCATCTATACACGGGCGGCATTTAATGTGTTTAAGATGCAATTGCAGAAAGAGGAATTGTATATTGTCGATTCAATGAAGGATCATCAAGGTGACAATATTCATTACTACACTTTGCGTCGTCATTTGTATAGGCACTGCAAGTCTATTGTGGAATACAATGTTGTTGATCAAAACACTAAGTGTTCTTGTGGTCTATTTGAGTCATTTGGTTTTCCATGCCGACACATAATTTCCGACTTAAAAAATGAAGACATCGCTGAAATACCCTCTAGTTGCATTTTATTAAGGTGGACGCGACATGTGAAAACGGTCATTCCTATTGTTACTTCGGTTAATGTTCATAATGAAGCAACTTCTGCTATTTGTTACAGTGAGCTTATGGGGATTTGCAAGAATATTTGTTTAAAGGCCTCCAAAACTGAAGAAGCTAGTGAAAAGTTCAAAGATTTCCTACATTCTTATCTTATGTCAAAAGAGATCCCATCAATTGCTGAAGAAAATCCTCAAGTTCCCGTTGAGGAGCCATCAAATACTCACGGAGATGCGACCCACTTAGAACTGATTCGTGATCCACCGCAGGTAGCACCTAAGGGTCGACAAAAAAGACTTAAAGGACACAATGAGACAAGGAAGAAAAGTTGTGGCGAATGTGGTGTTGTTGGGCATACAAAACCCACGTGCCCAGAATTACATCGAGAAATTGGGGGTAACTAGTTATGTTCACCGCTTTAATTTTTCCAATACAAGTATCTATATTTTTGAAGAACTATAATTTTTAAACATGTTGCATTGCTAGTACTTTTATTTTTTTTAATAACTACAATGCTATGTGTGTGTAATAGGTCCAAGTACAAACTCAAAACGTGTGAGGAAATGTGCTCGATCAGCCGATTTGAGCGAAGAAGAGGAGATACATTCTATGAGTGGTAGATACTGCCTTTTGCTCACTTTTGGTTTCCAAAGCTCAATATAATTATCAAATTTTGTTTAAATATAGGTGCATATGGTTTTGTTGCTATGGAGAATTCTGATAAAAGGAAAGGAAGATCTCGAATCAGCAGGTGTGGAAATTGCAGTGAAACAGGGCATACGAAGACTACGTGTACATGGCCTAAACCTCAATCACAAGGTAGGTATTGTATCAAGTGGTATATAGAAGGAACATGCACTGAGGTGGTTAAAGCATATTGAGTAGTTATATTCATTTTCTTTACCCTCTTTTATTGTTAATTTCTTTATTTATCATTCATCCATATTCACCATATACCACCTTTATCTCAATATATGCCACCTGTTTGCAGGGTAAACTTCTCGATAGGCAACTGCTTATATCTGTATTTTAGTACATATATAATTCTACTTATTTATTCAATACATAAAATAGTTAATAACTTAGTATATAATACTATTGTTTGTGAGATTTTTCATCTGGGTACACATCTATTTTAGGACTCATTTCTTGTACTTGTACTTGCACTGTTTCTTGATTGTAGTATTGATATGATTGGCTATTGGTTGAGGGTTACCATGGATGTCTGAAAATACTTGTGTGTGTGTGTGTGTTGAGATATATTTGATCTTGGGGTGTCATGCAGGAACCATGGGAAAGAACAGACAAGGACATCAAATCTAAGGTAAGTCCGCGGCATAAGGATCTAAGTCAGTTGAGCACTCTCCTTAAAAAAAGAAAACTCATCGACAAAGAGTGATGATCCTTCTTTTCTTCCAACTAATGAGTTTGCTACACCCATATGTCACACACATCCTCTAGAGTTAAATAAAAGTATAGCACTATGGCATTAAATGATAGATGCGCTTTTGTAAATGTAGATCTACGGTAGTCTATATCTGGTTTTAGTCGATTGTAGTAGCATCCTCTATACCATCTTTTTGTGTTTAATAATGGGATTAGCGTGAGTACGTCTATGCCATTCGTGATTATAGGCAATGTCATTCGCTAGGTATCCCTTGTGTTTAGTAATGGGATTGCTATTCTCTTCATAGATGTTAGACTTATTAGTGACTGCTACCATGCATACAGTAATCTAAACCTCTAGGTACATTTATGGGATATTGTTCGTAAGTAGTCTTGTGGACCCTATGAAGAGTTGACTCTAAAACAATTTTCAGTAACATTAGCCACTGTCAATCAACGTTGTTGCTTGTCGTGGGTTCTTTCTATTTCTAGCTAGAGGTTGAAGAAGATTGGTAGAACAAGCTTTCAATTGAAAGTCCATTTTCTGAGATAAATTCTATTTGATTGTAGTGAATGGCCTTCTTTTGGGAATCATTGCTACATCTAGCACTTGATTGCATGAAGCGTCAGCTATATGTACACAAGTGCCCAAACAGGTCTAACAATGACTCACTGGCTCTAAATTTACTGAATATCTAGTATCGCCTATTCTAGATTGTTATACTGTGAACTACTCCTCCGTAATTTATTAACATGAGAGGGAGCATGCTGCAATGCGTATATTTGAAGTATATTTTATCTTTAGGCACCTAATACTGATTAGAAAATCTTTATATCCATTTTGAAGGACATGATAAACTAGCTGAGACAACCTGTTATTTCGTTAGTGATTATTAATTGTTGTTATTTTTTGTCTTACAACAGTAAGATCCCATGCACATTACCCTTGAAATTAACATAATAGGTTTTGTATCTTGTGTTGTATAGTGAATTAGCTTAGTGATAGTCGAAATTTGATTATATGATGTCCACCGTGGTATAATTTGTATGATCTAGAAGGCATGAGTAGTTAGTAGCATTTGTACCACACAAGGAATTGATTTTTCTTATGCGAGCACGCACTAGGATTGACTTAAAGCAAAACGACATTACGTTTTAGGGACGACATGCTTATGAACCACAATGGTTAATTTATTTTGATAGGTTTTCATGTGAAAATTTAGGTTGTGCCAACTTTTTTTTTGTCTTTCAGAGTTGAACATGGTTAAGCAATAATCTGAGTGTAATTCAGATTTAAAGGATTCATGCCTCAGTGGCAATACAACTCTTTAAAAATTCTCTAGTCTCTTTAACGGTTGGTTTGTTTATATAGGTCTTAAGCATTTCAAGATAGCTTTTCTGCTAGTAAGAAGGAGCAAGTGAACATCAATTGTTCGGTACAATGATGAAATTGAATTTGGAATTATTGTTGTGGTATCAAATTTAGAATCTGAAAACGTGGTGATGGACCTGCAAAGAGGCCTTGCACCAAGAAGTACATTGCTACATAGACAACTTGGTGATGGACCTGCAAAGAGGCTTTGCGCCTAGAAGTTCACTACTGCATAGACTGTTTAGCTGCTTTTAATTGCATGCGATTGCATAGATCAATATCCCAAACACAAAGCTTCAACTGAATAAGTTGTTCTTTCGCTCAGATTGTATTTGAGATGCACTCTAAAAGTGTTAGGGCCACATCCCCTTTCCCAGCATCCATATTATTATTATTCCTTTTTTTCCTTTTTCTTTTTTTTTTTAAAATTTCTTTCATATGTTCATGTTTGTTTTAATTGATGTACAAAGTACAGACTACGAGAAATCTTGGCCCGAGAAGTTCAAATGGTTGGTTGATCAAGTTTTGTACTTGAGCACTGAGCCCAATTCTATGTCAGTGTCATTTTGTGGTGCTGATTTGAGTGATTTCAATCATTTTTTTTGAAGTCTCCTCTAACTGTTTTAGTGTATTATCTATAAAAATAAACCATCAAACCATCATATGGCGTGGTTACTTACTTTCATTGGTTTAAAAAACTAATACAATAAGCAAAAAATCAGGCTTCATAGTTGATTTCTCATTAACATTATATGGAACCGAATTGAAAAGAAAATTGAAGAAAATGTTGACTGCAGCTTTGCTCATGCCCAGTTGGAGAGATACTAAGAGATAAAGTCAGCCAATATGATCTTGGCTTTCACGACAAAAGCCAAACTCATAGTACATGTAATAAGATAACAAATCCAAAAGCAAAATTCCAAGACTGTAGCTCAGTTCACTACTTTGTTCCAAAATCTAAATCCAAATAAACGCCCTTGGAATTCTCTAGTTCAAACTATGCCTTCTGCAAAATAATCTAGTAACTAAACAAACTTTTTATATCAATTGAACTATCATAAATTTCATCTTTGATATGATTCTCTTCCAAACTCAAAATCGACATTTATAACCAATCTCAAATTATACAATACAACACCATCCTCATCATCACTTCCATCCGTAAATACAAGTCATGTTCTTTCAATTGAACTCCACCCAAAGTCAATAACAAAACATTCTAATCACTCAAATTTGTTTTCACTTTGTTTATAAGCCCATAACAACAATCAACACTAGGTAACAAAAAGAAACTAAATATGCAAATAAAAATAAGGTACCTTGATATGAACATTTGGAAAGAAGAGTTTACAGTTCTGATTTCTTCCTTCAAGATGGTAGATCCCGATCGACACACAAATCTGCTACATTGAGAATCCTCATAAGGTTATTACCCTACAGGAGAAAGTATGTACATCATACATTCAGAAGGGAAGTCGAACGACCGCTACTTCAAAAGGATAATAAACATTTCCAATAGAATATCTAGAATATTGTAGTCCATGCTACATCTTGGTTGGCAATACTAATCACGTTACTTAGATTAATTTCATAAATGCAGCATCCTAGGACCTACATCCTTTCACTAAATCAACCACAAAGATTCTGTAACATAAACCCTAGCAATGTTGGTGAAACCATGAAACAAAGATGGGTATTCTTTTGACTTAAAAACATACCACTGGATTTGTATTGCCTTGATGTAGAGGAAGCTCCAAATTCCTCTAACTGTCTTTGGCTCTCATCAACAAGTGTATTCTCGAGATCAACTTTTTCTGTCTAACAAACAGTAAAAGGGGAATAGTTCAAACAGTTAACATGACCTTTCAAAAACAAACTCCATTTCCAGTTGATAGAAAACTGATTGTAGCAAAGAACTCTGCGCCCTTCAAGTTAGTATTTAAGGCATAATCTTAAAGGTATTCATCAATCGAAGATGACCAATGAAAAAAATTAAGTATCTACATTGCAACAGATATGAAAAGAAGCAGGATGGAGAAACAAACAACAATTAAATATTCAAATTCATATGTGAACATCATTTGAAGGAAAGACAAGCTTTGTGAATCACCTGCTTCAAAATTTAGACAAGAAACTGGAATCTTTTCCAAGGAAACTCTTGCCTTAAATGAAAACTACTGAGCAGTGACTAGTGCTCAAGAGTTTAGTAACAATCAACTTATCAACACAAGTGAATTCTAACATATAAAATATTTTTGTCACAGTTTTAATCCCTCATATCCACATACAAAAAACTGACAGTTATTTCCAACTCATGGAATCTCCCCTTCCACTGTTTTTCATTTAAAGTTCATAGTCTTGTTTTATGCCAAACTTTTCACCCTTGAAGTGACTTACAAGTATTTTGACAATCTTTTTTGCAACTAGTGTTCTACCAATTTAAAACCTGTATGCAGATAGAATTCAAATGTTAAGCCTATTGGTTCATGTCTTAAGAGTAAGCCAAGTTAAATGCCTCACCACAAGTCTAACCATCACAAACAACAATTTGACAATGCAGAGAAAACTAGTTAAAAGGTTTTACTAACAGTTCAGAACCTTGCAGATCACATATTTCTTGCTCTATGGTTCCTTTCTTTTCACTAAGCAACTTCAGCTTTTTTTCATGGTCCCCAATCCGTATAGCAACCCTCAACACGTCATTCCTAAGTTCCTGCAACAAAGAACCAGAATAAGGATTATCAAATAATGATTAAAATGAAATAATTAAGGAATCTCTTAACTACCATCTAGTGTTAGCATAAAAAACAAGACAGATTGTAACTAATAAATGCATTATGGATAAGGGCCCAACTTCCAGTGATTTTGAGAAACGATATAGGATTATTTATCTTACATTCTTACACTTTGGACTTCTGAAGTGAAATCTTCAAGCTAATCACCATTTATTACAATGGACCTGTAATAACAGGAGGAATGATAGCACGGAACAACCTGTAGAAAATATAGTAACAAGGAAAACAAGGTTCTAATATATCAACACTAAAGAAAGACTATAACAAACATAATAACTCAAATTCGAAAATTATAATATTGTACTTATTGACACTAATGAAATACCACTAAAGAGGACTATCTGTCCAAACACCTAGTTGAAATAAAGACAACATGAACTAGAAACTTCTACACATAAACGAAATAAGTTTTAAGAAACCAAAACAAGGAAGTAAAACTGGTCCTATCGAGTCCATCAAACTCCACCACTACCACGTTTTTTTCCTCGGGATTTGGAAACACCAACAACCTTGTATGCATCAAAGCGTGATTGAAAATACGTTTCCCAATCACCGTTAGTAGGATAATGATAGTCAAACCAAAGCTTTGCTATTTCTGGCATCTGATAGTTTGTTTTGAGCTTGAGCTTTAACATTTTGTTCTCGACAAGTCCAATACTTATAACTTTAGGGCCATTTTTAGGGATAGCTTATCTCAGTGGGAGAAAAGTGACGGACTTTGCCTCTGAGAAAAAGACAACGGCAGTATGATACTTCGAAGCTGCAAGATAACTAGCTTCAGGCATTTTCATAAATTCATCCGTACCAGATTTTGAAAGGTTCTCCACACAATTTTTAAACCCATGAACACTGAACATCTTTACATACTCTTGCTTAAAGCAACTCAACTCTAGCAACATATCTGCTTGTACTTTTATCCAATTCTCTTTACAATAACCTAATGCTAAAGCCAAGGCCATAAAACCACCGTTTCCATCTCCCATTAGTTCTTCAATATCTAAAGTGAATGGCCTCACAACTTCTGGAACTTTATCCATATAGTGAAAGTAGCAATGAGTATAGGAAGATATTTCAACATCCCCGAGATACTCTACCTACAAAAAACATCTCACTATTCAACAATTTTTTATTTTATTAATTCCTACTTAATTATAAAAACTTTTACATGAATTTACCTTCTCTTTTCTTTTCATTGTCTCCTTCATCAGTCCACGGGTGAAGCATTGCTAGCAAGTTGTTGCATATGCATAGGGGTTTGGTTTGGTTCCACTATGTCCTCCGTGAGATCGATTTGTAATATTTGTATCATTTGCAAATTTCTTTTTTTTTCTTTAATCACCTGAATTCTTTTCTCAATATTGTTGATATGGGACACTATGCCAATAAAAGCCTCATCAAGGTACTCTTTTATTGCATACAAATTCATCTTCAAACCAGCCACCTCCTCCTTTAGTTGATCCATTGGAACTTGGAAATCTAAGAGAAAAAATAAATAAAGAAACATTTAGACCTAGGACAACATTAGCATTGCATATACTATCTGGCGAATTTTTAGCACTGTAAAATAGTTAACTAGTTACTCTATTTTCTAAATTAAACCTTTCCTAATTACAGAGCTAGATTTTCCATTACCATGGTCAATGTCTCTTGTCAAATTGGTCACTATAACATAGACAACAAACTAAAAAAAAACACTTACAGAGCTAGATTACATTTTTGGGTAATATGTTATGGTCTTGCATGCATGAATATCAGAATAATTGCAGAGAATAATTGATAACAGGTGTTCATTAACTAAACATGAAGAACTAAAGCATATAACATATAGAACATAGAAAATATTACCTTTTAGTATTGACACGAGAGCTGAAAAAGAAACAAAGCAGAGAACAACTGTTGACTGTTGATGGTTGATGTCTCCAATTGGGAGGGGAGGTAATAAATGGAGCAAAAATAGAGAGTGTGGAGATCCATTCGAAAGTGGAGGGGGGAAACATGGTCATCGTGGGTTTGGACGTGGTGTGTGGGGATCATGGATTTGGACGTGGTGTGTGTGGGGAAGCCGAGAAGATAAATTCTTGAATTTTTTTGAAGTTTTGAAATTTTAAAAATTCCGATAAACTGAAACAAAATTGAAAATTGTACTTCATCCGAAATGTGGGCAACGGGGCAAATCCACAAGGCCCAATTTTTCCATATCTGCCGATATTCCCCACCCAAAACCGAAATATATCGATTTATATCGATATTTTGGAGATTCCATTTTTTTTTGAAATAGTTAAAATTTCGATATATATCAAATATATCGCTGATATATAACGACATATGTCAGAGTTATCTGTCAACAGTCAATATAATCGGTCAAACAGTCAACAAGTCAATCGATATATATCAAATATATCAGATATATTGCTAATATATATCAGTCCAAAAATTAATCAAAATATCTAGCCAAAATATCACATTATTTCCATATCGTGTACTTATATTTTGATATTTTCGGCCTTAATTGAAGAGAAAAAGAACTAAGGTAGGGGTTCAATAACGTTTTTATTTTTCAATTTTTGGTTTAGGAGGGAAGTAAAATCAGCTTATGTGTTTGCTCAATAACCCAAAATTGATATGAACAATGATTGTTCATATGAATAGTGATTGCTCATAACTCATGTTAAGGTATGAACAGTGATTATTCATACTCATATTAAGGTATAAACACTCATTGTTCATACTTAAAATAGGTATGAACAATGAGTCTTCATATAAACAATGATTGTTCATAGCTCAGGTTGAGGTATCCCCAAATAGGTATGAATAGTTATTATAGGTAGGAACAGTTATTGTTCATACTCATAGCTCATGTTGATGTATAGTATGAACAATGAATGTTCATAGCTCATTTCGTCCTTAAGAGTTATTAAAATTTAAAAAATGAGTTCGTGGGCTATTTAAATGTGGAGATTGGGTTTGTGAGTGATTATAAAAAAAAACCATATCCTTAAAACTAGACAATACCATGGTGGTTTCTCAAGCTTGTTGATTGCATTTCTAGCTCTGGTGGAGTCAGATTCCAATTCAATCTCTTTATCGCCTTCTTCAATACATCGACCTAAGTATATATACTTCAATAGCTTTTAGCTCTAAAAAAAACCATATCCTTAAAACTAGACAATACCATGGTGGTTTCTCAAGCTTGTTGATTGCATTTCTAGCTCATCGGTGGAGTCCTTCAATCTCTTTATAGAATACATTGACCCTAAGTATAGATACTTCAATAGCTTTTAGCTCTTGCAAGTAGTTCTTTATGTCTCTTACCTTCTTGTTATAGACAATTGAAGCTGGCTTAGATGTTTGCTGAAATCTTCGAGCATTTTTTTCCTTCCAAATTAAATGTCATCCAATGAAGCTCAAATAAAGACTTTATATATCTCTCCTGTAATGACAAATATCCCGGATTTGAATTTTTTTTTATTTTTTTTTATTTTGCATTTTATGTCGTTTTGGTCATTGTTCATACCTTATGTGATGTATGAACAGTGATGGTTCATACCCAAATAGGTTAACATACTTCATACACTATCCTAATTGTTTGATTTATTTATTCTTACTCACTGATTGGTATTTTCACTTATATTAGTTGATGAGTGTTTCCTACCTAGGTGAGTTTATGTATTGTGTTTTTAATCTTAGTTGGTTTTCCTGTCACAAATTGGTAACAGACGACATATAACCTTTCTTAAGCATTCACAAACAGCAGGCCAGTTTGACTGCTTTCTAAATTTTGCTATGTTAGTTCTCATATATTCGTATACTGCACCTTCTCGTTTGTGAGTCAAAATGAACGTCTAAAGGATGTTAAGGGTCAATTGTTATGCTCAACTAAAGTTATCAATATGTCGTTGAAGCCTCAAATATTAATATTTCTTTATTTAGTTTTGATTTTCAGGTTCCAATGGAAAAACTACATAAGAAGGTGGTTGGCGTGAAGCTAGATTTATGTGCAATGAAATCGTATCTTGATGAGACTTTTAAAAGTTTAGCGTCCCATGCCAACCAAATTGAGGATATAGTTAAGTTGGAAATATTAGCAAAGAAATGGGAGAATGATCCTGAGATGAGACGTTTCGAAGCAGCTTTAATGGAACTAGAGAATACTCTTGTGCCAATTATTAGATATAAAGATGCTTCACCTATCATTCCTGAGTTGATGAAGGAGACAATGAAAGCAAAACGGACGGTAAATTCATGCTAAGGATTTTATGATTAAGTAGAAACTATATTAATGAAAAGAAAAATAGTTGTATAGTGAGATGTTGTTATACCCTTGAAATGGTGTGTGTTAGAGATTCTTTAGACAATACCCCCATAGAAACAACGAAAAAGGTGCATTCGCATAATTCTCATTTCACTTGTTACAAGCACTAAGATAACCATTTGTTATTGTTTTAGGTTGAGTTTGGTAAGGATATGGGTGATTGCTCCTTCTATCGCTATCTGGATTACTTCCTAGACGTTCTACAACCTTTAATTTTGGATATTGAAGATCCAAAGGGTGACAACAACTATGGATTTAGGGTCTTGGCCATGGCATTGGGGTATGGCGAGGAAGGCTGGGTCCAAGTACAAGTTAATCTGATTTCAGAGATGCACGCAAGTAAGGAAGAGTACATACGGATGTTCGGTCATGAAAATGTGACTCGTTGTGAGGGAAGTCTATTACACTTTAAGGGTGATGCTCCTGAGGAGAAATGGGTGTTGCTACCTAAATATGGTTATCTTGCAGCGTCAAAGTATAGTGTTGCGATTGTGTATTTCTCAATGGCAGGTTGTCACACTTTTCTACCATTAAAGTCAGCATTCAATGAGAATGACTATAAAGTCATTGGTATTGGGCATGTTCCAAACCACTTTTTAAAGTTGAATTTGGAAGCAAATTGTCCAATGCCAAAGATCGCGACGTTTTGGGAAAAACATCATCATGAAATTGCAGATGAGTGGAAATCATATTTCATGTCTCGTTTTGATGCATTTCCACTTGTGTCTTGCAGAGATGATCATTTGGGTGACCATGTGATTCTGAGTGATTCAGACTGACTTGGTAGGAGGCCACATTTGTTGAAGCTTTCGCCCTATTATGGCTACAGTAGACTTTAAGACCTTGGAATCACGTAGCCAATGTTCTTTCTCAAGTTTAATGCAATTGTTTGAGTTCACTTTAAATTTGTGTAGAAAAAAATAATATGTTCTTTATAATTTTGGATGTTGTTTGAAACAAGTTATTGCTTCCTCTTAAATTAGTTATGCACAAGTAAAAAACTATCGAATCCAAAGCCTTGTGTGTATGTAAAATCATGAGTGATGTGATTTTGAGTTGTAATATGATCATGAATAGCTGCAATATTATCTTAAGTTGTAATATGATCATTAAATAGATGGAGAAAGAGAAACACAAAAAACAATTGTGCCTCTTTCAGATTAAACAATTAATTAGAAGTGGATCCAGATGGATTCGAACCATCAGCTTCTCAAATAATGAGCGCTCGTACCCTTTTGAGCTTATGGATCCATTGACAAAGACAAACATTCACCATATGATGAGTAACAAGTTCAGAGAATTCAAAGCACCTTGACTGCTTATATTCTGTCTTCTATGTCTCTTATATCCTAAAATTACCTCCAGAGAGCATGTTTGAGACAAACCAGGTTCAGTCATGATGATCAAGCATTTTATATCGTGCTTGTTTACATATTCATACTGCTCTATAAGGCTTGGGTCTGACATGGGAACAAACGCTGCCTACACGACATTATTATGCAGTAAGTACTTATTATGCAATGAGTACTTATGGAAGTCAAGTAATAATACCCCAACAAAAATAGAGTTCTACAAAATAACCACAGCAATGAACTAATACACATGAATAGCATGTGAATAATATTGAAAACGTTGCCATTTTTCCAAACCCATAACAGAGAGATTCTGGTTTCTCCTTTCTAGAAACGCCAATTTTACGAATCAAACAGAACACGGACATCTCATATTTTGCATATGAAGATGAGTCACTATTTCTGGCCAGGAGCAAAACTAATCAATTTCAGACCCACCACTTACAAACCCTTCACATTTCAGCCCAAATTGTTATAGTATTTAGAATATTTTGACTTGGCTTGACCTGAATTCACTAAAGTAATTTGATTGTGTAATCAAGGTCAACTGCCTTTTGGTAAACAAGTTGTAAGCTCTTGTGCATCCCTTGGTAAACAACCAAATTGAGCAAAAGTAAGTGCAAGTCAGCTAAATTTAGTTACAACTTACTTCCCTTAAGCCTATATGTTACATGACAAATAGGTTTGTCTCTTCACAAAAACTACATAATAGTCATAATATTATTGCACGACATTCAAACTCAAATGTCGTCCTCTCTTTAATACAGTTGAATGAAATGGTCAATTCTTGAGAAGAAACAAACTAAATAATTCGCATGCGGATCCAGATGGATTTGAACCATCAACCTCTCAAATAACGAGCGCTCTTACCCTTTTGAGCTTATTGATCCATAAACGAAGACAAGCACAAACTGAAAAAACAAAAAAAATATCTATGAAATATGAGGAATATACCCCTAATTCAACAAAAAAACTAACTTTGAGTCAATTAACATTGGACCACGACTTGAAAGAATAAAAGCACGCCAATAATGTACTCACAAATATTCTAAACATTCACTCCGTCCTAAACAAAAGGAAAATCGGTAAGGTTGTCGTCGAATTTCATTAAGACACAAAATGTAGAAAAGTGCAACATGTAGGAATTAATTAACAGGCCAACAAAATGGAACCTAAGAATGTTTCAGAAATAAAAAAAATGTCAATAAGAGAACACTTTTATTTCCTCATTATAAGGTTAAACAATGACACTTACTAAATAGAACACTAGAAGCCACCATGGTGTACTTTAGTCTAATTAACTAATTAAGTAATCAAAGAATGTTAATGCATTATTCAATTATCCAAATTCAAAATTGTTCGACTTAAACAACTAATGAGGCAACATTAACAAAATGAATTCAAGTCCTTACCTTCTGAGTTGTATTTAGATTCATGATCGAAATTTGAGAGTCTCGACCATCAGCAGTATACACAGAAAATAACTTATCTCCATGTGGGTGTCAGGTTATATCTTCGGGCCACCTCCTCTGCTTTGTGGACATACATTTCGTACTACTTAGTAAAGAGGCACCAGACTTGCAGTTTCAAAAGAAAAAATGAATGATCAAACATGTCTGCAATAAAAAAATAGAGAAAAAAGGGAGCATATATTCAACCAAAATGGTAATAGATCGAGATAATGAACACAATAAACAATAGTTTTAAAATAAAAAATAAGAAGGAGGGTGCCAGTTTGCCAATGCACTATTACAATTATACTCTAAACGGAAAAGAAAGACTCCAACATTTCCAAAATAACCACCAAAATCCAGCTAGGCTTATGGACTCTGGTAAATCAGCAAGAAGATCCCCATCTAAACTATATCTCGAATTATCAAGAGGTGAATGTGTCATCAATTGAACTAACAATGTGACACTTTGCTAGTTGGGAAAGGCAATATTCATGTCATAATTCATGATCAATCCCAAATAAGTGAAATAACAAAATCACAAGATGAAAAGATATAAAATAACCCAAACTAGTTATTACAAAGTTATAAGTATGAACCATTTTCTCAAGATTTCAGACATAATGTGTAATCCACGTAGAAATGAAACTGTGAAGCCACCATGTTGTGCAAATCACCATATGTCCCTTATAAATTTTAGGGTGGGATACTGGGGGTTCGTATGGATGGAAGTTTTTCTTTCTTCCTTAGCTGAAATATACTAAAACATATGTTTGTAAACAATGAGGTTGGAGGAACAGAAGAACCAAATTAACAAGTAGTAATTAAATAAGAAAAGAAACAAAAACTAGAGTCAATAATGATCGATACTTACTCTTGGTTCCGGAGTTGCAGAGCTTCCCATAGACTATAATAGGATCATTGTTGGTGGGGAAACCGTGGGAGGCAAAGAAGAAAAGTAGGAATTTCCAAGTGAGGGAAGAAGAAGAGGATGACACACTGCCAATTAAGTGTCTGTTGAGCTTGACAGTAGCCGCACCAGTAGGGCCCAGGCCAAAGAAATGAGAGATGAATCCTATGTCCACCTTCACATCTTCCGACACCACTACGTCTTGTACATAGTGCTTCGACACAGACGGACACAACAACTTCACAATTCTTCTTCTTCTTCTACTGGTTGGATGAATGCTAGCAGTTACAACCTTACAGAATGGGAGTATATCCTTTGAAAGAAATCCAGCATTCCAGATGTAGGTGTAGAACTGTTTTTTCGGAATGAATATTTCTACAAACCGCGAAAACCCATGCACAGCGGAATTAATGGGGTTCACGGTTTTAGATAGAAAACATACATTTTAGAATCGGCTAAGATGTAATCTCTGAGAATCAAAGCTTTATGAAATCTGAAATCAACCCCTTAATCTTATGTTGTATTCCTTTTGAATTGATTGGACGTTGTGTGGGCAACGATCTACCAACCCCCTTCTTTCTCACAAAGCTAGATCCAATTTTTAGATCTATCTTTCCTTGCCTCTTTTTCTAATCCAGTGAATAGTGAGTTTTGACCAGAGAGAAGAAGGATTCTATATATAGGCTACAACAGGGACCATGAGGAGAAATTAGGGTTGGGCCTCCTGACGGGCTTGGGCTTCCCATGTTCGCCCAGAACACACGGCCCAAGTCCGTCAACAAATGACTTATTCCACTAAAGGCCATTGTTGCACTACCGCCCTAATCCCAAATTACGTGTCAGCATTTATGGACTCCATATTATATGCTCGTTGATCTCCCCGTGTTTAAGGTATCGAATGTCCGTTGATTAAGTCAAGTTACTGACTACTACATTAATCAACTTCTTATGTCCTTGAGTAGTACCACTCAACCTCATTGTCATGTCGGAATAAATCCACCTGCAGGGTTTACATGACAATCTTTTTGAGCTCTTCAAGGGGACATCATAAACCCGACTTCCTACGGGTCACAGATTTCTTCTATAATCAACAACACACCTTACATACAATGTCATTACCAAATCTATCGAGTTTGTTGATTCACAAATGAATCTCACTCATTGATGATTTAAAGCAATGTACAATGCGCGTAAGTGCCCGTTATTATATCTAGATTAAGAGGACAAGCATCCATAATAACAGAGGTGTTTGTTCTCTTATATAGTTAGTATAAAGAGAAACAACCTCACTTGATCCTGTTCAATACACACAAAGTGTACTAGTGTAATCCTATAGTCAAGATAGACTAATACCAGATTATACTACAACCGTACCAATGGTTTGTCCAAATCCATCTAGGTTGTGAATGATTACTTATACTTTATAAGGTACTGATGATATGATCTTCTGTGTGTTCACATTATATCATCTACAACGTAAAGTATTAGACACATGCATATAACTAATAATATATATAATATGCATAACATTTGCCCATAGGATTCTCATTCAAAATATAAAGAATTAGAGTTAATACAAAGTAATACTTTTAGTATATAACCCTATCAGTAGGGAGGTAATCAAGTGCATTTGTATAATCCTGCAAATCAATATCATAATTGATGAGAAGATGATAACTAAATTCCAATCGTTTGATGAAGAATTGAGAAGAGAGAAAATATTTTAAAATTTGAGGAAGGGTTGAAAATAGTGGAAGAGAAAGAGAGGAGAGTTTAGAGCCATATTAGAAGAGAAACTAGGAACCTAAACAAATTTTCTGCCAGTTTGCTATTGGTTTTACCCTTTACATATTTTCTCATATTTATAGTGGAAGATGACATATGTGCGGTCCAGATCTGTGCGCATTGGGATGCATTTCAAGCCATGCGCATTGTAGATTTGGTAAAAATTAATTGATTTGATTTAGAATTTAATTGATTTTATAATTTTCGATATTCAGATCTATTTGTAATATATCTTATCGGTGTTGGGGAATAACGATACCAATCGATCCCCACTACAAAGATAACTTGTACTTGAACCAACTACTACTCTAGATAAATTCTAAATATCTACTACAACCAACCTAGCATGCCCAACTCTCTAAACAACTATCAACAACAAATAATAATGCAAAGAAAAGTAAAGCATATGCCTACTTCCATAAGAGTTAATCCTTTTATAACGTGGGAATGAAGATTACAATCACTCCTCTCTCTTTACAGGCTTTTCTCTCTGCAAATGTTATCTTTCAATTTTGATTGCTCTCAAAATTGGGTTTCAATTTGTGTTGCTTAGGTTTTCCAAAACCTAGTTTTTGGTTTATGTCCCAAAAAAACTGATTCGCGGTTACTGCAGATAGAAACTGTGAAAATAGACATGAGCACGGGCGCGCTCTTGACCAAGCCAACTCGAGCGCGCGTGCGCCCTCGGCCAAGCCAATTCGAGCGCGCCCTCTTCGAAAATCACAAGAAAGTCTAGTACCGATGTTTCTGAAAAAGTGAGAAAAAAAACTATCTTCTTTTTCTCTCCAAGGCTCCCTTGGGCAAGACCATTTTTGAGCTTTCGCACGCTCAAACTTCTTTACGCAAACACCTCTGGATTCTCTCCCTCTTCCTTATGTGAGGGATAACTCCAACAATCTCCCATTCCCGAATAGTGAGGGGGGATACCTCCATGCAATTTTCAAATCAATAGGAGGAGTGTGCCACCATTCCGGTGGTAGCACAACAAACATCAAACTTACCTTTCGGTAAGACATTCGTCATCATATCCAACCTGTTCTTGTCGGTATGGATCTTCTCAATGCACAAATGCTTATCTTTGAGTACTTCTCTAATGCAATGATAACACACATGTATGTGCTTGGATCTAGAATAAAAACTCAGATTCTTGGTCAAATGGATGGCGCTTTGACTGTCACATAGAACTACAAACTGTTTCTGCTTTTGCCCTAGTTCATCGAAGAACCTCTTCATCCATAGCATCTCTTTGTAACACTTAGTGGCTGCAATATACTCTGCTTCTGTAGTGGAGAGGGCAACACACTTTTGCAACTTAGATTGTCAAGAAACTGCTCCCCCTGCAAAAGTAAACAGACAACCGGAGGTGGACTTCATTGAGTCAACATCACCTACCATGTTTGCATTAGTGTAGCCTTCAAGTAAGGGCTAACTTCCACCAAAACACAAACACGCTTTGGAAGTGCCCTTGAGATATCTCAATATCCACTTAACACCTTCCCAATGCTCTTTACCCGGATTTAACAGAAATCGGCTTACAACACTAACGGCGAAAGCAATATCCGGTCTTGTACATACCATTGCATATATCAAGCTGCCCACTGTGGATGCATAAGGAATCTTTTCCATCTGACTTTGCTCATGCTCACCCTTTGGACACATCTCTTTGGTCATGCAGAACTGCCCACCAAGCAGACAACTGACTGGCTTCGCTTGATCTATGTTGAATCTCTTAAACACCTTCTCAATGTAGTTTTCTTGGGAAAGCCACAACTTCCCACTCTTTCTATCACGAGTGATCCGCATCCCAAGTATCTGCTTTGCTTGACCCAAATCCTTCATCTTAAAGGACTTACTCAAGTCTTTCTTCAGCTTGGATATCTTGTTGATGTTCAGGCCAACTATTAACATATTATCCACATACAACAAGAGCACTATGAAATCCCCGTCTGGAAATTTCTAAACAAACACACAATGATCGAAAGCATACTTCTTGTATCCTTGTTTCACCATAAATGAATCAAACTTTATGTACCAATGTCTCGGTGCTTGCTTCAACCCATACAAACTCTTTATCAACTTGCATACTAGGTGCCCCTTCCCTTTGACCTCAAACCCCTATGGTTGGTCCATGTAGACATCTTCTTCAAGGTTTCCATGAAAAAAAGTTGTCTTGACATCTAGTTGCTCAACCTCTAGGTTCATATTTGCGGTCAGACCCAATACCACCCTGATAGAAGTCATCTTAACAATAGGAGAGAAAATTTCATCAAAGTCAATACCTTTTCTTTGACCGAATTCCATCACAACAAGGCGAGATTTGTGCCTTAGGTGTGGATTATTCTCCTCATGTTTGACTTTGTAGATCCACTTATTCTTGAGAATTTTTCTTCCTTTCGGTTTCTTAACTAACTCATAAGTGTGATTCTTATGCAAAGAATCCATCTCATCATGCATGGCCTTCAACCACTTCTCTTTGTCTGTACATTCAATAGCCTCTTGATAGTACATAGGTTCTCTACCATCAGATAGTAAAATATACGTATGAGGTGGATACCTGGTTGAAGCTTGTCTCTCTCTGTCAAACCTCCTTATCCCATCTTCTTGTGGCTCAGGAGGATGCACTTCTGCTTGCTCAGGTAGTGGTTCATGCACTTCATCTGCATCTTCTATATTAATAGATTCTATCCCATCATGAGCAATAGGATCATCATCATGAGCTTCAAACCCATGGTTCTCTGCATTCTCAATGCCTTCTGCACATTCCACAGTAGGAACTTCTGGTTATGAATCAACAAGATCATTAGTGAAAGCTTCTAGCTTCTCACCATCTTCAAAGTCTGCTATGGTTTGACCTTCTAAGAACACAACATCTTGACTTCGGATTACCTTCTTGTTAATCGGATCATAGAGTTTGTAACTAAACTTCTCATCCCCATAACCTAGAAAAATGCACTGTTTAGCTTTGTTATCAAGTTTGGATCTCTTATCCTTGGGAATATGACAAATGCCCTGCACCTAAATACCCTAAAGTATCCATAATCCAAGGACCAAAATATCGCCGATATATCCGATATATATCGATATTTTGGTACACCGATATTGATATTTCCGACATATATCCACCGAATATAGAACCCTTTTTTCCCCGATATATATCGGAATTTACAATATAAAACTTTATATCGCCGATATAATCGATATATCCGACATTTACGATATATATCGGTTAACTTTTTGACCATTTTTAATATAAATCTGATATTTCCAATATATTTCCGATATATTTCGATATTCCCGATATTATATTTCTGATATATCCGATATTTTTGATATTTTAAATAGTTTGGACTGGTCACCAAAAAAATGGATATATCCGATATATCCAATATATATCGGTTTTTGGGTACACCGATATACTCATCGATATCGATATTTTGGGCCTTGCCATAATCAACATCTCTGCCTGACCATACTCTCTCTAGATAATCACTATTCAAAGGCTTTGACGGCGATAGGTGGATCACATGCACAACGGTATGCATTGCTTCTACCCGGTAATTTCTAGGTAACTTAGAGTGAGACAGCATGCATCTCATCCTCTTTATAATGGTACGATTCATCCTCTCGGCTATACTATTTTGTTGCGGTGTCTTGAGAACGGTCTACTCATGATGAATCACATGACTCTTACAATACTCTTCAAATGGCCCAATGTACTCACCCCCATTATCTGAGCGAATACACTTCAAAGGCTTTCCTGTCTCTCTTTCCACCATGCTATGGAAAATCTTGAACACGACAAGTACTTCATCCTTGGTCTTCAAACTATATGCCCATATCTTTCTTGACGCATTATCAATGAAAGTCAAGAAGTACAAAGCTCCCCCGTGGGACTTTACTTTCATAGGACCACATAAGTCAGTTTGAACTAGCTCAACATTGTCTTTTCTGTGAGACGAGAATGTTTGGAAAGACACCTTGTGTTGCTTTCCTACCAAACAGTGAGTGCATCTTTTTAAATGCGTATCTTTGATGTCTGGCAAGGCCTTTTGTTTGGCAAGAACTTCCATGCCTTTTTCTCCCATATGACACAGTCTCTTGTGCCATAATTCGGAGAAAGCTTCTTCTTCTGCCACATTTACTTCTATTTTACACAAACTAGCACTGTAATTATATAAAGAGAGCAAGTTTTCTTCCCTTTAGCTGCTACAATGGAACCTCTGCTAAGTTTCCATACCCCGTTACCAAACGAGTTTAGAAAGTCATCATCATCTAACTTCCCAATGGAAATTAGGCTTAGCCGAATGTCAGGGACATGTCTTACATCCTTGAACATCACCAATGCCTACAATCTTCGAGACTCCATTGTTGCCTATCTTCACCTCACCAAAATCACCCGATTTGTAGGTAGTGAAGAAACTCTTCTGGGGTGTGATGTGGTAGAAAGCACCTGTATCTACCACCCACTTTGTATCCTGGCTTGAAGTGCTCAAATATAACTCGTCACCATCTGACACAATTCCTACTTCACCATGTGAAGCGATATCTGTGGCATCTCTACTGGCAGTGCTTTCTTTTAACTCTACTTGTCTTCATGTACGGTACTAGTCTTCTCATCCCTCTTCAATTCTATGCATTCATACTTGAAGTGGCCATGGATACCGCAATGATCACACGACAAATCTTTCTTAGGAGGTTTGCTCGCGCTCCTAGATTTTCTTTTGTCTTCACCTCTAGAATGAGATGGTTTTCTGCTTTTGCCTCTCTCTTGCTTTTCTGTAACAAGGATCTCTCGAAAGGACGGAGCTATATATCTTGTCGCCATTTCTTGTCTTCTTGTAGAGGTCTTCTTAAGTCTTCCACAGGCTGAAAGCTATGGTCTCTTGGGATACAAGGCAGATTACATTGTTGTCAATCCATTATCTAATGCACCCAATCGCTTTTTCATCAAGCGTCTTCCACTCAGTCGCGTCAATTGCATCTGGTTTTACTTCTCCATTTTCAATGGGCTGTGTTAGGTCATTGCAATAGAGCAAGTCTTCCATCCTAGCTTTCCACAAGGTGTAGTTACCTCTATTCAGACTAATCATTCGAGTGTTCACAGAATGATCCATCTCTACAAGCTATTTCAATTCAAACCTCCTCTCAGGAATTTTATCAAATGCCTTCTAGACAAGATTTGGATAACAACTTAGGTTAATCTAACCTTGCTCCGATACCACTTGTTGGGGAATAACGATATCAATCGATCCCTACTACACATATAACTTGTACTTGAACTAACTACTACTCCAGACAAATTCTAAATATCCACTACAACCAACCTAGCATGCCCAACTCTCTAAACAACTATCAACAACAAATAATAATGCAAAGAAAAGTAAAGCATACCACAGCACAAAGATGTAATGTGGTTCGACCAATGATGCCTACTTCCACAAGAGCTAATCATTTTATAACGTGGGAATGAAGATTACAATCACTCATCTCTCTTTACAGGCTTTTCTCTCTGCAAATTATCTCTCAATTTTGATTGCTCTCAAAATTGGGTTTCAATTTATGTTGCTTAGGTTTTCCAAAACCTTGTTTTTTTTATGTCCCAAAAAAACTGATTCACGGTTACTGTAGATAGAAACTGCGAAAATAGACATAAGCGCGGGCGTGCTCTCGGCTAGGCCAATTCAAGCGTGCGCCCTCTTCGAAAATCTCAGGAAAGTCCAGTACCGATGTTTTTGAAAAAGAGAGAAAAAAAACTATCTTCTTTTTCTCTCCAAGGCTCCTTTGTGCAAGACCATTTCCGAGCTTTCGCTCGCTCAAACTTCTTCACGCAAACACCTCCGGATTCTCTCCTTCTTCCTGAAGATAACTCCAACAATCGGTTCGGTTTCGAGTACCCAATTATCTTATTGGTTCGGTTTTTCATGAATCCGAACCAACCGATCCACTGACAGCCCCACTTACAGCCACAGCAAAGGAAAGTCCAATGGATTATTTTGGCCTTATTTATCTGCACAAAAACTCTTATTAAATGAGTTTGTAAAAAGTGCGCTTCAGTTTGAGGGAGATGAGAATTGGTGTTAATTTGGATTATGGGATGATTCCATAAACGGCTAAAATTTGAGAGCTACGACTCTGCATTGCCCATTGGACTTACCTGATGTAGCTACGTTGTCATTACGTGCAGGTCTAGGAGTTAACCCTGTTGGATTAGTCGAGTAATTGAGTAAATAACCATTAACTTTAGTATTAGAATAAGGTTACGTTACGCACTATATGTAGATCTGCTATTGATACTCCCCACGAGGATAGATGCTGTTTGTTCCAATATTTGTGGAATGGAATGATAATATATGTCTATAAAATATATGAGTCGCAGTTTTTGCCACTTGAAATCTCCCACTCGAAAGCCGAAAGAGACTACTACATATTTTTTTTTATACCAGACTAACTTTACTCTACTTCATGTGATCCAACAACAATCAACATTAAGGAATTAATCATCATTATCTGTTCTTTTCTGGCGATCTTATCCACAGAATTGACAGATTTGAAACATCTATTGCAACATATGATTTTAAATATATGGCTTGTTATTATTACTTATTAGTGGAGTCTATTTGCTACATATTTTGGCAAGGGAAGGTGAAGATGCATGATAGCATACAAAAATACTCCACTGCCTGTTTCTTTGTAATACTTAAGACAACTTATAAAGAATTTCAGTAGATGGACGAGATGTTCTATCCCTTTTAAGTCAAAATGGAGTTCCTTTGCATAATGTTGCAACACTCTTACGGCAGATAAATGTCAACGACTTTAGGCACGGATTTTTCAATCAATAGCCCAAGTTAGGAGATAAGAATGCATTGTCACTCAGAATTTGGATAACGGGAATTGAAGTGCAATGTAACGGGAATTGAAGTGCAATGTTCACGGATGCTTAGGCTTTTAACAAACAAAGTCAATCACAAGAAATGTGGTGGTAAATTTTGAATACGAGTTTTCAACATATATTGCCTCAGATTCACATGATGATTTTTTATGTTAGACACGAACAAGTTTGGTGCAAAACTTTCATTTTAGAAGGTTGGCACAAAATGTGTAGACTCAAAGTTTCAACACTGTGCGCTTACTGGAAACCAATAATATCTGTGGCCGATTTTAGCTAAAGTTTGGTTACTTATTTGTTTTTTTACGCTTGTCCATAATTCAAAGATGATCAGATTCTGAAATGTGTACGAAATTCAAAGATGATCAATTTTATGCAGAAAACGCACTGCAACTGCATGATCTCTTTATAGTTTTATACTTATCAAAAGAGAAGAAGAAAAAAACACATGATCCCCTATATCTCACGATTCCACACGAGACTGTTGAAAACTTTTTGATTGAGTTTCTCAGAAAAGAAAAAGAAAATAGAAATCTTATCCAGAAGAGATAGTAACGGACACGAGCCGGTTGAAATCAATAAACAGCCGGTGGTTTTACTCACAAGTCACAGAAAGATAGCAGATTACCAGCACCTCAATAAACCGTCATACCAAGGTCCTGACAAAATGCTAAGCACTAGGATTTTTCAAGTAATAAAAAACCCACCCAACAAAACCTGTTGGCTTTCACATGATCATTTACTTGTTTATAAAATAGTACCAAGCCTCAATTCTTAACCGTCAAGTGATGCTTCTTTTTCCATTTAAACCACAGTCAACGTTACAAATTCATGATATAGATAAGCTTGAGGTGAACAAATAGAGTTTTGTATGAGCATAACATGAAGGTGATGAAGGGCATTAAAGAACAAGCTGTTACAAAGTGTGAAGCTAGCGTTAACAAGTACTCCATTAAAGAGACTTCCCATTCTCGTTCCAATGAGCTAAGAAGATTTTGTAGTGTTATTGACTCAACCAATAGCACCATCAGCAGTGCCATCAGCATTGGCGACGAGAAGCTGAAACACGCTGAAGAATCGCTTCGAATGGTCATGTACTTGAGCTGCTGGGGTCCTAATTGATTCTCATTACTAGCTTGTAAATTATGTTAGTTTTCTGATTTTATAGTGATTGTAAATATATGTCTAGAGCTTTAAGTGCTACTTTTGTTCATAAATCTCGTTCAGTCCAGTAAGCCGGTTGATATTCGAACTTAATTTTGGATACAGGCAAGATTATTGCAATTTTTTTTTCCTTTTCTTTCTTCTTCTTCTTATATTATTATTATTTCATGAACTATATCTTTTTTATTGATCAGAATGGACTATATCCATACAAATCAACCTCCGAGTTGATATTTTCAAATTTCGTATGTTACATCTTAGATTGTGATATACACTTGGGGTTGGGCCTATTGGTCAGGACTCATGTCCGGGTCAAGATATACACTGGTACACTGGTACATCTGAATTCCTTTTTCTTGTGGATTTTTGTTTTGCATTTTATTTTGCTACGGACTCCGTAGAACTGCAGTAAACTTTAACCGCAGTCTGTCTCTGTTTTTGGTCATTTTATGCCAAATTATGCTCTACTTTGTCAGTTTTTCGTGCATACTTTCACTGGAAAGTACATGAAAATTTAAGCTCCAGTAAGTAGCTCAGTTTGCAAGTTTGCATACTGTTTTCTGGTCATTTTAAATCGAAGTATCAAACATTCAACTTCAAGTTTTGGTAGCAGCATCATATCTTAAAAGTAAGGCATCGGATCTACATTAAATCTTATTCGTTGTCTCCATTTAGATCAAGTACAAGTTTAAAAGGATTATGAATTTCTGATGACTAATATTGTGATACATTATACATGTGGATTGGAAATCATGTTATGGCCTGGGATGCCCCTTCATAATCTGGATGCAATTCAGTCTTAAGAATATATAACGAGATTACAATACATTCTATCAAAATTATAGTACACGAAAATCGCATCAATTGGGACCCCAACAACTCAAATACATAACTTTTCTTAGTGATTCTTCGTCTTGGCTTTGCTTTATTCCGTCACCATTTTTTAATTGCTTTGAAACCACTAAAGAAGAACTGGGAGTAAATCTGTTAGCTTCATAAAACGATCTAATATTGCTTTTAGTTTGTTGTTGTAGCGATCGGAATGCATAATTCCATCTATATAATCCTTGATCTTTGAAAGTTTGCATTGCTCCAACGCTTACAGCCACAACGCAAGCTCTACTTGTCAAACTCATTTTCTTGATCTTGACGATTATGATATGTAGTATAACTTATAAGTAATTGAACAAAGATATTGAATTGTTTTTGAGTGTCGATGATTGATGACCGAGATGAAAATGTGAAGGGTTGTTTATAAGGAGGATGCAAGCACGTATGCAACCCAAGTAAAACAGGATAATATTGGAGGCTGGCCCCGGTTTTGGGGATCAGCTACTTGTTTTTGTCTTAAACCGCTGGCTTTGGTTGTTGGAGGAAAAATGATTAGTAGTCTCGGCCTCTCGGGGTCTGCTTTGACAGCTACTTGTACAGTTGTACTTGAACTAAACCATTGCCCACGTATCTGGGAGCCCACTGTTAATTTATCCAGTTTTTCCCAAACCACTTGCTATCCCCAGTATATAACAGTTCCAACACACTTTTTTGCTGCTATAAATCCCTAATCACTTGACTTTAGCTTAACAACAGAATCACTTTGATCCTTGCATTACAATATTACATTCTTGTTTTTCTTCATACTCTATTTCCAGCTTCAAATTGGAAATGAGTAGCAATACGCGTGCTTGCAAAATTGAGCCTGCTTTCAGAACCCTTCAAAGAAGTAACATGTCTGAAGCTGCCAAGTCTAACCAGGTCACAAGATTTTTCAGCGCATTGAATTTGCCTAAGAGAACAAGCAGCGAAGAGAAAAAGAGAAGAGACGAAGAGAAGGCCGAAAGACTTCTGCATTTGATATGTTGGGGACCGAAATAGGAATGTAGGATATGATATATATGTTGATCTGGGGCGTTGAGATCATGTGTTTTGCTCAAGTATTGGAAAATATTTAGATTTATTAGTTTCTTACTAGAATCTGTTTTAATCAACTAAATTTCTTCATCCATCTTTTTGTATCCACTAATCTAATGCGTTTTGATCACTAGACATGATAGTGTATCCCTTTTTTCACTTTAAAGTTTTACCTACAGACTACAGTGCTTCTCCTTTCCGTGTGAACCTTTGAGCTTAAAAAACAGCAACAAAAATTCTAATCTCAATGCACCGCTGCTAATTGGAAATTGAATTTGCACTTTGCACTGCATTCAGCTTTTTGGAAATTGAGTTTGCATTCAACTGTTTAGTTTTATTTTTTTTCTTTTGATGAGAACATCCAACTGTTTATCGCGAGTATACAAGCAACAATATTGCGCAATTAAATTTGAGTACACATACTCTTCCCCTAATTTTGGACGAGCAGGATGATTGTCTATATGAATTATGATTTTGTGAACATTCATATTTTGATTGAGGAGTTCAAGTCTTCAACTTACCATTAAATCACTTGACCATTTGATTTAGGGACATGATGTCAATGGGCTTGGAAGTTGGAACTAGCCTCAGCCCTCAAGTAAAGCTTTCCAAGTTTCCATAGGTTCAATTGCCCCTAGATGAAAGCGAACATGCTAAATGGATCGGTGAATTGAGAACCCAGTAAGTCAGTATTTCAGTAACAGACGTAATGAACTCCACTCAAAGCATTATCACAAAAAAAAAAAAAAAAAAAAGAGTCAAAGTACGTTCAAACTAGAAAGTACCGAGGCCTTTTCAGATGAAATTTTGTTGGCTGAAATTTCAAAATGTGTTATCATTTAACAAATTCTCATGCCAAATACTCAAATCTGGTAAGTACAGGGATATCAAATTGAATTAAGATCTATCTTAGTGAAATCCAATTGGGTATTGGCTCAATTAAAATCGAAGTTCCAAAATTCATTATTTTTGTTACAAAATGTGGATCATCAGGTAAAATGAATAGGTTGCTGAAATCCAATTAAACCTATCCTTCACCAAATAATGAATGGATATAAATCATGCTAAATTAAAGATAGATGCAATGTACTTACGAAATAAAAGTGTATTGATATTTGATTATCTGGATTCTGGAATTACATTTCCATAAGACAGTTTTACAATGGAAAACTCCGTTTAATTGGGTCCCCAACAACTCAAATACATAACTTTTCTTAGTGACTCTTCTGTTTGCCTTTGCTTTTGATCACCATCTTTTCTTTGACTTGTTACCATAGAAGAACAAGTAGGAGACAATCTCTTAGCTTGAGAAAATGATCTAATATTGTTCTTAGCTGTGTCTTGCAATGACCGAAATGCGTAATTCCATCGATATAATCCTTGATCTTTCAAAGCTTCTATTGCTCCAACACATAAAGCGGCAACCCAGGCTCTACTTGTTGAACTCATTTTTCTTTTTTCCTCCTTGTACTGTAGTATTGCTTCTGAAAATATGGTTGATTTTGTTCTTGAGTGTGTATTGGTGATTGAGATGAGATGCACAAGTGATGTTTATATAGGAAGAGTAGTGACAGGCAAGTAAAACAAGAGGCTCTTTTGCCGTGGTTTCGGAGATCAGCTACTTGTTTTTCTTCTAAACCAGATGCTACTCTTGGTGGTATCAGCACTTTCAGACGTACCATTTCTGAGAATGACACGTTTGCCTTTTCTCTTTAATTAAAGTATTTTACACCTTCAAATGTATAATTGCCCCCCATGTATTCATTTTGATTGGACCCAATTTACAGTTATTTCTCCACTCAACCTATTGGGCCAGACTGAGTTTTCTTACTACAGTTTCAATTGGATCATTTATTGGGCTTGATCTTTTAGTAGTTGCGGTTATTACTTATTAGCAGTTGGATGTAAATGTAAGCACCACAGGTCCACAGTCACACTCCACACTCGGCCATCATAATCACAGTATTTGGAGTTGTAATTATGTTAATCAGCTATGAAGACGTTGGTAATGCTTCATGGATTCATTCGTTCATCATGCCAAAAGCCTCTGCTAAGGAACAAGAAGTGCTATTTTGGTAGTATGTACTATGTAGTTCTTGAGATTAGAGTGCAAGAACTGCCTTTTTTCAATAAGGCCATATGGAAACATGAGTAGCTCTCCACGCGGTTTTAGGTTCACTTTTATTGAATGATATTGGAATTGACTCCTTTTTCTCTCTAGACATGCCCACATGGTGGGATAACAGGTCTCCCATGTTGTTCCCTCAAGTGATCAAGAGAATAATGTATACAGTTGGTGCAACAATGATGCGCATATTTTTTCTCGTATCAATACCAAGCATGAAGTGCACTGTATGAATTGCATACCGGTTACAAGTACTCCTTTCCGGCTTTGACTATTGATTTATGGCGTACTTGCAATGTATGTATAAGCCTCTGTACGAATTGTATGTTATGGTATTGGCTTTTTGACTTTTTGTACATTTCAATTTTGGGACATAAAAACGTTACAGATTTATATTGGAAATTTTCCGACCAGTACCTGATAAGTGATCACCTGACTTGAATCTCAACTTTCAATTTCCCTCAAAGTCATTTATCCTAAAGTACATTCTCCAGTCAACATTAATCTGTTATTATTAATTAACAAAAAAAAATAAATAAATAAACTTGAGTATTTAAAAACACAGTTAAAAAATTATCCTTTTTCAAGTCCAACCTCGTTTCACACACTCTCCACCAAGAAGCAGCAACTCATCATCATCACCTTCAACAAATTTGCACCACCCTCCATATAAGTGGGCCCAAGTTAAAAATGGCAATAGCTGAAGAAAATGGGAATGGAAAGATATGGAGTAGTTTATGCAAATTGCCATTTTGGCAAACTGGAAATAATGCTTCATCTTCTTCTTCTTCAAATAATACTAGTGTTACTACAATCACACCAAGTGTTTACCAACAAAACCAAACACAACAACATGTAGATGGGTCAAATAATAACACAGTTTCATCTGTAGCAAGATCTCTTCTTCCTATTTGGCGTAGACTTCGACTTGATCCATCTAACAAGCTTTACTTTCCATGTATGTGCACAATTTATCAACTTTTTATTGAGTTTTGAGATTTGGTCAATTTGGACACTTGGGGTGGGTTTGACTTTGGTCAACCAAAATTGACTTTATTTTGATGTTTTGTAGATGAACCTGGTAAGCAAGCGAGGAGTGCAATAAGAATTAAAAATACTAGCAGGTCTCATGTAGCTTTCAAGGTATGTAATTATGTATGACAAGATTATAGTTATATGATTTTCAAGGTTTTATATGTTATGTCTATTAACTTTCGTGTTACATTAGTTTCAAACAACTGCACCCAAGAGTTGTTTCATGCGTCCCCCCGGCGGTATACTTGCGCCTGGTGAAAGTATTATTGCAACTGGTATTAGTCTTGTCCCGTGTTCCCATTTTTGTTGTAATGTGCAAAAGAATGAAGAAAATTTGGGCTTAAGAGTATTAGTCTTATTGTTTTAATTTTATTTGAAATGCTAGTATTCAAGTTCGTGGAGCATCCGGAGAACAATGAGAAACAATCTGACCAGAAAAGTAAGGTCAAGTTTAAGATTATGAGCCTCAAGGTGAAAGAAGCAATGGACTATGTTCCTGAGTTGGTGAGTTATGTCCTTTTCACTTTCTCTATATTTGTATGTGGAAGCTTTTTATATGTTGAAGTTCTCGGCACTGCAGACTTTTCTAGTTTTATTTTAGTTGGATGAACCTATCAACTCTGTATTTCTCCACCTCATTATGGCATTGAGTCTGCTGTAAGATTAGGTTGGATATAATCTTAAAATTGAATTCCAGTACTCGCATATTTGAGTTTTGAATAGTTACTTAGAAATTTATTTCCCAGCTATTTACTTTTTTTGATAGAATAAATATGTGGTTAGGCTGACCCCCACCTATATTAATTAACAATAAATTACAAAGAGTTTACCTGATGCATCTTCTTTTTCTAAATTAAGCTATCTCAAATGCTGCACAAATATAGGCCTTGTAGATGTCAGATGCTAGTCACTTCCCTTTACAGATCCTTAACTAGGATAACCACTCTGTGTGAACTTCTGGTATCTGTGGTGATGCCCAACAGACTCCTATTACCATAGATTGTATGTTGGGTATAGGGGCAGTCAAAGAAGAGGAAATTTGAGTATTCCGTAGTATGATTACCATTGCTGCAGGAAGAATGTTTTGGGAGTTTCTTGTATACTAGCCTGCCTTGAGTTGAGAGACTGTTGGAGAAAAAATGCCAAAAACTAAACCATAGTGGGACAACCAATTTTCACCAGACAAGCCATTATCATCTCACTTTACGACAAGAAGGCACAATGCCTTGAATGCAATGTTGAAGGTAAACTGGCCACTATGGTGAGGTGTCCATAATATTCTATTTTCATTCAAGTGTCTAATGATGATAGGATCTTTATGTTTCTCTTTAAATCTTCACTGTAACTTATGAACTGCACTAGTCCCTAGTGAACATAAATTGGCACACCTTAACATCAAGTGGAAACTGTCACTCTGCAACTGCATGGACATTGTTTAAAAGAGGGGTACTTTTGCACCATAGATCATGCCAGTGCAAAGTGTCCTCCGCATTAGCAATACTAATACAATAGGAACTCCTTTGCTTCTGTTCTGCTCTTCAATATACACCTCCAAGACCATGCACTGTCCCTGGGTATTTGCCATTCGTAGTTCTTTATTGCCTGTGTTCATAATTGTCTGTGATTTTACTGTGTTTTCATAATGGTTTGTGACTTTACCAGGAGATATGGCACTGGTTTCAGTCCATTATGAATTAGGATAGAAGTGGACATGTATGCACTAGAATAGAAGTGGCTGCATAGGCTAGGCGTATTGAATCATTAAGATGCAAATATGGAGTATCTGTTATTTTTCTGACTTGTATGACTGTTCATATTGACCTCCTTCCTTATCTGGCATTTAAATATCCTTACAGCTATCAATTGAAAAGAAAAACAAAAACAAAAGCGGAACAAAACCGATACTAGTTTATCTTACAGAAGTTGTTCCTCATTCTTCTATATTTGACTCATTAGAATGGTGCAAAGTTCGGTATTTAATACTGAAATTTGGTCTAATTGAACAATCAAATTTAATTGGATTTGATAGTGTAGTTGTAAAGGTTAATTGTCTGCTGGCCGCTCAGGTTAATGTTTTTAGGGGGAAAAAGAAGGCAGCTAGGTCACGTGCACACACACACACACACACAGCTTCCCTGCCCCCCTCTATTTTCGGTCTTGGGTTTGCTCCCCAATGGTCACTAGTTCGATTCCCCTCAAGGCCACTGGCGAGGCAGTACCCGGTCGAATTTCCAACCAGGGCCCCGGGATTAGTCGAGGTTGCGTAAGCTGGCCCGGACACCCGGTTAGCAAAAAAAAACAGAGAGAGAGATCTTCCTTTTGTGGAGATGACATAATATCCTCTGGCTTTCGAAATAGCAGGAGTTGCCGAAATAACTTTGGCAATGAAATAATACTTAAATTTGTATTCAATTTTTTGGTAAAGTTCACTTTGTAATACTAATAGAATAATTATCAATTTATCATTGAGATTACATTGTTCTACTGTCCAAGACTCCAAGGAGCTACTCGACCTCTTAATTAATTCAAGTTCTGATCATTGATTCTGCGTTGTTTGAGTCTAATTATAGATTTCTAAAATTAAAGTGCTATATGTTTTAGAGTGTAGATTGTGGAGGTTTCATATACTCCCACGATCTTCAGTAAAGAACGAAATACTTTTACTTTTGGTTTATATCTTTTTCTCTAATTATTTCCTTCCGAATACAGTTTGATGAGCAAAAGGATCAAGTAGCAGTTGAGCAGATTTTGCGGGTGGTTTTCTTAGATATCGAGCGACCTTCACCTGTAAGAATGTTTTCTTATAATGAATTGTTATGTGATTTCAACACATGCATACATACACGTTCTAGTTTCCCCCATTTGAATGACTGACATTCTTTTTTTTTTGTCCCTTGTAAGGCAATGGAAAAACTGAATCGAATGTTGGCTGAGGCTGAGGCTGAACTTGAAGCACGCAAGAAACCTCAAGAAGACACTGGTCCACGCATCGTTGGGGAAGGCCTTGTAATAGATGAATGGGTAAGTTTGTTGGTGTTGAATGTTTTTGCTTCTAATGCCCTGATGCTACTCCCCGGCTCCGCCCACCTTTCTTCTTATAGTGCTTACACTTTTTTTCTTTGTTTTTTTTATCTTTCCTTCAGAAAGAACGACGGGAGAGATACCTAGCGAGGCAACAAGTTGAAGGGGTTGATTCAGTGTAAAGTACAGCTTACTGTGTCGAAGTTTCTTCTCCATGGAATTCATTGTGTGTTCGAGATATATAGTTTTCACCACCTTTAGTTGTCTGGTTATTGTGAAGTGAACGTGTTCAACTATTTAAGGAGAAATCCATAACTGTCTTTTGATGTCATGAGATGCGATATGCTTTGTATGGGAACGAAATGAGGCTCACCTCCCTCATTCAACCCGTTACTCTAAACCACCCTCAACTCGTCCCGACCCACTAAACCTCCCTCTTTTCAAACCGTTTATATATAACCTTCCTGTTTTTGTAAAAATAATTAAACCCGGTCTATTTTTAATCTCTTCACCAAAATTGTTTCCTTTTCTACCTTTTCATATATGGGGGAATACGAAAATAGAGATTTAAGACTGAAGAATACTGAGAATTACGAGAAAAAAATAAAAATGAAGAATACCAATTGAATAACATCGAAATAGTGATGTTTTTGTTTCGCCATTGAAGAAACAAGCTTCCACTTTCAATCTCTCTCTCAATCATCTTTGATTTTTATCAGTAATCAATTTTGATAGATTTGGTTCGATTTCTCTCTCAATCACCTTCAATTTTTTTCTAAACAGGAGCTTGGTTTGTTTGAAAGATTTGATTTTGAATCTATTAACTAATTTTCTTCAACTATTTTAGATCTTCTTCAATTTCATCTTATTATTGGGTCTCAATCTTCTTCAAATCAATTGAATAGACTTGATGGTGTCATCTCAACTTGTGGGTTTGAACAAATAGTTCCATTTTTTCTCTTCTTCTATCTTTTTTCCTTTCTTCTTTCAATTTTTCAGTGTGCAAATGTATTCTCACTATAAATTCTATTATGTAGATATATTTTTACATATGAGTTTTCCTATGTAAATTTATTTTTTCATACTCGTTAAATTTATTTTTGCATACTCGTTTTTCTATGCAAATTTATTTTTGCATACTAGTTTTTCTATGTGAAATTATTTTTGCATAGGTAGTACTTTATATAAATTTAATTTTGCATACTTGTTTTTCTATGCAAATATATTTTTACATACCAATTTTTCTATGTAAATTTAATTTTTCAAACTAATTTTTCTATGCAAATATATTTTTGCATAGTAGTTTTATATGAAAAGTTGTTTTTGCATAAGAATTTTACGTTGTGGTTCTTAATGTTGCGGCTTCTTAATTCATGACAAGTACTATAAACTCTGCTAATGTCAAAATGCATGGCATCCTTCACGATAATCTTCTAGAAATGGTTGGTGAGAAAATGGCTGCAGGAGAATTACTGAGACTTTGGACGATACTGATGCTATAAAGGCCAGCAATCTTAATAACTCTTCAGATGACTTTGCATCTTGGGATAAGAGGCTTCAAGTGGTTTAGATGTTTGGCATGAAAGTGGGCTTTTTACGTGCCGGATGAAATTAGCCTAACATCTGACATAATATATGTAAATGCATTTTTACATAGTCATTATATATGTAAATCTATATTTACATAGTAACTTGACCTATGAAAACTTAAATTTACATAGTAACTTTTTGGTAATAAAAATTGCCCGACACCTGATAGAATATATGTAAATATAAAGTATAAAAGTTGTTCTCTATGAAGATGCAAGATGTAGACACAATCACTGAAGTTTATCTTGTATCTGTGACATCTAGAATGAAGCAGAGTAACACAAGTTCACTATTATATTTAGGAATTGTGGTGCAAATAACCTAGGAACACAAATTGCAGAAGTTTATACAATTGGGCATAAGCGGCAAGGTTATCTCGCTTCTTGATTCTTTCACCAGATTTAGCACAACTTTTAACCTTTCTACAAGGGTCACCGGGATTTGATTCATTAAATGCATTAGCTATGTCGAGCTCCAATTTTAAACTACTCATTGCAAAAAAATGCATTCAAGGGAACTAAAACTTCATATTAACCACTTGTATAGATATAACTTGGTTATACTTGTAGATCAATA
Source organism: Coptis chinensis (assembly GCF_015680905.1). Lineage (NCBI taxonomy): Eukaryota > Viridiplantae > Streptophyta > Magnoliopsida > Ranunculales > Ranunculaceae > Coptis > Coptis chinensis. The sequence goes on along the minus strand of NC_141464.1, from coordinate 61,662,457 downwards.
ATAAACAAGCAAATGTACCATCATATATGTCTACGCAAACAAAGTTCCTAATCTAATCAAAACTAAACCAAGCTCAGAGACGACGATTATTTCCCAAGGCATGGAATTCACTTAGGATTAGGTGGGCGGCTGTTAGCAGCGGAGACCCTGGAACCCCATTCAAGCAGCCTTGTGGCAGATAATCTCAATGAAGCACAAACAATCCTTCTTTGCTCATGTTGCTGTCTCAATTGCTTCCACAAGCTCTTCCTCATATCGAAGATCTAAATGTCTTGTACAACTTCTTCTTGTTTAAATATTGTTATAATGACAGAAAACCAATTAATAACAAAGATCATCTATGTAAAATTTAAAATGCAGAATTGTATCACTATGCAAAGTTAAGAATGCAGAATATAAATACTACGCAAAGTTAAAAATGCAGAATAAAAATACTATGCAAAGTTAAGAATGCAGAGTAAAATTACCACCACACATTACACAAACATGAAAAAGCAAATAAAAAATACTGTGCAAATTTAAGAATGCATAGTACACATACTATGCAAATCTAAGAATGCAAAGTAAAATTTAAGAATGCAGAGTAAAACTACTATGCAAAGTTAAAAATGCAAGGTACAAATACTATACAAAGTTAAGAATGCAGAGTAAAATTACCACCACACATTACACAAACATGAAAAGAAAATAAAAAATATTATGCAAATTTAAGAATGCAGAGTAAAAACAACTACGAAAATATAAAAATGCATAGTAAAACTACTACATACATAAACATAAAAATCTAAAGTTGAAATTGCAAAACTATGAAAACTTGAACTGATTTTAACAAGATTTGGTTTGTTCGTAGTTTTTGGAGCAGCTATCTTCTCAATTTTATCTCCATCTCTTCTAGAACTTGAAGGTTTGATTTTAAGAATGCAGACTAAAACTACTACGCAAATATAAGAATGCAAAGTAACCATAAACTACATCTTTAGAGATTTTGTGAATTTAGTCTGCAAATATAAGAATGCAGACTAACCAGACTACACATTCAACTTTAAGACTAAAATTACTATACAAATATAATAATGCAGAGTAACCACAGACTACATCTTCAGAGATTTTATGAATTTAGTCTGCAAATATAAGAATGCAGACTAACCACAGACTACACATTCAACTTCAAGACTAAAACTAATATGCAAATATAAGAATACAGAGTAACCACAGACTACACATTCAACTTCAAGACTAAAACTACTACGCAAATATAAGAATACAGAGTAACCACAGACTACATCTTCAGAGATTTTGTGAATTTAGTCTGCAAATATAAGAATGCATACTAACCACAGACTATACATTCAACTTCAGTAATTAAATTACATGGAAGATGCTTACCCATGCAAATGATGAGAAATATAGACACTTTGGTGGAGAACATCCAATTAGCTTCACCACTTCCTTGGGGAGGTGGAAGAACACGTACCAATCAATAATCTACCATAAACAGTAAGAAAAATAAGCAAATTGCAAGTTTTTTCATTTCAAAAGATTTGAGTAATCTTTTGTCGAGAAATAAAGAGAGAGTAAAGAGAGTTTATGGTGGTGTCGAGAAATAGAGAGAGAATAAAAAGAGGCGAGGGTTTATGGTGTGAGGAAAAAAATTCAAATGTGAAAAAGATGAAAGAGAGGCTAGGGTTGTTTACGGTGGCGTTGGGATAGTTTTCGGGGGTATTTTTGTCAGTTTATTTTGTTTTAGAAAAGAGTGGTGTTTTGTTAGTTTGTTCGCATATGGGGAGGTTTTATGTAACGATTTTTTGGTGAGGGAGATTAAACCCAGAATCTGGAACGAAAACTAGTTCTATCGCACTTTTTGGCGCAATCCACCAAATCCCAGTTTTTAAATGTTCCGTCCCAGCAATTTTGCCAATTACTATTCCGTCCCCAGTTCTTCCAATGTTCTGTCCCCAATTTCACAGCATGACCAAGTCAGCTGTCCTTGACTTGACTCCATCCAGTTAGTACATGTGCAATGTCAAGTCTACCATTTATCTTGTAAAATTACCAAAATGCCCATTGACTCTCACAAGACCAAAATAGATCAAATTTACATGTCACCATCCTATGTATTTGATCAAACGCCCACAAATATTTTGGAAATGACATGTGTCATCATCATAATTACTCCTAAAATTTTATTGACACGTGTTAAAATCCTGATATTTTCAAAGACCAACGACTAAGATTAAAACCTGGCTCAATTGGGATTGTGGTACTATAGGTCATCATCTTCTTCCTCTTGCCATCATCTTTCTCATATTCAGCCACCGCAATCTCCACCCACCTTTGTTGTCGCCACCGAAACAAGACTACTACTTTTGCTCCCACAAAACTGATAACCCATTAAAAGCGTGAAGTTAGACAATTGAAGAAATAACAATTAAGCATGAAGCTCTAAACTTGGTGTTTGAATAATGTTAGTATCCTACGCTCTCAACCAATCACTATGGTCCACGTGTCCAGTGTCCAAAGTCTAATCACAGGTCTAACATACGACTAAGTCTACTCCAAAACAGAAATCAAGGCATACATACAATCTCTATAAACAGAAATCAATTCGAGCACAATTAAAGCATTCATTAATAGCACAAGGTGTTAAACAGATCGTAACAAACATCCATCTCAAGAACCAAACATAGCGGACGTGCATCATAAAAGGAAAGGAGAGCAAGAGCTCTAATAATTATTATATAACATCTCCACGAGGAAAAGGGGGGAGACAAACCAAATCAATAAAAGGAGGATGAATCTAAACATCTGAGGACATTCTCTCACAGGAGGAAAACCGCCCCAATAAAGTTCAATTTCTATAGAACTACGGATGACTTGATTCTGGTTCGACAAAAGAACTAGATCATTTTTGGTTATGTAAAGGATAAACGAATTTTACCCTTTTACATTGACGCCGTTTGTAGGTCGAAGTTCTTGAGAAAACTACATTTTTCACTTGGTATTCTCAATCCCACGAAGCGCGGTGTTGGCTGTTCCGAAGAGATCAATCAAAAAGCTTGCTTGCCTATGGAGTTGATCAATAAATGAAATTAAAGATAAGTTTTTCCCGATATACAAACTCCCTTATTTGTTTTTTGGCTGCATGATCACATGAACAACCAAAGGTTCAATTCTACTGTTTTGAATTTTCTTGTTTCAATCTGATCAAATATATAATTTCTAGTTTAGTCCCGAGTTGGTATAATTACCGCCTATTCAATATTCATCAGTCACATGATTGTATGTCATTGGCATCTTACATTGCATACCACAAACGAGCTTAATTAATTATGGGGTATGGTAGCACCTATGATACCCCTTGATATGAAGTTGCATGAAGGCACTCGATCACTACATTTGATGTGGTCATCTCTTAGTCCAAATACAATAGGATGAGTGCTGCAGATTTTAAACCATTTATATTGTTCGTATTACCATTCAATCAACCTGGTCATGCCAAAAGATGGTCGTTTGCAACTATTATACTGGAACGTTACAACTTAGATTTGGATTCTTTCATTCATCCTTGATCTCGATTATTTCGATCCATCACCAAATTCTACAGTACATCTTGTATATATCCTGAAGAAACACTTACAATTTATTCATGACTTTTGATTATTATTAATGTCTTTTCACATTGGACTGACCTGATCATAACTATATAGTTGCCCTTGTTAGTCGAACTCTTGTTATTTTAAATATTGCTTATATTAGTGTAACTTCAATTACATTAATGAGCCTCAGCCCCTCGTAAGCATTACACTAAGCTTTCTATTTCCAATTCCTAATACCTAGGATAAGCTATTAATAATCTCTAATGTGTGTTGTCAATTTGAGTCACTTTGACTCAAAGTCTCAATTCCAAACAGACATATACTTACTTGTACCAACAATTATGGGAAGATTGTTGCTTGGAGTTACTTCGGGATCTTCAGTTCATAAGGTTTCAACATGATCGAACTAACAACAAACCTTGTGGACATGGGCATATCCTACCTAAGCTTTGGGCCAGCTGAAGCAGCAGGTCGCCTATAATACGAAGTGGTGATAGCTTAACCAGATATACTTCAGTATATCTGCTTCAGTATATCAGCTCAATGCAAGTTTCAAGTCTCTATTGAATTAACATTCCTCAGATATTAAGAGTCGATGAATTGAGAGGTCACACAATGCATGAGTTGCTTTGGAGCAAACTTTGGCAGCATTATCAATTCGTTGATTCCACTCCAAATTTGGGGCTGTGACAGTTGGGGTCACTTATAATATGACGTGAGGGCCACGACAAGCAGTTGTGGTCACTTACATTAGCATGTTGAACAGATTCATCCTGAGCTAAATCGACTATATAACCTGCATTTTCAATGACTAATATTGCTATTTGGCATTTTTAGTGCCACCTTGCAGGTCATCCACATATTGACCCCTCCTAGGGCAGGGAATCGGGTCGGGTTTGACCCGAATTCGATTCGACCCAAACCCGAATAGTTCGGGTTCAGATCGATTTTTATATCTGTTTACTTATTCGGGTTGGGTTCAGGTTCGGATATATTTTTTGGGTTTTTTTTTTTAAATTTTTAGTGTTATTCGATCGGGTTCAGGTCGGGTCGGGTTCGGATATTAAATTTCGGATATAATCGGGTTGGATTCGGATATAACCATATCCGACTCGAACCCGACCTGATCCCTGCCCTACCCCCTCCCCAATATGCAAATGTTCCACTAAAATTGTCAACCTTGATTATACTACAACTCGACCTACTGCAAGTCGATTACACTCCAAACTAGGGGCTAGCCACAACCATCTCCAAATTGGGGCTAGTCATTGCCATCTAAACATGTTCAATTTAGCTATTACGCTCTACGCACCTCTAGACTTACTACCGTTAGTTTGTACTCACTCCTTGGTGTTAGCATAAATTTTTTACAGTTCAATCAAGTTCCAAAACTGGGGCTAGCTACAGTCACGCCAATTCAAGGCTAACTATCAACCATAGTGATGCCCCAAAAGGCTAGCTATCAACCAATCAGCTTGATGCCCTGCTAAGGATCAAGTTTGATCTGCGAACTACGACTACGAACTACAATGTCAAATTGCCATTAAAGACGCTCAACGGGACTCAACTATAGTGACGCCCACAAAAGGCTAGCTACCAACAATAACTCCTCCAAAAAGCGTACAAATCGACTTAACGCCTATGCAATGGTTAAGTTCGATTCAACTGTAATTGTCACTCAAAGGCTAACTATCAGTCAAATCCAATAAAAAACTGTAAGACCCCAAATTATTTTTCCATTATTTCGTAACAATATTTAGCATTTCGAAATTTGATATTTATTTCTTGGTCAACGGGCTAGTAAATATGGGCTTGACTTTTTTATAGAAAGAGAAAGGAGGGAAAATTAGTATTTTGAATTTTTGTGTAGAGATTTTTAATATTTGGAAAGTTTTCAAAAGATATATTAATATAAGGTATATAATAAATATAGTACTTATAATAGAGAAAAATATTCTATAGTTAGGAATAGAGATATTTGGTAAAATAGGAAGTTTCTAAAATGTTAAGCATAATATAAATTCTTTAGAATTGAAGGATTTATTATAAATTAAGGGTTTTCATAAAAATAAGTTTTTAGAACTAAACAAATAAAAAAAAAAAAGAACGGAGACAAGGCGGATCGTGCGTCTTCTAGCTAGCTTGGGATCGGTTTTCTTTCATATGCTAAATACTCTTTTTCGCGATACTAGAGGTGAGTGGTTATATTTTTTAAATCTATTTCACCGAACCTCTGAAAAAAGTGGTATGCGTCGAGTTTTTCCAGCTCAGTTTCTTTGTGCTGCCTATTCTTCTTTCGATATTTTCCTTATCCTGCTGAATTGTTAAACTTGCCGAATTGCTAAAATAGTTAAAGGTTATATATTGTTTTCTTAATTATTGAAATTATTGGATTGTTGGAACTATGAATAAAGTAATGGCTGCGCAAACCCAGAGAACAGAGAAATTGTCATGCATATGATTTGAACATGTATAATGGGTATAATGTTGTTGTTTTGGGTTGTTGGATGATGTCGGGGGATTAAGGTTTTTTGATGCTGGTTGTTGGCTGATTGGGTGGGTGCTGTGAAGGTTGAAAGAGGCGTTAATGGTGTCAAACGCCATTTGTGAGCAGTGAGGATTTTTGGGTTTTGATTATACCCCAAAGGTTTGGTTTTTTATGGGGATCAAAACCCAACCGTTTGGTGGTGGTTGGGGGTTGGCAGAGGTGCTGTTCGGAGCAGGAAGACTCGTTAATGGCGACGCGATCCAATTTGGGGGAAGAGTGAGTGATGGAAGCAAATTGGTTTTTGTGTTAATTAAAGTGGTTGGGTTTTTCCTCCTGAGTGTTTTTTGTTAGGTTTGGAGTGCCGGTGGATGGTTGATGGTGGCTGATCCGGTGGTGAAAGGAGATATTGAGGAAGAAGGAGGGGTGGCGATCTGTTTCTGTTTTTTTTGTTGGGCTTGGGGCGGAGTTAGTTTGTTTTCTTTGGGCCAGTTTCATTTTAGTTATTTTTGGGCCGAACCAATTTGTTTGTTTCTTGGGCGGTTTTATGTTTTGTTTGGGCTGGGTCCATATGACTTGAATTGGGTCCGGTTGAATAAATAGGTTGGTTTTAGACTTTTGGTTTTGGGCCTTGGTTTTAGGCTTTTCTCTTTGTTTTGTTTTGGTTAATTGGGTTTAGGATTGTTGACTGTTGGACTTGACCTGTTGACCAGTCAACCCTTTGACTGTTGACTGTTGAGTTTGTTTACTTTTTATATATTAAATTTTATGGATTAATCCAATGGTAGCATGTTGTGGAAGCCTATATAAACTGTTTGTCATTATCTAAGAAAGATTTGACGTTGCTATTGTGCAATTTTTGACACGTGACGAGATTGAAATTTTAAGAGACGTGATATTCCTAAAACGCTATAAAAATGTTATGTGATACGTTTGGAGAAATTGTGACATTATGTGGTATGTGGAAATTGTTGTTCTATTAAATGATATGATATATTAGGATATATATTAAATGCGATATTTTTTGAGAAATAAATGTAAACGCTCCATCATTATATCTGTGAGATGCTACTATGAGGTATTATAGTATTTGTGGATATTTTCAAAGAGATTGTGGTTTAGTGCAATATATTTTATTTGGCACGTGAAAGAATGAAAATGAGAGGTATTGTGATATTTTCAAATAATGTGGCTTAGTGCAATAATTTATGTGGCACTTGATAGAGTGAAATGATTATGAGATATAAAGGTATGAGACCTGCATAAATTATATAACGAAAATCCTAAAACCTAGCTACCACAACTCATGTGATTGACTCATGTGTAGGGCGTATGTGATATGATTGGCCCTTGTATAGGGTGTATGAGATGTTGATTGACCCATGTGTAGGGCAATCGTAGTCGAATAGTGGCTTAATTTTTTCGTTCGCAAAATTAGAACGAGACACGATATTTTATGCCGAATAGTAGCAATACCCATATAATGGCGTTCGTGTGGGGGTTACCTGGTATGCGATATCCCGCTTAGGATAACTACGCACGGAGTGGTTCATTACGTGAGGGGAGGCATGTGGATGTCCATGTTTGGCGTTGGGAAGCGATTGTAGTAGCCAGGGAAACTAGGTAAGACATAGAGACAACGTGATTCTAGAGACACTTGAAGAAACTCTAAACAATATTTGTGATGATATATCAAAGTGTACGTTAAATCTATAATAAATGATTTATTGTATTTTATGTTGCATTCACAATGGTTTTGTATAAGGGTGGGTTGAATTGATTATTTATGCAGGTATGACCCACTCTGTGATTAGGCCTACACCAGTGTAAGTATAGAGTATGTTTTAGTTTTGTTATTTTATTATTAGATACAGTTGATCTAGTACGGTTTGAAGCTAAGGCGCCTCAGTGGAGGAACTACCAGTCTTAATTATTGTATTTAAGAATGTTGTATTATTCGTTGGATGTAAAGGCGCCTCAGTGGAGGAACTAACTGCCTTATTGATGGTGTATATTTATATATAAGTATGATTTGTATTTTAAGGCTACTCATACCAGCATTGTCTATAATGCTAACCCGATTTGCATGTTTGCTTATCGGGTGTGTTCATAAAATGAACCCAGTTGATAAGTCTTGATAAGATTAGTGTTGAAGGTTGGTTGCTGCTTGTGGGTTGCGCTAGCGTCTCATTATGGGATATGTTTTGTTTTCCCTTGAGGTGCAATAGATTTTAATTAAGACAATGTTTTTTTTGTATTTTTAGTTGTAATTATAATTAAAAAGTTATTGAAAGGAAATTTGTAACTTAATCATATTTGTGAATTTTTGTAATGAAGAAAACTTTTGTTTATTTAAATTTTTTATTGGTTTCCAATTATTGGAATAGTTAAACGGATAAAGAGGTTTTTGGAAGTTGAGAGTGTATCACACCTCGAAAATCGAAGAGTCGGGAACAAATATTGTTTTTCTGATTTTGTCGAAATTCGGGGTGTGACAAAAACGCCCCCAAAAGGCGTACAAATCTCACTGTAGTTGATTATATTCTCACTATAGTTGTGAAAATTTTGGAAGTGAGGTAGTGGAAGTTTGCTAAAATAATTTTTTTGGGGGGAGGGCGGTGTGCGAGTCATTATAGTTTGAAGATTTTTCTAGACAATTAGTTATGTGGTAGTGGAGTTTTTCTAATCTTAGGGGGTGCGTGACGCACTTATATCCATATATGAGATTCCTGTCAAACCCACAATAAGTAACACTGCAAGTCCTCTCAATTGTTTCTTAACCTCTTGATTCTGGAGATGAAGAGAGGCCAAGAATAAAGAGAAAATAGTACAAAAAGACATGAAGTTTTTCATAGTATGCATGTAGTATAAACATATTATACCTGCTGCTACTTGCTCCTGTAAAATCCAATAAACCAATAAGGGTAAGTTTCAATAGTGTTCAAGTTGATGAAGCAACTAATTTCAAATTAACACCCATTTTATATATTTATGCACATAAGCAAGACAATAAGCCGGTGTTGAATTCTCCAATGTTTGGTGCCTAGTGTATACAACATAAACATTGCAATGATCAAAATCAATAATTCTAGCAGAGGTACATATCAATTCTTACAACTTTGTATTTGTCTGTATGAGGATCATGACCAAAGCTTAGATTAAACTGTCGACGATCACCAACAGTTCTCTTTTCAATTTCATCTAAATTAAATAGAACTTCAATATATTCTTTGGTAGCTAGATTGCATATCACCATAGACGTCTTTTGGTCCGATAAATAAATCAATCCATTGCATGATGTAGAAAGCTGTATTTTGCTTTCCATGTATAGAAGCGACCAAGGCCGATATAGTGTGTATAGAGTACGACTGCAAGCCCTCGGGAGCTTCGAGATGTTCAGTAGCTAGAGTGCGCCCCGTGTTTCTCAAGCCACCGAATTGTTTTGTTTTCTATTTTGTAAACTCTATATAAACAATTGTAATCTCTTTAGAATTCAATTAAGTAAATATACACTGAATTGAATTGAATCCTTTGGTTCTACATGGTATCAGAGCCAAACCATTGAAATTCGCTACATTGAATCCTTGAATCTTAAACCCATTATTGAATCCTTGAATCTTAAACCCCTATCACAAAGTTTTATTTTTTTTTTAATTTTCTTCAAAAACCTAAATCGTTTTTTTCTGCAATGGCTGAATCTGACAACAATTCTTCAAGCATCATTCATCACCACTACACCCCACAAGACAACTCAGTGTTCCCAAAAACTATTCCATTAGATGAGTCCAACTATACCATTTGGGCTCCTCTCATGTGAATGCGGATTGGAGCAAGGGGAAAGCTTGGTTATTTGACTGGCACAAAGGTTGAACCGCTTATGAATTCGTCTGAATATAAAGTTTGGGCAACAGATAATGAAAAGGTAAAAAGCTGGTTTATTGATTCTATGGAGATTTCTCTTATGAACCGTTATATTCGTTTTCCTACTACAAAAGATATTTGGGAGGCTGTAGAGAAGACCTTCTATGATGACTCTGATGAAACTCGAATTTTTGAATTGAATATGAAGTGCTTTGAAGCGAAGCAAAATGGGAGACTTATTCCTTCCTATTACAACGAATTGGTGGCTATGTTCCAGAAGATTGATGAGAGAGTGACCTCCCAGAATAACAGTGTTGAAGCTGTAGTCCATGAAACGTCCACGATGTCCAGAATGCATGTTCATATGTTTTTACGTGGACTAGATCGAGTAGTATGATCAAAAAGTGTGGAGAGATCCTTCGAAAGAACCTAAATTTTCTTTGAACAAAGCTATGCTTACATTAAGTAAGGTACAATCTGAGAAACAGGCTATAGGGCGCTCTGTATCAACTGAATCCTCTGTCTTGGCTGTTCATAGCAAGACAACTCCTCCAGTTTTTTCTAGTCCTCCACGCCATCCTAAAGGTAAATCAAATTCTTGGGTAGATAAAAAGTGTGGTGTTTGCGGAGATTTGGGACTTCTCGAAGAGGCCACGAAAGAATTTAAGCAAAGCCGCCATTGCTAATGTTGTGAATGGAGACAATGCTTTGGCTAGTGCCCGCAATCAGGTATGATGGTAAGGTTATTTCGACTAATACATGGATAATTGATTCAGGTGCATCTGACCATATGACAAATGACCCTAACCTTGTGAAAAATCTTAGACCTTCACCTCAAACCGTTATTTCTACTGTTGATGGTACTCTAACTTCGGTTAGCGGAGAAGAGTCTATTGAGTATCTAAAACCCTCACTCTTGAATCTGTCTTAGTTGTTCCATCCCTTGCCTATAACCTATTGTATGTTTGTCAAATTATCCTAGCACTTGCATGTACTGTGACATTCTATCCATCTTTCTGTGTTTTTCAGGACATTCTGACTAGACAGATTCTTGGTTATGGTGTTAGAAAGGGAAACTCACTACTACCGGGCTTGATGTAAACCCGACGAAAACAAAAGAATTTTAAAGCAAGTTAATCAGGTTAATAGGGTCAAGAATGCAAAGGAAGTTGTGTGGTTATGGCATCGTAGGTTAGGTCATCTATCTTTTAGTTATTTGAAAAGGTTGCAACCTCAGTTATTTTCAGTTGTTAGTGAGTCTGAGTTTCATTGTGACATTTGTGAACTGGCCAAGAGCCACCATATTTCATATTCACCAAGTATTAATAGATGTCCTGTTCCTTTTATAAAAATTCATTCTGATGTTTGGGGTCCTGCCAAAGTTTCTTCATTTTCTGGAGCTAGATATTATATGACTTTTATTGATGACTACACTCGCATGATGTGGGTGTCATTACTGAAAAACAAAAGTGATGTATATGGGATGTTTACTGATTTTTACAAAATGGTGGCGACGCAGTATCAACAATCTATCAGGGTCTTTCAGTTTGATAATGGTGGAGAATTTGTGAATGGCCTCATGTTTGAATTTTGCCGGTTAATTGGAATTCGTCATCAAACCTCCAATTCTGGTACCCCCCAACAAAATGGTCTAGCCGAACGGAAGAACAGGCAGTTGTTGGAGGTTGTTCGTGCTTCCTTGTTTGGCATGAATATATGTACTTCGATCCTATTAGGGTGAAGCAGTGAAATTAGCAGCCTATGTTATCAACCGTACTCCCTCACGGGTAATTGAGTTCTAGAAACCTTATCAGAAACTCCATGCACTTTTGTCCATCCCATCTATGCCTAACTTGGAGCCTCGGGTGTTTGGATGTACAACTTATGTTCATATCCCACAACCAGAATGAAGTAAATTTGATCCTCGTGCAAAGAAGTGTATTTTTGTGGGTTATGCAGAGTTTCAGAAGGGGTATAGGTGTTATGATCCGATTACTACCAAGATGTATATATCTCTTGATGTCTCATTCAATGAATCAAACCCATATTACTCAGAGGGAGTTTCCCAGTCTTCCCTTCAGGGGGAGAGTGGCGGTGAAGGGAATCCTGATGTCTTTGGAGAATTGGAACACTTGGAGGAACGATTTGAAGTTCCTAAAGCAGAAATTGATCATGTAATAGTAGAGACAGAAGCACATGATCTGGATGTATCTGAAACTATAGTACACGACGACATTTCCCCTTCTACATCAATAACTGAAGATTTTGGAGAATTGGAACACTTGGAGGAACGATTTGAAGTTCCTAAAGCAGAAATTGATCATGTAATAGTAGAGACAGAAGCACATGATCTGGATGTATCTGAAACTGTAGTACACGACGACATTTCCCCTTCTACATCAATAACTGAAGATCTCTATCAAAATGCTCCGCCTCAAGTACCTCCTATAACCTTTAATGAGTCTGTTGGGGTAGAAAGTCTTGAACCTAGACAATCACAAAGAGCTAAGAAACAATATGAACCAGACATCAAAGCCAATGCTAAATACCCTATAGCTAACTCTATGTCTAACCATAGCCTTTCTGAAACCCATGCACTTGTCATAAATCAATTGTCTACTGTATCTATTCCTAGTAACTTGCAGGATGCTTTGAAAGATTCAAAATAGAAAAAAACAATGAATGAAGAATTGGAAGCCCTTCAAAAGAATGTAACATGGGAGGTAGTTGATATGCCTGTTGGAATGAAATTTATTGGATGTCGTTGGGTGTTTACCGTGAAGCTTAATGCAGATGGAACTATTGATAGATATAAGGCGAGATTGGTTGCCAAGGGATACACACAACATTATGGAATTGATTATGAAGATAGTTTCGCACCTGTAGCGAAAATCAATACAGTCCAGATTTTAATTTCACTTGCAGCAAATAGAGATTGGCCCTTGCACCAGCTTGATGTGAAAAATGCATTCTGAATGGGAACTTGGAGGAGGAAGTATACATGGATATGCCTCCGTGTGTGAACCATCCCAAAGATGTTGGGAAGGTGTAAACCGAAGAAGGCTTTGTATGGCACAAACAAAGTCCAAGAGCTTGGTTTGGAAGACTTACCACGCATAATGAAAGTTTTTGGGTACAAACAGAGTAATTCTGACCATACCTTGTTTATCAAACACAAGGATGGTAAGATTACAGGTCTAATTGTGTATGTTGATGGCATGATCGTTACAGGAGATGATCCGAAGGAAATAAATGAATTGCAGAAGTATTTGTCGAAGGAATTTGAAATGAAGGATCTAAGACAACTGAAGTATTTATGGGTATTGAAGTTGCAAGGTCTAAAAAGGGGATTTCACTCTCATAGAGGAAGTATGTCCTTGATTTGCTTGCTGAAACCGGGATGTTGGATTGCAAACCGATGGAAACACCCATTGAGATGAATCACGGACTCGCCATTCATTCTGACCAAGTTCCTACTAATAAAAGCAGATATCAGCGTCTTGTAGGAAGGTTAATCTATCTATCTCATACTAGACCTGATATTGCTTATGTTGTGAGTGTGGTTAGTCAATTTATGCATTGTCCTAGTGAAGAACATATGGATGCAGTCTTTCGTATCCTGAAGTATTTGAAAAAAGCATCTGGCAAAGGTTTACTATTTGGAAAGTATGATGCATTGGATATTGTTGGATACACGCATGCATTAGGGTGGTGATAAAACTGATAGACGGTCTACATCAGGATATTTCACTTTTGTCGGTGGAAATCTTGTAACTTGGCGTAGTAAGAAGCATAAAGTTGTTGTCATATCGAGTGCAAAAGCTGAATTTTGAGGTATGGCACAGGGAGTATGTGAATTATTATGGATCCGTACTGTCTTGATGGAATTGGGCTTCGAACTTCAAAAGCCTACGGATTTACATTATGATAATAAAGCTGCCATTCAAATTGCACATAATCCAGTTCAGCATGATAGGACAAAGCATGTGGAGGTTGATCGTCATTTTATTAAAGAAAATCTTGACATGAAGGTTATTCGTTTTACATTTGTAACCTCTGAGGAGCAATTAGCTGATGTTCTTACCAAAGGTGTATCCCACAAGGTGTTTGACAGCTCAGTTCACAAGTTGGGCATGATTGACATATATGCACCAACTTGAGGGGGAGTATAGAAAGCTGTATTTTGCTTTCCATGTATAGGGCGCGACCTACGCCTCAAGCTTTCGAGATGTCCAGTAGCTAGAACACGACCCGCGCCCCGTGTTTCTCAAGCCACCGAATTATTTTGGTTCCTATTTTGTAAACTCTATATAAACAATTGTAATCTCTTTAGAATTCAATCAAGTATATATACACTGAATTGAATTGAATCCTCTAGTTCTACACACGAGACGATTACAATGAATTCGCATGGAAGTGAAAGTTTGTACCAATTCGTGATACTAGTACCACACGCCTGGTTATCGCACAATAACGAACTAAAGCTACCATCTTTTTTTGAAAATAGGAGCCTTTGGTTATTTTCGTTTGCCTGATCGAGATGCAATTTAATAAAATTGGGGATAGTGATTAACTGAAGCACATATTTGCATAGACACTTGCATCGCACCAATGACTAGATTAACAGGTAATTTTGCAAGGATTTCGATCATGACATCTTCTGGTAATGTAGAGTCCACTGTGACAATCTCGCAGCTTCTTATTGGTGCTCTTCTTGTTCTTCCTCCGCTCCTGATATGCCTCCATAATTCATAAAAACCAAACAATAGTGCTGATTAATTTGAGGAACATCATGTGATACTTTCGCACTGGTATTGGTGAATTGGATGCCAACTACGGGCTCTTTTTTTATAATTTAATTCGTCAAGGAGAGTTATTCTTAACTTTAAGAACACGTATCTGTTCGTATAGTCGGTATAGAAATCTTTGGGATCTACATTCTATGTAGAAATCTTCTATAATGGACCGATGTATCCTTTTAAAAACAAAACCAAAAATTAGAAGTCCCTAATAGATTGGTTAGGAATGCAAAACAAATCTATTAAAACCTAACCAACCGTGTCTTCCTTGTTTGAAAAGACAGAATGAGATGTTTGAGCAGAGCATGTTGTCAGTTTTTAATTTTTATCACGGTGTTTACTAGGTTTTGTGACTATATTCCTGCAGTTCGATTTGGCGACTTCCTATACACATTAAGCTCCATCACTGAATGTTCATTGAGCTGAGATGCAGAACCAACAAGTCACATGAAGTCAGTTTACTTGACTTGAAATACAAGTTAGTAAAAGAATGTATCTGAATTGAAATACAAGTACAAAATCTAAGCATATCTAAATTGAAATACAAGTACAATAACAGTGAAACAAAGAAATATATGAATACAAGTGTTTTCTATTTATCAATTTATCCCCCAATCAACATAAGTTTAAAGATAATCGAGATCACAAAAGGGATATTCACTTCCTCCACTTCCCCCTTCCAAAATTTGTATAAAATGCTCGCCCCTAGGCTGCCAACAAACAAGCACAAGCATCTGATTTATAACCCAAACCTATCCCTGTAGGCCTGTACAAACTTCAATGTTTAAAGAGGCATCACATCTTGAAGGTTTTCTGGCAAAGGGAAGTTCTGTGAACCAAACGTATGGAGGGAACTATTTTGAATAAAAACTGCAACACCACATTTGCTGCTGTTGAAACCTTCCCACAATGAAAAATTTACTGTTCCACTAATAGTTTTCTTGGCTGAGATGTCTTTGACTACGCACAACTTCTCAAATTTTCGCACAACACAATCGTTGCTCAGAACACGTCCCTTATTCTCACCCTTTGGACAATTTGTCACCAACCCATTTTCGTATAGAGCCACCATTACATCTGCGCCATGACTGTCCACCTTTGTCCTTAGAGCTCCATTTATGGAGACTTGTAATGTGTCTGGTGATGATTTTTGGAATGTAACCTGTTCAATCAACAAGAATGCAAAGATCACAATCCATTCGCATATTAAAAGGAGGTAGTTACTGAAAACATAGACCAAAGTTTCATGGATGTGGATGTACTATGTAGTGTGTCCTCTAGCTAAATTATGAACACAGACCCATCCTGCTTGCCAATCACTGAATCAGCCTACAGCTAGAATGTCTTAATAGCCTGCTAATCTAAACACAATTTTTGGACGTTATCAGTTTGGGCCAACACCATCGGGCCGAATGTGGTGAAATAGGCCTTAGCTCAAGTCTACCTAACTCTAGATGTCAACTTGGCTTGTTGAGTTGTTGGTACTTGGTGGTGTATTTGCGAAGTAGATCTGGTGTAGACCTTTATTTCCTATTAAAACCACCATCAAATTCGTTGGCAATGGTCCACCCATTTCAAAGAAGCATGGCATCGTGCCCATTGATCTCAAACCACAAAAGGTTTCAGAAGTACCGGAGGACAAAATTGTTTGGTGCGCAAAGGCACAACACAAAAAGTTTTACACATATATTTGAAAGGAGAAAAATGTCAATTAAAAGAAGGCCCAAATTATCCACCAGTAGTCCAATATATTGGACAATTGAACCCTGTTTTTACAAATTAAGCATATTGTGGATGTGTCAGAATTCAGACTGATATATACAGTGATAGTTCCTACATATATCGCTTTTGCTTTTTGAAATATCGAGATACTTTCGTGCCAAATTAGAATGCCTTGGTGCGAGTGTGCGACCCTTGGTGGATATGTGAATGTCACGTTATGAAGAATTTCTGAATATATGATAGTACAACTACAAATATTGAATGAAATGAGGTCTACTAATGGTTCTAGACTTCTAGGAGACTACGAGTGATGACATTATTTTAGCCCGAATGTGGCGGCAGCTCAACATCCCCGGATTGCTTAGGCCTTAGGATCATTTTCTCATTTTTCTGTATAGTTTTCAGCAGTCATAAAGTCTTCTGACTTCAATACTAACTAATACCATGCATCTTCTAGGCCTAATATCAGCAGAATATATTTTTCAATTATTAGGAATCTTTGCTTAACACCTAAAAGAAACAAATATAATGTTCATGTAAACTCTGTTGCTGTACCTGTAAAGTTGGTGCTGGGAATCTCACGGCAGATCTGATCTGGGAAAGTAATTCATCTTCATCAGTACCAACACACTGGGCCCTACCTTGAACAACAATTTGAGGAGTAAACATTGTATCCAACCTCAGAGCTTCAACATAAGCCTTTTGTCTAACGGTGCATAAACTGGACGCATATGGATCTTTCCAGCCCATGTAATCCCAATAGTCTACATGAAATGCAAGTATAATCACAGGTACATCTAGCTCAAAATCTCCTCTTCCAAGCCTCGAGATAAGTAATTCAGCCTCGGGTGATGTTTTACAACCTTGTGAAGAGAATAGTTCGACCAATATGGCTCCGCCTCTTTTTTGTTCCTCCGATACTATATCGGCTGTAGCTGTTTCGGACGATTGTGTACGCATTTTCCTCGAGGATTGAGGATATGTATTTCGTCCGAAACATGCAAAGAGACGGGGCGCCATCCCGTCTCTGCCACACTTGTGGAAATGGGATGGCTCAGAGATTGAAGGAATGTTGGAGGAATGAAGAGATAGAAAGAGAGATTTTTAGTTTGTGGAAAAGAGGAGGAAGAAATCTAGAGAGGTGGAATGAGTAGGAATGTTTTGTTTTTAGGAAGGCAGAGTGGGTGGAGGGTAGAAAAAGGTGGCGAAGGTGATGGGAGAACGGTCTGAATGTTTTCCTTTAGTATATTTTTCTGCTTTTGGAACTAACTTATTATGAGACGTGGCGTGATAAAATGTGACCAACAGTGATGGGTCGGTGATGCGTTTCTTTGTAGGTGTGTGCTGTGGATTTGGTTCAACTCGTTGTCAAACTTAACTTTTGTCATAAGGGAGCAGCAAGCCAGCAAGTACGTGGAAATGAAGACAAGATAAAAGAGATTCATTTGGGGACTGTATTCTGGTTTTGGGCTTGATATTTGGAACATGGATAGTATTGTCTCACCGATAAACCAACGCCTTGTTGGGTATTTCCCTTAAAAAGCCTTACAATCTTCACTTAAACGGTTAAACCATTCAAGTTAAATTTTTTCCTCATCCGTCTGGGACAAATTTCGTTTAACACTCCTGGTTAATTAACGACTCAAATTGTCAATTCTCCAGTAATCTCGAACTTATATAGAGGCAAACTAAATTCTATGAATATAAGAGGAGGTTCTGGAAGAGAAATATGTAAGACACCCCTAGAAATTTTGGGTGGAATAATCTCAACATATCCACCAAGATCGATCTAACATGCGCTCATTACATTTTTGAGAACAAAAAAAAAGTGTTAGAGCGCTAGCCACGCTAGCTATCTAGACAGCTAGACTCTAGTATTATACCAGGGTTGAGGCTTGACCATAGAGTTCATCCAAAATCACGATAGCTTATGTACTGAATGAAAGTCCGAAACAGATGAGCAAAGAAGTTTTGGAATGAAGTTATGATATTGGTAAGAAGTTAAAACCAGTAAACAGTCAAAGAAAAATAGAAAATGGTGTCTAATTAATAAAATCATGCATTAGGATTGGCAGCACCGACCAGATCTACAACACATACCATTTACAAACTTGTTTATAGGACTTTATATGATGATAGGAAGTTAATACACGTTTATATGCATGCAAGAAACTCAAATTTAATTTACGTATACGTATACAAACTATACAATAGGACATGAAGAACAGTAATTGTTTACGTTTTCTAATGGTAATATTTTAATTTGATCCATCCCATATTAGTCCTTTAGTTAGTTCTCCAACAGCTTAATACATAACATTTCGTAACGATTCTTCTGATTGTTTCACCATATCTTGGGCATCGACCTTCTTAGCTACTACTGAATTAGATAGCAGCGAGATTCTTTTTAGTTGAGCAAACGATTCAACATTTTTCTCATGTTGATGAAGGATTCTGAGACTGTTGTTACACTACTTCACCAGATTGGGAATTAAAAGACACGTTTAAGGACGCTGGCCACCTGTCTTTTTATAGTAATTCTGTTGTAGTGCACCTACTTAAGCCTTGATCCTTTACTGATTCTACAAATCCAACGGTTCCCACCACCGTCCATGCTCTGGCAATTGAAGTCATTATGTACTATATATGTAATCCTTGCTGATCTTAGAATTGCTCGATTGCTATGAATGTGATAAGAGAAAGAGAAATGTAAGTGGCATATATATACTAGCCATTTGGCCCGGCCTATGGCCGGACTTGCTACATAGATAGCTAAAGACTCAAAAGTCTAAAATCCATTTGAATAAATATCTAATTAGCAGAATGAGCTTTGATGAATTTCTAACACGGCCATTACTGATATAACATGTCAAGTACAAATCAAATAATCTTTTATATATATAATCAAATCACTTTTCTTTAAAAAAAGATAATACCAATGTCGATCCCGTGATTGAGAGTGTTCGAGGCATACCACTTTTGAGAATTGGGAAAAGACGTTTCATATAATCAGCACAGAGAACAGGATCAGCAACATTGTTAATAACACCACTAAGGAATTTTAAAGAACCCAGAGTTCTTTTGTTTTCTCTTGGGCTTCCAAAAGGTCTCTACTTGTCAATAAAGTGCTTAACAGATGGTTTAATTTCCAAATCTCTTGTGGCTTCATCTGTATGGGGACAGTCCTTCACATCTAATGCTTCCTTCTCCACTTTTATGAATTCTCCTTCCGAAGCATTTTCCTCTTCTGGCTCTTTGATGTCTTTTTCCTCATGCTTCAATGCCCCATTGGCTAAAACTTCGTCTTTCCCTGCATCAACCTGTAACAAAATATCATTATCAGAGTCAATATCACATAACAGATTAGTCCAAAAATAGGATGAAAATACAACAATGGATACATAGGACATGCTACTTGTGAAGTTTGATATGCAAAGCCCGAGGTAAGGTTAAAAAAAGCAGCAGTCACAAAGATAGACGCATGGTGAGGACACACGAAACGGTGCTACAGAAACATAGAGTTATGCAGCAATCACTTACTGAAGCACAATTTAACGACTGCTATTTTTTATGTAAACATAGACGTTAAAAATGTTCCCATTGGCTGCCATTTTTCAAAAAAAAAAAATACAACCTTGTGTAGGGAAACTAAGCACGACATAATACTATATACATTAACTTAGACAACAATTTAGTCTAAACAACAGCATCGCTAAACATAAATGTAAAAGTGAATGGCCATAAATGAAGGAAAAAGTTAAATAGGCTACGAACTATAAAAGGTAAAGAAGGGGAGAACTTTTTGGCTACGCTGCATTTAAGATTGGTAAACTGAAATGATGTCAAAAGTAATGCATCCACCAAAGAGATGTCTTATTACATTGTGAGTCAACACTTAAGAGATATACAAAGACCCACAAAAGAATGGTATGTAGTAGACACCCTAGTGAAGATTAATCTTAACACACCTGAAAAATGGGAGTCGCAGAACACACACTCCTGGATTAATTGTAGATAGCCTGATAGTGCTATTGCAATTTGAAAGTACAACAAAATCACTCTAAATACAAATCTGATCTAAACAAAATAATAAATGATAATGGAAAAAATAAATAAATGAATGAAAATGTGAAATAAAAAACTATGGGGCAGTCACATACTAATAAAAAAATTGGAATACATATATTGAATAAAAACCATATACGTAGACAATTAGAAAGAAGTGCCATTTAGATATATCTTATCAGTCAGGCACACAAAAAAAAATCGTGTGGAACATGAAAGTGATGACTCATGGTGGGCAATTGTCAAAATGGAGCACGTGCAAGACGATTAATATGTATCATATGGGTCAAAAACAGATAGCATGCAAATATGCAATGTGATTCAGATCAAATGATTTAAGCAAACATATTCTATCACCTCGATCAATCCATATTAAGTAGCATAATTTTCATCTGATAGCAACATGGTGTATGCTTACAAAAGAAAAGTATACAAACAAAGGAAGCGTAAACTAACATATAGAGAGTACTCAACATATTAAATTATAAATGAATATACGGCTTTGAGGGTCATCCTATTATTTAAAAAATAGATGGATGTGGTTTTTCACATATTCACGGCTCTTCTGTTTGGGCAAGCATGTGGGTGTGGGTGTGGGGTGTAAGGAGAGGAGAACGTGGGAATAATTGAATTAGCTCCAGAAATCTTCAAAGCTGTAGAGGTAATAGAGATGGTTGAAGAATACATTTATTATTAATTAAAAACAAAAACAAATATAACTTTCTCTAGTTGCAGTTGTCACATGTGAGTTAACGTATCAACTATCAAATGTGAATTTCCTATTTATAGAGGAAGAAAGTGTTACAAACTTAACATAAGCCATCTTATATCGTCTACCATTACATTTGAGTCAAAGAAATGGCAATGAAGATCTTTCTGGCATTGATAGTAGTGTATGGCTTGATATCCATTGTGGATGCCTTTTTTGCTTCTGGATGGACAAAAGCCCATGCTACCTTTTATGGTGGCAAAGTGATGCCTCGGAACAATGGGTAAGGAAAATTTTCACTCTTTATATATACGGTTAAGTTTTTCCTTTCCTTATTTAAAGTCGAAAAGACATGCAACTCAATTCTCGGTTGTTTACTGAGGGGAGCTTGTGGGTATGGTAATCTATATTCTACCGGATATGGGACCAGTCGAAAGCATTAAAATCTTGCTGCTCAACGATGGGGCTTCTTGTGGGCAATGCTATAGGATCGTATGTGACTATAACGCGGATTCAAGGTGGTGTTTGAGAGGAAAGTCTATAACTGTCACTGCCACCAACTTCTGTCCTCCAAATTTTGCCCAAGCAAGCGATAACGGTGGATGGTGCAATCCACCACTCCAGCATTTCGATATGGCTCAACCTGCATGGGAAAAGATTGGTATTTACAGAGGCGGAATCGTGCCTGTATTGCTCCAAAGGTTGGTTACTTTCATCTTTCCTACACTGTTTCTTCTCTTGTATTCGCCTACCATGTAACTCACAATTTTGCGTGTGACACTGCAGGGTGCCATGCAAGAAACATGGAGGTGTAAGGTTCACAATTAATGGGAGACACTAATTTGAACTTGTATTGGTAAGCAATGTGGGAGGAAGTGGATCAATTCAGTTTGTGTCAATCAAAGGTTCAAAAACTGGATGGCTGACAATGTCAAGGAATTGGGGAGCTAATTGGCAGTCAAATTCCTATCTCAATGATCAATCACTCTCCTTCAAGGTTTGTATTCTTGTTTAAAGCTGGGATTGAACCTGTGAACCAAAGGCTATCATAAACCCAGTGTCGTCCAAACTGAGGACATAGGTTGATCTCAAAATGGTTAACATATGTGAATTAAATCTATTTTAAAAACACAATTGTAGATTAGAGAGGTGTTGGTGGTTCTGTAAAGCATTCTAAAAGGATAATGATCATAATGTGGAGTCCCGGAATAGGTTGAAAGTTGAAACACGGGGGTGACTGGATCAACTTCTCCTCTTCATCAATAGGAGCTAATTCTCGTGCCTATCATTTGTGGAAAGAAGGTCTACTACGGTGGGATCGAAGTCCGTCATAGTTACTTCGAATCCATGCAGATGCACCTTTAATTAGATTCATCTATCAAGTATTAAATAAATGTAAATTCTAAATCTCGACCTTAGTTTCTAGGTGCACCCACAAAATAAACAACAAATATAAAATAGAAAGAAACTGAATCATAAAAAGGGAGCGATCATCGATGGAGATATGACCTACATACCTTGATTCTTCGAATCAACACGAGATGGGTTCCATGTTTTGGTGGGAGGTATTAGGAACCATACCGGGTTCATAGGATTGAAGGTGTTTCACATATGAAGTGCTTCGTGGTCGAAACCATTCATGTGTTCTGCATCGAGATATCATATTCTGCTACCAAAACGACGGAAAATCAATCAGTTGACTATATATATATATATATATATATATATATATATATATATATATATATATATATATATATATATATATATTTTTACTTGTCTTAATGAATCATGTATAACTCCATCACTAAAATTTAAAATCAAAGTAATCAGTTTTTATGCTTCACGATTTTTCTACAAAATTAAAGTGATTTCCTATCACACACATTGAACTCAATTATACATGCCACCATAAACTCAATATCAAAACATACCATGAGAAATTGCTTTAAGTTTCCGCCACATGCCACGTTCTGTAGATAACCCAAGAAGCGATTAACCTCAGCACCAATTGAGACACCTATATTGGCAAATAACTCCTCTGGCAAACGAACGCGAGGCACTTTTGATGGGGTCCTATTTCAACAAAAAAGTATATCTATATAACCACTGGACTTTTCATAATTATTTCATTCCAATAATGGGAATGTAATCATACATTTACTTGCCTGTTTACTAACCCTGATGCATTTGACCAAGCGAATTGAGCAAGCATACCAGTAAGCAATGAAAAGAAAACCATAGTCAAGAGATGGTAATTCAGCCATTCAAATATCACCCAGATAGCAGTAGCACCAGTCAAAACACTTGCAGATATCTTTTTATTCCTCCATAATAAAACATCAGCAGCTACAAGTTCAAAGAAACCAAATTTAAATACATAACAAAAAGAAATTATTATAAACTATAAGTAGTCAATAATCTTACACTTTCCACCACCCAACACATTGTGAACTGGCCGGCTTTTGACGTCCAAAGAGCCTATTTATCTGATCAGAAACTGAAGCTGATTTACCTTCCTCAAAAAAAAAAGATATGTTCTTTGGCTTCGGGGCATTATGTTGTTCAGTAAAAGTGTCCATTATGTTGTTCAGTAGATTCTCAGCTGTAATCTTCTCAGGCATTTTTTATATCTTCAATCTAGTCCATTTTTACAAAGTTCAAAAGTCAAACATTAAAATTATCAAAACTACTAATAAAATGAATAAAACTAAAGAACAAATAAAATATTAGAAACTAACCAAGAGTAGAAAACGTTTGGAATGGAAATTAGAGAATAAGAAGAAGAAGAGTTTGTGATGGTTTTTGGGGAAGAGTAGAGGAGAGAAACAATAATAATAATGGGCTGCATATAGAACCACACCATCTTATCTGACTCTATTAATTAAAAATAATAATAGTCAAGTATCACGAAAAATAAACAAAGGGTCATCAGATTCTCACAGGGCTATTGGGTCGCGATGCTTGATCAAAACGAACCTGTTTTCTGTGATTGCCTGCAAAAGGAAATCAAGATAGGAAAAAAAGTGTACTTAATATTTCATGAAGTTATCGAAAAATAAACAAAGGGTCATCAGATTCTCACAGGGCTATTGGGTCGCGATGCTTGATCAAAACGAACCTGTTTTCTGTGATTGCCTGCAAAAGGAAATCAAGATAATTGAAAGATATTTAGTACTTGCAATGACTGAATGTTCCAGTTGGTCATTTTAAGCTATTGAAGAGTCAAACACAGGTTGCAGTGTTGCACTATGTTGTATGTTCCATTCCGAACTGTTGCCTTATTCCTTTCTCGTTTAATGGCCGACACTGAAAATTTAGAACCATCTCAAACCCAAAACTTTGCTTCGAAAACTAAATATTGAGTCATTGCAATAAGATCGAGCTTTGATAATGTCACAACTCACAACCCTAAGTGGCAGGAAGCTTGCTTGACCTGTCCAGCATTGATAATGTCCCATAGAGTAACCAAACTTACCAACACACTTAAAAATTGAGTAGGTTGAGATCCCGTTGATATTGCGGCTAACCCTAGCTATGGTTATACTGTGCAAGAGTCTAACAATGAACTGCGCAAGGGTCATATGATGATCTCATATTGCATACAGGTTAGACAGGCATCATATTGCATACAGGTTAGACAGGCATTGACTGTTAAAGTTGATATCTGAGATTAAGAATTACCAGCTCTTACCTACTGTCTTGAATTCAATAAGATCATGTGGAATTCCTGACAGTACGTATCTCTGATATAATTTGCAAGCACTTTCTACAAAGCAGGATATGTTGAAAGAGACATGGTTTAAACAATTAAACCTCTTACATCCCTTCTGTCATGGTAATATTACAATCATGCATGAGAATGTAAGTCCTATCTAGGTTTACACACCTTACCCCGTGCACATTCATATAAAATTTATAAGGATCGCCCTTTCGTAATGAAGATAATCAACACAAGTTACTTCATTGGCTAGTCGTAAAATTGAACTGATGCCCACACCATAATGCAATTAAAACAAAAACAAAAAACAATGAAAAAAATAGAAAGACAAAAAGAACAGACTAAATCCCGATCCTTACCAACTGACAAAGCTATTTGTATGAAACACAGATGGATAATACAACTTAGAATTCTTCTTTACGTTTCCAATCAGCTGTGACTCTTGGCTCTTCAGATCATAAAGGAAATACTTTTCTTTATGGCGTCCTAGAATTTTCAGAATTGTACATGGATATCGCTCATGGAAACAAATAAGATGTTTAAATTAAAATTTTGCATGAAGCTATCAAAAGAATCGAAAAAAGGGTATAGAAAGAGGTTTTTAACTATTTTGGACTACGAACAATTGAAATAGGGAAAAAAGGGCGTAGAATTCATCTGATGTGTCAGTCTCAGAGAAAAAAAAGGGACTAACGTGGGTCACTGGGAGCATTCTCAACTACTCAGTATTAATGGTCTTTGATGAGTGGAGAAACCGGGAGTAGTTTAAGAACCAATATCTTATGGCTTAGCATAACATGTTTTATTCTCTACGTGTCCAATCAAAGACCATTAATACTTCGATAGTTGATAATGCTCCCCAAATGACCCACGCCAACTCTTTTTCTCTCCATCTTGACACATCGATTTTATCTAAAAAATGAATTCTAACGCGACTATTTCAATTGTTAAATCTGTAGCCCAAAAATAGTTAAAACCTATCTCTATTCTTTCAAACTCTCTCTTTATTCTTCCAAAATAATTGAACTCTCAAGAACGACATAATAATTTCTTTCGAGAAGCTACCACAAATCTGAGAGATCAAGTGATGAAGAAGAACGCATTTGAAGATAACCACACAACGGATATCTCCACCACCTTCATCTTCAAGTCCGAAACACTAGAAACATTAATTCAAACTCTCTCAAGATGACCTTTCTCGAATATCCTCCTCCGAAGTGTTCTTAATGACTTTGAAGCATGCTTTTTAGAACTGCAAGTCCAACAAATGAGCACTTTTGAAGAAGCTTCCTTCTACTACTCTTGGCGAAAGTATGAAAGCATTATTGAAGGTGAAAAAAGTTCCCCGTGCCTTATAACCGGTATTGCCCCGATTCATTGATCGCACTTATATTCCCCGTGCCTTTCTCTCTTACGGTAATGGTGGGTGGAATTGGGAAACATGAGCGATCGACATAATAAAGGGAATTGGTATCCGGACTCTTAACGGATTTGAGTGGCTTGAGGTTTCACGGATGCCTCATAAATTTTTCAAGGATTTGGTGAGTTTGATGATGTATTTGCTAGCGATGGAACAAATTGTCATCTACATACGAGTTACGGTTGACCGGCTCTTCTCATGTTTGACATGAACCATAAAGCGATGGAATTGGCACTCGGGGGTTACATCAAGTCCTTGGATCTTTGTTTCTTGAAATGGTTCATGGAAAATCAAAAGTTTTGCCGACTTACGTGAAGCCACTTGCATCGAAAACCGGATAAAGGAACCATCTATTGTAGTTGTTTAACAGGAGAAGGGGAAGAAATCCGTCCTATCCATTCCATCACACAACGCAAAAAGATATTAACACGAGTCGGGGTTCTCTTCATGAAGGCTTCTTTGATGGCATGGATATCGATGCAACAACAACTATTTTTTCAAGGATTTGGTGAGTTTGATGATGTATTTGCTAGCGATGGAGCGGTGATGTCATCTACATACGAGAGTTACGGTTGACCGGCTCTTCTCATGTTTGACATGAACCATAAAGCGATGGAATTGGCACTCGGGGGGGTTCATCAAGTCCTTGATCTTGTTTCTTGAAAATGGTTCATGGAAAATCAAAAGTTTTGCCGACTTACGTGAAGCCACTTGCATCGAAAAACCGGATAAAGGAACCATCTATTGTAGTTGTTGCAACGGGAGAAGAAGTAATCTCGTCTATCCATTCCAGGTCACACAACGCAGCGGTATTAACCGCGAGAGTCGGGGGTTCTCTTCGTGAAGGCTTCTTTGATGGCATGGATATCGATGCAACAACAACTATTTTTCAAGGATTTGGTGAGTTTGATGATGTATTTGCTAGCGATTGAACAACTGATGTCATCTACATCTGAGTTACGGTTGACCGGCTCTTCTCATGTTTGACATGAACCATAGGCGATGGAATTGGCACTCTCGGGGGTTCTCATCAAGTCCTTTGATCTTTGTTTCTTGAAAATGGTTCATGGAAAATCAAAAGTTTTGCTTCGACTTACGTGAAGCCACTTGCATCAGAAAACCAGATAAAGGAACCATCTATTGTAGTTGTTGCAACAGGGAGAAGGGGAAGTAATCCGTCTATCCATTCCAGTCACACAACGCAAAGCAGTATTAACACAGGAGTCAGGGGTTCTCTTCGTGAAGGCTTCTTTGATGGCATGGATATCGATGCAACAACAACTATTTTTTCAAGGATTTGGTGAGTTTGATGATGTATTTGCTAGCAGTGGAACAGCTGATGTCATCTACATATAGAGTTACGGTTGACCGGCTCTTCTCATGTTTGACATGAACCATAGGCAGTGGAATTGGCACTCTCAGGGGTTCTGTCAAGTCCTTGGATGCTGTTTCTTCAGAAATGGTTCATGGAAAATCAAAAAGTTTTGCTTCGACTTCTGTGAAGCCACTTGCATCAGAAAACCAGATAAAGGAACCATCTATTGTAGTTGTTGCAACAGGGAGAAGGGGAAGTAATCCGTCTATCCATTCCAGTCACTCAACGCAAAGCAGTATTAACACAGGAGTTAGGGGTTCTCTTCGTGAAGGCTTCTTTGATGGCATGGATATCGATGCAACAACAACTATTAATGGTTGAATTTGCACACGTAAGCGTATTTGCCCATCATATCCAAAAGATGTTTATACCAGAGGCTGTGATGGTGTTGTGAATGATAAGCATAGAGTTCGCATGTTGAAGGGTCTTCAAAGTCATGCCAAAGGGAATGATAACATATTGGTAATATTACTCTGAATTTCTCTGTGCATCATAAATTATTTTATATTGCAATTTAATCGGACAAATAGAGTTAAATAAATTGTTTCTTCTTCCAGTGCAATGATGAGAAAGAATACTACTCTGTTACTTTTGCTCCTCAGCCAGTTTCTTCAGATGACATTGAGGTTTCTGAAGGTTCTCAACGTCGGTCGACAGGACTCAATAACTCTAGAAATGGAATCAATGATGGTGATATATTTTGAAGAAAGGAAAGTTTTTTAGTTGGAAGGACCAAAAGTGCAATACTTAGATTAGATAGGAATAGTTGTGTAGGGGATTGTGGAGAAAGGTTGGTTCTTTTCTGATCATGCTATTAACAGAAGTGTAGGTAGTAGTAATGGTGCAAAGCAACAATCTAATCGGCATTCCTTACGTTCAGGTACTTATTGGTTTGCCCAAGTTGTTTATATATTTGTTTTTAGTTCTCTTGAAATTAAGTCATTGTTATTGCTTATTGTTGTAATAGAAAAGCATTCCGCCAGTTTTGGTAGAAATCATCATTATAGGACTGTGATGCATCTGGGGAGTAACGGTGAGAGATCACCCGAGGGGCTACAGAGATCATTATTCATACTGAGAGATCCTTATCCCACTTGCTTTTGAGGTGTCCAATTACTTCACTAGTAGGAATGATGCATATAAGCGTTTTGCAGTCTATGGTAGTATCGAGGGAAAAATGGTGAGTTCTGTTTCAACCGAAAAGCAAATGATTCAAGAAAAAGAGTATAACAACAACGATCTTTGGGCAGGCATTTGTGGATGGAAGTATTCGGAAGGCTGTGTTTGAAAGGCGTTTTCCCTCTCTTGAAGCTGAAGAAAGGCAAGTAAGTCCTGATATATCTAGAGTCCCATCTCCTAGATTGAGCTCTCCCAATAGTGCTTCGTCCATGATTGGACTTGATGGGTTGGCTTCTTCTATGGCAGAAGTGTGTGCCTTAACTGGAAGCAACAACACAGTACACTCATCTGTTCAACAGAACACTCCTCTCATCAGCAGCTGTTGCATGCCACTTGCATCCATCAATAACTGTGCCACCCCTGCTCAAACTAGCATGGTTGCACCATTCACTGGCCTCAAGTCCAGTCCGCTTTCTTTCCTGTTACCCGAAAAGGTCAACGACATCACCTTTATCTCTAGCAATGGAGGAAAAGTTTCTTGCACGGAGAGAAAATATCAACACCACCCAGCTCAAGTGGGAATTTAATCTTCTTGGTAGGCCAATGGATGTTTCGACTTTAATCGTCGTGATTGGATTAATGGGTGGAAAGGAGGGTAGCTCCGTGGATTTGTTAAAGGGGTGATTCGGTCGTTTGGTCGAGGAAATTTTCTGATCAGTCCGTGATCGCTCGGCTTTACAACATGTCTTGGAAACTATCACGAGTGCGAAGAGAATGATAATGGGTCGTACCATTCAAGAGACGGAATTAATGGTGTTTTGCGATAACAAGGCGATTGAATTGATGTTGGTATGTCCAAAGGGTGTGGTGATGGATTGCCTTAGGTGTTGGAGATTGATAGCAATTTGGGGTTGCGTGTTTTGTCGGCGAAACCATTGCCTCAGAAAAGAAGAAGACGGTACAAATGTCAAGGAAGGTATTGGAGTCTTGAAACCAGAACATGGAACGCAACAAATACAAGTTGAAGCTTTGGTCAGTTTCACTTCAGTGTCTCATACGATGCAGTCAGGAATTGAATTGGTTGCTAGACAAGTGATTAATATATTTTAAATCTTTCTTACCATATATTACTAAGCTTTATTGTAAAAATGAAATGACGTTTTTGAGGGTCTGCTAGCTCTATGACTGGATTCCCTCTCTGAAGTGGTACTAAACTTTGGTAATAGTTATGCTTAATTCGAATTATTTGATGTGCGTTTCTTAATTTGTCTCTTTATGATGGTTTGGATTTCTCAAAACCACTAACCCGAGCAAGATTTGAAGAGTTGAACAATGACCTATTCAGGAAGACAATGGGACCTGTACGAGAATTCCCAAGGTTCAACAACTCCTTAGGGATTACTTTGATGGAAAGGAGCCAAACAAGGGTGTTAACCCGATGAGGCTGTAAACTTTTGGTGCTCTTTGTACAAGGAAGCATCCTGAGTGGAGAAGGTGGTGAAGAAACCAAAGGTGTGTTTTTCTTCTCACAGTGTACATCATTTTATCAACTATAATAAGAAGCAACTCTAAGTACTAGATGTTTTTTACTGACATTACATTGATGGCTTTGTTGCGGATATCCTTCTCTTGGATGTGGCTCCTCTTACCCTTGGTATTGAAACCGTGGGTGGTGTGATGACTAAATTGATTCCAAGAAACACTGTTATTCCAACTAAGAAATCCCAAGTCTTTACAACTTACCAAGATCATCAGACTACTGTTTCCATTCAAGTAAATTATATGTACACAATGCATTTCGAATATAAGTATAGTAGAATTTGAGCTAAATGACATGCTACCAACCTTCATCTAATGGATTATTGGTATTCTTTTTTAAAGGTTTTCGAAGGTGAAAGGAGTCTCACAAAGGACTGCAGGAGTTTGGGAAATTGTCATCTTTCCGAATTGCCCCAAAGACCAAGGTTTGTAAGCACGCCTTTCCAATTTGTTACTGAGACCCATGTTTTAAAGGAGAAACCTAATAATAGTTTCCTTTCATTTGAACAGGGGAACTCCACAGATTGAAGTGACATTTGAGGTTGATGCCAATGGTGTCCCGAAGCGTTAAGGCCGAGGACAAGGCCGGTGGCAAATCGATGAAAATTACCATCACCAACGACAAAGGGTCGTCGAGTCGAGGAGATTTGACCGTATGGTTCAATAAGCGTAGGAATTTGGGAGGAAGATAAGAAAGTCAAGGAAAAGATTGATGCCCAAACAGTTTGGAGACTTATATGTACAACTTGAAGAATCAAATCAACGACAAGGACAAGCTTGCGGACAAGCTTGAATCGAGAAGGAAAAGATTGAGGATCATTGTCAAGGAGGCTCTCGAAAGTGGCTCGATGAAAACCATCTGCTGAAAAGGATGATTATGATGAGAAGCTCAAGGAGGTAGAAGCTGTATGCAACCCAATCATCATCTGCCGCTTACCGAGATCCGGGGGGTAGGGTGTTGGATCAAGAGAAGGAGAAGATGAGGATTCTCACGACGAGCTATAGACGATAATTTCAATTTCTTTAAATGTCAAAAAGAGACTGAAAGAAGAGAAGCTCCCCATCAGAGAACAGAGATGTAAATTCCCTTTTGGCTTTTGTGAATGCCCTTAGATGAGGGCATTTGCTAGCATTGTCATATAATGCTGATTTTCAAAAGAAAATGAAGGGGTGCTGTAATGAATCGGCCAGGCAAGATGCCGGAGAATGTATCTTAGTTCGTTTATACATTTTTTGTTTCGGTAGTTGAGTCACAAGTGTTAATAGTGAAGTAGAGAGAGTTCCTCTGAAAATCTAATGTAAATGTTAATGGTTTATATTGTAATATATTGTAATGAACTCCTCCCTTGCAAATCCAACTTCTTTGCGAATTCTGTCAACCACTTAATTCGCATGTGCAGACGTTTACAAAACCAAGTCCAGCATCCATCACAGATTTAAATTGCTCCATCATAGATTTAGAAATCCAATTTGAAGGCAGGACAACGGAAGCTCTTGCTGAGATAACTTATTGTCCTGTGAACACTCATCTTCATAGAAAATCTTTGCAATAAAATCGTATAAGATTCATATAACTATATATTTTAGGATAGTATCATTATCTGATAGTCGTACTTTCTATATATGTAATTAAAAAGACTTCTAATTACAGTCAAATTACAAAACAAAATGGACTCTTCATCTTATTCCTATGCAATATATATATACCAAACACAATATGTTTTTTTATTAAACTACTATAATTAAAAAACTCAGGTCATGGCGAATCAAACATACAACAAGAAGATTGTGGAGTATGAAACAAAACACAATGTTTCACTGGAGAGTGCACTTACAGAAATTCTCAAAAAAGAAAAGATTTATGAAGAACCAATTTACAGTTCAATATTTGAGAACTATCAGTACGCAGCGGATGTCGCAATCAATGTGCCTATACTAAGAGAATACCATAAAGATCCAAATTATCCTATCATACAAACATCATTTGGAACATATCAAACCAAGAAAGTTGACTCATAAAATATTGCTGCAGGAAATGTCATATGCTATCTACAACAGATATACAAGTTTGAAGTACTAGATGTGAACTACAACGAACTCATGACTAGACGTGAAGAGCTCTACGAAGCAAATATTCAAGTAGAAGAACTTCATATGCAGATTAAAGCATTGAAAAAAAGATAATGCTTATTTAAAGGGAATAAACGAATACTTGCTTATAGGCGGACCAAATATGGAAATTGACGACCTAAGAATTCCCGAGTAAATATTCACAACCGATTGGAAGATCCAGTGTTAGGAAAACAATGTGATTCTTAATATTCATGTTCTTAGTTTACGTAGTGAATTTTGTTATTTACATCCTAATAATGTTTATTAATAAATTCCATCTTTTTTTTATTACTCCTTTGTTTTGTTTGTAGTTTTACATACACAAGTTACACAACCAGTATATTAGTCGAATAGATATTGAAAGTAAGCAGAGAATAGCCCATTTCAAATTGAAAGTAAGCAGAGCAGAAGCATAGAGTCAACTTTTATATATTAGAAGGTTACAAGGTCGACTTCTACTTCTTTAGATGTGAAAAATCTTACTTTAGGAGGATGCATCCCAAAGAATATGTAGTGTCTCCGATATGATTAGCAAATGATTTGTTCAATGATATGATTAGTAGAGGAATCTCAACAGATTTGGCGATTGTATAATATGTTAATAGATGTTGTGTGCAGAGAAAGTATGGAAGATGCCATTGACTTATTCAAGCCGATGGTACATAAAAATGTGGTACGACATACCACATATAATAATACTGATGGATCTGCATTACTTGCGAGGTCAAGTTGAAGACGCAGCTAAAAGTTTCAACTCGACGGTGGGTAGAGGTTTCGCGAACCCGATGCTTATAGCTATAACATGCTCAAGTTGAGAGCATTGGCGGCAAAGTATGATTGGCTATGTGTAGAGAAAATTCGTTTCTCCGGCCGAGGCGGCCAGCCGAGGTGAAGCGCGACTTCGCCACTACTCCAGTGTTTTAAGCCACCCTCCAGCAAGAAAGAAGCCACCGCTCATGGCTTTAACAATAGCGCGCCCCGCTCAGTCTTTTTATGGCCTCGCTACAGTAACCGCAATTTTTGGTTTTTTGGTATAAAAACAAAATCAGTTTTTTGGAAAACCTAACTTTTCCAAAACCAAGAAAGAGAGTGATTACAAGAGAACAATTCTTTGTGAGTTGAGTGTTCATTCTTTGTGAGTGAATTGAGAGAGACTTGTAATCTGTTACTCCGGACATCTATTAAAGCTTGGAACTCGCAGTGTGGATGTAGGCAAATTGCCGAACCACGATATATCTCTCGCCTTGTGGTTTGTTCCTCTTTACATTGATTGTTTTATTTCATATGCTTGTTATTTGATATTGAGAAGTGTTGGGATATTGCTTGGAGGGTGTTGAAGTCTTGTCTATTGAGAAAGATCAATCTTTGTGTAGGATTGATCTGTTTGGTGTGGAATAACGTTGTTTCCAGCAGTTAATTATTCACAACAATTGGTATCGGAGCGTGTAGGTATAATGACCTAGGATTTTGAGTTTAGTACTAAAAATTTGTGTAGACAAGGTGTTCGATTAAATTCCGAGGTGAAATTGTTTCTTTTGGGTTATTGTGTGTAACTTGAAAGATGGCTCCCAAGATGTCAAACGCAAGGTTTGAAGTAGAGAAGTTTAATGGGAAGAATAACTTTGGGATTTGGCAAGTCCAAGTAAAGGACATCCTTATCCAACAAGGTTTGCACAAGGCCTTGAAGGGGATTAAATCTAAGGCGGCGAGTATGAGCAATGATGATTGGGAAGAGTTCGATCTTGAGGCTTGTTCATCAATCCGGTTATGTCTTGCTAATGAGGTCATGTATAGTGTGATGGGAGAAAATACCGCTGCCGGTATTTGGCTCAAACTAGAGTCTATGTATATGACAAAGAGCATGACGAACAAGATGTACCTTAAGAAGCGTCTTTATCGGTACATGATGGTCGATGGTTCAACGATGCAAGAGCACGTTAGTGAGTTCCGGCCGACGCCTAGCGGATTATTTGAATGTTGGTATGAAGATGGATGATGAGGATCAAGCGGTATGTTTGATATTCTCCTTGCCGAGAAAGTTATGAGCATCTAATGACTACATTCATGAACGAGAAAGTCGCCGATCTTGATGAAGTTCAGAGCACTTCTTTCTTATGAGTTGATGAAGAAGACACGTGTAGAGAATAGCATTGATGCAAGTCGGGGGCTAGTGGCAAGAGGAAATTGGATGCAACGTAATTATTCAAGTAATGATAATTCTAGGTCCAAGTCAAAGAAGCCTTTAAAACATGTACGATGCTACAATTGCAATGAAAAAGGACATTACGCAAGTAATTGTCCTCACCAAGAAAGAGAACAAGAGAGATGGTCGAAGAAAGGTAAGGCAAAATTTGAGGCAAATTATGCTTCGTGCTCAAGAGGATGAGTTCGGTCTGTGTCCACCACACAAGACTATATGGACCGAGAGGTGGATTCTTGATTCGGATGTTCCTATCATATGTGCCCGAATAGAAAGTGGTTTACTTCTTATATGAGAGCATTGATGGCGGTTACTTTTTAATGGGTAATGACGCGTTGCTTGTAAGACGGTAGGAATTGGAACTATCTGGGTCAAGATGTATGATGGTGTAGTGAGGACTCTAACCGATGTGAGACATGTTCCCGAAGCTAAAGAAAAGTCTTATTTCTCTTGGTACCTTGATTCCAAAGGCCACAAGTTTGTGGGCGAAGGTGGAGTCCTAAATATTGTTCATGGCTCTTCAGTTGTTATGAAGGGTCAAAAATATGGAACCTTGTATACTCACGATTGGTAGTACGGTGATAGGCGATGTAGCAAAGGTGGGTGCATGTAGTAATGATTCCGAAAGTGCACTAAGATGTGGCATATGCGTTTAGGGCATATGAGTGAAAAGGGTTTGTCCGAAGTTATGCAAGCGAGGGTTCTTGAAGAACTTGAAGAAGCCAAGTATGGGGTTCAATGAGCATTAAGTCTATGGGAAGCGAAGAGAGTCAAGTTCAAGTCAAGCAAGCACACGCACAACAGGCATCCTTGATTATGTGCATACGATGTTTGGGGACCCTCCGTGGTGGCTTCCAAGGGAGGTAACCGCTATTATGTCTCATTCATTGATGATCATACTCGCTATGTGTGGTGTATATGATGAAATCGAAAGATGAAGTGTTTGAGACATTTAAGAAGTGGAAGGCAAAGGGTTGAGAATCGCACGATAGGAAGGTAAAGACATTACGGTCCGACAATGGTAATCGAAAGTATACCTATGGACCTTTCCAAGAGTTCTCAAATGCAATGTGGAATTGCCGGATTAATCGGATACCGTGGGCACGCCACGCCAGAATGGAATGGCGAGAGGATGAATAGAACTTTGCTTGAAAGAGCAAGATGTTTATTGTCTAATGCCGTCCCAGGCAAAGAGTATTAGGCGATGCGTGTCCATGGCATGTTACCCGCTATAATAGGTCACCAAGATTACCTATAGATTGCGGGACACCTTATGAGGTGTGGTCGGGTAACCCACCGATTATAGTATCTTCGAAAGTGTTTGGATCGACAACTTACTACCATGTGAGGGACGACAAAGCTAGATCCTGTTTAAGAAGGCCATATTCTTAGTCCGCCAAATGGGGTAAAGGGATACAGATTGTGGTGTCTAGAAGCCCACAAGTTCCCCGGTCGTGAGAGATGTTACTTTTGATGAGACTTCCGTGTTATCTTTAAGTAAGCCGGAAGTAGGCTCAAGCGAATGGTGAGTCTATAGAAGTTCAAGCTACCGAGCTTGAGTTGTCCGATCTGCCAGATGACCGGTTAGATCATGATGAGGTACCAAATCATGGAACCACACAAAAAGAAGAAGAGCAAGAGCATCCGCGAACTTGTAGTGGTGACCCTAGGCCCCGAGACAAGTTAAAGAAGTGCACAAGTATGGGCAACGGAAGCCGGGTGAAACACTATGGTCGGTGGATTTAGTGGCATATGCACTGAATATCGAAGATGATGAGCCAGATAGCTTCAAGGAAGCTGTTAGAGATGCTCATTACAGAGATTGGTTGGTAGCTATGCAAGCAGAGATGGAATCTCTTGATAAAAATCACACATGGGACCTAGTTTTATTGCCAAAGGGCAAAAGGACTATCGGCAAAGAAATGGGTGTTCGAAGAAAGAGGTCCTTCCTGAGTCCGACAGTACTGGGTACAAGGCAAGAGTGGTAGCAAAGGGTTTTTCACAGAAGGAAGGAGTTGACTACAATGAGGTATTTTCCCCGGTGGTCAAACATACGTCCATTCGTGTGTTATTAAGTTTAGTTGCTCACTTCAACTGGGAGTTAGAGCAACTTGATGTGAAAACTGCTTTCTTGCATGGGGACTTGGAAGAAGAGATCTATATGAGACAACCTGAAGGGTTTGTCGTTGCTGAGAAAGAAGATTATGTATGCAAATTGAATCGGTCAATCGCATGCGGGTTAAAGCAATCGCCTGCAATGGTACAAAGCTTTGACACATTCATGATGCAACATGAGTACAACCCGGTAAGTATGAGATGCTGTGGTCTACTTTAGAAGGCTTCGTGGTAATGACTTCATCTATCTCCCCGCTTTATGTGGATGACATGCTTATTGCTTCCAAAAGCATGGTGGAGATAGACAAGTTGAAATCTCAACTTAGCTCGAGTTTGAGATGAAAGACTTAGGTGGAGCCAAGAAGATCTTGGGCATGGAGATTGACGAGAGATAGGAAGAAGCGGCGGATAGTTGTATCTCGGAAGAAATACATTGAAAAGTAATTTCTCGATTTGGTATGGAGAATGCAAAGTCGGTTTCTACTCCTTTAGTTTGGGCATTTTAGGCTTTCAGGCTAAGTTCTCTCCTAGTTCGGTGGAGGAACAAAAGCATATGGCTAATGTTCCTTATGCAAGTGCCGGTGGTAGTTTGATGTATGCTATGGTGTGCACACGCCCGACACATTTCACAGCAGCTTAGTGTTGTGGAGCGGTATATGGCAAATCTCGGAAGCGGATTGGGAGGCAAAGATGAAATGGGTACTAAGGTACTTGAAGGGTACTTTGGATGTGGGATTAGCTTATGGTGGAGGCACTTGTTATGTCGATGGGTTTGTGGATTCTGATTATGCAGGTGATCTAGATAGACGACGATCGACTCACCGGGTTATGTGTTTATGATGCATGGTGCACCGGTTAGTTGGAGGTCTATGCTCACAAAGCTCTGATTGCTCTATCTACTACCGAGGCAAAGTATATGGCGATGGCGTAGGCGAAAAAGAGGCACTATGGCTTCGAGGTCTTCTAGATGATTTGGGTATTGAAAGCGTAATCGTTGTTGCCGTGTATTGTGATAGTCGAGTGCTATTCATTTGGCGAAGAACCAAGTTCATCATGGTCGGACCAAGCATATTGATGTCCGATATCACTTTATACGGGATGTCGCTTGAGGATGGTGATGTAGCACTTGAGAAAGTAGACACCCATGACAACCCCTTTGATATCTTGGCGAAAGTTGTCACCGGAGTTAAGTTCCAACACCGTTTGGACTTGCTCCAAATCCTACATGTTTGAAAGCCACCCGTAAGGGCATAGCCCTTCGGGCGCTTTAACCGCGAAGTCTTCCTTTTGCCGGAGGTGTTCCCTACCGGATGTGATCTTCTTTGGATGTGTTCGGCTTGGTTTTATGTGTTAAAACCTCACCGAGGTGGAGAATGTAGAGAAAATTCTGTTTCTCCGCGGTCGAGGCCGCGCAAGGCCAGAGTGGGCGCGACTTCGCCACTACTCCGATGTTTTAAGCGCGCCCAGCAAAGAAAGCGCGCCACGCCATGGCTTTAATAATTTAATACCGCCAGGCCAGAGTAGGGGCGCCAGCCTTCAGTCTTTTTGCGGGCTCGCCACAAGAAACCGCAATTTTTGGTTTTTGGTATAAAAACAAAATCAGTTTTTTGGAAAACCTAACTTTTCCAAAACCAAGAAAGAGAGTGATTACAAGAGAACAATTCTTTGTGAGTTGAGTGTTCATTCTTTGTGAGTGAATTGAGAGAGACTTGTAACTCATTACTCTCCGACATCTATTAAAGCTTGGAACTCGCAGAAGGTGGATGTAGGCAAATTGCGAACCACGATATATATCTCGCCTTGTGGTTTGTTCCTCTTTTTACATTGATTGTTTTATTTCATATGCTTGTTATTTGATATTGAGAAGTGTTGGGATATTGCTTGGAGGGTGTTGAAGTCTTGTCTATTGAGAAAGATCAATCTTTGTGTAGGATTGATCCGTTTGGTGTGGGTAACGTTGTTTCCGCAGTTAATTATTCACAACACTATGCTACATCATCTATGAGGAAATATCAATGTTCCAAAGTGAATGCCAATCAAGGGCTGGTCACTAACTGTGTACGTGCCTTACATTTACTTTTTGGATAGTAATTATCCTCCACTAAGCATGCATCTGGACTCTGGAGTAGATTTTGTAAGAAAAACAAATATGGATTCATACTTTGAGCATGCCTACATGAATATTGAATCTCACCACTTTATTTGAGCCTCTGTTTATGCTTACTGTTTTGTTATGCAACTGATCCATTTGTATAATTTTGTGGCAGATCCTCAGTTGTTATAACTTATGTGTGTTGCCTAACAATGTCAGCCCCAAGAAGTAGCATCCTAACACGCATTATAAATGATGTTATTGACGTACTAATAAAAAAATGTTGCAACCGAAGTCGTACATAAATAATCTGCCAAGGAACTTATGGAAAAACCCAGTCAAGCTGGAAAAGTTTAATCTAATTGTAATATATGAATCAATGAATTTGTCATTGAGGAAGATACTCATTATTAGTCCTTCGCTACTCAAACAGAGGCTATAATTGTTTGTACATAGTATTATTTGCAGTCTACTAAGTCTTTTCTCTAATAATTTATATAGTATTATAAAGATATAGTACATGTATAAGTTAATTGAAAATTATATGCATGATTTTTGCGCTCACTTTTGCTTTGAAGTATATACTGATCGTGCAACGAACACGATCGAAGATGTTGATTGAGAACTTTTCTGACTTGACTAAGGACTTTGCCTCTTACACATTCTTTTACTTATGCATGAGTTTCAATATGTTGTTGAGCATCGCTACTTGGTCTTGACTTACATCAAGTGTGAGCGTCAAATGAGAAACAAGATGATGTATGTTAGGCTCACTTCTAGAACAATAATCATGCTATTAATAGCTGAGTTATTAGCTAGGAGCAATTTTAGAGGATTGTTCGTAAAAAAAATAAACCATCTTCCTTTTAAGCGTTGCTAGAGAATTGTCGTCTTGGCTGGAGGACCTTAAGGGAACTTTAAACATTACCACTAAGATTAAGGAGCTTTGGCACACTGCGTTCATACATTTTATAGTTCAATTATGGAAGGCTAGAATAAGGAGGTTCACTGATCCCACAAGATGAAGGTTGCATTACAATTTTGTTGTGTCAACTCATTGGATTGATCTTTGATTCTTTGTCCATGCTTGAATACATGGATGAAAGATACTTAATAAACTTGGATCAAGTTTTGACACACTTGAGTTGTGACAGGAGCTGCTCTGTTCTGTACTCACTGAGTAATCATCAAAATGTCTACTGCAGGCATTAGTGCTCATCTTTGCTAATAACATGTGGCAGTGACAGTTTTGCTTTAGTTCTGTGTAATGATGTGGTGAATATCTTTGATCTGCCCTTTCAACATGATCGTTGGTTAAATAGCCATTCCTGCTCTTTGTACTCCCTCTAGATTGCCCAAAATCCATTTCCACAACCTTGACATTGTCTTCAATGTGTCTATCCATCTACATGCAGAAAAATCAGATTGCAGATTAAAGGGTGAAGAATTTGTATTGCTTTCATTTATAAGACACATTCTCCCATCATAATAGTGGATATGCTCTTAAGTAGTGCAAACTATTTTCAGTAGAAATGTTTAACATATGGACTGATTTCTAGGAGGCTTACATTATATGTTGGTCGAATGTGATTTGCCTGCAGCAAATTTCTGTAGTTTGATGACGTATGGGCAAGGAGATGTGTTTCCTCAGCCATCTGGTTCCTTTGGGCTCGAGCTCTAGCCTGAACAGTCACCAAGGATGCATACACCGGAGGGTCCTAGCAGCCTGTTTTCTCACAAGGTAACCCCTTACAAGTGCTTGCAACTTCACCAGCCCTTTCAGTGCACAAAGCGCTTTCCTTGCCTGTTGCAATGGAAGATACAGAGAGTTGATTTATCTAACACGAGACTTCTAATTGGTAATCTTTATATTGACAAATGGTGATTGTTTTGAAAATTATACCAGATACCCACGGAAGAATGCCTCAATCCTGATTGAAGCAGCCTCTTGAATTGCACTTGATCTTCTTCTTGAAGCTGAACGTAATTGGGTAACGGCAGGCGTTGGCTGTCCAACTTCCATGACCCCGTCATTACAGATACCCTGCCTCATCCGTATTATCTTTAGACAAGCTACTGAGCTTTGCTTTATTATCAGCTCCATTTGATGAGTGAACAGCAGCTCCAAGGAAAACTGCGATGAGAAAGAATCCAAAACCAGGGAAAAGAATTTCGGCTTTATTGATGCGGTCATCTAAGAAATAGTTCAGGGTAGTGCCTGTTCCACAAATACATTTATCACCATAATCCATAAAAAAAAGTATTCAGATGAAATATATTGGTTTGTAGATGGTACACTGGTACTATACAACAGACCTATAACAACAGTTATGCTTGAGGTGACGACCTCAGTTACTAACAGTCCTACAAAAGCCCAAGCATACTATGTAGACAAGTTTCCTAGACTGAGAAACACACCACCAGCCATTGCCAGCAAAACACAGGGCCAGTTCTCCTGCAAACGTAACACGACTCCAGGAAATCACACACTTCAATAAAAGAAAAACATAAATCAAATTCAAAGCAACGGATTTGTATAAATGATAAAACAAAGCAATCTATGAATCATATTTGAAGTTAAATTTATAGCTAAGTCTGGAAGAAGAGCTCTCAAATCGTA
Organism: Coptis chinensis; assembly: GCF_015680905.1. Classification (NCBI taxonomy): domain Eukaryota; kingdom Viridiplantae; phylum Streptophyta; class Magnoliopsida; order Ranunculales; family Ranunculaceae; genus Coptis; species Coptis chinensis. Next base: position 61,620,907 of record NC_141464.1, on the reverse strand, counting down.
CCTTAAGGATTTCAGCAGCTTGAACAGGAGTATCCCATAGCTCAGTCTGGGGGTTATGATAGAAGAATCCTCCATGAGTCCATGATTTACCTTTTGGAACATAAAAAACCAGCCATCCTTCTTCACGAGCCCACTGAACAAGCATAGCAAGTGCAATACTCTTTCCGCAGCTGACTGGGCCATCCAGCACGACCTGCTTCTTAACTTTAGGACCTGGTGATGACAGCTTTTTAATCAACTTCATACTTAATCTCTGTTCTTTTTACCAGATCACCCTACTAATTCCTAAAGAACAAAAGATACAAAGTTCTACACAAATGAACTCTATGTTGATTGATTGTGCTTCAAAATCTTAAATACATTTATATACTTAGTGTTATCCAACAAATACAGATCAATTTGATGAGCTTCCTGAGTAAAGTTATTCATATAGACCATTGTTGAGCAGTGTCATCAATCTAACATTTCAATCTTAACAAATTAATCCAAGGTCAGTCTTCTTCACATTTTCAAGTAATTAGGAGTACAAAACAATAAATGTTAAGATTAAATTAAATACACACAAATTAAATAACATTATCTTAATGTCCAAGGATAAATTTAAGAAGTCTTATACAATTAAAACTCTAAAGCTAACTCAATTCTTACACAATTACAAATCCTATAGTGTCACATATCTAAACTCCCCAACGCCCTTACCACAACAAGCCTTCCAGTATAATATTTATACTAATACCATAAAACCCATCAGCAAGAAGGGCACTGGAAGACAACCCAAACGTGAAACAAATCAGTGTCAAAATCGGCAAAGCACCACAACAAGAAATCACTCTCGGCGTGACGAGGTAATCCACTGGGTCAGTACCAAAACCTGCATTGTTCCCAACTCCGATGCAAATGCACTTCCTATACGCCCCAAAGGTTGCTGATACAGTCAAGTAAGTGCTGTCCAAGAAGACAATTTCTAAATCATTATCAGTTGCAGTGAATAAGAGCAGCAGCTATAAGAAGAGTTAAAGCTTTAGCCAAAGAGAGGAAGAGTTGTTCAGGTTTACCTTATGGATGACGATAAAATATATACCTCCAGAATTGCTCGGTACAATAGACGATGTATTCTTGCACTGAAAAAGAATAATGGTACGAAGTGTTAATTTTTATTTTACACAATTGATAAATATTCTAACAAAATAATATATTGAAGGGTCTAACCTTATGCGAATATATTGAAGGTTCTGACCTTATGCATCATAGAAGAATTATGATGTCTACAAATACAAAGAGCAGCCATAGGGAAAAAGTGTTAAAAGAGCATAGAAGAAAACATCCACAGCTAATGGAATATCAAAGTCACACTGGTATGTAACTTGAGAAATAAAAAAATACCATTTTATACTCTCATTTGATTTTAAGATATTGTATAGATATAAGTAACTGATATCTATATTTTTCTTTATGCCTTTATTACAGAGGAATTGATACACACACAGGAATTAAATGAGCAACAGAGCAATCATTTAAGCAATAGTACTGGTATGAACTTACTGATTTTATAATGACAAAACAATTTTAATATCCTTTCCACAAGAAATGGCTAAAGTTGACCCTTTTTTGGTATAATTCTCAAACAGTCAATGTTGAATCTACAAAGGAACAGACTGCTAAAATAGCTCGGCTTAATCGAAGTCATTTGTTGGCTTTAAAGAAACGTAATCGTTTGTTGGCATCCAAGGAACACAACTTGCGTTCAAATAAAGGTAAAATTGTATTTTATATTCGATTGAGGATTAATTAAAGTTTTTGAAATTTCATATTTTTTATTACACAGGCCAAATAGGTACTTTGAATCTTACAGATGCTATGCGTCGTATAATGACTTCAATATCTCAAATCACAAATATCAGTGAAAGGAATAAACGTTTGCAAAAGCAAAAAAAAATTCATCGTGATCTAAGCAAGTATACTAATAGTGATGGTATGTGTTTTCTTCTTCAATTTTGATATTTTATTCAAAATGTTTGCCAAATTCACAACTAATTTTTATATTTTAGGAGTTCATGACTTTGGACCACCAACTGAAGAGTGTATGTATTGTGGAGCAATTCTTTGGGAAGAAGAAAGAAACAACAAAGGAAAATCATCTGTTCCAACATTCTCTATATGTTGTGGAGAAGGAAAAGTTCAACTTCCACTATTTGAGGCTGCCCCTGAGTTTCTTAATAAACTCTTAGACTTGAAAGGAGGAATAAGATCTACTAAATTTAGAAGATATATACGGACATACAACTCCATGTTTCAATTTACTTCTGCAGGAGGGAAGATAGATAAGACTATTAATGATGGAGGAGGTCCTTGCGTTTTCAGAATAAGTGGGCAAAATCATCATAAAATTGGGTCTCTTCTTCCATTCGAAAATAAGCCTCCTCAATTTGCCCAGTTATATGTATACGATACTCAAAATGAATTGAAGAATAGAATGCAAATATTCAATGAATATAATGAACTTCCTGATCCTACAATTGTTGATGGATTGATCAAAATGTTTGATCAACACAATAAAGTTGTACAGTCTTTTAGGATGGCTAGAGACAGATTTAAAGAAGATCAAATGGAATGCATCATGAAAAGATTGCATTATGGAAATCATTTTTAATTGAAGTCATTGCATAATTGTTATAATCACATACCTTTTTTATTTTATAGAATAGATAATGTCCAAATAAGACTATAAATTGGCGTAGAGAAAAAAACGCAAAATGTGAAACAATAGTTAATAATTTATTCATAAATGTGGAATTCATGTTTGCTATTAACTGTATTAAATGTAAAATTTAAATTTATGTGTTTAAACATCCTATATTTAAACAGGGGAGAACACTTACAGATTTTCTTCTATATATGGTCCAACAGATCTGCACTCAAACTTTTCTCTATTTAGAAGCAGTTGAGCTATGTGTTTTTTTATGGAAAACAGTGCATTGTGGCTAAGATAATATATAGTCAAAGTTGTTAGAAACCAGATACGTAATGAAGAGGAGATGGGAGGAAAAAAGAAAGAAGCTGACTTCACCAGTGAAAAAACACACTAACTTGTATTATTTTGAAGTCCGAGCACCAAATTTTAGCAAGAAGAAGTCCGAAAGCACCCACTCGGGCATAGTTGGTAAATGCTACAAGATCACGGCAGTTAGGCCTTCAGAGATACTCAACTAGCTGGTGTACATGTTGAGTCATTATCATTAGCGAGGTTTTTAGGTTAGCAAAGACTACCGATTAACAAGAATAATTCCCCAAAGAAATGAAAACTGTGCTCATAGAACTCAGCCACAAAAGCGTAACTAGCATCCATCTAACGAAAAACTACCCATTTTGTGTTGTGTCCAGTGTCATTTACTTAGTTAATGTACTTTAGTACCCTTTTAAATTCAATTTGTTAAGATTGATGCTTACGGTTTGTCTCATTTTCTCGAAAGTGATCCATCTATTTCACTTCTTAATAGGAAGATATATTTCGTGTACTTATTGATAAGATCATATACCTTTATAATTATTTAAAAGATCGCTACTAAATAAATTTTTTTTTTTGTGTGCAGATTGTTATGCGTTATTGAATTTCAAAAAGCAGGGACTGCCACATGCTCACATTTTATTGTTTTACATCCGGAAGATAAAGCTAAAAGTGCTTCGGATATAGACAAGATGATATCAGTGAATTGCCGACAAAGCCGCTGAACCTTTCTTGTATGATATTGTAGTCCAAACAATGATTCATGGTCCGTGTGGTGAGAAGAAAAAGGGTTCTCCATGTATGGACACTAAGAAGAAGAAATGCACAAGAAAATTTCCAAAGGATTTTTTCAAAGTGAAACGACATTTGATGAGAAAAGGTTTTGCAGTTTATCGGCTAGCGAGATAATAAAAAGAACCGCAATGGTGGGCTGTCAAAATCTGTTGAAATTAACAATCGATGGGTTGTTCCTTACAACCCCTGAACTTACCAAAGAATTTCGTGTCACATCAATGTTGAACATTGTAACCGTTCACGGATGATTAAGTATTTATTCAAGTACATTTCAAAAGGGCAAGATCGAGCTCACGGTATTGTTGAAGAAAATAATGTCTATGACCAAGATAACCCGAGCGGGTCATACATCAAGTTGATGAGATTAAGCACTATCTAGACTTCGGATATGTATCTGCATCGGAAGCAAGTTGGAGAATTTATGAATTTGACATCCAAAGATGAGATCCTTCGTTGAAAGAATGAGTTTCCATCTTGAAAATCAGCAGAATATTGTTTTTCGTGCAAAATGGGGATCCAGCTGAAATTGTTGCAAGTGAAAAAAGACAAAAAACTATGTTCACTGAGTGGATGCGTATTTATGAAAAAGACCCGAGTGGAAGACATCTTACATATGTTGACTTCCCTTTACAATTTGTGTGGGACAGAAATGCAAAGGTCTCAATACATTACAATTTCCAAAAAAAAATTTATATTTGAAATTACATATAAAATTTATATTTATTCATAACATACATGTTTATTAATTTTTTCAGGAATGGAAAAGAAGAAGCCAAGGATTGAAGATTGGAAGAATATTCTATGCTCAGCCAACACAAGGGGAAAGATACTATATGCGTATGCTTCTAAACATTGTAAAGGGAGCTAGAAATTTTGAAGAAATCGAATCTGTTAATGGTACTCTCTATGATGATTACAAGTCGACTTTGCCGTCGCTTTGGTCTTTTACAAGATGACAATGAATGGCATCTTGCCATTAAAGAAGCAGCTGAATGGTCTTCCAGTCCATCATTACGCCAGTTATTTGTAACACTCTTAGTGTTTTGTGAGTTATCCAATGCTATTGATATGTGGAACTGCCATTGGGAGTTACTATCCGATGATATCTTAAGGGATAATCCAAATTTATCCGATCGAACTGGAAAGGAAAACACTTCTTGAAGTTGAAATTCTAATGAACGAGAATGGGTGGAGTCTAAAAGATTATAAGTTTGATATCCCAGAACCAGATGAAGTTGAGAACAGAATGATACAAGAGGAACTAAATTATAATTGCAATTTACTCTCCTCACAGTACTTACAGCTTCATGGTGGATTGAATGTCGAACAAAAAACTGTGTTTGATGCTGTCATTAGCGCTGTTGAAAGTAATGCTGGAAGTCTCTTCTTTGTATATGGAAGTGGAGGAACAGGAAAAACTTATCTATGGAATACAATAATTGCAAAGTTAGCTCCGAAGAAAAAAATAGTTCTACCCGTAGCATCATCAGGTATAGCATCTCTTTTATTACCAGGTGGTCGAACTGCCCACTCGAGGTTCAAAATTCCCATTCAATCAGATGAATCTACAACTTGCAATGTTACACTAAAGATGCATTTGGCAAAACTCATTCAGAAAACAGATTTGGTCATATGGGACGAAGCACCAATGAGTAAGAAAAATGACTTTGAGTCTGTTGACAAGACATTTAGAGACATAATGTCTGTCATTGATAAAAGCTTGAAAGATAAACCATTTGGCGGGAAAACAGTTGTTTTGGGAGGTGACTTCAGGCAGACGCTTCCAGTTATAGAAAAAGGCTCAAGAGAAGCTATTGTATCAGCTTCAATAAACATATCCTACTTATGGCATCACTTCAAGGTTTTTCGTCTTTCCATAAACATGCGTTTGAGTAGAATAGATTCTACATCACCAAGTACCCAATCCGATGTAGAATTTAACAATTGGATATTAGCTATTGGTGAAGGAAAACTGCCAAGTCGATCATTATGCGAAGGGGAAGAACCATCATGGATTGAAATACCTGAAGATCTAATTATTCGTTCAGAAGGAGATGGGATAGAAGAGATTGTAAATACTGTTTATACAGAACTTTCAAGGAACTACAAAGATGTAGAATACTTGAGAAGTCGATGCATTCTGACACCTACGAATGCTTCTGCAGATGAGTTAAACAAATACGTTCTCTCATTAATTCCAGGTGAAATACATGAATACTTGAGTGCAGACACATTAAGTGCGGCATCTGATAAAATTGCAGATCAAGACATTTTGTATCCTACGGAGTTCCTTAACACTCTTCAAATATCAGGGATTGCGAATCATCAAATTCAACTAAAAGAGGGAGCTCCTATCATGCTTATTAGAAACATAAACCAGAGTAAGGGACTTTGCAATGGTACTCGGATGAAAGTGACAAAAATAACAGATTATGTCCTAAAAGCAGAAATCATTACTGGAGTACGAAGTGGAGATGAACACACCATTCCTCGGATTGTGATGAAGTCAGAAAATAAAAATTGGCCTTTTGTCTTACGCCGAACGCAGTATCCAATAAAGCTTTGTTATTGTATGACAATAAACAAAAGCCAAGGCCAAACTCTAACCAGCGTTGGAGTATATCTCAAAAATTCAGTATTCTCACATGGGCAGTTATATGTTGCAGTGTCACGTGTGACTTCACGCTCTGGCTTGAAGATTTTATTAAACGACAGAGAAGACAAATTGCATCAGCATACCAAAAATATTGTCTTCAACAATCTTCCTTGACATTCTCTACTCATCACTGTCATTGTAAGTTTTTTTTTTTATTTATCTTTCTCTATTACGTTGTTACTGTTTCTCATACCAGTTGTAGCTGTTCACATTTTCTCCATTGATTCCTCTCCTCTCAACTTCTCGACAATAGCTATGGTTTCTGACACTCCATATTTTCAATTGATGTGGATAGTTAGGTTTCCCTGATTCCCTTAATCAAAACACCAGTAATCTATAGTTATAATAGTGTCCTTTTTATTATTCCTGTCTCATTTTCAATTATCTGCTTTATTTAAATTTTTGTATCGAGTCATTTCGAATGTTCCTATGACACATTTCTTTAACATACTTTTACACCTGTATTGGTAAACTAATATTATTTCATCTTTATCGAACAGTATTCTTTTTTCTAATATATATATTCACTTCCAAGTAAAAATTAGGCCACCTCATTTGAGGCAATCAGGTGTTTGTTTTGACTTTATTTCCTATCTCTCTACAGTAAAACAAGAAGGTGGAAGCATTAAATCAACTACAATAACTACCACAGCTGAAACTCAAGTAGCAACTCCAAAAGAAGAAACAACTACTTACAATGCAGGAGACGGAAAAGGAATTGCTGCTGTTGTTAGTTGCGGTGGTGGAGAAAGTAGGAGAAGATATAGCGGAGTAAGACAAATCCCCTGGGAAAAATGGGTAGCAGAAATAACAACAGCTACAGAGTTTTGATATAACTGTCATGATTATACCTCTTTCGGTGGGAGGAGTGTTTTCATAGGAGTACTGAACCATATATACATTTAACCGTAGGAACATCATATGGCGGATAATGTTGCCCTGGTAGATGGTGGTGCTTTCTGAGTGGCACTTTCTGTGTTGCTATCTGTTCTTCTGTTTTGGTTTTGTTGCATTCGTAGCTATCTGTTTCTTGGTTTGATCTGTATTTTCTGTTTGGGGTTCTCTTAGATGGGAGTGGGGTGTTATGTAGTTTGGTCTTTAGACTATTAGCTTCTAGCTAATTGATGTATCTATTTGCATCATACCAATAGATTAGAAAAAATTGGATATTATCAATTTATTAAGTTTTATTGGTCGAAAAGATATAAATCATTTCTGTTTTATTTTCTCCTCATTATGTTGACACTTGGTAAACTCCATATCCTACTTACAGAAACTACCCACGCTTTTACAGTTTTACCACATTGTACTTACAGTTGCCATATAACAAGTACAAGATGCTTGCAGCATTTTCCTGACACGCAAGTCGGGAATTCTGTTCCATTGTGATTCCAGAGTCTTTCCTCTACCTCTCCCCCACTTACCAATTTCCAATACATTATTCGCTGCTCCAATTCCTCTATGAGAGCTGTTGTGAGTAGAGTGAATTGCTTCTATATTTCCTCTTCCCCTGCCTCTCCAAGCAACACCTCTATCTTTCTTGATTTTGCAAACTGCTGATAGCAGCTGAAGAAGTCCCGAAAAGCCTATACTGCCTTAGTGTCAGGCTGACGGTGGAATGTTACAAAAACTCAAATATTCAGAGGAAACTCACTGAATACAATCATATTAAAAATCTTTACTGGCTATCTCTATGCTCACCAAAGAACTGGAAGAGATGAGGCAGAAGGTTAAGTTGAATTAGTTAATGGATCTTACGTTTGGTCCCTTTTACATTTTAGGCTTGAAAGAAAAAAAAAATGTTGTCTTATCTGATTTGCAGAAATATTTCTGCAGTAACCTTAGGATCAAGAAAATGAGAAGAATGCATCCATGCTTTCTCAATCTAGGGTATATGCCACTTTTTGAAGGCTTATGCTACTTAAAAGAATAAGAAATGCTGCCAATTAAAACCCATTCCTCCACCACCAGAGGGCGAGGTCAGGCTTGCTAGGGAGGGAAAGGGGTATGTTTCCCTTGCTTTGATCCATTAACCCTATGTCAACGTCTCTTTGAATGCATTTCTAAATTAACCTTAAAGCATTACATAACCTTACCAATTTGAAGAAGCGGGATTCATGTGGACTTGGCAAACTGCAAATGCTCATTGGATGACCTTTAAATTAAAACGAAGAGGGAGTTACTTATATAGATTGAGATCTGACAGGTATTTAGTGATTACAATTGCTCTTTCTTCAAGATATTTAGAAGTTAGAATTGCTAATTTTCAAGTTTGAGTAGAATTATCATGGGAGTGATAGTCTAGGCTGTTCAAACACGGTACCAAGGGGGACCACCTCAGCGCGACAGAGATGGCAGTTTTTTAGTAAAAAAGTTGTAGGCTGTTTTTAAAGGCGTGTGACCAAGGCGGTGCCAATGCGGCCCAAGACACAACTTAGGAAACCTAGAGCCTCGGCTCACCCCTAGCAAGAAAACTGATATTTCTCCTGTTGCGTGAACCAGGAATAACTTGAGATCCTGGGCAAAATGCAATTCCAAAAGGTTGCAAAGGCCTAGAAGCTTGGTTAACAATTTGATGAGGCTGTTTTGGTGGTGGTGGGGTTGTGTTATTTAAGCAATGTTTAGGAGATGAATGTAAGTTGCTAATACAAATTTCACTGTTTGGCCTCCGGAGTTCAGGGTGGACCTAATAGTTATTATTTCCTGTTATTGTACTTTTGATTTTTAGTAGTTTATGTGAGATGTAATTTATGTGTTTTCTCTGACAACATTCTTGCTACTTGAGTAGTTGTCAACTCAACTGCGTTAAGATAGGATTGCGTTCCACCTGGTGACTGATGAAGTCAACTATGCTCCAATGACTGACAATCCCACATGACTTGATGCATAAGCAGGACATATACCTTCACATAAGCACTTCCAAAGTTTATGGAAAAGTGATTAAGTTATCCATTTTGCTTCTTTATTGTAGTCCCTTTTTAATGTCCACCTTTTTTTTTAGTTCCCACTTTTGATTTTCGTTTAAATTATTCTAATATATTGTATGACTTTTCAGTCTTTAATCACCAAAGGACCAATTTCATTTACAAAATCTTCTCTATTCACATACTCTACTCTGAAGAAAATTTCATTTTTTTGGGATTTAGTAATATGTAATTTATTTTAATCAATTTCTTTAAGTTGGCCCAATTTAAATTCATTCTTAAAGATATATGTATGCATAAATATTAAGCATCAATATGACTATCACAGGTACAAATGCTATAGAAATATAAAGTTTATCTCAACTCACATACCTTTCAAAGAATACATACCTTTGTGTAGGCTATATCCTGCTTTTTCATATCAGTCTTAAAAACAACCTTATCTTGCTTCATTGGTGGTTCATATTCTTATGTTGAGTAGTTATTACCCTACATAACAGAGATAGTTACAAATATGATACAAATGACACATCAAACAATGGAATTTAGAAACACTTTTGGTTGCCAAATGAAAAAGTTCTAGATGGAGAGTTCAAGATTGCAGATTAAGAAGCATTGCAGGATCAGAAAAATAAAAATGGATTCTTCATAGAATTTTGATTCGACTTGCCAAAAACATAACAAGAACAGGACCGACTTTAAGCTTATAAAAAAGACCAGCCTGTGCTTATACAGACAAAAATCTAGACAAAAGAAGAGCAGGAAGTAAAGCAGAAAGTAAAGGTAAAAAAAATTCGGAGTTTACCACCACACTAGCTAAAATAGGCCGAGAGAACCCAACACCAAGCCGCTCAGTTATTTGATGCTCAGTAGCTCTTTTATCAGTAAAGCACCGCACCAGTAAAGAACAGGACCGACTTTAAGCTTATAAAAAAGACCAGCCTGTGCTTATACAGACAAAAATCTAGACAAAAGAAGACCAGGAAGTAAAGCAGAAAGTAAAGGTAAAAAAATTTGGAGCTTACCACCACACTAGCTAAAATAGGCCGAGAGAACCCAACACCAAGCCCCTCAGTTATTTGATGCTCAGTAGCTCTTTTATCAGTAAAGCACCGCACCAGGACTGCAATTCCAACCCCGCAGTACTACCACCTAATAAAGTTCGAGCTAAGGTGCCGTTTGAGAAAGGGTATAGCCAAATGGACTGGTTAAAGCAGCCGGCATTTGATTTACAATTTAATACTTTGTACTTGCATTATGCAGAGAGCTTGAAGAATTATCCTCGAAAGGCTGCTGCAGCTAAGTTCCAAATGCAAAAATTGCAGGAAATTGGGCAGCAGGTTGGTGGTGCTCATGGTCTACCAAATTATCGCAACACACTGAGTAATGTTATGTCAATTCATCCTGGTCTTAGTAGTCAAATGAACAATAACAACCACATGGTTGGAAGTGGAGTTTTGAATACTTCAGCACAAACTGCATTGGCTCTCAGCAATTATCAGAACTTGCGTAGGCAGAACTACATGAATTCGAATCCTAATGTGCTTCAACAAGAGGCTTCTCCCTTCAATACTCCAATTCAGACACAAACTTCTCCATTTCAAGGTCATGAATCTTCGATTCAGGGATCAATGGAAAACATACCAGTTAATGGATTGTCAACCCCACGCCAGCCTCAACAGCAGCAGCACCCAATAAACGGTGCACTACAGCAGAACCATTCACAGTCTTCTCAAGGCAGCCAGAATTTGCAGCAGCACATGATCCAGCAGTTGCTTCATGAGATGATGAATAACAGTGGAGGAAGGGTGCAACAACAATCACCTGGTGGGCATAATGCAAATGGACCTGTAGGTGAGGCAACCTTTAATGTATTAAATGGGGCCACAAATGGAGGTCTGCCAATGAGGGCGGGTGCTACAGGCATGGTTGGGATGCAGAATAGGAACAGCAGTAATGCTCCGGGCGGTATTATCAATGAGATGCAGAATAGGAACAACAGCTTTAAGACCTCGGCTAATATCAACCCCATGTTTGGTGGTAACGACCGGTTTCATCTAAAATCTTCAGATGACACGAAGAATCTTCACTTGCCTGAATTGGAACAGGATATAACTAACAAATTCCCTGAGTGGGACGTATAAAGCACCGCACCAGGACTGCAATTCCAACCCCGCACTCGACCATGAGCTGAGAAAAAGAAGTCACCGTTCAATTTTAGCTACAATACAAGCCTCAAGAAGTTATAGGAAAGTAAAGCATCAAACCTATGTTACTCACCCAAAGAAGACTAAATGCCATTAGAGACACAAATGTGATGTAAGTTTTCCTCCCAACGCAATTACTCAACCACTGCACAAATACAGGGATTTTGCATTTTTCATCAAATTCCAACAAGAAAATGATATACATCGGATAGGTGGTAGAGAGAGGCAAACATAAGAGGTTTTGCCAAATAATAGTCTGATAATTGTATACCATCTCTTAAACACTGAATACCAGAGCATGGACCAGATAAAGAGAGTCAAACTCCACCCCAACCGCCTCAGTTAACTTAACTGTTTGAGCACCTTGATAATTTCCGCCAAGTTAATTTTTCTTTTTTTTTGGTAAATATCCAAGTGCATTATCTCAACATTTTAACATTGTTCACTTTAGAGATTACTTCCTGTATCTTCTTAACCAGTCAGAGTCAACTTACTGCCATACATAATATGTGTATGTGTGAGTGTGTGTGTAACAATCTTATTCATTGATTTTAACAAAGGAGATCTTAATTTGAGCTGTAGCATTGGTTTTCACACTACAGGGAGCAAGTTCCAGTAATTAAGGTGATTACATACCAGACAATGATGATCAAATCCATCAACACATTTGTCACAACTTCTGCAATGTTTGCTGAACTTGCTCACCTACAAAAATAACGAAGTTACTACCATGTATAAATATATCAATATGGTGTCTACAACACATCACCGGCAATCTCCAAAATTGACCAACTCCTACGATAAGTTTATAAAGATCAAACACACTGATCAATGGTAAGTATCCTGACCAAATTAGCTTTTGACTCATTTTCAGAGGTCCCCAACTCAGGCAATGAAAGGATTCAAGAAAACGAGTCACGTGACCCCCTCAACTTATAGTGGTGAAGGTAAGTTAGTTTTTCTCATATCCCTATCCCCCTTCCCCATGTATAAGCTCAAACCTGAAGACCTTCAAAAACAGCTCCCTAAACTCTTGCCAGTGGAGCACTGGCCATGGCCAAAACATTTACTCTGAAGTTGTTTTAATCTTGAAGAAACGTGGTTAAAATGTTATGAGCCACAGATTGTTTTGTTAACCGTATTTAGTAAATAATCTCCACAGAAATAAGAAGTACAAAAGATGGCAAACAAGGTTATCATGGGAAACGGATCTCAATATCACCTATCCCCTAGCTTTTGAACCCGTTATCCCTCACAGGCTAACATTATTAGAAACTTAGATATATAAGGAAGCTATCATGGAGCACCACATTGTGTGTGGTTCGGTATTGAGGAGGTTGAACTGTAATAAACTTACGGCAGAAAAACTGAAAGATGCTTTGCACAGTTATTTTTTCTCTTATTTTTTTTATCCATAAAAAGAATTGAATTGATATATGTCTAAAAACAGTGCAGCAACGCCTAAGGAATTAGTCAGGAATTAGTAACTAGGACCATACCCAGACCCAGACACTCTTATACGGAAGAACGACCCCCCACCCACAAACCAGAAAACAGCAAAGGAACAACAAGCAAAAAGATAGATAGCTTCAAACATTTTCCTATTTTTTAGGAATTGATACATAGTAATAATAACAAAAAGCACTGTTACATTGGAGCTGCAGCAGCAGCAGCAGCTGTGAAACCAAATACTATTCTCACCGTCCACTACACAACAGTAACACTAAACTAAGTATGCACAGGAACCTCACATTTGGTGATCCATGTGGGAATTTACATAAAAAAACAAAAAACTACTTCACTGCCTTGGAGATTGACTGCATGAATGCTTTGCCACCTGATCCACAATTAAATTGGCCTCCCTCCATGTTGCAGTTAAGTTGCAGTTCTTTAGTCCTTCTGTGCATCTATGCCATCTTTGCCTTCGTCCACCTTGGCACATTTGAACCACCAAATTCACGAAATGATGCGGTAAAATCCAATCCCACACATAACTTCTTCCAATTTGTATGCAGAGTATACTCCACACTTTCCGATATAGCTACACATTCAGCTATGAAGTTAGTCCCATGACCTACATGTCTGCACACAATAGCTCGGAACTCACAGTTTTTATCTCGGAAACAAGCTGAAACAAGCACCATAACCCGGAGGCAAAGGTTACCCAATAATGGATTCCATACTATACCAAGAAGATACTACTGCAAACCAAAATCCACCCATCGAGAAAACCCGAGCATCATTCTCTCGGCGGGGGCCATCCGTCCTATAGTGAAATTTCTTAGGAGCTGCTAAAAATCATCAAAAACAGCTGAAAAATTCTTCTAATATGCCCAAAACACAGCTGCCGCCACCGCAACTAGAACCTAATTCAATATCCAGAGTGAGATTAGTACAAAATGAAATATGAATTCTTCTTTTCGTTCTATGAAGATCAGGATGACAGCTTTTAATAGTTAGAGTCTGAAAAGCAGTCAGATGACGCAGTCCGTCTGGCAAGATTCTCAAACTCTTACAGGAGGAAATCTTCATATAAGAAACTTTTCTGAGACTCCTTATCCAGTCAGGTATAGACTCAAGGCAGCAACCATTTCCATAGCAGCAGATACAGCTAAATGGGGAAAAGGAACAGCGGAGGCTGTTGACACATAGAGAGGACGAAGCTCTTCAGTTGTGAGCGCAAAGAAACACACTCTTCGCATGCAGCCCGTATCATCCTTGCAGAGGCATGTCCTATACTCTGCAGGGTTAAGCCAACACTCAAAAACTCCATTAGTATATTCACATAAATCACCCCTCCTGCACGCTCCCTTCCGGAACTCTGGCAAGGAACACAACTGTAGTGAAACTTCCTTGGGTATCTTCTTCTACAATTTGGTCATGAGAATATGCCCTTGAACAAGGCCTTCAAGATAAACTTAATGACTAAACCATGTGATGGCTTTGCCTTGGGTTTATTTATCATTCTTTACAGAAGAATTACGCCTATCAGTTTTCAAAGGTCACACAAAAGTATGCTGTAGAGTTTTATCTGAAGTCATCTGATTTCGATCAGGGTTATCCAATTGGGTACAAGTTTGATGGATGTCAAGCAAAAGAATGTTAAAGAATGTGGCTTCTGCGGTAAGTCCTTCGCTACTTTCCAAGCCGTGGGTGGTCATGTGTCTACCCATAATAACAAGAGAAAGAAGGATTGCTCAGAGACATTCAGTACCAAATTTTTTGCAATAGGTAATGGATCAGCAGCAGAAGAGACACGAGTGGGCAAATCAAAGGGTGAGGGCAGTCACCAGTGCACGATGTGCAACAAGTCATTCGATACAGGTCAAGCTCTAGGTGGACTCAAAACATGTCACCGGGTTTCCCCAGTACCGGTCAAAAGTCCCACCACTACTAACTCAGTGGTGAGATCGTAGGTAGTTGAACATAGTCAGACAGCAGAGCTTCCTGATATTAATGAAAAGGGAGGAGTTCATATTGAGTCAGGTCCTCTGCTACCTCTTTTTGCATAAGCATTCTAGTACCAGTTCAGCTGCATGGCACTGAAACTTTGGCAAAAGGCAGTACGACATAACATACATGCCTGGGGTCGCTACTGTTATGTTGAACTCCAAAGGCGTTAGCATGACACTATTATGAGGTGCTTTCTTCATTCACAAGTAATGCAGATTATACTCTTTTCCCTTACAAAGATGAACCACCTTTTGTACATCGACCCATGTCCTAATTACAATTCAAATCTATCATTAAAAAGAGACCTAACATAAATACAATTCCAAATTCAAGATATACTTAAACAAACAAACTACTATTACCAAAAAATATACCTTACTAAGTTGGATTCCTAAGATTACATCGACATGTCATAATTACAACTCAAATCTAACGAAGTTATCATTAACAAATGACCTAACATAAATACAATTCCAAATTCAATAGAAGTTTACCAGTAATAGAGTTTCTTAAACAAACAACCTACTATTAGAACGATATATAACACATCAAGAAAACCTGAAAATTTTCCATCGACCTTTTGTATTTTCCAAAATCAATTTTAAAGGTATTTCATTAGTTTTTAAAAATTAAATTATTTTCTTATTTTATGTTCTTTACTCTAACTTTTATGAAATTGGTTACAGGTTAAGATTATGACAACTGAATATCATTCATTGAAAACATTCAACAAAGCAGATACTCCATGGAAAATTCAAGTTAGAGTTACCAGAAGGTGGAATGACCTATTCTTCAATGATCTTGCACTTAAAAGCAACGGCATTTTACTAATGGACGAACAGGTTTTATTTAAATATTTATTTAACACATATATATTATTATAAATTGTTCATCATATATTATTCATTGTACAGGGTCATGAAATTCAAGCTACATATTCATTAAAATTAACAAAGAAGTTTGAAAAATTCATTCAAGATGACAATGTCCTAATCGTCGAAAACTTCAAAGTGAAAGAGCCGTCAGAAAAAATTCCGTGATTTAAGACATGAGTTCAAGATTGAATTTGATGATAAAACAATACTGAAATTAGCAAGCAATCAGGACGTTGAAATTCCAAAGGACCTTTTCTTCTTCACATCCTTCACAAATATTCATTCAAAAAAAAAATAACATTGTTCTCATAGGTAATACATTCATTGGAAATTTTTATGCTTACTAACATATGGTGTACATGTATACTTAATAATCTTTTACATGCAACAGATGTGATAGGTGTGCTTTTAAAAGTCAAGGAAATTGAAACGTCAGTTACCAGATCTGGCAGTGAAAGACAAAGACGAGACATTATACTTGCAGATACAAGGTATGTAAGAAACATGTTACAAAATTTATATATTTAAATAAGTCAATAATAGTATTTTATCCTACTTTTTAACTGCAGCAAATCTACCATGAGAATAACTTTATGGGGTAACACCATGGACCAAATTCCAGCTGATTTCATTAGATCACCCCATAAAAATTATGTCTTAATTGTTACATCAACTTCATTCCAAAATTTTAGAGGTACATATCTCTTACTCACCCAAATTCAAATAATTATATAAATATTGTAAATAAATAAAAATATTACTGTATGATTACAGGTGATTATCTCCAGTCAACATTTGCTACAAAGGTGTATATAAATAAGAATATTCCTGAAGCTGCATCTTATTTGGAAAGGTAATATAAAACTACTTTTCAGTCAATTATTAATTTATGTCTGTTCCTCCATTTCAACATATATTTTTATTTTAAAAAATATACAGAGCACAGCAGATCAAAGCAGATGCCCTCGAAAACGAACAAGACACCAGCAAACAACAAGTAAGCAACACAACAGAAGAATACCGAAGTTTAGCTGACATATTATTTGAAGAAAATGAGGTAACAACTAATGTTTATTAATCTGATTTGCTATCAAATTTCAAAATATACATCTTTATTATCTAAGTTTATCTTAAATTTATTGTTCTATAACAGGGTAAATCATACATGTGCAATTCAAAGGTTTCGAAAGTTTTCAATAATGAAAGAATGCCATGTTACTATAAAAGTTGCCCAAGTTGTAAAAATAAGCTTGAAAAAATCAATTCAAGATATTGGTGCAAAAAGTGCAAAACCCATTCAGAATCTAAGCTCAGGTATCAATAATGACAATTTTTACAAATATATCATATAAGGGATATGCAATCTTACATGTTTTTCTTTAATATGGAATGAACAGATACAAGTTAAACTTTGAAATCTCCGATGGCTTAAATTATGCAAGCACAATAGCATTTGGGAAGACTGCAGAAGTAATGATCAAGCATACTGAAAAAGAAATTGCTGCTATCGAAGATAAGGTACAATAACAAATGAGAAATCTACTATTTTTACAATTATATATTGTTGACTTTCAAATTTGCGACAGGACAAAGGAAACGAATTGGTCAATCAGATTTTACAGAGTATAGTTGGAAAAGAATATTGCTTTCGCATTAAAGAATCTGCAAATAACAGTAACTATAGTAGAAAAACGTACAATATTTTGTACGTTTCTACCATGAACACCAATGAAGAAGTAAGTATACTTAAAGTTAAAGTGATATTTCAATTTTATAAATTTACATACTACTACTTCCAAACAAATTTTCAGGTATTGCAGCAGGCTATACAATCAACAGCAAAGGAATCACAAATGGAAGAGTTTATACAAAATGTATAATTAAAAATACATATATATGTAATTCTATACATTTAAAATTCAATTCATAATATCAAATTCTAATAATTTTGTTTCTTAATACCAGGAAGCAAGTACAGAGAAATGTGTTACAGCTATATCAACACCAAGTGATCTAACAGAAAAGGTATATTTCTTACTTCACAATAATAAATACACATTAAAAAACATTTTTGTAATACTAACGAACTGCTACTATTCATCTATACAGGAAGATACATCCAAAATAAAAAGAATCGCAGCAACACCAATCTTTCAAATGAATCTCCAAAAGCCAAAAAAGCTTGCAAAAGTTTACATTTCAAGGTAACTTTTCAATTTCCCATCATTAAAAAAAAAACATTATTGGTGATGTACATTGTTTATAGATGATACTAGATACTAATATTAATTCCTTTTTCAATACAGGACAATGACTCTGAAGCATGATGCATTGGTTACGAAACTGCTGTGGAAATTACCCAGTTCTTAATAAATGGAAACTGTCGTTTTTAATATTAAAATTTCAAAGTCTACTTTCATTGTTTTCAATAGTTGGTTGGTTAACATTTTATCTATATAATTAAAAATTCAATGGTCTTTCATCTTAGCATAAAAATTAAACCACTAGGTATTAGCAATTGCATGTATTGATTTTACATTATATTGTCCACGTCATAGACTAAGCGATGTAATAAAATATTGATTGTGGATTGTGTTTTTCATACCGGGCCATTGGGGGCTGTTTTTAGCTAAATAAGGATTTGTGAGTTTGACACATAGAATGAGTGTCTGGAATTGCTGTGGCAGGAGTTATATGAGCAGGTGTTACTTGATGGGATGAGATTGATTTTGTAGGACAGGAATTGTATGTTCTTCCCTAAACATTCCTCCCAAGCCATCAAGTACCCATCAGAAAACAGAGATGTAGATTCCCTTTTGTTCATATAATGCTGATTAGCTACGCAGCTTGGACAGAAAAATTGAAAAGGAAAATGAAGGGGTGCTGTAATGAATTGGCCAGGTAAGATGCCAAAGAATGTATCTTAGTTCGTTTATACATTTTTTGTTTCGCTAGATGAGTCACAAGTGTTAATAGTGAAGTAGAGAGAGTTCCTCTGAAAATCTTCAACTGTTTTAGTATGAACTTAACTTCGGCAATTGAGGTGCCATCATTAGTTAGCTCGCGAATCCCTGATTTGTTTGTACCCCGCTTCAGGGCACAAAAAAAAAAAGGAAAAAGATACACCCGACTGCTACTAAGAACCTAACAGAACAATTTTTAAAAATGTGAGATCAGACGTTAATACGCTTGCCTACTTCACCGCAGCTACCATGATCAAAGTTGCTGGATTGGTTCGAATCCAATTTCGTCGGATTTCATGGAAACATGTAAAACATCTTTTCACAGTTGTGTTGCTGAGGATGATGGTGTAGAATGCTGGAAAACATTTTCAAAGGGACTTGAGGAAGTAATTGATTGGGGGTGGGAAGATTCAACGAGAAGAAAGGGAAAGTGATGCTGAGAAAAATAGGAGAACTGATAGGCTGGTAGATGATGGGTCCTACAGTGCTGAGTTAGAAATGGAAGTGTGTAGATGGTGGAGGTGGAAGACAGACAAAAAAATAAACTAAAGGAGGTGGAAGTAACGACACAGTCACACTGCTGTGGAAAAAGGCAGTGATTACACACGTTTCCTCAGAAGTGCAAGGATGGGGTTGGGCTAAGACACTTATATTTGGCATTGCACCTTAACTGAAACCTTACGCTATAACTAAGGTTTAAGGCCATTTTTTCTCATCAATGACCAGAGTTGGAGAAAAACAATATGGACGAACAATACAGTTCATACCCAGATGGCTGCAATAGTCTACTTGGTGAATAATTCGACATAAAAAAGATATAGGTTCATAAAAAAGAACCAAGGGACAACCTCACTCAGACTCGGCAAATATTGATCGAGATACAACTCCCCACTAATCTTCAAAATTCTATTACACTATTACGAGAAGAATCTCATAAACCTTATGAGTATCCATATTCGGATAAAATTTAGTGAAAATATTGATCGGTCTTAACCAAATTTCTGCCTCCTCCAAAACACCAACAAGCAAAGCTACATTATCAAACTTCAAGCTATAAGACCGAACTTACCTGGACAGGAAGAGTAATCAAGCCACCCAAACAAACAACAGCGACAAAGCAGTCAGCAGATATCCCCTGCATAGATAAACTCATCCGTTTCAGCAGAAATGATTGATAGGACAAACATAGATGCCACAAGTCCACAACTCCAATAAAAATACAACTAAAATAATCCAGAAGTGTATTAAAGGGAAAAGGAATCTGTTTACGTAAAAGTTTGCTATGTGCTCTGATAAACTAATTTCGTCATTTTAGTGAAATGCCGATCATGTAACTTTACTGCAGTATGTGAACTCAGCATTCGGTAACAAAAGTTCTTATCCCATGTGAGCATAACTTACCAATGATCCTGCCAAGAACGCCGTTGGATTTCTCACTCAAATAGAAAACCGTTCCACTGCATGAGACGGTGAAATAAAAATCATCAACAGGGAATATCATAATGACGTCAACAAGTCAGATGTACAAATCACAAATAGTAACAAAAATTACTACCTTATTCACAAATATCACAAACAAAAGGTAAAAACTGTACAAGACCAGGCCCATCATGAACAGCCAACTCAGACACCAGACCAAGTGAGGCATGAGCCAACTCTAGCGTCAACCACACCATAAGTAGTCTTTCATTTTTGCCACCAGTGGAAGTATAATATTATGTACAGTTTTTCTCAGCAGTCCTTATTATGGTTTCGTGCTTTAGTTTGCTAAGGCATTGTTTTTAGCTAGAATTATAACATGTACAGTATTTAAAGGTATTATAAAAATGAATGCACTCTCCTGGAATGTTTTTGGGTGGTATCCAAATGATGCAATCCACATAGCCTTATTCATCTGCATGATGATCGATCTGCTTTTGCGCAAACTATGCACAGACAAGTCCCCCCTCATAGTTCAGGATTCTATTACAGTATTACGAGAAGAATCTCATAAACCTTCTGAGTATCCATATTCAGATAAAATTTAGCGAAAATATTGATCGGTCTTAACCGAATTTCTGCCTCCTCCAAAACACCAACAACCAAAACTACATTATAAAACCTCAAGCTCTAAGACCAACCTTACCTGGACAGGAAGAGTAATCAACCCACCCAAACAAACACCAGCGAAAAAGTAGTCAGCAAATATCCCCTGCATAGATAAACTCATCCGTTTCAGCAAAAATGATTGATAGGACAAACATAGATGCCACAAGTCCACAACTCCAATAAAAATACAACTAAAATAATCCAGAAGTGTATTAAAGGGAAAAGGAATCTGCATACGTAAAACTCATACAACTTGATAAAGAGAGTATGCCACAGGAAGCAAAACGTTAAGAACTTAACCATTAATATAAGAACTTAACCAGATGAAGACTGATATAAGAACTTCTGTTACCGAATGTTGAGTTCACATACTGCAGTACATTGCAGTAAAATAACAAAAATTAGTTTCTGAGAGCACATAGCAAACTTTTATGTATTTTTCCAAAAAAATAACTTGATTGCTTGATAGTCTGCTAAAGTGGATAAGGAAGTTATAGGCTGTAAACTGTTCCCCTTTAATGATATAAAGAAGCTCACTTAAGATGTGCTTAGTTTATCACCATAGGTCGGACACAGATACGAATTGTCAGACACGGGAAAATATCAAAATTAGCCATCATTCATAATTCTTCTCAGATTTACTGACAAGGCCAGCTGTCATTCGTAAGACTTAATCATGGATTTTTTAGGCCAGCAGAGGGTGGCTTCCAAGTTCCAAAGAAACAGTTATATAACAACAATTTGAAATGGATGTTCTATAGTCTCTACCTCTAGACTCAACTTGAGCTCCAATAACAAATTCCATTTTTCTCCAGAACCAACCAAATTTGTTAGTGTGTGCATGCATGCACCAATGGATGTTCTATAGTCTCTCTACCTCTAGACTCAACTTGAGCTCCAATAAGAAATTCCATTTTTTCGCCAAAGCCAACCAAATTTGATGTGTGAGTGTGTTTGTGTATAAGTAAGTTAGTGTGTGCGTGAATGCACCAATGGATGTTCTATAGTCTCTCTACCTCTAGACTCAACTTGAGCTCCAATAAGAAATTCCATTTTTCTCCAAAGCCAACCAAATTCGATTTGTGAGTGTGTTTGTGTATAAGTAAGTTAGTGTGTGCGTGCACGCGCGTGATAAGAGATGATCAGATGTGGAATCATTAGTATTTTAGTAAATAGACCAACATCTTAAATATTAAACAGTACCACTTCCACAACATCAAGCCACATATACAAGATAGAGAATAGAATCAACTTCCAAATGTATCAAATAGTGATCAATCTATAAAGACCATGGAGTAAGCTTTACTGAAATTGGTGACAGCTGTGTGGTAAGCATGAGGTTGGATAATTGAAGTGTCGCCAGCCTGATGCTCACAAGCGGATTAATCACAGCATACAAGGCTCATATGTGGCATGGAACCACGCTCGAGGTTCTACACACAATTGTTTCAGAGGGTGAAGGCGGTGCTGCTGTTATACAAGGAGGCATGTTTCTGGATTTTAGGTGGAGTCCCATGGTCACCCGGCACTTGGGTTCTCCATGATGTGTGAGGAAACGCAGAAGACTTTATCGACGCAGGTCATCTATCAATTCCAATTTTAATTTTGAAGTTAGAAAGCACTTTTCAATAGAAGACAGTGGAACTTCTCAATGCCGGTAGAGTTGGTGAGCAGGAATTCAGACGACATGGTCGAAGTTAAACACATTGTGACCCTGCATCCAGATGTCTTAAGCTCAGAAGTGGTGATCACAAACTATAGATCTTCAGCTCTAGAGGTGACTGGGTCTTTGTTGAGCCATTTAAGCATGAGCACCCCTGATGCAACTTATGCTGTTGGGCTAGACGGTTCAAATTACTTCAGCAAAACGCCTTTTGTGTCTGATTACACCATCATTCCTCCAGTATCAGAAAGCAAAACAACGGGAGCCTTTCAAGGACTATTTTCTAGCAGGGGAAAGAAGGATCAAAACAGTGCTGCTGAACTAAACAAAAACACCGAAACAGAAGAAGAATTGGAAGGGCAAGAGAAAGATAATTATGGACAGCTAACTGAGGAAATGAGCAGGATATACACCAGTGCACCTCGGGAATTCACATTTATTGACAGGGTACTCATCCAATAAATAGGACTTCCCTTGATCATTTCTTATTCAACTTATCTTGGTAGTACACAGGACAAAGAAAAAATTAAGCTAATGTGTGTTAGCGATAATGTTCAATATAATCAGCGAACGCATAGGAAGCAATTCCCATAGTTTATTACTTTGACCCAATTCTTCAACAGAAAACGATGAAAAGAAAGTTAACCAATTTACTTTTGGTCTTAGAAGCTCCTTTAATCTGAATACGTTTCATGACTTTTTCAAATCGTTTACTTCCTAAAATGTATGTGGCCTGCTATATTAAGAGTTGTCTTTCTACTATAATGCAACAAGGTAGAAGAAACTCAGTTGCAGTGGGGGAGTAATGGGTTTGAAGAACTATACATTTTCAGTCCTGGATCAAATTACGAATTGTATGGTAAGTATGCGTACACCTGTACAGGTCCATCGGCAGTGCTGAAACCAATTGTCTTGAATCCTAAAGGTGTATGGAGGGGCGAACACTTTCTACATAATCCGAACCTCTAAATCGTATAAGGGGAGAAAGTTACTGATCGAGACCAAAAGTACATTATCTGTTTCGTTGTTGCAACTCTATCAATTAACCAAAATGTTGATTCTGAGTTATAAATTGCTTCAGAATTAAGAAGGAAAAGAAAAGAAGGACCAACATGTATTTGACACAAAGAACAAAGTCAAGAGAGTCAACAAATAGGTTGTATTAAGAACATGAGAACCGTCACAGAAATTGTTAAGCTACATTTCACACAAAAATTTGTTGTGCGCATTTACAGTTGGGTAACAGTAACCCAGTTTACAGAGCTGTAAAATTGTTCGTGAAACTGGTACAACATCAGCAAGCGAATCAAGTAGGAATGAAATGATGTCCTACTTCATAAGTGTCCATCCATGTGATTGATAATAGGGCTGCAACTAAGATTATGAAAAACCACCAAATGAATTTCAGAACCACCTTCATAAAAGTATTTTGTTTAATACTACGACTTCCAACTCCATCCTTACGTCCAAACTCTATGACACTAGAAACTTGATCATTAACATTCGAAACAGAAGCATTCAGTACGTCAGACTTCCATTGAAATTGTTTAATAATGCTTTTTGGATATAGGCATATGTAAGTCGATTGTTAATTTCAAATTTTTAGTACTTGCTTTAAACTTGATTGGCCTTCTTCCTGTTAATAAGACTGAGTTCCCTTTTGTTCTAAGGTACTTACACTTCTAATATTTGGCTTTTGTAGATTATTTATGTGATTTTTAATATGCCAAATAGTTTTTTGCTATAAACATGTTACTTTTTCCTTTTTCCTTAGTTGCTGTACTCTAGATATCCAACTCATATCCCTATATAAGTAGGATACGGGGACACAGCTATTTAAAAATAAACATAGTACTTAGATATCATATACTTGATGAGAAAGATTTTCTATTAAAGTATCAAACCAACAGCCATCATACAACACCCATCTCTGACATGTCTTGGACACCTAATACTTCTATAACTCTGTTTCCACCATCATTCAACTCTAACACTTTTTCTCATACTTTTTCACATTAAAACAACATTCCTCAGACTTCAAATACTTCACAAACTCCTATTACTGAAACTCAAAATATTTTTCTGACACCTTCTCAACCTTATTATTCTGACAGATTCCATGACACACATTCTAATACTTGCATTATCCCAAATTATCCATCAATGATTTTATACTGCGTAGGAGGGCAAGAAGCAGCTGTGAAAGCTCTCTCCTTGCTAGGCTATAGCGATTGACTTCTTCCTGCTTGCGGCTTCTTACTTACTTACTTAAGCCCTTTTACATAGTGCATGTTTATGCAAACGTATGACTACAAGGAAGAGTCCCACCATGCTTTAACTTCTAATTGTCAAACAAAAAAAAAATTATAGATATGTTCAAAATTAGAGTCATACTAATACTAGAATTCTAATGAAATAAAAAAAACCTTTTCTTATATATATACAAAACATACGATCATATCTCCCCACTCCTAACGCATATAAAAAACACAGGTAAACTTTTGGTTCTCAATTATTTTTTATGATATAGATGTTGAATCAAATATTACATATCTAATTGAATTCCTCTAAATTTTTTCATTATATAGAATAGAAGATATTGAATTAAGGCTACAGAAAGAGAAAAACAAACGGTTAAGGTAAACAAATTTTTATTTTTACATCTACTTCAATTTTATTTATTAGTATTAATAAACATGTCTTATTTAATCAATGAATTCAACATCAAAAATATATGTTATTGCCTTCTATTAGTTTATGTTCAAGTATTACTAGAGTTATTGTGGTTAGTTAAGGTAAAAAAAACATGCACATAAACTAAAACCTAGGACACCAATGCAAATTGATACAAATAAACTGTTAAGCAGCAAAATATCATTTAGTAGTGTATGCTCAGATGCATTATGGATCCCAATTCATTAAAAGATTCATATAAACTTTACATCCAGCTCCAGTTACTATTCCCATCATGTAGTTAGGAACCAATGATGCAATAACCATCATACAGCTCTCTACAACAGCAACACAGCTAAACACCTTAACATAATAAGAATGTCGTACACAAAGTGAGACAATCCGTGGTGAAATTTCACCATATAATACGTTATTATTGTCCCTGAAACAACCGAAATCATGACAAGAAAAGGGAAGGACAAAAGGTTCAAGAAGAGAGCAATCTGTTATGTCTCTCTCACATTAATGTCATGGCTTTTCTATACATGATATGCCAAATACTCCTACTCCCTATCAAACTATATATAACTTATGGTACTACTTTCGCTTGATACATTTTATCACACATTAATGTAAATTATCATTAGCTAACATTAAAAGTCTGTGTCTTATCATAAGGGTTGTCCCTGAAACAACCGAAATCATGACAAGAAAAGGGAAGGACAAAAGGTTCAAGAAGAGAGCAATCTGTTATGTCTCTCTCACATTAATGTCATGGCTTTTCTATATATGATATGCCAAATACTCCTACTCCCTATCAAACTATATATAACTTATGGTACTACTTTCGCTTTATACATTTTATCACACATTAATGTAAATTATCATTAGCTAACATTAAAAGTCTGTGTCTTATCGTAAGGGTGTAATCATAATTAGTAAATTGCATAAATTTAAAGAACCATATATTAAATATCATAAGTTTACTCTTGATATATATTTTTTTGACATTTATTATTATTAAATATTGCAGGATATGGATTACGAATATAAATACTCTACGTCACAAAAAAAAATGCTTGAGGAAATACTTGATTCACTTCACATAGAAGAAGCAACTTACACCTCAAAATTTGAAGACAATCTACATATATCTCAGGTTACCATATTTGATGACTCCAAAACAGAAACCATATCTGGAATTCCATCAACAACAAAAGAAAAGTCTGAAAACTCAGCAGCGTGGAGTGCAATCAATTACCTAAAAGACAAAAACCTTTTTGAAATTGAAGACTTCAACTACAAGGAGTTGAATGAAAAGCGTCAAGAGATTGAAGAACAACAAAATGAAATCTCAGAACTACGTAAACTAATACTATCATTATGGGCGAAAGAAAAACTACAAGAAGAAGAAATGATAAAGCTCCGTCAAGGGATTAAAGACTCGAGGAAGAGGAAGCAATATGTTATAGATTTATGCATTGACGAAAATAATTGATAGTTCAGACAACATTTATGATTAATTTATTATTGCAAACAAAATTTGTTTCTTATTTATAGATTTATTTTTAATCCGTTTGTACTTATTATTAAATTCTGACTCCTTTTTAGGCTGAAAAATAATTGCAAAGAAAATGGATTATCAAAGTGACAATGAAATTGATGGATATTCATATGTTCACTTTCCAACGCAATATGTTTGGAACAACAATAATAAGGTTTGTGATATTTAATTTTACATATTACATGTTTATTTGTAAAAAAAATATTCATTAATAACTTCTCAAACATGTTAATATTTTCAATGCCTCTTCAATTGTGACTCAAACAATTATTATATTTTCAAATGTTCAGATATGGAAAAACAAAAAGATCATTCCGTCTGGTAGAAACATATACTATATTGAGGAAATTCAAGGTAATAAAATTTATTTTTTAAATTTACAATATGGATTCAAATTTATACATTCAATTTTATAGGTACAACAGGTCAGTACAACAACACAAGGACTATCAAGTATCTGTTTGAATACATTAAACAAGGGACAAACAAAGCAACTCTGAAAATCAATGAGCTATTTGAAAACAAAGAAACAAACGATAAAGGAACATAGTAAGGAAGAAGGAAGAAAAAAAGGTAGCGACAAAAGAGCATTTTTTATTTTTTTAATAGTGATCAATCACATTTTCTACATAGAATTTTCCTTCTCAAAGCTGTTTTGTTTATTTTTCATATTTTATTTTATTGGTTTACACCTACTCTTCTGATTCATTTTATGTTTGAGAAAATTAAATAAAAAATTATTACAGGTCAACTACATGGATAGTCTAGATGACGA
Organism: Coptis chinensis; assembly: GCF_015680905.1. Lineage (NCBI taxonomy): Eukaryota > Viridiplantae > Streptophyta > Magnoliopsida > Ranunculales > Ranunculaceae > Coptis > Coptis chinensis. The sequence continues at coordinate 61,593,267 of NC_141464.1, read as the reverse complement.
TGGAAATTGTAACGGAAGCACAATCATCAAAAGTGAATCTCCACTACAACATTATGCAATTACACTTGCACAGAAAAAAAATTGATATATCTATCAAATTAGAGCAGAATCGATTGCAATACTACACAATGAAAAAAAATACAATTCTCAAAGAAGGCTATATGGGATTATCAAATGTGCAGGAAGATATATTCTGAAAAGAAGAGATTGAATATGTCAAGGCAATTATGAATAGGGAATGGGAATAGTTTTTAGAATTAGTTTAGTTATTTTAATATTGTTAGTCAATATTTATGTGAACTTGCTTAAAGTATCAACAAATTTATTATATCTCCTGATTGTTTATAAGGACTTTCATCCACCTAAGCACATATTATGTTTTATCAACTTAAATTTGTCTTCAGCCAAGTTTTATATATCTTTAATATCTTTGAACAGGTTCAGATCAACACTAGAACTGATTTATATATATATATATCTAATAGGATCAACGAAGTGGTGCATACCTCCACAGTCCTCCAAAGTATTATCTGCTCTGTACCACTCTGTAACTGAGAACCAAATCATCGGGCTTCTTCCATATATAAGCTCATTTCCATTTCAACATCAATATGTGAAATAGAATAGTAAAATAGAATAAGTAAGACAACATGGACTAACCAATTGTCTTTCATTAGTTGAGGATATATTGCTGCTGGGAGTAGTAACCAAAGCAAGTTCCCATCCCGAGGGATCCAGTTCTTTCCTTTGATCTAGGCTAGAATTATGTGAATCATCTGTAAGGGAGGGAAAATTTGTCCTTTTGGTAAGCAATGCCAAGAATCATACATCAGAAATTTGTCAAGATTACAGAAATATAGATAAGAATAACTTACTAGATGGAATTATTGCTAGAGCCAATGCATTAGCTTCCTCTATAACAGTAGCATCAGGATATGCTGTAGAATGTAATCCCTACATACGAAGAATAAAATAAAGAATTGACAACATAACATAATATATCTATATACCACTAGATGAATACAAGATTTACCAGTAGATCTCCAGCATCAGGCTGATCTTGAGAAGCGACGTTCTTATGAGGAGGGCCAAGCTCAAAGTCAGAAGAAATCTCATCAGCAGAAAATGAAGTTGGGTCACTAACAGATGGCTTATTTTCGTCTGAAGTAGAAGGAACTTCTTCTGGTTTGTATGTCAAAAGTAGTCGTTCCGGTAATTCCTGATTCAGGATGTCCAACAAACAAAATGAGGATGAAATATATGCTCAAAAAATACAGACATGTCATCATGATAGGTTTTTCTTTCTTTCCGTTTAAAAAAAACAAACAATCAAAATGAAATCGTCAAGAAAAAATGTCCTGTGAATAGCCTATCTTACTGACCAAGGGCTCTCTCGGAACAGAAACCATGCGTGGTGCCTCTCTTATGTATTCCTCCATTGTTGTTAGAACTTGGGGTGTGGTTCTTAATTTGAATATAAGTTGACGATACAAATACCGCTTAAAATTTGAATATAAAAGATGTTGGGCCTAGGCCCAATAGTACACGTAGAACTAAAACTAATTTGAGACATTTCCCTTCTTACTAAAAATGAGAGTTTACTGACTAAGCTCTCGGAGTGAGACTCTGATTGTGAGATGGGGGTTTGAGGTTGTTGCTGCTGCTCCTTTGTTTGAGAATAGTTTAAAGGAGAAGAGAGCATTGGGGCATTGGATGTTTTTAGTCTTTTGTGGAGTTTGTTTGTTTATGGGTGTTTTGAAGTTTTGTGCTAATGGTTGGTTTGGATCTGCTGTTGAAAGAGCTGGAGGATCTTCTCAGATAAATTTATATATTTTAACGTAAAAAGGATTTATGGTTGGTTTTATTTGTGTTCTATCTCTTTTTCTTATTATTGATATGATAATGTTCATATAGGCGTTTTTCCACACTTGATGGTAGTTTGATAGTCGTAGCTTTTTTGGGGATTGGTAGATTAATTATATTCTGTAGAGCAAAGGTTTTTAGAGAAGAGAGAATTTATTGGGGGTGGTGGTGATATATTGCCTCTTCTGGAGTTAAAGATGTTGGTAAGCCTGGAGAATTAGATGTGGATCAATATAAGGTTGACGCCTTGAAGGAGCTAAGCCCTCTATCTTTAGTTTGTCATATCTATTCTTAACACAGTCTTGATCTAACTTCAAATTTGCATTTCGTAGTGCAGGTAGTCAGCATTTACTCTGATGGTGTGCCTCCTCTGCGTTAGTATTTAGCAAAGAAAGAACTACAGCCCAGAAATTCACAGTTAGTTCAGAAAAATCACGTCCATCATCAACCAATTGCTCGAGAAGGCGAGAGGATCCGCACAATATTTTCTCTTTGCGAAGGTAAACTCCCAATTGATTTCTAATGATTTTAGTTAGTTTGCAATCTAATTTAACAAAGCCATAGCTTATAAATGTTTCATTTGTGCAGCCAGTTATGGGAGTCAAAAGAACAGTCTTGCAAGAGCTGAAGGGCTTAAAGGAAGAGTTGCAAGCACGAAACCGCGAACTTGAGAAGAAATTGTTGGCGAATGAAGGGGCGAGTAGAGACGGCTGTAATTAGATTAAAAAGGCAAATTTCATCTTCTGGTATTGATTCAATCCTGGGAGTTCTTAGATGTTTGAATAATATGGGACTGAAAGTAAGAACAATTCGATCAGAGTTCTCTGTTTCAGAGTTTTTAGCAGCTCTAAAGGTTAGTATCCATTGCTATACTTAAATATATTGACATTACTGCTTACTATTGATTATGGTAAATGTATATATGTACTATCTATCTATTGTGCTTATATTGTTTTTCTAGCTAATTGGATATGATAATGTCTATGCCTTTAGACAGGTAATTTTCTTCACTTAGAAAGTTATCACCGTGTACCCGATATGAACCTATAATGCTTTTACATTTTAACCAATCTCTATTGCATTGAAGTTACTATCCTTGGTGAGTGATGTAAGAATTGTTTTTTACAAATTGCTCTGATTAAGTGACCAAGATATTTCTACTTTGTTCCCAGTCTTAATGGTCTTTGGAGTAATATTCTCAGTCATCTTGATCAAATAGATTTACTTGAGTACAATCTCTCAACTACAAATGCATTGAGATTTATGTGCGTTTACTATTAAATATTTATATCAATTCACATTTGGATAGTGCTAAACTGTTATCATGTACTAAGGAGAGTTATCTCTATGTTTAAACAAAAGCATTTCAGATGTGATGTGGAAGCGTTTAGATACTTTGTTACATATGTACCTTATATATCTTAAAGGAGGCTCAATTAGGACTTTGCCATCAAGTAGTTGTTTTTTTTTATCCAGAAAATATTGAATTTTGTAATGGGTTTGTGTTGAAATTTCAAGGGTACCAATTAAGGCAGTTACCAAGTTTACTAGCTCTTGAATATGTTTTTGTGTTACACTTTGTTTCATTTGTGGGTTTTGTTATGTTTTTCCAACTTAGAATTGTAGGAAATACTGTTGTCGATCCTTAGGTGTTATGCGGTTATTTTAATGCAATTCTTACTTTTTAGTGCCGATGAAAAATGTGGTGGTGTTGTTTTGAATTTAAAAGCTATTGAAGAGTTCCAAGATCTTATCATTGACCTTAGACTTGCTGATTTGGGTTGTATTGGACTAAAGTTTACTTGGTCCAATAGTAGGTGGGGAGTATCTAATATCAAAGGGTGAATTATTGGTTGAGGTGGACGTTGAGTCTGAATGAGGATTTGATTGATATAGGTCTTGAGGTAGCTGTAGGGTCGCAATATTATATGGCATTTGGGTGAGCGGATCCTAAAAAGTCAGATTCTGAGCTAATGTACCATGCTGATCGATGTTGCTGTCAAGGGGTTTACTGAGGAAGGGATGCCTTTTGCCGATGATTACTATATAACCAAGTATAGTGAGTGTTTGATAAGCAAGGATGGAAAAGCTCAGGGTCTTTGCCTGGATAGTATCTATGAAGGATCTAATCCAGTTGGGTTGGTTAATAATACGAGGTTGTTTTATGGACATAGGAAGGATGGTGTGTCCTTTATTATTATCAATGGCCTTTGGATACAGTCGATGATAAGTATGATATACCAGTGAATCTTACTGCTAATATGACTGTTATTTACCTCCCTCAAAACCATGGGGTCCTTTGTTTGAAGCTTATGGGCACCTGGTTCTCAATGTCTCTGAAGCGAATCATGATGTTGCTCTGTACATAACTTCTGATCCAATTGGTGGGAATGGAAAGAAACATGTCAGAGACCACATATGCCGGAGGTCCAGATACTGAAGGTGTTGCTGCCAATCCCACAGAGTTTATTTGGTCTCCTGATCGGAATACTCCGTACCAAGTTTATTATCAGTCACTCTATAGCTAGAAAATGGGCTGGAAAGTTCAGGTGGTTGATGGGGGGCTTTCAGACATGTACATCAACAGTGTTTTTATATGGGCTGATGATCAGCAAGTTACATTATTCTGGACATTGTCAGAGGATTCAATAACTATAGCTGCCCGATGAGAGAAAAAAGTGGTTATCTGGCAATTGGATTTGCCAGAAGTATTTCATTCCAGATATTAACATATTTTTCTCCTGATCAGAATACTCCGTGGGAAAGTTTATTATCAGTCACTCTATGGCCAGAAAATGGGCTGGAAAGTTCAGGTGGTTGATGGGGGGCTTTCAGACATGTACATCAACAGTGTTTTCCTTGATGATCAGCAAGTTACATTATTCTGGACATTGTCAGAGGATTCAATAACTATAGCTGCCCGAGGAGAGAAAAAAAGTGGTTATCTGGCAATTGGGTTTGCCAGAAGTATTTCATTCCAGATATTCACATATTTTTGCCAATATTTTGGTTAAACTTGCCTATGAAGCATCGTTGTACAAGTGACAAGAAATGAAAATAACCCGTGAAGCAGTCATCGCTTTTGTGGCAACATTTGTATGTAAACAAAAACTTGCAGACGGCAGTATTCAAAAATCTAATATCGATCCTAATAGAATACTAAAAGCCATTCAATAGTTGTTTATCGAAGAAGAAGAAGAAGAAGAAAAAAAAAAACCATTCAATAGCAGGGTGATTAATTTTTAGCATTCTGGTGCGAGGGCATTGCGCAAACAGTACTACACAGCATCAGTTTCTCCTTTAATGACTTTTTTTAGCTTCAGCCCGCAGGTATCACATTTGCAAGTTGTTAATATTAGTGTATTAACTTATTTTTTCACTTTGTACCCTTAAAGTTGCCCATGGATGATGTGATCAGAAATTTCACAAACCCAGAGATTCTGATAGAGCACAAGACCAACCAGCTTTTCACAGGCATATAATTGGGTAAGTGCAGTCCAAGAAGACCAAATTCTTAAAAGCTAAGAAAGCCAGGCTGGAATGTTGTACCATGTGCACCCCCTATGATAAGGCTCCTTTTAGAATAAGCTAAAGCAGTTCACCTCCACCTGTTGTTGCTAATAGAAGCAAATATCTTCAGACCTCAAATCACAAGGCCTGCAGCAGTTTTGCCCTCAGTTGCTAAGAAGCAAACATCTTTCGTATTAGGGGTGGTCTGACAGATTTTAGTTCTGAACTTCTGTAATTTTAGTTTTGAAAATTCTTTTGTGTAATTTATCACATAGTAAGACCGTTCAGATTGAATGTGAAATGGAACTTCTGATCAAGTATGATATTGGTAGAAGACATTGGTAGACACTCCATATTTTAGTTCTGACATATCAGAACAATAGAGTAGTCTGACAAATATTTTAGTTCTGACATATGTTAGTTCTGAAGCTAAAGGAATTACCAATGGAAGTAACAATCTACATAATCACTAACTAATCACTATCAAGTAACAATCTACAAATCACAACTTCTTGAATTGATGCATGAATAAAAACTACATAATCACTAACTAATTAGGATGGTAAACATGGTTTGAAAGTCATCCAGAAGATAGAGCATTCCTAATGGCTGCAGTCTGCACTAATAGCATTTTCTAATAAGAGAAATCTGATTCGATAAACTAATAAAATTGGTAAATCAAACTGGTAGTCAAACTTAAAAATGAGTAGAAGTGATCTCATTTGAGACAATAATACTACTACAATTGATCTCATTTGAGTCTATGTCTATTGAGATTACTAAGAAAGTGGCAAAGAAGGGAGAGATGGCATCGTTGCTTCAAGAAGATAGAGGAAACCGGAAGAAAGAATCCCAACAATATTTGCTTCAGACGACTAATGGGTTATCTGGGCTTTTTATGGGTTTTTTGAAAAATAAACAATGAGGTCCAAACAATTTAAAAAGTTCAACAAATTAATGGACTATATACACTATTCGTTTTTACTATAAACTAACAACCAAATTTATACACACTTTATTAACCCTATTATACGGGTGAAAGATAATCGAAAGAAAAAAAATTCCATGACGATCGTAAACTTGGTGAGGTGGAAAGAAGGTGTGACATACAACAAAAATTATCCGCCTCATTATCTTCACTTTAAGAACTACGGAAAATATTAGCACTCGAAGATTTGAGATCGGCCGAAGTGTATGAATTTGAAACGAAAGTCGAAAAAGATGAAACATAATGGCGTAACTCACAAATTAAATTGGAAGTGCAATTCCGTTGAGAAAGAAATTAGAACTTGAATTATTGGAGTGGTGACAAATTGCAACTTACCAAGACAAGAGCCAATTATTACTAGAAACTCGATTGCAAGTTTATACATGAACAAAAAAACTTATTAATAAATAATACTTTTACCAAACACTTGCAAAGATGCAATCACATTTTTTCTTCATGCTTTACAACTTCAATTTGATACACCTAAATAGTAGATAAATAATAGTTCAATTAATAATAAAAAAAATCGTTATAATTCGTTCATTCTTCTTCCATCACAACTTAACGTTTTGAACTAAAAGTTCTTAATGGATTTCATAAAATACATACATATTTAAAAAAATTATTCAACCATATATTCATCTATCAAGGTAGCAGGCCCGACCATAGGTCGGGCTTAATGGCTAGTAGTCATTGCATTTTGCCTTGTTCTCACACCACGTGTCTCATTTTAACAGTGAGAACTGAGAAGGCTTAGTGTATCGGAGTGCGACACGTATTGTGATGGGTTGAGTCGACTTAGTTGAACTCTCGTATCTGAGTTATATTGAATTGGACAGGTTTATGAACTGTGAGCATGGGTAGAATGGGAGATGATGAACACGTACACTTGCAAGCTTTGGGAGTACAGTAATTAGTATTTGAAAATCTGATGATTGATCGATCCTTTTTATACCCGGATAAAATATGGCATAAACGTGAATGTTTTGGCTAAATTTTGTTTCCATCTATATTTAGCTATTGTATACATAAACTTTCTAATCGTGCTACATTTATTCTCTAGAAATTGTCGATCATATGCCAAAACTAAAGAGATGCAGTACATACATACAAAATCAACAGAAAGGACAATGAACAAGAAACTTTTGATAAAGAATAACGAAGAAGAAAATTTATCTAGGAATTCAAGACAAAAACAGATTATTGCATATATACAGGTAAGACATGCATGTTTCTTTGTTATTTGAATATAAATTCACAAGCAAATTAAACATACATTAATATGTAGAGTATTATACTGCACGAGTATGTTCTATAATACTAATTGATGAATTCGATCGATCGACTAGAAAAAAAAATTAATGCACAGACCGTATTTGTTTTAGATATTTTATACTGCATTTTGTACATTGACATTTTCTATCTAGTTTGCATGCATGCTGATTATGAAAAAGAAAATCCTGATTTGGCAACGAGCAAATTTACATGGATTTTCAGTACGTGTTCAACTCTGAACGAGGAACAGATTATATGAACGAGTATGTGATAATAATATCTCTTCACAATAATAATAATTTAATTGACACGATTTTCTTTTTCTGTTTTGACATAATAATTGACGCGATGACATTCTAAACATTCCAAAGATTGTCTTGATTACCTGCCTTGTTGTTGTCAATTACAAAAAAGATGTTGCTAATCTGCCTTATATATCGTCAAACACAAATGGTAAAATAATTTTGTTTTCCATGTTTGTCTCTTTCATTAGTAATCTACTATAAGTACCGAACTACGATGGATAGACAAATAACCAGAAGTAAGATTAGGAAAACCATGGCAAAGGCAAATAGCATGGCGGTTACCATTTTTCTTAACCTGGCTTTGATCTTCTTGCTTGCTTTCATGGTTGATGGAAGACTATTTGGTGGTGAGCTGTATATTATAGTCCGATTTCTATTTTGAGGACTAATATAATATATATATACAATAACAGTAATAATCAGAATCAAAATTCTTATGTTATCACTCTTTACACTGTAAAATTCGAGGACTAATAATGCGTACAAAATGGTACATTACCGTGCTGCGTTGGATTAATTCATCGTTTAGGGCTTTCTTGTGCATTTTACCAGTTCGTATATGGATTTTATTCCGTTCTAATTGCTTATCACCTTATTTACTTTATTATGACAGGTGCAGCAGTGCTCAAGAAGCAACCAACACCACATTGTAAATCAGTGTATGGAGTACACCAGGGTGATACGTGCTTTGAAATCGCTCAGCAACTCAATATGACCATTGAGTATTTCAATGTGATCAACCCCAATCTGAACTGCAACAAGCTTTTTATTGGCCAATGGGTCTGTGTTGATGGGGTTCTCAGTTAAATTGATTTATTATCCTAGAATCAATACTGAATCTTCTTCACCAAGTTTATATATGTATGTTTTGAACAATTAGCCTTCAGCTAGTATTGCTTGGAAACAATACTAATTGATATATCAATCAGGAGTGTAACAAGCTAAATAAATGCAATAAAGAAATTTCCTGCTCACCGTTCGTTTCTCAATCTCCATATATTTTATCTTTTCTTGGTGAGAAAATATATATCGAAACCTAATGATGACACATGGAAGATAAGTTTGAAACCGCAATGGTTTGGCTAGCTACATATATAAATTCAGAAAATAGTTTAGTCTAGCTAATACTATCTCTTGTTAGCCCTGTAAGGTCTCAAGCTCACTTGGTAAGCTTAGAGATGGATATAGCGGGTGAGTGTGGGGCTGTCGCACTTCTTAAGATTAGAAAAGTTCTACTTCTACATAACTAATTGTCTTGAAAAATCTTCAAACTATAATGACTCGCACACCCCCGAACAATTATTTTAGCAAATTTCTATTACTGCACTCCTAAAATTTTCACAACTATAGTGAGAATAAAATCAACAAAAAAAATAGTACGAAAAAAAAAGACTAATAAAAAACATTCCAATAAACCAACGTTTTTTTTATTTCTCTTTTTGCCCTTATAAAATTATCATTTATCATTTATTTTGAATCCAAAACCATTAAAGATGGACAAATGTGTTTTTGAATGTTTGATGGGTTAATGAGACTAAAACAAATAGTGAAAGGCCCAAAATCCAACCGGTCATTTCGTATAATTCTAATCACCCATAACAAACCCGTAAGCTCTCTCTCCTTTCTTTCACTCTAAATTCTTAAACAAGGGTTAGAGCTCAACCCAAACAAAAAACAAAAAACAAATTCAGAAAGGACTTGCGGTGCAACTTGTTGCACGCTTGTCTTAATTATTTGTAAAACTCATTATCATTATCAATAAAATTTTCACTTAAAAAAAAACAATATAATTTTTTATTTTCAATGTTAATTTTTTATAGTTTTCTCCACATAATAGTAGGATTATTATATAGACTATTTGTAGCATTATAGGAAATTAACAATCTGTTGAATTATTATAGACTTGTGAACTAGATTATATAGATATATATAGACATAATAGTATTAATTAATGGCTTAAGTGCTTAATTAGTTAACTTTATCAGTCCATATTAAATTCTTAGTAATCAACGCACTATAGTTTTGTGAATTGAAATAAATGTATAATTTTGTTGATCTTTATTGTTTAGACCTTTTAGAAAAAAAAAAAAAAAAAAAAAAAAAAAAAAAAAAAATAAAAACAAAACAAAAAAACATATTTTTGTTTTTTGGGGGTGCACATAATCTCGCACCCCCTGGCTCGGTCCTAGGTAAGGTTAAGCAAAGTTCTACACACTAAAACATTTAGATAGCTTAACAGTTGTGCTTCATCAGTGAATGGTACACAAGAAAATATTTGTATCTATGGTGTTCTATAGCCTCCTTTGTTCCTCTATACGCATGGATACATACTCTAGTAATAGGGAAAATTGACATGAGACTACCACCCACAATCCTAATCAGAGAGACATGTTCCTGACTTAGTATCACTTCCAAGAAACAGCCTATTACACCCACAAGAAGCAACACTGCAAGCCCTTTCAATTGTTTCTTGACCTGTTGATTATGGGTTGAAAGTACAAATTAGATTAGTTTAAAACACCAAAAGGAAGTCCAAAAATCAGGAAAATGAAAAAAGAGGAGAAGAGACCAGACTCATATAGGACTATCAATATAATTAAGTTATTTATTTGCTAATTGTTGCTATCAATTAGTGTCCTGGATAAGAAAGTGAGAAGAAAAACCGTTTTTTAACTTGAAAAATAAGTTTTTGCTATTTATCATAAAACATGTTTTTTGGACCAATAATTGTTTTTTAGGTGAAAAACTATTTTCTACAAAAATAGAGACCAAACATGTTTATTTTTTTCAATTTTTTTTTTTTTACTAATAAATGTTTATTGACAATAAATAAATAAGATCCAAACACCCCCTTATATCTAGTATTTCTAACAAACTAACGTTTTGAAAACATAACAAACGCTTTGTGGTAATAATGAAGCATACAACTATATTAAAAACCACCAAACTACTCATATATATATATGCATGGTTTCATACATGTATGCTAGTATCCGGATTTTATTAAATCTTCAAAACAGTACAATTAACCAACTTGACATTTAGAAGTAATCTTTGCTACCAAGTTATTTATTTAGAAGAAAAAACACTTGGTTATATCCCCAAACTATGATTTGTTACTTGTAATACTAGTAGTTGTTTTATAAGAAAAAATGTCCAAAACTCAAAACTAATAAGCTATTGAAGATGGAGTTAGGACCATTACAGTGTTTGACGACGCTGGTGCTGTGCTCATTTTCTTCTACCTTTTTTTTTTTCTCTTGAAGATGCACTCTTGATTTTGATCGCGTTGCTTTGATTGTCACGTGTGTAACATCAGTGTAACCACATTTGAAAGAAATATAGTTTCTTGAGTAGCTAAAAACTTTTATACGTCCACTTATCTATGTTGTTTTTGGTCTGATAGCAAATACCGTTTTGCGTCAGAACGCCAACGCCCACTTTCTCTCTCCACGCGTGACTCTTGAGGTAGATACTCTTCTGGAGACCACACTAGGCCACTACATATGTAATACCCCACAATTTTATGAGGTACATTTTTTAGGTGTTTTTCTATTCGCTGCTGATGCAATTCAATTGATGCAATGAGTCATTGAGTCATGTACAATTGTCACTCTTTTACGAGCATCATATCATTTTCTTGAGTACCTACAACTATAGTACAAAATATCAGGATATGGGTATTTATCGATATTCAATTTCTAGATATGTATCGTGGATATATCCCTCTCTTTAGATATATTTGACATTGTTTCACATGCAAATATCGTGGATATATCCAAAATATCGATAAATATCGTAGATATTATAGATATTTTTTTAATATATCATGATACATTATTTATATTTATTTGAAATATAATGGTAAATATTAAATAAAATTATTATATACACAAAATATCGCAAAATATCGCAAAATATCCCCAAATATCACAAATATCGTTAAAATATCACCGATATTTGCAGTTGTATATATCTCTGAACATACCGTGATATTTATATATCTTTCTCTGAAATCTGGATAGATATCCTCAAATATCATGATATATCGGGATATTTTTCACTATGCCTGCAACCGATAAGAAATCGAAGATGACACTTTGCTTTAATAACATAATAATAACAAGTTTAATCAGATGAAAAACATATTATCTACATGTAGTACAAAATGGGCACAATGAAATAGAAGGGAAATAGTGGCCTTGAGTATAGACAAGCAAGCAAGAACGTAACATTAAGTATAGACATGAAGATAAACAAATTAAATGAAAAACTCAATAGACTTGCGATAGTAAACCAAAAGTTTACTTGTTTTAGCTCTATCTTTTCTTGTTTTTGTTTCCTTCTTCTTGTTCACACTTTACTACAGTGGCCAAATTCCTAGATATTACAGAGTATCAATGTCTAAACAACGTCAACTTTGTACACATAATACATTAGTTGATACCCGTCGATCATTAATTGAGTTTGAGTGGCGTCCATCCCTCAATAATAGTTGTGGATGTCGCCTATCGACAATATTTCGCTACTCCTGCAATGTAACAATAATGTTGGAATGCAAAAAAAATTAAAACAGATAAACTATTTTATATATATACCAACATTATTATATGAACATTTTTTTTATTTTCATAAGCTCTTGCTATTAACCTATGTTCATTTTTTTTTTCCACATTTATTTTGAACACCATTTAACCCCAAAGATAGAATGATATCCTTGAATATCCCTGGTTGATAGGGATTTCCTCATCTTATTACAAAGTCTACTTTACAGGAGAAGATGTGTGAATGTTAAGTTACCGAAAAAAAGAAAGAAAAAGAAATAGTGAATGTTAGAGAAGACGACTAGTTCTACAGGCTCGGTTGGTTGGTGAAGAAAATGACAAACTGTATTGTTGATTGGGTGTGATATCCTACTTCGCAAATATATGCTGATTAAACATTCTGATCCTACAACTGTCACAGCCCGAATTTCTAAACAATTAAAAAATAAATAATTGAAATATAAATATTTCAACCATCACTTGATTCAATTGTCTAAAAACCCAGGCTATGACGGGGGATACAACACATGTCAAAACCTAAAACCCACATCACAACAGATCAACTTAACAACAAAAATCTCCAAATTCCTCAACTATCACTTTATTAAAAACTTTCTTCCATCCCAATACAAACATAAACAAACTTTAAGAATAACAATTTCCAACATCGTATTCTCATGTCATATAAAAATGTAACGTCACGTTATTACATCCTTCCAAAAGATCAAACCTAATAAACTAAACTCCCGACCGCTCCAAAGTAGAATCCAAATCACACGCCGTGGTTCCATCGCTTTCCACTGTGTTCCCAAGAACACACCCACGCTAAAAACAAAGCAAACATGGGTCAGCAAAAATGGAATTTGCTGGTATGAGTAGACTAACCACATATAAACATTATTATACTTTAATTATCCAAACAATCACGTTATATTTTCCCATAACTTAATCATTATCAGCTTGGAAGACAGGTAGTTCCGTCATTTCAACCGGCATAGCTTCTTCCCAAGCAAGACTTCCGATTATATTAACTCATTCAAATCACTCGTTTTAATATCTAAATCATTGCATTAACACTTACCGATATCCACTGCTGTATAAGGGTAGGACCGCGTCCCTGCACAAAATGTTATTAAGTCCTACCCTCCTGCAAAAGAAAGTTAGAACTTCTATATAATATGTGTAGATATCCTATAGGTATTCAGAAGTAAACCCAAACACACTCGCACAATCAACTCAATTTCTCTTATCAAATAATCAATTTCTTTTCTTATACACTCACCATTTAGTGCCTATATACCTTAGCTCATTCCCGTCACATTCAAGGAATACCCAACCCTACATTCCCGTACACTCAAGGAATAAAACTAACCTGCAAGGCGAATACCTTAGTTCCTCTCTAGGGCAGTCCAAAGAATCTGGTCATTCATGGCACATTCAATGAATACCCGGGTCATTCATGGCACATTCAATGAATACCCATAGATAACGCTAACGGGCCATTTATGGCACATTCAATAAATGCCCACCTAACCTATGACATCAACAGTCATAACCTCAATTCCAAAACTTGAGGCGTGAAGAGTTCTAAAAGAGTGCGGTAAATTTGTTTACGCATTATTGAACTTTATTGTATATATTTATTTCAGAGAACGGAGGAGTACCTTGATTCATGTATTTTTTTGGTTTACGTGTTATTAATTTCATGAATGTCTAAGTGTCATAACGTTGCATACCATAAAATACTGCAAAATCACATAGTAGTTAATATACATACACACGTATATATAAAGGTCTTAGCCTAAAGCCAAGCATGCAATAGCCCTATACCTATCATAATAGCCTAAATCATAATCTCAGTTAAAAAGTCTTATTGGGTCAACTGGTCAAAGTCAACCCCGGTCAACAGTCAAAGTCAACCTACCAAAAGTCAACAACAGTCAAAGTCAAAGTCAACACATCATGGTCGAAGTCAAACTGTCATTGTCAAAGTCAAACTGTCGTTTTCATGTTCGACAGGTTCAGGGTCATAGCCATGGTTCATGACTAAGGTCAAATGTGCGGCTCATGGGCTCATGGTTAAGGTAATGGTTCGGACCCAACTGGCCAAGCCTAAACCTTAGAACCCGAAAGTCTAAAACCAACTTATTTATTCCACCTGACCCAATTGGATCTATATTAAGTCCTATGGACTGGCCCTAAGCAATATTAGAAACTGGCCCAAAACACAACTGAGTTCGGCCCGAAAATTAAACTGAAACCGGCCCAACAAAACAATCTAAGTTCTGGCCCAAAGACTTAAAAGAAAATGGACCAAACCAACTAAACAAGTTAGGCCCCAACCAAAACTAAAACATTTCGGCCCAACTAACCAACCCAAAGCCCAACAATCTAAACCGCCCAAGCCCAAACCGACCACGCTTCTTCCTCCACCAATTCTCTTCCTCCGACCACCCAAAACCGACCACCACACTCCTCCACACGACCACCCCTTTCAAGCCCACGGTTTTGAACCCCTTACAAACCCATACAACTTTAACAAAACCACAAATTCTAATATCGAGAAATCAACCTCTTCCTCAAACTAGATCTACAATTTCGGACCGCCATTAATGGCTTTTCCAAGCTCTTATTACCCCCCCAAGTCTAACATTTAATCCGACATCACTACCCAACCTCAAACCAACAAAAATCCAAAACACAACTCATCGTTCACCAATGGCGTTCGGCCATTAACGCCTTCAAGCTCCAACAAAGACACTCCAAATTTCCATCTCGACGTCCCCAACATCAAACCACAATACAACAGTTTAACATCACAAGATAAAACCATAGTTTAAACAAATTAAAGGATTTCGTTCCCTTTTGTTTCTTTCTCATGACGCCATTAAGCGCTGTTCAAAGCTTGAACGAGCTTCGACGACGCCTAAGCAATTTCAACAAAGAGTATTGACACCAATATCAATGTCGAGAGTATATAGACACAGTATCCCAGTTCGACAGTTTAACCAATTTTTTTAACAAAGTTTCGACAGTTCTATATCAAATCCGAGTTTCACTAGAGTTTTAACAACTCGACAACACGACGTCGAATAAAAACAATCTAATGAACAGTATACAAAACAGAAATATTAGATAGTATACACCGATATATGAAAACTATACATCCGGTGAAATAGCAAAATAGCTACTCACGTTTAGCGCGCTCCGACTATCAACCAGCTACCAGGAAAAACTTCATTTCCTTCCTTCAGTAAAACTCCCATTTTTTTTCTAAAACCCTCGCTGTGTTTTTTTTTTCCCAAAAACTCTACGTGAGAAAACTCCCCGAAAAACAAGGACAACCCTTATCTATTAGTTACGGGACTCTTATCCTTAACTGATAGTTATCCTATATTATTTTATATATTATTCATTATTATTATTATTATGAAAATAAGAGAACTAAAACACGGGGTGTTATAACAACACTCCACTTATTTCTGGGCTCATTGTCATTTTTTTGTTTTTTCTCTAACAGTGTCTCACTGATAGAGAAGGATATTGTTGGTAAAGTTTTTATTCATATAAAGGTTATCTTTAGTTGTTAACCTTACTCGTTGGAAATGGAGAATAGATTAGATATTTTACTGGAATCAAGTCAGACGTAGTTCAAGTTTGAATTGAGTGATTGAGTTGAAGGTGGAGAATGGATATTGGGCCTTGCATAGAGTTTTCATCCTATTTTTTGTAGTCTTCATGGTGACCTTTAGTCTTCCTTCCGTCCATGTCAGGTTGAGTTCTTCAATAAATGTCATCAATGTGTGATGAATTTTGCAACTTCAATGGTGTGGTTGTGGTTATGATATAGTTATAATGTCAATCTCTTCATATTTGTAAGTTACACAACACTTCATCTAGATGAGCAAATTGAAGGAGATCTTGACATCGACTTGATTGAGGTTTTGATATCGAACTAATTGAGGTCATGGCCTCGAACTGAAAGAGGTTTTGTTGTTCGACCTGGACGTAGGGGCAGATCCAGGAGGTGGGGGTGGGTTGACCCAACTTTTCCGTCGAAAAAAAAATACTAGTTATAATAGTGTATAATTCACCCAAAAAAATATATTTGTAATGTATGTTAGTTGTAGCAACCCCTTTTGAGTGACAATCGATCTGCCCGTTATATCAATGAAGCTAAAATCGCATCTTGAGTTTCTAAATGAACATTCACCTTCTCTTGTAACACCTTTTCATTTGAATACAGAATACTTAATTAGATTCAAAAAAAATAGTACATCTTAATCATCATCGATCTCCTCATGCCCACTTGAATCCTCTACACCAATACATGCAACGGTAGAACTCACAAGTTCCAAATTCAGTTCCGAGTGTATGCTTCTCTTTTGTAAATTTGTAATCACATCTTTCTGAACGAAAAAAAAACGTTATAATAACGGACTATGCAAGACACGTGAAAAAGAACCCTGTGCCTCAAGAACGTACGAGCAAACAGCAAAGTAGTAGGCCATTAAGCAATCTATCCTCTTTATAAGTTTATATAGTGTTGGTTATTTTAATCGTTTTTGGTATGTTTACAAACAAAAAAAGGAAAACGTTTTTTTTGGCTGTAAGTCCGTAACCGACCTTTAGTTTGGAACGTTATTTTTTGACAATAACGTTGAGAGTTGACCAAACATTACACTCTCTCAATCCTATAAAAACAAGGCTTTACAGCAGACCAAATACACAAGTTTTTCATATCTTTCCTCTCTTTAAGAAAAACTTTTCTCCCTGATAATGGCAGTAGACTATTAGTTCTTGTTCTCTCTTCCAGTTTGGTTTTTTTGTGCGGTGATCATCAAGACTTTTACAGAGGTCGTTGTATCCGGAGGTTCCGGGTCTGTCGCACCGGGAGGAACAAACCCGCAATACCTTAAAGAGAGCGACCTAGTCCGCGCCTCAGCTTCCAATTTCATTGTTAATCCTGTTTTTGCAGATTGTTTTCCAACAATTTTAAGGTATTGTTTTGTCTGTTTAACAATGGAACACGAGGAAGGAAGCCAGTTCAAAAATGACAACAACAATAATCGCCCTTTCAAGTTTGCCGGTCAAAACTTCAAACGGTGGAAAGCAAAGATGACATTTTATCTGACCTTGGTGAAGGTTGATAATGTTCTGACAGAGAAACGACCTACGGCGGAAGATCTGTTGGAACCTGCTCTTACTGTTGCTGTCAACAAATGGAATGCTGAGGATTTCAAGTGCAAGAAGTATATCCTGAATGCACTTACTGACGACTTGTACGACCTGTACTGCTATCTTCCAACTGCTTCTGATGTGTGGGATGCCCTGCAGAAGAAATATGACACTGAGGAGGCTGGCTCGAAAAAGTACGATGTAAGTCGTTACCTTAAATTCCAGATGGAAGATGACAAGTCGGTTGTGACTCAGTGTCACGACCTACAAATAATTGTTCATGAAATACTTTCTGAGGGAATGAAGATTGACGAGCAATTTCAAGTTGCAGTCGTCATTGATAAGCTTCCTCCCTCATGGAAGGATTTTAGGAACATTCTTAGACATAAATCCAAGGAGTTTTCGATGGAGAGTCTCATTATGAGACTCCGGATTGAAGAAGAATCCCGAAAACAGGATCACAATGAGGAAGTGGCTATGTCATCTGCCAAGGCTAAAGTTAATATTATAAATCAGCATGCTAATAAAACCAATTCTAATCTGAAACCTAATAAAAAGGCAATGAAGAACAAACCGAATAATAACAAGAAAGCTCCACATAAAAACCAGAACCAGGTTAATATGAACCAAAGGCCACCAGTAGACATGACAGAAGTTGTATGTTATACATGCAAAAAAAAGGGACATTATGCTCGTAACTGCAAGTACCGAAATGAGGCTAATGTCACTGAGGACACTTTTGTGGCAATGATAACTGAAGTCAATTCTGTCAATGTCTCTGAGGGATGGTGGGCTGATACTGGTGCTTCTAGGCATGTCTGTTTTGATAGAAACTGGTTCAAGAGTTATACTACAACTGTGAACCAGGAAGTTCTATTAGGCGACAACCATACTATCAAGGTTGTAGGTTCTGGTGATGTGGAGTTGGTGTTAACTTCTGGGAAGAAACTGGTTTTGAAGGATGTTCTTCATACACCCGATATTAGGAAGAATTTAGTTTCTGGTTTTATTTTAAACAAGGCTGGTTTTCAGCAAGTGATAGGTAGTGATCAGTATGTCATCACTAAGTCTGGAATTTTTGTTGGCAAGGGATATGCATGTAATGGGATATTTAAGTTGAATGTTCTTGACATGAATAAAACTTCTATACGCTTGATTGATTGCTTATTACGTTAATGTTTGGCATGGTAGATTATGTCATATTAATAGGAAGTATGTTAAGAACATGAGCACATTGGGTTTAATTCCTATCTTGAAGAATGATGTTTTTGTACACTGTGAATCATGCACCAAGGCCAAAATCACTAAGAAACCTCACAAGTCAGTTGAGAGAAGTACAAATCTGCTAGCATTAGTACATTCTGATATTTGTGAACTTGAAGGTGTTCTAACTAGAGGTGGTAAAAGATATTTTATTACCTTCATTGATGATTTCTCAAAATTTACCTATGTTTATTTATTGAAGAATAAGAGTGATGCTTTAAATGCTTTTAAAGCTTATGTGATTGAGGTTCAAAATCAGCATGATAGAAACATAAAAGTAATTCGAAGTGATAGAGGTACTGAGTATGATTCTACTGATTTTAATCTTTTCTTACAATCACATGGTATAATTCACGAGACGACAGCTCCTTATTCACCTGAAATGAATGGAGTAGCTGAACGTAAGAATAGAACACTTAAGGAATTAACTGTTGCTATGTTGCTTAGCTCTGGAGCATCCTCAAGTTTATGGGGTGAAGCTGTTTTAACTGTATGCTATGTTTTGAATAGAATTGCTAGTTCTAAGACTAAGGTTACACCTTATGAGCTATGGAAAAATAGAAAGCCCAACTTGAGTTATTTCAGGACATGGGGTTGTCTGGCCTTTGTAAGGAAGCATGACCCCAAAATCTCTAAGCTTGATAGTAAGGCCTATGAGTGTGTCTTTTTAGGCTATGCTATGAATAGTAAGGCCTATAGATTTCTGGATATGAAGAGTAATGTTATTATTGAATCATCCGATGCCGAGTTTTTAGAAGATAGCTTTCCTTATTTATCTAGAAATAGTGGGGGTGCATCTTCCTCTAAGACCCCTACCAAAGATGTTTCTGCTTCTGATGTATCTAGATTGCATGATAGGGACACAGACACTGTAACTGAACCAAGAAGGAGTAAAAGAGCTAGGGTCGCTAAAGATCTAGGATCTGATTTTGTGACGTTTTCTTTGGATGGAGATCCCTCCTCCATAGAAGAAGCTCTTGCCTCTTCTGACTCTGAGTTTTGGAGAGAAGCTATTCAAAGTGAGATAGATTCTCTCATGGAAAACAAGACTTGGGAGTTAGTGGATTTGCCTCCTGGTTGTAAAACTATAGGAAGCAAATGGGTTTTAAAAAGAAAGTTTAAAACCGATGGTTCAATAGAAAAGTTCAAAGCCAGACTAGTTGTCAAAGGTTTTCGACAAAAGGAGAACTTTGACTTCTTTGATACATATTCACCGCCACTAGGATAACTTCAATCGAGTATTATTATCTATTGCTGCTGTTCATAATCTAGTTGTTCATCGGATGGATGTTAAGACGACCTTTCTAAACGGGGATTTAGAAAAGGAGATTTACATGGAACAACCAAAGCCCGGTTATGTGGAACAAGGTAATAGTAAAAGGTATGCAAGTTAAGCGAAGTCACTTTATGGTTTAAAACAGGGCATCAAAACAATGGCATGAAAAATTTGATAATTTTATGATTGCTAATGGTTTCTACATAAACGAAAGTGACAAATGCATATACTATAAGTACCATGATGGAATATGTGTCATAATATGCTTATATGTTGATGATCTACTTATTTTTTGGTCTAATTTGCAAGCGGTAAAAGAGACAAAAGACTTATTGTCTTCTAACTTTGATATGAAAGACTTAGGAGAAGCAGAAGTAATTTTAGGGATTAAAATTACAAGATCATTAGATGGCATATGGTTAGATCAGTCACACTACGTTGAGAAAGTGTTAAAGAAGTATAACTATTTTGATTGTAAGCCTGTTTGCTCACATTTTGATTCAAGTGTTAAATTGTTTATTAATAATGGTGAACCTGTGAATCAGAAGGAATATGCTAGTATCATTGGTAGTTTAAGATATGCTACAGATTGTACAAGACCTGACATTGCCTATGTAGTAGGTGTTTTGTGCAGGTACACTAGTAACCCTAGTGTTGAACATTGGCAAGCAATAGGCGGGTTAATGAGATACCTAAAGAGAACAATCAATTTGGGTATTCACTATCGAGAGATTTCTGCTATTCTTGAAGGGTACAATCGATGTTTGATTAGAATACTCTTTTCGTAAGACTCTAAGGCTACTAGTAGATATGTGTTCTCAGATTGGTGGAGGTCTTTGTATCTTGGAAGTCCAAGAAAGCAGACCATTATAGCACAATCTACTATGGAGTCCGAGTTGATTGCTTTGGCTAGTGCAAGTGAGGAGGCTGGTTGGTTACAGGGACCTACTCACTCACATACCGGTTTGGCATAGACCGTGCCACCTACCTTGATACATTGTGATAGCATCACCGGCTATCGGGAGAGTCCACAACAAGTTTTATAATGGTAAATCACGGCAGATACGCCGTAAGCATAAGATGTCACGGGATTACATATCCAAGGGTGCAAAGGACTATTGATTTTGTGAGATCCGTGATAATCTTGCAGATCCATTTACAAAAGCTCTGGCCAGAGAAAAAGTGTGGACTACTGCCAGAAGTATGGGACTGAAGCCTATTGTAAGATAAATGTATATGACGGTAACCCAACCTAGGGACTGGAGATCCCAAGAACTAGGTTCAAAGGGAAGAACAAGTCATAGAATGTTTGAGTATAAGACATACAATGATACTTATCTGTCCCGAATTTTAGATAAGTAAATTGTATGTGATCCTGAAGCGATTAGAGGTTGTAGTTTTCTGGGAAAACTCTTAATGAAGTTCTATGGTCCTTATGGACGGAGTGCCTAAGCTACAGGAGCACTCTTGATAGAACTCACCTAGTGAATGTGAAAGTATAGGCCGCTTTCTATGAGAATGAAGGCTGATTCTTTAGATCATTCACGAATCCAGGATGGAAGCACAGGGCCTTTAATGTGCGAGTTTGGAAAGAGAACAATGAGTATGTTATGCGTGATGATAACTCATTGTATATACAAGACCTAAGTTCAAGACTTCGTCACTTATGGATCTTATACTTTGAGTAGTCTTCACTACGTAAAGGTTTAAGTCTTGAACACCTTTATCTATGCTTGATATATTGGAACTAATAGTGACTGCCATATTTCTTTATTTTGATTTACATTATTAAAATAAGTGGGGATTGTTGGTTATTTTAATCGTTTTGGTATGTTTACAAACAAAAAAGGAAAAACGTTTTTTTGGTCAGTAAGTCCGTAACCGACCTTTAGTTTGGAACGTTATTTTTTGACAATAACGTTGAGAGTTGACCAAACGTTACACTCTCTCAATCCTATAAAAACAAGGCTTTACAGCAGACCAAATACACCAGTTTTTCATATCTTTCCTCTTTTAAGAAAAACTTTTCTCCCCGATAATGGCGATGAGACTATTAGTTCTTGTTCTCTTTCCAGTTTTGGTTTTTTGTGCGGTGATCATCAAGACTTTTCTGAGAGGTCATTTGTATCCCGGAGGTTCCGTGGTTCCATCGCACCGGGAGGAACAAACCCGCAATACCTTAAAGAGAGCGACCTAGTCCGCGCCTCAGCTTCCAATTTCATTATTAATCCTGTTTTTGCAGATTGTTTTCCAACATATAGTGAATCAAAATGAGCATGGATGACGATCGCTGACATGAACGGCTGGGTTCCAAATTTCCAATCATCCTGTCGCAGTCTAAAACTAAGCCATTCCACAGGGCTATCTAATTCAAAGTCAGATGAGACGAGGGCACGAGGCACTTAAATGGAATAGTACTAGACTACTAGTCCTCCAGCTAGGCCCAAATGTCTAGCTTCTTAGTTCTCTTCTTTTCTATATTAAAGTTGCATCTGGCACAAGAATTCTCACTGTTCTTTATGGGGATTTCGTGCCACTTGTTTAATAGAATAATAGTGATCCCGCAATATTTATGTAAACGTGAGTGGAAATTAGATTTGGCATATATACACGACGATAGAATGTTTTTTTTGGATAACGGCTACCCTTCATTTATTTAATAGATATAATAGGACCATTACAACTACTGAAAAATGATGGGCGGGATGAGCTCCTCCAAGTGGTTTGTAGCCCACTTAGCAAGCTTATGTGCCTGAGTGGTGTTGTCTCTCTTAATCCAAACAAAATTACATAAAACTAATCCTGAAGCACAATCTATAACAAAATCTCTTAGATTGGATAGGTGTCAACTTAAGCTTGAAGTGGACTTTGCAAGTGAATTCATAACAGCTTGATTATCTCCTCTGACTTCCACTTCTCTCACTCCTATTTTCCTTATGAGTATTACTGCAACTTCAGCAGCTTTGAGCTCTGCCTCCTCCACATCTCTAGCTTTAAATCTTCTACGAGCTGCTCCTGCAATTTCTCCTTCATGATTCCAAAAGATTGCACCTGTTGCCCCTTGTCCTGTAGACCTATCAAAAACAGCATCAAAGCATACATAAGAGCATCTTTAGGAGAGCTACTAAAAAAACACCAAAATTTTGAACCAAAAAACACCAAACAATTTTAGGAACAACATCAAATTTTCGACATCAAACTATGCGGTTTTGGATAAACCGCGCCATAGTAGCCCATCTGACAGGCCTAAACCCATGCGATTTTGCCAAAACATGCGGTTTTCCAGAAACCGCGTGCTATAACCATTTAACCCTCTTGGTCATGTGAGGTTCTCTTCATTTTTCATGTTCCCTCTCATCTAAACTCATCTCCTTGAGCAAAAAAAATAAAATAAAATAAAATAAAATAAAAAATCAAAACTCTTGAAGATTTTTCAATGGATCATTCATCTTTTTCTGATTCTTCATCGAGCTCGAGCTCTTCAAATGATAACACTGCAGTTAAAACTCGTAAATTAGTGGCTATTGCTCTACATTTGGTTCGACATCGTCTGAGTTTATTGCGTCAGCAAGAAGCGGAGTCTTCTTATAGACCACATGGTGGTTTAAAGAAAGGAAGAAAATGTAAGAATCATCAGTACGAGGCAACATTAACTCGTGTAAATACTAACTACTTCGGCACAAATCCTATATTTCGTGACCACGACTTCCGACGCTGATTTCGTATGGGTCAGTCATTATTTACTCGTATTTTCAATCATCTTAATCATAATGTACCATATTTTCAACAAAAAGTTAATAGTGCGGGTAAGTTTGGGATTAACCCAAAAATAAAAGTAATTGCTGCTATACGAATGCTTGCTTATGGGACTGCAGCTGATCTAGTAGATGATATGTTACATGTTGCTGAGCCAACTGTTCATGAATGCATGCGTTATTTATGTGATGGAATTATTAGAATTTTGAAGATGAATACTTGCGCAAACCAAATACTGCAGATATTCAACATTTGCTTAAAGAGTCTGAGGAATGCGGATGGCCTGGAATGCTAGGAAGCATTGACTGCATGCACTGGCAATGGAAGAATTGCCCATCCGCGTGGCAAGGGTCTCACACTGGCCATAAGCATAAACCAACAGTGATTTTGGAGGCAGTTGCCAATCGTGACGCGTGGATTTGGCATGCTTTTTTTGGAATGGCGGGTTCTCACAATGATCTTAATGTGCTTGACCGCTCACCAATATTTGATGATATAGTCAATGATGAAGCTATTCCTTGTAACTACATTGTAAATGGCCATCATTATGATATGGGATATTAATTGGCTGACGGTATTTATCCTAATTATGCCACATTGATTCAAACAATTGCTAAACCGACTATTGCACAAGACAAATATTTTACAAATAAGTAAGAAGCTGCTAGAAAAGACATAGAGTGGGCGTTTGGTATATTACAGTCGCGTTGGGCTATTTTAGCGAATCTGTGCAGGTTATGGTATTTGGAGAACATGGCTACTGTTATGAGGGCTTGCATCATTTTACATAATATGATTGTGGAAGATGAACGTGAAATGGATATCCCGCAGTATATTCCTGATTTGGAAATACCAAGTAGAGAAGGTGCATCTGAAGATCAACGCCAATTTGTTCTATCTCGTTGGGCATCCGGGCCGAGGGGTTCATTCAAAAGTTGTTAATGATAGATTGAAGAATGACCTGGTTGAGCATTTGTGGAGTAGGTGCGGGCGGCGTGGTCAGACTTGATTTCTATTTCTATTTGCACTTCATTTGGACTTTGTGTTTATTTATCGTTTCAATTTCTATATATTTGTGTTCCAAGTTTATTTCTATGTATTAGTGGTTTTATGAAAGGATTTGTGTATATGACAATTTTGAAAATACAAATTAAAGTAGACTCTGCCGAATTTTTTTTAGAATGATAAAAGTATCAACTTTAAATTAAGGTAACTTAACTCAAATTAAAAGAAAATATTCAATTAAAATACATTCTAATTAAAATCAAAATACAAACTCAAATTAAAGTACGTCATTAATTAAAAGACAAATTAAAATACTCAAATTTAAACTATGCACTACTTTGACTACTAACAGTGATATTACCAAGTCAATTTTTCATTTTTTGTAAAATTTCTGCCCTTTTGAGTTGCTAAATTTCGCGCTCGTCTTCGGGTAATCCTTCTAATTTCATTCCTAGTATTTTTGCATCATTTTCATCTTCTCGAACTCGGAGCACATCTTTCTTCAATTGAAGTTTTTCTTTTTGGATTTGGAGCTTCCAATCCATCGAACTTTTCTTCAATTGAAGTTTTTCGAATTCCATCTCATCTTTTTTCAATTGTCTTTGAGCTTCCAATTCATAGCCTTCTCTGGTGGTTTTAGAAAGTTCCACCAGAAAATCATTAAGTTTCTTAGCGGATTCCTCCAATTTATAATCACCTTATTCTTTCTCTTTTTGCCTTCTTTTCTTGTCTTCTTTCTTTCCAAGAGGCATATCCTCAAGCCCATGAACTTGGTGTGGATCATAATCCATTGGTTGAGTTGTCGTAGTTGATATTGGAACTGATGATCCTCCTTCCCCACTGTTTGACTTCAACTTTTTGGTGGGATGCAAATCATTTCTCAACTGTAGCCTCTTCCATTTGGGTGAGTCTTTCACCATATTATAGCATTGCATCCACTTCCAAACCCCATTATGCATCACATATGCACTTATTGCTTCCTCAACCTACCAATTAAGCAAAAACTAAATTAGAATTGAAAAATATATTTGTGGATCAAAATAACAAATAAAAAGTAAATACTTACCATCATATTATCATTATAGCCACTTGGAGGAGATACTTGAATCTTAGAAAGAATAGCATGAAACTTGTTGATATTAGCTTGAATGAGAGTCCAACAGTGTTTCATTCTCGTCAAGTTGCGTTCGGTCATTCTTCCTAGATTTGCATGAAATGCATTTAGAATTCTAGCCCAAAAATTGTTCGACTTTTGCTCATTTCCTACTACACCATCTTGACTAACTTGTAGCCAACTATTGGTGAGAGCAACATCTTCTTCTTGTATCCATAAAGCCCCTCTAGATTTTGATTTTGGTTATTGACTAGTCATTATTGTTTTAAGAGTAGAGAGTAGAGAGTAAAGAGTAGAGAGTAGAGAAAAGAAGTGAGTGTAAAACTATGGTGTGAGTGTTTCAATTTATAGGGTTAGAAAGATATAGCCATTTTTTGCCCATTGTTGTCATTGAGAGCACGCGGTTTTAGAAAAACTGCACGATTTTGCCAAAACCGCGCCATAAAATCCCATTTAGCAGCCTAAGCCCACGCGGTGTTGGCAAAACCGCACGGTTTTTTAAAACCACGTAGGTGATTTGATACAGCACCAAACCTGGAACTAAATATTGGCCGATTTGGTGTTTGGTTTGGTATTTTTTTGGTGTTTTCATCAACATGTAACTCTCCTGAAGTTAAAAAAACACCAAATTATTTATTGGCCGATTTGCATCTATATTGGCCGATTTGGTGTTTGATGCTAGGTTGATATCACTCCTAAAGATGCTCTAAGCACATACATTATTTATACCACCAGAACTAGAGTTGATGCTACTGCTGCTAGCTTTGCTTCTACTAGTACTTGGGTTACCCCCAGTTGCATAGTTTCTAGTAGAGTTCATTGAGTTATGAGTTACTCCCTGTTCTGTTGTTGTTTCCTTCCTGAAAGACTCCAAGCATTTTATCTATAGACTAGTAGTCTTTTTCAGCAATCCTTCCCTGTCAGGTTTGCCTTGCTCAAATTTCACTAAGTTCCTGAGTGTCCATATTTGGTGCAATAGGATACACGCAAACACCCCCTTATCAGCCACTTCCTCAATTGGGCTGAAGCACCAATTGATGATCTCATTCAACCAATCTTTTAGATTCCAATGATCATGAGCATCAATCCTATAAGAAAGACATGAAGCAAACCAAACACTCCTTGTCCATTCACATAAGAAAAAGAGGTGGAGACCATCCTCTACTTGCTTATAACAAAAAGGACAAGAAAGGTGAATGTTCAACTTTTTGTTTCTCAAGGTATCTCCAGTTGCCAAACCACCATAATACATTTTCCAAATGAATATTTGCCAATTTGCAGTAAAATCTAGTTTCCAGATTCATTTTATTGTAAGTAAACTGAAACTAGACCCAACACAATGATCCAACACCATCATCTTCTTCGGGCATCTATAGGCTTCCTTCACGTAGTAAAACAACCCTTTCTTAGAATTAAACCAAGTAAGTTTGTCTTTCCCTGTTCCCGTGCCTAATGATGATATCATTTATAGCCCTGGGCAAGAGGGTTAGGAAACAACTCATTAACCAGCTCCATATTCCAATCAAAACCATTTGCATGTCTCACTCGCTACTTTTCATTAAGTGATTATTAGGTCTTGTATAGGCATAATCACTTAGGGTAGCGCTTTCCCCTCCTATGGTAATCCATGGATCATGGAAAACTTGCCTTTGTTTTGCCATCTCCAATGTTCCGGATAGAGCCTTTATCTATCAAGTCCATGGATTTGGCAATGCCCTTCCGTAAATAAGAAGAATTTCTAGGATATTGCCTTGCACCCTCAGGTGGCCACCATTTCTGATAAATAGACTTGAAAGATCTTGTCCAAAGAGAATCAGGGTCATGATATAGCCTCCAACCATGTTTGGCTAATAAAGCTTTATTCATATCCCTTGTTTTCCTAAATCCAAGACCCCCATAGCCTTGGCTGAGCACAACTTGTCCCACCTGATGGTATGCAGATTGGATTTCTCATCAGTCCCATTCCAGAAAAAGTCCCTGCACACTTTGTCTATCTTAGCACAAGTGGTGGCAGGATTAGAGTAAGTAAGCATTGTATACAAAGTTTAAAATAGAGATAGAATGTTGAGCTCAAACTATTGTCACCAAGTACGGTATGGGTTTAAAATGTTGTATTTTAAAAAAAAAAAAAAACTTAGTTCAGATTTTTAAAACGTAACGCGTTTGGGGAAAAAACGTAAAAAAATGTGTGACATAAAAAACGGATTTAAAAACGGTAAAAGCAGGTTTAAAAGCGATAATATGTAAAAAAAAAAAACTGATGATAAAGAATACGATAGATACGGAGTTTGATTTTTTATAAGCGTGGAAAAAATAATAAGCACAAAAAATAAAAATAAAAATAATACAAATAAAAGAAAATTCATATACATGAAGGTATCAAATTATCAATTACTCATCCAAATACTATAAGTTTTAGATTCAGTACCAAAACACTACCATAAATAAGATACTACTAATTACCAACCATAATGGCATAATCAAGTACTACAAATAAGTAAATGATTTTAAAATTTCCAAGTATTAATAGTCCAAAGCAAAATAGAACTGTCTCAATAAGTCAATCTAACGCCCACTTTTCAAAAAGGTAAACTCCAAAACCCTCTTTTTCTTCTCGCGTTTTTTTTTAGATAAAAAAAAAAATAAAAAAAAAAAAAAAAAAAATAATAATAATAATAATAATAATAATAATAATAATAAAGTTTTAAACGGGAGATTTTGAAAATCTCGGGTTTTAAACGTTTTTTAAGTTTAAAACGCGTTTAAAACGCGATATTTTGAAAAACCCGGGTTTTAAACTGATACAAGACATCTTACCAATATAACGGGTTTTAAACGCATTTTTTACGCCAAACTTGGTAACAATGGCTCAAAGTCTCAATGGATGGTGTCATCCAGAGTACAAAATATTGCGATAAATATCGAGACTTCAGCAAAAAAATATATAAATATCACGATAATTTTAGAGATATATATATAACTGTAAATATCGATGATATTTCGATGATATTTATGATATTGTCAATATTTTAGGATATATTGTGATATTTGGGGATATTTGTTGATATTTTGTTTAGATAACAATTTTATTTAATATTTATCATTATATTTCAAATAAATATAAATAATATATCGTGATATATTAAGAAATATCCACAATATCTATGATATTTGTCGATATTTTAGATATATCTACGAATCCATGATATTGCATATCAAACAATGTAAAATATCCCCAAAGAGAGGGATATATCCACGATACATATCAAAAAATTGAGTATCGATAAACACTCATATCCTGATATTTTGTACTATAATGTTATTAGCAACTAGGCCTAGGGCCGGCCCTAGGCCTATGCTATCTAAGGCTTTGCATAGGGCCCCCAATATAAACAAAAGAAAAAGGACCCATAAAACTCTTAAAAACCAATATAGTGTTAGAAATCCAAACAAAAGCCCAATTTTTCAGATTTTGCATTGGGCCCTTTGAAACAAAAAGCTGCCCTAACTAGGCCAGGGCAGAATGGCAGTTCATGAAGCCAGAAACTTCAAATATTTGGAGCGCGGACATTAGTTTTCGACCTATGAGTTTGTTTTCAAAATTTTACATTCAATCATGTGTAATTCATGCATCTAAATGGCACCTAATTAAGCAATTCATTAGGCATGTCACGAAGGAATTTCCACGCTGTATCAGTCTAGCTCAATTAACTACCTTCCAGAGGAACTTTAGATATGGATTTATTGTTCTGATGATTGTTGTTGACTTGTTCAGCGTTACAAATTTCTTGAAGTAATAAAATACGATGTTAGGAAATTTCTTTCCAGAATTTAAAGTTAAGATTCAGAGAGCGTCCCCAAAGAGAAAAGGCGACGATGCACATTGCAAATTGTATCTAGATGCATAAGACTACACTCATCTCACTGTCACATAACACTGACTCTCATGGTAGGTATTGCACCTATACGTAGATTGGCGTCTAGTGAGCTGAGATAAACACGTACACTCTTGGAAGCCCACTACACCAGATTTAAAAAAAAAAGACAAACCTACAGACACTTTTGTTTTGTCTTTTTGTGAGTACGCCCACCACGTGTCGTTGAACTCCCCTAAGCGTCGGATCACATTATCACAACCCATAGAAAATAACCTGTTTCGTTCTCTCTCACCAAAATAAGAAAAAACTTGTTTCGTTCTCTCTAACCTATTTTTCACTCTCAAAATAAGAAAAATCACTCTCAAAATCACTCTCAAAAACCACTCTCAAAATCTTCATAATATTTGATTGATCCTTAAATCGCTATCTTCAGCAAATCTACAATCTCTTCAAGTAATTTCAATTATTTCTTTATCAAATCTACAATCTCTTTATCAGATCTAAGCGATTTCGTTTAGATTTTAACGTTTTTTAAAGATTAATTCATATAATCTTTAAACATGTAAACAGGATTCGAATTAGTTAAACAGAGTAATATTGTTAATCGGGTTCAAATTAGTGCTTTAATTAGTGATTCATATTCTGTTTAATTAGTAATCAGGTTCCATCATATTGAAAAAGAGATCGAAAGATCTGTGATTTTTTTAACTTATTATTAGTCCTTTTCATTCTGAGTGCATTGCTTATTACCATTGTGAATATTGATTGTGGAAAAACAAGAGTCAATGATGATAAATCTAAGGCTTGTTTCTCGAAACATTCGCAGCTGCCGACTAAGATCTTTTAAGCCTTTACGGGGGCTTGAGAGTTAATCTTTATTCCTTCCTTGGATGTCCGAGACTTTATTGTGTTAGTATTGTTTAGTTCGCTTAAAAAGTATGATGGAAGTGATGAGCCTTTCCCAACTTATCGACAATGATTATACTATGCGTTTATATTTCTCTTTTAGAGATCTATCAAGCTAGGACTCGATCCATCAATTATGATTTTACTATAATTGGAATTGTATATGGTATTGGTTAGCTTAGGAATTAGTATTTGTGTAGACAATGGTGGTGATGATTAGTGTCATGTATTGATTAATGTACAACATTTGTTACTTGTTAGTGTAATTTTTATATTACATGTGAAATGTAGGAATCGCCTAGAATAATGTTTAATATTGACATAGATTGTTTTTGTAAATGGAAATTAATGATTCAAATTACTTGATTGTTTTTTTTTTCCCCAAAGAAAAATTTTTTGGCCGAGATTGTACTAGACATTTGGAATCGAATGAAATTAATTTTGACAATGTAAAGTACACCAAGTTGAGCAAATGGGGTAAGAAAACAAAAGGCTTATATTGGTGCAAATGCAGTGGCTAAGTTGTTAGAGAGCTTCCCTAATCTAGAAACTCTTGCCTTTGACAAGACATTGACCGAGGTATTTTACTCAATATATATATATATATATATATATATATATATATATATATATATATATATATATATATATATATATATTCTACTATAACTTTCATTACATGGAATAAGTATGGTACCATATGGCATGATATACTAATTCCCCGAAGCCATTATTGGTGTCATTGATTTCAATGATGTTCTTATGTATGATCCGCCAAATCGGTTAAGCCTACATAGCTTCTTTAATTGGCTGAAAATTGCTTGCGTA
Source organism: Coptis chinensis (assembly GCF_015680905.1). Lineage (NCBI taxonomy): Eukaryota > Viridiplantae > Streptophyta > Magnoliopsida > Ranunculales > Ranunculaceae > Coptis > Coptis chinensis. The sequence goes on along the minus strand of NC_141464.1, from coordinate 61,561,578 downwards.
AAATTGGTTTTGTTAATGTTCTCGGTTAAATATGTAAATCTTGCATATTGAACTAATTCACGCACAACTTGGATCTTAGGAGGTCATGAACAACTTGGATTTGTTTTTCGCTTTTCTGCCAAAGATTTGGCCGTAACTAGAAATGGAACTCTTCAACCGGGATCCATGTAAAACTCACAATGTAAAGTACCTAAAGTTCAAAGAATTTGCATATGAGAATGAAATGTGATATTAGCGAGTGGCTGTTATTAAAGAGCTTTCATTATTTAGGCATTCTTAGCTCGACAGGGACATGGACTAAGGTAATTATAAAAGGGCTTTGATTTGTCACAAATTAGTAATCCATGGAGCACCATTTCCTCATTTGTGACAGATAGGAGAATTTTTCAAGAATTACTATTTCAGAGCTTAGTCTTCTTTCCTAATCAGTAATTACAAATTAGTAATGGTTTTTATATCGCCTTGTCCGAGGCAAAGATTTGGCGCGTGTTATTGAAGCGTCTGTTACTTGATATTTGTTCCATACGCTACAATTTGCATTCTAAGTTTTGGATTGTGTATCTGGGGCCTTTGTATGCTTTTGTATTGGCAGTGTATTAGGTGTTAATATTGTTTTTTGTTCGTATGTTCGGCACTGCTTGTGTATGTATAATTCTTGACTATGTGTATGTACCATATTGAGATATGGTATTGTTTATCGGGGTGTTTTGCCTGATAATAGTATAGTTGCTGTGAAGAATTTGCTAAATAACAGGTACTTCTGCTTGAATTATATGCATTTATATTTGGTGTTTGTAATTTGATAAGAATTTGAGCTGTAGTGTAATTTTGAAGAAAACCCAAGTTGGTATTGGGAATGGATATATTGGCATTGACTGTTATTGGAGTTTTTAGCATGAACTTATAATTCAGCTGATTGGGGTTTTGTTTTGATCAAGGGGACAAGTCGAGAGAGAGTTTAAGGTTGAAGTTGAAGCAATTGATGGTTCGCATAAGAATCTAGTGAGGTTACTTTGGCTTTGAAGGAGCTCATAGGTACATTATTCTGTTACTCAATGTCATTGCAGTCTCACATTTTCAGATCTTGGTAGTGTGCTAGGTAGAGTAGCTCAAGCTTTTTTTTTTGATGCATCATTGCTCAAAGAGCTAGTCGCAATGTTAGATTGGCTTCAACTGCAACGAGAAAGGGCATTATTTGATGTACTTGTTTGATTCTCTCTTAGGATGCTTGTTTATGAGTATGTAGACAATGGAAATTTGTACTCATATTATAGGTGTTTATAAGTAATACATACTGCTTGTGTATGTATAATTCTTGACGAGTTCTGGTAAGTCGGGTGTGGCTTAACTAATAAAGTTCTTCTTAGTTAAATCTGATTGCATGTATGTTATGGATTATATACTTAAATCTGATTGCATGTATGGCATTATTTGCAGGTCAAGTATAGTGCTTTTCTTCCAGCTGTGTTGGGGTTTCTACTAAGTGTGTATTTGTTGAAATCCATAGGATCGGATATGTTGAGACAGGAGAGCACAGAGGTACTTTCTTTTACATACGTAAAATTTTAGTTTGTTAATGGTTTCTGCCTAACAGTCTATCTTTTATCCTATTAAGAGCTCAAAGCAAGCGGAAAAGAGGGCTAAGAAGACAATGTTATCACGTGAGGTCAGATGGCTAGAGATCTCAACGGTGGCATACATATTTCTGATTCAGGTACAAAGTTTAAATCTAATGAAGGGTTGGCAATTATAGGCACTCTATTTACTCAATACTAAGTTCTCTAGTCCTTTTATACTTGCAGACTCGAGGCCTTCCTTAGTATCCCTTTTTTTGAGCATCTTGGGGGTAGGGATTTCCTTGCAACACAAATAAGAAAAACATTATAATCTATTAAATGTATTGCACTTGTACCTGATATCATAAATTTTCTTGATTCCAAGATCATCATCTAGTGATTCCCAAGTTTCTGGAGGTGGAGGTTCTTATGGTACATATAGTATTTGTTCAGTAATTTTATTTGTTGATAGTTATTCTTTTATATATTCCCACGTGACATATTTTTGCCTTTTCAGTAATTTTATTATTTATTTTTATTTTATAGTCTCTTCCAAGTGATAAATTTGGTCGAGTGCTGGGTATTAGTGTTGGCATATCAAAGACAACCCTTGCATCATCAGCTCCTGCTAAAGAGCAGCTTTGCCAACAAAAGCAACAACACTCAATGCTCGAAGAGCGGTTTGGAAGTTTGGAGCGACAAATGGTCACCCTCACCAAGATCTTGCTAGAGACAAGAGAAGAAGTGGCGGTCAAGCAATCACATAGAAGGATCGCCAGATTCATCAACACGTCAAATGTATGATTTGAATGTGAGACATTGTGCCTAGGGGCTTAAGCTAATTTATGAGATAAACTAAATCATGGTTTTGTCTTTGTTAACTTATTGCTTGTAGGCGAGGGATCCAACACGCTCACAATCACATGGTGATTCTTCTAGAGGGATGGAATTATGTGAATTGATTAACATGCATCGAGAAGTTGTTGCCAAGGGAAGGGCAACAAGGGCAAATATCATTCTTGATGCAACTCTGGATACCCCAATGGACATTTACAACGTCCGTGTATGCCTTGTCATTGGCGACCGAAATACGCTTATTTGGATCCAAAAGAACATTCGGGAGCTACACCTTCCTACAGCAAATGATCAAATGGCCAAGGATTTTACTCGCTTTTTTTTAGGTAATGGTATTCTATTTGTCTGTGTTATCATTTCTTTACTTCTTGTCTTTACTTCTTGTGTTTGTGTGTGTATGACTTGGCTTTATTTCTTGTGTGTGAGTATGACTTGTCTTTAGAAAAGTGCTGATTTTAGGATAAGTGTGATTTTCAGCCAAGTATATATACTTGCTTAGAATGACTAGTTATGGCCAAGTCTATATACTGCTTCTAGTTTAGCTTGTTTTTTTTTTTAAGCTGAATATAATAGCATACATTTTTTATGGTACGGAAGGTTTTTATGGTATGAATATAATCAGCTCAATTTCCACTCCAATTGACTTCATTTATGTAATGCTGGTTTCTTTCTCAGCAAAAAACCATACTTTCTAAGCTCAATTTTACTAACAAATACCTCACATTTGGTACTAAACAGTGCACAGTTGTGGGAACTTAGTTTTTTTTTCAAGAAATTAGAGTTTGGGCAGTGAGATTTTTTAGTTTTAAGACTTGCCTGAGTTTGTTGCTGAGGATCATGAGTTTCCAGGGTTAAGCTATCTTAATTCACAGGAACCTAATGAGCTATCTCAAGCCAATGCATTGAATGTTGTGGATATGTTATTTTCAGATGATGAAATGGAATTGCCTTGTGTGAACGGGGGAAGTAACATGAGGGGGAAGTCACCTCCTGTCTCAAATGCAAAGGGTGCTCATATTTTGGCTCAAAGAGTTAGTCGTAGAAACCCAGTTCGAGAGGTTGCTGTCTTTGAGTGGGATGACAGCCATGAGGATGAGGGAGGTGGTTATTTCTTTAGCAAGAGGAAAGAGGAGTTAGTTGGAAGCAGCTGCCATGCTCGAAGATCTTATACTCAACCCAAAAACCTTAAGCCACTAGGTGCCAAAAAGGGCAGAGAGGCACGAAGGATAAGCTCGAAAAAAGGAGAAAAGAGTTTAATTTTCATCACAAAGTTATGGGCTCAACTCACTCAGATTCGAGGTTAGTTGTGCATAAATTAAATGAGGATGATAACACACTACACGCATCCAAATCAAGAAGTGGAAAAAATCTTTTTCAGAAGTTGGATCAAAAGTGAACCCCCGAAGTCTTCACCTAGGCATTTTAAAGCAACCGGGATTCGCAAGAATTCATTGGACATGTGTGATGTTGGTCTTGATACCCAAAACGCTTTGCTGAAACTCGGAAGTCTTAGGTTGTGGGTTACTTGTTCAAATTACACCGAATGATAGTGAAGGCAAGACAAGAGATGTAATCTTTGGTTTCTTTCTCAAAAAAAAATGTACTTTCTAAGCTCAATTCTACTAACAAATACCTCACATTTGGTACTAAACAAAGGTACAGTTGTTGGGAACTTAGTTTTTTTTTTCAGAAATTAGAGTTTGGGCAGTGAGATTTTTTAGTTTTAAGACTTGGGGTTTGATAAAGTTTGGATATTTATCCGAGAATCGCTGGTAGTGTTATGAGAATATCGAACATTTATGGTCTCGCTTAGGGGAGGACAAAGTTGTTTGCAAATGTGGTTCTTCTTCATCTTGCAGATGCATTTAAGTCTGGAGACATACCCGGCTATGTATCCTAAAACCTTTTCTTTTAGAGACAAGGCAACGTAAGAAATATGTAGGTCTTCCGCTAAGGAGAGGATTGCAAATTATGAACAACTTCTTAAAAGAGTGAAGATAGTTTTCGACGAGGGATGTTGAATCCAGAGCAATTACTTTATGCTTCCTTGGTTGTTGGTCCGATTTTGCAAAAGACAATCTTTGAAATACGCCACATGGTCTTGTCAAGTTTAGGATCGTGCCATGTTTTGGAGGTATTGTTACTATCTCATGCAAGAGATTTATTGCTTTTAGAGTAGCAGACGCGTAACACCTAAACAAGAGAATAAAATATGTCCTAAAGTAAAAAACGCCGAAGTTTGCATATTCTCGCTTCAAATATAAGTAAATTACAAGATGCATGATCTTGAGAAATACATCTTGGTGCGCTATTTCGTTCGAATTTGTTGATTCTACTCTTTCCTCAGTATTCATCAATGGTATCCGCATTAGAGTAATCTACTTTTAGTTGAACTGAAATTCATTATGGTTATTAGAAGTATTTGACAAGTCCTTGATCATCGCACAATATTGACTAAGAACTTTTCTTAATCTATTTGATGTCTATCGTAAAAGCATCAATTTTCACTGCGGGCTGCTTTTCTGAGTTGTGTGTGGATTTTGCATATATCTTTTTGGAGGTGCTTATCAACATGGTGTCCTCTTCAAAAACTTCTATAACTGTCAAGCTAGCATGTGTGAAAGCTTTTGCTAAAATGGGAATCTCGTTTACCCTTGCTAAAGTTTGGATAAAGTTTGGAATATCCTCAACTTGAATATGTTATGAGAATCAGTGGTAGTGTTAGTGGGTTGTAAAAGTACTAAAAGAAGCTGCGATGGTTTGTTAGTAGGAGCTGAGTAACTTCTTGATGGGAACCTTTAACTGCTATTATTAGGCCGAGACGCCGAAAGTAGGCTATAAAATTGTTTCTATTAGCCATTTGATGATGGATGAGGACTGGGCTTTGTCTATTACTGCACACTTCAAAAGGCACAAGTATCTGTTTATTACTGATGCTATTAATGCTACAAAACTGTAGGGGCATTTTTTGGCCCTGATTCAGCCTTTTTTAAAAAATAAATGAAAAAAAAAAAAAAACACTTGTCAAGTGTTGTAGAAAAAAAAAAAAACTGCAAAAAAAACGGGTCACCTTACGACACCCAAAAGTGTCTTTTTTTTTGGAAAAACGACATCCAAAAGTGTCTTTTTTCAACCGATATGGTGTAGTGGCCTTGCCTTTTTTTTTTTCCGATAATACTTGGAAGCCTTGCCTCCGCACAGCATATCTGCCGTCCTTTGGGTTAACATTCTATGATTTTGTCTACATGAACCCGCGTCTTGTTTTTGTCGAATCAATAGACTAAATAAATGGATAACCCGGCCTCATTGTTTAACACACAAAGTTGCACTTTTTAATTCTTTCATGTTTGTCCCTTACACAGAAAATTTATTATAAATACTTAACTAAGATGTTCAAACAGATTAATCACTTACAGTCAGAGGAAAATCATCGCAAAAGGCAAATACCATGGCAAACATTTTGCTTAAACTGGTTTTGGTTCTCGTTCTTGTTTGCATGGTCGAGGGAAGACTATTTGGTGGTAAGGGCTGCAAGCTAGAGGTTTCCTTTAAATAAATTGTCTTTTATGAGTGAACAGCTCCTCTTAATAATAAGTTAACGGATATTGTCTAGTATATAGTGATAAACAACTAAACGAGGCCTAACAATGAGTGAAGTACGTCCGTCATTGGAACACTCATGATTCATACAACTAGAAAACCATGTCTTCATGTGCATTATATAAATACATTTTCATCGATTTGATATTGTCATTGTCTTCCTCACGGAATAATCTGCATTCTTATTGATCTTGTCAGCTGAAACTGTGAAGGCTCAAGCAGCACCAAGTTGCCAAGCGGTGTTTGGAGTACCTGAAAATGAAACATGCTTTGATATCACACAGAAGTTTAGTTTGACCACCGAATTCTTCATTGCTATCAATCCCAATATCAACTGTGACAAACTGTTTGTTGGCCAGTGGATCTGTGTCGCTGGGACTGTCAACTAAGTAGACCAGATCCTAATATTGAAGCGTCAGATTTCACCCAGTATCATGCATGTTCCAGCAACGTAGGCCGGAAACTAAATAAATGTTACATTTCATTTCACCATGTGATTTGTTGTTAACTTTACTATTTACTTTCAGTTTGTGACTATTAAGTTCAAATCTATCCTAATATATATCGAGTTCGGAATTGCTTCAATGTTTTGAATATATTCTTTATTACAGTTTTTGGGCTGTGCCATGTTAGTATGCGCTTCATTTGGAAGGTCAGCATTTCAATACAGCACAAAGTTGTATTGAAATTGCGGTTTGTAATACTGAACACGGCATGAGATTCAAACCAGTTCATCTGTAGGTGAAATATACTACACCATGATAATTCATAAAAAAATTTGAAGGGCGGGTTCTAAGGACATATATTATAAAAACACGAAAACAAATTCAAAATTGTTAGGAAAATTTGTAAGTTTTAGATTAGGCTAATTTTTATACATATGATCTCCTAACTATTCTAAACATTGTCACAAAAATTTAAATGAATCAAATTATTTGTATTTAAGTGAATATGTTGAGTGGAGACACAAATTTGGTTTAACGAAGAATTGCAAACATGTTGGAGAAAATCAAATGGTTCAGTTGACAAATTGTTCCACTAAAATCTAATGCTAAAATGGTGAATCAAATTATGAATTTGTTGGGTGTTTTTACGATAAGGCGTTACAGCAGGGATTATGTTAGGTTGGGTATAAATTAAAGAGTTACGAGGAGGTTATCGTAAGAAGATTGGAACTTGGAAGTAACAATAAAATTTACATCAATGTAAAATGAAAATATACATTATTAATAAATATAGTCTCTTACATGCTAAGTTCCATCTTGTGTTTAGCTTTTAGTTATTTTGTTTGTTCTTCACCTTTACATCGATCTTAAAAAGGTGGCAATTTTCATCTGAGTACTAATGTTTGTTCCGTTTGTTTTTGTAACTTGTGTATAAAAAATTTTATGAACATATAACACAAATGCATTTAGGCATCTCTTGTACGAAGAAGCCTAGAATTGTGTGCCACAATGAATTTTGTCTTTGGAATCGAATCAATGCAGCTTCAAGCATGTAAGACCACAATTTCCCTCAAATCGTTGTTTCATCATAAATGTTGAGATTACAATTTATGCTGTAAAAACAGTATAATCACAACTAATTCTCTAAATGAATAAAAGTAAGAGTATATTTTCGCGATGGTTTTGCAAGTGTAAGCATGATTTCTGAAACATGAGAGGAATGATTATTTATAAGTACGAGTCTTGGTCTCTTGGTATCACTATATGGTATCTATATGGTATCACTTTAAGCCTTCAAAAACAACAAAAGGACCAAGTTTCAAAGCTAACAAAACAACTACTTCAGCACCAAAAGCTTCAACTTGAAATCTCATAAATGTTGCTCCTAATATAATTCCATCAGTTGTACGACATATTCCTCCTGCTGCAGCTTTACTACCAAACCTATCAAATCTAGCATCAATATTTATTTTAGCCCATGGTCAGATAGAAAGTGACCAAATATCTAAAAGAATGCATAGCTGGCCAGGTTTATAAATATGAGCTTCCATCTTTTGATCGTTACTAAAATCATCAGAACATCTTGCTCTATTAAAATCAGTGATATGCAAAATGTCTTTTGGAGATATATCTTTGTTCTCCATTCTAGCCTAGCTTGTTCCTGCAATCCCAGAGCTCATAGAGAAGAGAAATGGAAAAATAACATTTTCTTTTCTTTTCTTTTCAAATCCTCATTACACCGCAGCAAATGATTGGGTTGAAAAGAACATTCGAAGCTACTGGCCTGTTGTCCATTTTCGCTATATTGTTGTGGGAAATGAAGCAATTCCTAGTAGTTATGCTCCATTTGTTCTACCAGCAATAGAAAACCTTCATAGTGCTCTAAGTTATAGGGAGCTTTGGCAAAGAATTAAGGTCACTGCAATAATTTCTCCATCAGTCATGGATGCGTGTTTCCCACCATCTGTTGGAAATTTTTTAAATCGTTAATTTCAGAAAAGACAAACCAAATTTTAATAATCTAAACAGCATAAGGAATTGTTTATTATCATGAAATCATCAATGAAATCGAGTACCAACTAAATAGCGTAAAAAGCAAAAAAAGAAGCGATGTACAATGTCCCTGCTGCAATTCGAGCGCGAAATTGATTTCTGATCAGTCCCAAATGAAGATCAGTCCCAAATGAATTCCTAGGTCTGTGAGAACTGCACATGACGAAAAGCAATCATATAGAACTCTACACCCTTTACATGCAAGGAATCCAAAGTTGCTCATGCAAGGAAAATAAAAGAAATACTAAATAAACTTGAATGAACGAATAATCGAGTCTTTTCTTCTCTGCTATAAATATAACAAAATTAATTTGATCTTGAGAATTGTAACTGGTAATGTACACGTAACATCTAAAGCCATATGTATACTAACAAACCATTATGGCAGTGTCCTATTATGCATCAAATACGTAAAATACTAAAGTGCTTACTAAAGACTATCATAGCAACGTAAATAAAAACATTGCCCAACATAGCACATTGAAATGAACCTTATGACAATAGCAATCCTTATGGACGTTTTGAATTTAAAAGAAAGTTAAGATACAATTACGCATACAGTAATGCTACTGTAATATCATGCCACATGAATCAAGTACATAGAAATTTTGCATTTAGATAATCTAATCAATGAGTAACCGTACAATATAGTAATAGCAATCCATCAAAGCAACATGCCTAAATCAATGAAAGTTATTTGCAACTACAAAATTACCTGCATTATAGCAAAGCCCTATCCCAATACCCCGTTCTCGGCCCACCACTAGAATGCAACCTTCGAAGAGGAGAAATGATCATAGCAGGAAAGAACAACCTCCAAGGAAACAATGAGATGCAGCTAATGCCCCAACTTTATATACCCTTTGCTTGCATCCTAAATAAAACTTCGTTACTACTGCCTATGTATGAATTATATATAGAATTCTTAGTAACTATGACAGATGGAGCTGAAACAATTAAATGGGTTCTCAGATGTCAGAGAGATGGTATAATGTAGAGTCCACCTCAAACGGCTAAATACTCTAAATTGTAATCAAATTCAACCAGCAACACTCTGATAAAAGCTTGAACATAAGTTTCTTATAAGGTTTGCAAGAAAAAAACCTTAGTACTTACAATGTTGATCTTGGAGACTCAAGGTCACTACAAAGCAATATGAGATCGAAACTAAAACAAATTCATTGGGATCATATTTGCAATCATACACTACAAAATTGTCAACAACGGTATCAAGAAAATGGTGACAGTGCAAAATCAAATTACTTGGGGTATTACTTGCAATCATACATTGCGTAAATGTTAATAATGGAATTAAATAATTGAGGCTGATGCATCTGGTAACTTACAAATAAGATTGTAACCGCTATAGAAAACATTTTAGACTTTCATCTATGGCTGTTTAAATTTCAATCCTATCTACACTAAGAGACAAAAAGAGACAATATGAAAATGTGATTCTATACAACGACGCTGTAATCTGGATAATTCCAGTTACAAACATTACATAAGTTCATAATAAAATTCAGCAAACACACATAATTGCACAAAAAAAGTACTTCCATCTCCTTACTAACCTGTTATGTGAAACCTCAACTCCAAAATGGGTATTGAAAGGAAAACCACAAATTCAATACTCTTGAAAAGATATCAGATACTATCGAATTGACTTGGCCTGGAAACACTAATTAAAAATTCTTACATATACTGCCAACTTTCTTTGAAGCTTCATCATCCAAATTTGCTTATCCAAGTTAAATAAACTGTTCGGCGATACATTGATTGGAGAAGTGTTCCTGCACATTAACAATAAAGAAACTAAGAAACAATTGAGACATGAAAGAATTGTACCTCCTACATTTCCCATTGAGAGAAGAAACCCTTTCACTGAAAAATATGAAAAGGAAGAGAAGTACCATTTCGTGGAGAACTATTGGGACATACGTTACATTTCAGACTTAGAAAGTAAATATTGCTTGAACAACGATTTTAAATGATACACTCCAGCAGCTCAATTAACTATTGTAATTATTTAAAAAATTTAGGTGTATATCTTGAACAAAAAGTTGATACATTGATTAATGATATATCAGGGGCTATATATCATACAATTCAACAAATGGTCTGTATGGGGATCGAGAGTGAAAGCAAAAACTAAACAATCCAAATATAATTGAGTTACCATCTAATAGAGTGATATCAATTATCAAGTAGACGTAAGCATACCTAGATAACATTGATCATAAAAATCTTGAGAATCTACAAAACCAAAGCTGAATCAAAATGAAAAATTTCTAAATAAAATAGAATGCAACAAACAAAGAATTCACCCAAACAAAATTTTGGTGTGTACGTATGAAAATGAGAATCATGTATGCATGAAAATCATATGGTATGTAGCCTAACCTGACAGTCCATAGAAAGGACCCCATTTGATAGCATAAAGAAAGAATGGTTGATTTGTACTTAAGGTTGTTCGCATGAATTTCAATACCTGCCCAACCTGCCATCCGCCCATGATAATGAACACCGTGCAAAGCAATATAACAAAACAATGCATAATTCCTTCACAGAGAAAGAAAAAGTAAACTAAAGTTATTCAAGTCCAAAATAAGTATATATGCCGACATGTACCATTTGCTCCTCATTATCAATAGTATCCCTGATAGCATCAACCTTCGCTACAAGTCTCAGTCTCAACAGGGTGCACCAGGCCTCGACCAACTACAATGCCTTCCCCAACAACTACCTGAAAAATCACTGACAACACCAAATTGAGCTCAAAGAATAACCTGTGGAGCAGCCAACTCAAGAGTCCTAGGAACTGTTATACTTAGACCTGCATTATGTCAACCAAAAGATAGATGTATAAACTGAAATTAATCGAGCAACATCGTGTAAAGAAAAATAAATGTAGACTTGAAATTATAAAAATAAAAATTGGAAAAAAAAAAAAGAAAGAAAGAAAAATGATTTTACGCTTCTTAAATTTTAATTTCACGAACATATGGACATTCAATAGTTTGTCCTCGACTTTGTGCATCCTTAAGATAAAACATTATTCCCAAAAAGGAGTAATGGACATGGAATGGACTGTGGACAACAAAAGATAGTTTATTCGCCTTGTCTTAATAAACAATATAATGTAAATGTATATAGACATTAAGACTAGACCTATAAAGTGATGTCTTTAACTGCGTTGTATGCCACATACGTTCTGAGTTTTATCCTCTGATGAACAACCATAAGCTATCTATCGTCCAGTCCATGTATGATGGTGACTGCATCCTATGCAGTAGTTGCTACATCGTCCTGATTTGCATGAGGAAATTGATCAAATGCAATAATTAATCACAATCAAAATCTAAAAATTAATAAAAAAAAAAAAAAAAAAAATGGTCGAAGATGATACTGAAAGAAACTTGTTAAATAAAACTTAGAATCACAACTGACCCATGACCCATGAATGATTAACATTTAACAACCAAGTAAGAAAATAATATATTTCTTCTACTTATTGAACAGAGTTTTGATGATTCAGGCGAGTATAACTAACTCGTAGAATTGTAAACCCGTACGATCATGCTCATTTAATCAATTCAACATATCTCCTTAAAACCCTATAAGGCTAATATTTTTCTTGAATAGAGGTCTCTCAATCGAGGACTCTTTATCTCAGATACATTACAATCAAATGTCTTTGCTATGAAGTTCTCATGACTAACCTAATAAATCAGTAGTGGAAATCCACAGTGTTTTTCCCTTATATGCTGGTTTTGCATACCTATATATGGTCCCTTTGAAGGATGCAAGGCATATAACTTTGTAGTCAAAACATGGTGTTTGACCATTGCAGTTTATAATATTTGCCAACGGACGGATTGACATCATCTTGTAATTGAGATTGGAGGATCACCATAGCTACTTAGACTGACCAACGCACGTCAAAAGGAAAGCACTACAACAAATATGACATATGACATCACTAATTTTAGATCACTTTCAGCTAAGTGATGTCATATGAAAACTATGACATCACTTTTCTCAGTATGTGATGTAATAATTATCACAAATTTTTTTTAACATCACTTATTTGAAAGACTGATGTAGTAGAGTTGTACAACATCATTTTAATAAGTGATGTCGTGATAGTGATATAGTAACACTTTTTTACGTCACTCGCCATGTCACTTAAAAAGTGATGTAATATCTATGTATTCAACATCATTTTAAAAGTGTTGTCACTCACCGTGTCACTTATAAAGTGATGTAATATCTATGTATTCAACATCACTTTAAAAGTGACTTTGCCAAGTTTTGGAAATCACTTCCAAAGTGTTATTATTAATATATCTATTAATTATTAAGTTAATTAGTTAGAAAAAACCATCTAAAAATAAATTAGGTTAAATAGAAATAAAATAGGCGTGTGATTGGTTCGCCTTTAAATGAGAAATAAAAAATAAAAGCCCGCGATTTTTTCTACTAAATATATTTTGGTTTCCCCAGTTAGAATCGAAAGATCATCAAAAAATTAGAAATAGAAATTAAACAACCATTGATTTGCTCGACTAGCCTTAAACGAAAATTGGAAATAAAAAACCGTGAATTTGATACGAAAAATTTTGGTTTCCCGCTGAGAGAACTTGGTATAAGTTATACTTACGGCAAACTGGTATGGGAAAAGCTAGAAAGTCTCGGCTGAAAATTATTGCGAAGCAGGTTAGTTTCTTCTTCCTTTCTTCCTCTCCTCTTGATTTTATTCTCATATACATTAGCTAATTTATACTTTGTTTTCACGATTTCTTCAAAAAAAGAATCATCTTTTTCAGTAGATCTTACACGTGAGCGAAGGAAGAACGCAAACAGGTTCATTCTTTTTTCTCGCCCACTCTCCATACTCGATTTCCCGATCTTTTTATTCAATATATTTGTGTTTGTCTGGTGGTGTGATAAATTTTTAGTGTTTTTCAATTGGGTGTTTTTCTACTTGTGAATCGGCATGGCCTCTTTAAGATTTCTCGATATGTTTATTGAATTATTGTGAGTTGCTGTGTTTAGTTCATCTTTAAGATTAATTGTTTGGCTGCAATCTTTTGGATTGCACTTGTTTATGGATAAGTTTCTGGGATGGTTTTGTAGAGAGAAAGTTGTTTTTTTTGTGTGGAATTGGACATGATGATACTGCAATGGTGATACTTGCTGTCTATATGGTAGTCATGGAGTCTGGTTTTACAAGTTACAAAATAACTCATGGTTTGGGTTTGCGGTCTATTATTGAAGTATTCCCTTAATTAGATGAGGTCTATCGATATTATTTAGTAGTCTGCATGGTGCGTTTCTGGCTGGTCATATTTCCGAGATGCCTCTATGTATGAATTGTATATGTATATAAGTTCTGAACAACTCTACAATAATAAGAAATTGTCGAGGCACAATTTTTTGCCATTAAAACCGCCCAAGATTAAATGGTAATGCTGTTCTGATTCTTATACATCTAGGTGCTACTTTTCGATATAGTATGTTCAATATAAGCGACGTTATGGACAAGACTTGGAGAACTTTAAACAGGTTAAATAGTTTACACTTATATTACTTTATTTGAAACAAGTGCTTATTACTATGTACATATATCATTGACTATACTGAAATTTTCCAGAGCTAGTGATGAGTACGAAAGATGTTTGTTGATGAATTCATCGAATTAAACTTTGGCTCCTTTGATGTATAAAACAAGCATTAGATGTCCGTGCATTAGTTGCAAAACTTTAACCATTTGAGTCCCCGACATTGTAAAAAGACCATTTGATCATTGAGGGTATTGATATGACTTATGATCTTTTTGTTTTGCATGGAGAAAAAAGGCAAGTGCATGTAGTAGATGAAAGAGTTGAAACTACGGACTTTAACCTCACCGAGACTTATGAGATGCTTAAAGCGACAAATGAGAGTAATAAGAAAGAAGAAGTTTTTTCGGATGATCCAAAAAGAAGCCAAATTCCAAAAGGCAAATGAGGAGTCCGAAGGCCATTATATGAAGGTTGTAGCAAGTATCACGAAAGTTGAAGCAGTTGTTACGCTTATATAGCATAAAAGCTAAACATGGTTTGTCTAATAGAGGTTTTACAGAGTTTTTTAGAGGCGCTGAAGGATATGTTTCCGAGGGTAATGTTATTCTAAAGTCAAATAATTCAGCAAGGGCTTGTTAAGGAAGTTTGACTTGGATTATAAGCAAATCGACGCATGTGTAAATGATTGCATGTTATACACTGGTGATTTTAAAAATGATGTGAGTTGTCGAAAGTGCAAGACTACATGCACGATGGAAAACTGATCCTCATACAAAAAGTACATGAGAAGGTTCCAAAGAAAGGTTTTGAGGTACTTTCCTATTATTCCAAGGTTCAAGAGGATGTTTCAATCTGTCGAAATGGCAAAACAGTTGACATGGCATGCATCCAATGAGAGTATCTTGATGGAAACATCGCCATCCGGTTGATAGTCCTGCATGGAAACATATTGATAGAAGTTGGCCCTCTTTTGGTGATGAAGCACGAAATCTTCGACTGGCGTTGTCTGCTGACGGTGTCAATCCTCATCGCACTCTTAGCTCGAGGTATAGTTGTTGGCCAGTCATTTTGGCAATATATAATTTACCTCCTTGGATGTGCATGCGAAAAGAAGTATTTGATGTTGACATTGATAATCCCGTGTCCTAGCCACCCGTGTAATGACATAGATGTTTATTTAAAGCCACCGATTGATGACCGCTACTTTTGTGGGATGATGGTGTGGAAACGTTATGACGATACCGAAAATCCACTTTCACATTAAGGTCTATTTTAATGTGGACCATTAATGATTTTCCAGCATTTGGAAACCTAGCTGGATGTGCAACGAAGGGCAGATTAGCATGTCCTAGGTGTGGCGTTAATACATGTGCAGATTGGCTAAAGCATAGCAGAAAAATTCTCTTA
Source organism: Coptis chinensis (assembly GCF_015680905.1). Lineage (NCBI taxonomy): Eukaryota > Viridiplantae > Streptophyta > Magnoliopsida > Ranunculales > Ranunculaceae > Coptis > Coptis chinensis. The sequence goes on along the minus strand of NC_141464.1, from coordinate 61,546,095 downwards.
CATGGGAAGTCGTAGGTTCCTTCCGGATGATCATCCATATCGTTTGAAGAAAAGTTGGTTTAATGGGAAGCAAGAACACGGGGCTAAGCCGGTTCCTTTGAAGTCTGATGAGATTTTTACTCAGGTAAAATCTATAGAAAATGATTGGGGGAAAGATCCGAAAAAGAATTTGAGAGATGATTGGGGAAAACCTATAGGAAAGAAAAAAAGGAAAAACGTGGAAAGGGCATACAAGGTAAGCAAAAAAAAAAACTGGAGGTGCAAAATTGTGGAAGAAACAATCTGTATTTTTGATTTGCCATAATGAGATTTCTTTTGTTAACTCATAATCTAGATGTTATGCATATAGAGAAAAACATTTGTGAAAGTTTGCTTTCGAACTTTGTTGAATCTGAAAAAAAAAATCAAAGGATAACCTTAAATCTAGGAAAGACTTGGAAGAAATGGGATTAAGACCTGACTTACACCCTATATACAATGGGAGTAGAACTTTACTTCCTCGCATCACAATGCACCTTGTTAAAGAGTGAGAAGCAAATTTTTGTGAAAGGTTGAAAGCTGCCAAGTCATGCTCGATGGGTATAGTTCCAATATATCATACCGTGTTTCCTTGTTTGACTATGCTATATATGACTTGAAGTCTCATGATTACCATGTATTAATGCAACAACTGTTGCCTTTGGCCTTGCGGAATCTCTTACCAAAAGGGCCTAGGAATGCAATTTTCCGACTCTGTTCATTCTTTAATGAACTATGTCAAAGGACTATTGATAAGCAAAAAATGGAACAAATGGAGGATGAAGTTGTAGTGACAATGTGCTTACTAGAAAGATATTTTCCTCCATCTTTCTTTGACATTATGGTACACTTGACGCTTCATCTTGTGCGGGAGGTGTGCCTTGGAGGACCGGTGCAATTTCGTTGGATGTATCCCTTTGAAAGGTATTGTTTTTTTTATATTTTCCTGTTATTACTACAATATATTTTAGCTAAAAGATACACCTTTTAGTTTGTAGAGTGTTGCATTCTAAACATTTGATTATTTATCGAGTATAGGTATATGAAGGATTTGAAAGCAAGTGTAAGGAATCATGCAAGGCCCGAGGGGTGCATGGCGGAATGTAACTTGGTCAAGAGAGTGTAACATTTTTTTCGAGCATATGAAGCGAAGTTGATATTAATAATGACCAACCAAGTAGAAATGAAGACTATAATGATGAGTCCACAAAATCCAAAGATTCTTGAAGGTAAGCCACTATTGAAGGGGACAATTATTACATTAACAAGAGACATGGTTGAAGCAAAGACATCGCTGCATTTTGTTCAATTTCGAGGAAGTTCACCATACATTGAGTAAGTTAATATGTTTAATGTGACAACTTATATATATATATATATATATATATATATATATATATATATATATATATATATGAACACCTTTTTAAACAGAAGACACAAAAAAATGCTCATCCGCAAGGAACCTAGCTTAGGAAGAAATGAAGGTGCTTTAGGAGCAAAGCATGCTGAAACGTTCAATGAGTGGTTTAAGCTTGAGGTGAAGAAGCAGGTTTTGTTATCTAAATTTATAGAAGTTTTAATCGATGTAAGATTTTGACTTTCAATTTTTGTTTGTCTTTAGATTGAAAATGAGAAAAAAAACCAAACATGTATCTAATATGTTGGATTGGCTCTCGGATGGACCTTGTTGCAATGGTTGGAGCTATAAAGGTTATTTGATAAATGGCTACCGCTTCCACATAAAGGATGGAGAAAAAGGAACTCAAAACTCTGGAGTGTCATTGTCAGCTAGTAGCTTGTGTAGGGCAAGTGCTAAAGACACCAAACAAATCGAGGAAGATGTGACATATTATGGTGTGATAAAATAGATAATTTTGCTAGATTATGGTGTTTTTCAGTACCCATTATTTAATTGTGATTAGGCAAACGTAGGAAGTGGGATCAAAGTAGAAGAGGGATTCACGTTAGTTAATCTGCATCAAAGTTTAACACACAAGCAAGACCCTTTTATCCTTGCATCCCAAGCTGAACCAGTTTTCTACTCACGAGAATCACATGACAGCAGTTGGTTTGTGGTTTTGAAAGCACCTTCTCATGGATTCCGTGATTTTGAATGTAGTACGGAGGAGGACCTTAGCAATGTGCCTGCACCACCACCTTTTGCAAGTGTGGAGCTAGTTAATGACATCGAAGGTGATGTAGAAGGCGAAGTCTATAAGTGTCAAGATTGTGAGGGAACTTGGGTGCTACAAAAAAAAAAGAAATAGAGTGTAATTGGGTTTGTTTGTTTTCATTTTTTCCATTTAGACTGATTATTATGTGGTTTTGTTTTTGTCTATTTAGTTATTGACTTTATTATGTTTTGTGAGTGCTTCTTATAATGGTGCAAGGCATGTTGTGTTATGGTCATGATCAAATTATGTACTTTATTTTACCTAAGTGTCATGTATATGATTGTTTTGTTTTTGCTATATCGATTTTCTAATCTTTTCAATGCATGTGAAGAATGGCAAAGGAAAAGACTAGAGAACTAACCCCGATAAGATATTTTTTCTCTCTCAATTTTTTATTCGCCTTTTGTATTTGAAGTATTTTAATTTTGTTTTCTTCTGTTTGTTTTGATTTTCTAGTACCAAAAAAGCGCAAGAGCTAAGGTTCAAAAAGTTTAAAAGAGCACTTGTAGAAGCATCTAAGAAAAGTGGACGTGCACATTCAGGTTTGTGTATATTGTTAATTTCCACTTAGAAAAAATAATTATGCTTTCGTTGTGATTGTGTCATTAAGGTGTGGTTGTAAGTATATTAAACCAATTTATTTTGTCATGTACAAGGTTCCAAAAGTACGTCCAAATAAAGTTTATGGTAAGAAAGTTCAAGAAGTGGAAAGGTTGCCAAGGGATATGGAAAAGCTACCAAGTGAGCAACAAAATGGAAATCATGACCTGGAAATGGAAGATGACGAATGGTTGGAAAACCACTATGAAAATGACTACTGAAGGAGAAGGTAATGCATCGGAAGGTTCAATGATCCTCACCAACCAATACCGGGGGCCGGCAAAACTGAATCAATTGATCCAAAAGCTCATAAAACTTGTGCTTGACTTTAATGAAAAAGGTCTACCTATAGGTCCTAATTCGAACTTATATAGCAGTTACTTGGGCAAAGTAGCAAGGGATCGCGCTCCAATTGGCTATCCTACTTGGCATAAAGTAACACCTGAGATTAAGGACAAAATGTGGACTGTTATAAAGGTAAATTTCTTTATTTACATGGCAAGTTATATATTATTAAAGAAATATAGTAATATTTGTTTATGCATCTTTTTACAGCAACATTTTGTAGCACCAGAACGTGCTAGAAAACAGACTTTTAAGTCTATTGGGAAGCTCTGGCGTGGGTTCAAAACAAAATTAAGATCAAGAATTTATGATGCATATGATACTGACCAAGCTAGAATTGCACATTGCCCAACTGATGTAAAGCTACCTGATTGGAAAGCATTTGTTGCAAATTGTTCACGCGAAGGATACAAGGTATTCATCATACATTATATGGGTTATAAAATCCATTTTGCATATCAAGACTCATATATTATTTTTTTTTTGTAGAAACTAAGGGAAAATGGGAAGAAGGCAGTTCAACACCACAAGATGCCCCATACTTGTAGTCGTAAAGGTTATGCAAGGAAGATGAGTTGGTAATTGAATGATCTATTTTTGACTTGTGAAGATTTTTCCCCTTAACAGTACTTAATATATATATGTGAAATGTTTTATTTACTTGTTTTGTAGAGGCATAAAAGGGTAAGATTGGTAAGCCTTGTTACAAAGAGGTAATTGTATGGGTTGCAGCCACAAGAGGAAAAATGGAGAACCAAGAAATGAGTTTGCTAAAGAGAAAATAGTATGTCGTTCACTGTTCATAAAATATTTTCTAAGATAAAAGGCATGCTTATTCGATTTCCATGCGACTCTAGTTATATTTTTTATTCTTGTTGTTGTTGTTGTTGCTGTTATAGGATAAGTTGAATGAAATAGACTGTGATATAGAATGTGGAAGAGGAGATGCCCTCTCACAAGTTTTAGGTCCTGATCCTAATGGGCGTGCGTGTGGAGTGGGATATGGAGTTACTCCATCTACTTTGTATGGTATCCAACAATGCAATGGGAGGATGAGTGAATTGCAGGAGAAATATGATGATGTATTGGAAGAAATGTCTTCTGTCAAGAAACTTCTTGCCAAACTATTGAATAGTGGAGAGGTATTCCAATTTGTTTGGGGATTCCATATATACTTTTGTTTTGATTTACTAACATCAAAATTATTTTCAGCCAAACCATTCATCTGCTTCAACCTTTCTCCGGAGGTGGCAATGAACCCTCAAAGTCCATCTTCCCAAAGCAATCACAATCAATTTCTCAGATGTATACAATGTTGGATTCTATTTTTTTTTTTTAATTTCAAATTCCTAGATTTACATTTTATTATTGTTTCCTTATATGTTTTCGTGCATGGGACGGACTAAATCGAAAAGATGTGTCTCTTGAAAAGATCTCTTGAGGGTCGACGCGTGACCACCAAAGTCCATCCGCCCCAAGCAATCAAAATTCAGTGAGTTTTCCATGTTAAATCCTATTTCATTAAATTTGAAATTTTCATTGCTTTTTATATTTTCCCTTTCATGTTTTCGCATTGGTGGGGCTAAATCCAAAGTTGTATCTACGCAAAAGACCTACTCATCGTGCTCAACGTGACCATCAAAGTCCATCCGCCCCAAAGCAATCAAAATCTGATTTTCGTATGTTATCCTTGCTAAATGCTATTTCATTTAACATGTGAATTTCTAGAGTCATGTATGTATATCTTTTGTTTTCATACAGGGTACTAAATCCAAAGTTGTGAAGTGCAAGTTGTTTAGACTTGTTCCCCGAAGATGTCGTGGGCGTAAGGATTGTGGTATACTTGATGATCCAAAGAAAAGCTACAAATGCATACTAAGCCTTTAGGCCTGGGTTATTCAAAGGTTTCTGTTGAAGTTGCAATTCAAAAGGATGCGCTACTTGTTAGGGGGAATAACGTTTTGAAGACGATAGAAGATGCTGTCTCTAGTTTTGTGGCTTGGCCAACCAATTCCTTAATTAAGTTGTGATGTGCACTCAATTTTAAGAGCTAGTCTTTTGTTGTTTGAAAACACTTAAATTTTGAAGACCTTTTAATTATGTGTGTTTGGGCAGTTGTGTTAGTTGGAATTGGACTTAATGAATGGTGAATGGTTTAAATTCTTCCACTTGGTGCTATATGTATCTGTTTTCTTTGTTATTCTTAGCTTTGTTATTGATACGTTTGCGGGCTTTAGAACTGATCATTATTCATATATCCATACCGATTGTTCTCTATTGCTTCTTGCAGCCAACACTTTTAACTCCGCACTTTGTAAAGTTGTCGCTAGTTTTACAATGCCGGTCCCAAGCCCGGATAAAGGAGGAGGGTAAAGGGAAGAGTTTAGGGTATTGCAATTAAAATTCTTTTAAAAATATATCAAAGTTTGGGAGTGAAGCGGATGATCTATCTTTGTAACACGGTATTTATTTCACCTTTTTTGTATTTCCTTTTATGTCGAACCAAATACCAAGCACTCATTAGTTCTAACTACTACTTGATAATTTTTAGGAATTAGTTTGATAATTACGGTTTGCATTATTTGATTGTTCATTTGTATTTGTGCTTAATAGGAGTGAAGTTGTCGATGTACAAAACTTTGCTTGGGAGTCGAGGCTTTTCAAAAAGTATGAACATGGATTTTCCTTAACCTTGAGTGTGCATGTTTTGTTTTGTCACGGGGGCTTTATAAGTTAGCGTAGATCCTCCTCGAACTTTTATTCAATGTGAAGCGAGAGAGTTTCCAAAAAATCACATTTTATCGGGTTTCTTCTATCATTCAAACTAATTCTATGGTTCCAATTGCTAGTATTGTTGATCTATTCTAAATATATCAAGATATGCAATTTGTCTTGTTAGGATCTCCCCGATATCATGGCAACATATAGTTGTCGAATTGAAGTTTATAAAAAGAAAGCGATGACGGATATGTGAAAGTAGACCTCTTTATATGGCATACTTGTAGTCACCATGTTTGCTCCATCAGAGAGACAGTTCTACCCACCCTCTGCCCTTTATTTTTTCATTTTAGAATCATGTCCATCTTATAAGAGGAGTTGGTGCTTAAAGCAGCTCACATCTATAAAACTTTAGTGTTTTGCCTTTCTACTCTACAGTTTGTCGCCTCAAAAAAGACTTGCATGCTAGTATTAGAAAGAGACCAAATAACCTTTTGGTTACCATAATTTCCTTTTTCCCTTATATTTCATTGATAATATCCAAATAGTCTTATTACTGCCATTAATCTTTAAACTATCCAACTGAGACGGGTTACTTTTTTTATACACTAAATTGGACTGTTTATGTACTCAAAGTCATGTTAATAACTTTTGTACTTGATCTATTCAGGGGATATCACTAAAGGGACATCTGTTAAGAAAAAAAAAAGAAATTTTGAAACTCAAGGCTGCTTTGAAATACATAGACACAAAGGATGTGAGGTCCAATGCCAATATGTGTTACTAGGCTTCCATTCTTTCTATTGGTGAAATATTTGAACCATTGATTTGATATAATAAGATGGCCTTACTAAGTCTTTTTATGAAATCGGTGATTTTGGTGGTCCATAGGTAATGATAGGTATGTGGAATGTTGCTTTTTTGGTGACCTCCTCGGGTGAGAATCTTGAGATTGATGGCTGGCTTTGTTTGGAAGAACCTGCAAACATGTACATTCTAGGGTGAGTCTTCCTTGTTTTGTGAATCCCGTAGGCGGTTCTAATTTATGAGACCTAGCATCCATCCGCTTGAAGTAAGCCTAAAAAGTGGATTCCCAGTTTCTATGAAGATAATATGTTATAGTGTTAATTGAGGCTGAAGCAATCTTCTCTTTTCTTGCTACACATCACTTTCGCACAATAGGTAAAAGGTCCTATTCCTTTGCATGACCTTTTATTGTGCCAATTTCTTGGTTCCTACCTCTTACCACTTCGGTTGATCCAATTCATCTAGGAAAAATACTAGGATCATGCTATGTTCTTCCAGATTTTATTCTGCTTTTGAGTATGGTCGGTGTCATCAATAGTTTACCTTCACGCTGTGGTTGTCTCGCTTTTGTCACCTCCAATTGTCACATTCTCGCATCAATCCAAACGCCCCGATCATAAAACTCTAAAGAGCACTCTTCATTATTATTCAAAACAGTTAAGTTATATTATTGTTAACGGTGTCGAAGAAGAAAGTTCGAGAGAAAAGAGAGAACTGCTTAATTAGTTCCGCCCTTCTCTCACTTCACCACTCGACACTTTCCCACCCTTCGGTGGGTGAACGGCGTCCCACCTATTGAATGACTCACGGAACTCGATTTTCATGACTATCCTGGTCGGAAGTATATCTGTCAGTGAAGTATATCTTGTTTACTACATGACTATCCTGGTTTACGTGAAAACCTTAAAATCGTTTGATTCAGCCAAACTTGACAAGCCTATTTCACCCATAGTGATATACTTTCCACTTTCATGAAGCAAAGTTTTTATTAGTACGTAATTGCTGTTTTCAAGATTTGGAAGTCGATGGTATGTCAAAGATTTTTTTTTCAATCCGTATGCTATTCCTTGTTAATCTTTTTATTTGCTTACCGATTTGTTGATAATTCGATTAGAAGTTTGAAACCTGCCATTATTTAGTACTTTTTTTTTTTCAGTTTCCAAGAGGTGGTTCCTTTAAATGCTGGGAATGTACTTGGAGCTGAAGATAACAAGCCAATTCCTAAATGGGAGGCAATCATTCGCAGAACTTTGAACAAATCTTTGCAACCAGAAGTAAAATATAAAAGCTATAGTTGCCCTTCTTTGTAGTCAAGCTGTGGTTGACATGGTAAGTGAGCTCTTTACATTTATTTTTATCCTCGTTCTAAATCTGCCCCTGCAACTTAATATTTGTTCGATATTGTCCCCTTTAGTTTATGTGTATACACATTTAAGTTTGTAGCTATAGCTTGCAGATAGGAATGATCCAGTTTGGAAAGGTGGACAAATATCTTCACCTACAAGAACAGTAGGCAAACCCAATTTAAAAGGAAAAGAAAATGAAAATGAAACAACGAAAACAAACAATAGGCATAGGAAAAAGAGAAAAGGGTTCAACACCATTAACTTCCATATTTGTTCATCATAAAAATTTAGTTGTCGCTTTATTAACTTCATAAAATGTTAAATAAAAGTTCTGTCCAGGTATAGTATATAGATATAGAGTTGACTACTTAAGAGTTACATATGGGTTTATTATCTTGGAGGTCATCTTCTTTAATAGACCATCTACACCATGAATCAAAGACACAACTCATTTTATGTTGGTGATACATGAAATTGTTTCATTCTTGTGAATGTTGAACTCAATTGTTTGAATGATACTTGACACGAAATAAAAGCTTAATTAATGATTTTCTTGTTCAAGCCTAATCATTGATCTGCATAGCCATAGTATCGATGGTACATTTTCTTCCATAAGCAAGTAGCATGGTTCCTTTTGCGAATCAGTCGATTCTCGATTGTTTCTTGAATACAACATGTCTTGATGTTGTGGTAGAGGAAATAGGTTGGTTGCTTTACTTGAATGAGAACAAGCTGCCTAGACTTCTAGAATCTATTTGAATACATTTAAGGGCTTATCGGGCTAGAAGAGTTTTAAGCCTCCCAAAATTTAGTCATACTCAATGTGGCAATGAGATGGAGAAGTTTGTATTCTCTATCCAGGTTCGTTATCAAATGGGAACCTAATTGAACAAGGAGAACTTGAGGTATTTTTAACTTCTTCCGAATATGGACTGAACCGAACTAAATCATCTTCATGTTAGTTTTTTTTCACTTTAATTGTTGTCTCATTCTTGAAGGGTGGTAGACATTATGTTCTCTGGGAGGACCCATTCAAGAAACCTTGCTACTTGTTTGTGTTAGTTCTTTGAAAGCCGGAAAGCACAGATGAAACATTTGTCACTCACTCAGTCGGAAGGTTTCCCCGAGGATCTGGACACTGCACAAGATCCGCCAAAAAAGTCATCATGCCATGTATTCACTCAAAGCAAATATGAGATGGGATGAAGATGTCGCAGATTTCTTCAGATCCTATATCAACTTTTATCTATTTTCTCAAAAATACTTTTCAAAGACATTTTTAAAGCTTGTCTTGTACTACTGATTGACCATTGGAATAGTGTTTGGTCTTGAGTATGACCTCGGATATCTTTAATATTGTTGTTGTTCCGTTATGACATGTAAGTTGTTGTTTTCTTGTGAATGGTGTTGTCAGAATCTTTACCACAATGTCAATGTACTATTTTTGAAATTGTGAATATATACTTTCTCTGTCTGTTCAGGTGAAAGGACTTTTGCTGTGTTGACAAAGCTAGATTTGATGGACAAGGGAACAAATGTTGTTGATGTAAGTATTAAAATCCTTTTCATTGTGAACGTCCATTAACTGCACAAAGTAGAACTCTTTTGGTCATATTTTGCATTTTTCACTAAAATTCTTTCTCCCAGCACTTCATATTTGTTGAAGTTACTGGTGAAGTTTCTCCCAACACTTCATATTTGTTGAAGTTACTGGTGAAGAATAATTTCTTTATCTCTTGGATTTTAATATATCTTTGATTAAAGATACAACACTTGCTGTATTCATATTTGTTTTTAGCTTATTTTGCTCCTCTCCTATTTCCTTGCTTGGGGTGCTTCTACTTTGTTGGATTGACTCAGAAACATATGTATTTGTTTGTTTTATTAGTGAAACCAAAAAGGTTCTTGAAGGAAGAGCATATAGGCTGCAACATCCTTGGGTAGGAGTTGTGGAATCGCTCTCAGCCGATATCAATAGAAATGTGGACATGATTGATTGCTGCGGGCGTTAGGAGCCTTGAATACTTTGCAAGTAGTCCCGATTACGGACACTTAGCAAGTAAAATGGGTTCAGAATATCTCGCAAAACTTCACAAAGGTAAGATACTAATAAGTTTTGTTTCCTTTATCGATTATATGGTTCTCACAGAGAAAGGATATGATACACTTGGATGGTATCATGAATATGGAAACTCATTTTTGTACTTTTATGTTTTGCACCACTTGGAGGCAGTTATTAGGGCACGCATACCAAATATCACATCCTTGATTAACAAAACCATTGATGAACTTGAATCTGAGATGGACCACCTTGGCAGGCCTATTGCTCTTGACGCAGGGGTATGAACAATGTTATCTCATGTTTGTCTTGTAGTGACTTTTGCGTTCACTGATCTAGCTATCTGTATAATAGAGTTTTGAGTTCTTAGATCTAGCTATATCTATGAGAGTTCAAGTTCATAACCAAATTTGCTACAACTTTACCTTGCGTGCTCATTTATATACTATATCTTGGAACTTTGTTCGGCATTTGACCAAATTTTCAAGGAACATCTAGATGGAGGGTAAGCCCTTCTCAAAAGCTTTGATCTTCCCTCTATTTAACCTAGCCCCATGTCCCCACCGCTGATGATTTTCAGAGACCAAATAAGAGTTTTTAATTTTTTTCATTAATCAAACTTTTCTTTATGATGCAAAGTAGAAGGAAGACAAGTTCATATTTCCAAATATATTTGAGAGACCAATTCCATCTATCTTAAGGGACTACAGTGCACCTATTTGTCTTGATTCCGATCTCACTCAAAGTGACTCGCTTTTTTCTACTTATGATGATTCAGATGAATTTAATCGGTATGTCTTGTCTATTACCCTTTTCTTGATATTGTCGAAATACATAATATGTTAAAACAAAGCACATTGTGATGGGTATATATGTGTTATATATAGTTGGGAGGCGGGACAAGTCTTCGCCGGAAGCTTATGCTTAACTTAGTCACCGACTTTCAAAGAAAACAAATCACCGGTTTTGAACCCATAATTTTTACATGGACTCAAAAGTCTTCTATCCGACTCTAGCTTGGATAAAGTCGAGTCAGAACGATTACTTGAGATTTAATAGAGTTTTTGTCAAACCCATATATATTTACTAGCATTGTGGAACATCTCCCTCGGGCGGATTTGGGCCTTCCTCTTAGAATTCTAACAGTTGTATAGTTGCATACCAATGATCCGAGGCACCGTGATAATTGTTTCTCGGGTAGTTTATTCTTCATAAACCTAATTGTTTCAAGTTGATTCTTGCCAAACAGATGAATGAACTAAATCCACTAAAAATTTCTACATCATGAAACTTTTTGTGTATAAAACAGATGCTATTGGCTCCCCATTCTACATCGTCCGAGAGTTGTTAGTCATGGTGTTTTATGCTTTAGGAGATGTGAAAACAGCTTTTTCTCGACAAGATGGGTGCTATCTCTCCTCAATGCCTTCTTGATTGGCTTTTTGTGTCCAGGTTCTGCCTTGGCGCACGAGGACTGGTATGATACATTTTTACTTGATGGGGGCATTGAGAGCCTATTGTGTGAAGTTGTGTTAGTATATTTAGAGTCCTAACGAAGTCACTTTCACTGTTAAGGCACTTTCTACATCTTTGGTTACTTCTTTGTCAGCCTTGGCGCTCTTCACTCTCCTCTCAAGAAAACTTAACCAAGCTGGACCTGCAGGACTGTTCGACGCGACAGCACTGGTTCGCCCTCTCTTGCATAGAAGGTTACTGCTAAAATAGGTAGATCCATATTGATTTCTCATCAAAACAAAGTACATCTCTGTCAGTCTTACAAGCTGGAATAAGTTACAATGCAGGACTGTTACTCATTAGTTCTAACTACTACTTGATAATTTTTAGGAATTCATCGCAAAGGTGCTTACTCTTCCTGGAGATGGGGAGATCATGGATATGATGGAGGTTGCAAATCCCGATGTTGTTCATCTTTGTCGACTCTTTCATCGAAACTTCTCGCCGAAATGAAAGCTGAATTTCTTAGCACAAGATGACATCTTCAAATATAAATATATGTTAAATCAAAATAGTATTTGCTTTTATTGTTCTTATTCTCTATTCATTTGGTCTTCCTCTCTTCATTTAACGCATCACATGTTCTAGGTTGAAAATAATAGGAGTATTGAGCCTTACATCTTTGACCATGCTAATATCTCCAGACGTGCTTTGAAGAATATTTCTCTTGGTGACTCTCCAAGGGTTTTGTTTGTGTAAGATGGATGCAGGAAAACTTGTTACGCTATCAAGTACATTATCTGACTGCCTGGTTTTGTTCCTTGTATAGCCTATCTTGCTTCTCATGAAGATCCAGACATTGTCAAACTATTCTTGCATGCATGAGTACAAGTCTGCATTGATTTTCTAGTACAATGTTTCGTATTGTAGAAAAAAGAAAACAGAGTGGTTTGTTAGGCTGTGATAGGTTCTTGGATTAAATTGATTGCATCAAATCAGGCTGTGATAGGTTCTTGGTTGGGTGATTGTGTTCTCTTTGGCTCAATTCGGTACTGCAGATTAGATTTTGTTGGTATATGTTGGCTCGTTACAATTTTTTGTATTTAGTGTAATATTTGTAATTGGAGATGATATTTGTGTGATGAATGTGATTTTAAGAGACGTTTCATCTTTATTTGATGATAAATGACTAGGAAAATGGTATTATATTGGGATGATATTGGCAATTTTATTTTATTTTTATTATTTTATTTATTTATTTTTAATTATTTTGATAAATGGGACATCACTTTTAAAGTGATGTATAGAGTTATTTCACATCACTTTACAAGTAATTTAGAATCTGAATGAGACGTCACTTCCTAAGTGATGTTAATCGGCCTTATTGATTTCACTTAAAAAGTGATGTTAAACGTTATAACATCACTTGTGGACATCGATTAAAAAGTGATGTAACGTTATAACATCACTTGTGGACATCGATTAAAAAGTGATGCAAAGTTATAACATCACTTGTGGACATCAATTAAAAAGTGATGTGAAGTAACATCACTTGTGGACATCGTTTAAAAAGTGATGTGGAAAACCCTGACTTTTCACGTCGCCACCAGTTACATCACTTGCAAAAGTGACGTCGTATATTTTTTACATCACTTATGGAGTGATTTTAAATGTCTTTTCTGTTGTGCTCACAATGATCTTAATGTGCTTGACCGCTCACTAATATTTGATGATATAGTCAATGATGAAGCTATTCCTTGTAACTACACTGTGAATGGCCATCATTATGATATGGGATATTACTTGGCTGACGGTATTTATCCTAATTATGCCACATTGATTCAAACAATTGCATAACCGACAATTGCATAAGACAAATATTTTGCAAATAAGCAAAAAGCTGCTAGAAAAGACATAGAGCGGGCGTTTGGTATATTACAGTCGTGTTGGGTTATTTTAATGAATCCGTGCAGGTTATGGTATTTGGAGAACATGACTACTGTTATGAGGGCTTGCATCATTTTACATAATATGATTGTAGAAGATGAACGTGAAATGGATATCCCGCAGTATATTCCTGATTTGGAAATACCAAGTAGAGAAGGTGCATCTGAAGATCAACGCCAATTTGTTCTATCTCGTTGGGCATCTGGCGTCGAGAGGGTTCATTCAAAAGTTGTTCATGATATATTGAAGAATGACCTGGTTGAGCATTTGTGGAGTAGGTGTGAGCGGCGTGGTCAGATTTGATTTCTATTTCTATTTGCAGTTCATTTGGACTTTGTATTTATTTATCGTTTCAATTTCTATGTATTTGTGTTCCAAGTTTATTTCTATGTATTAGTGGTTTTATGAAAGGATTTGTGTATATGAGAATTTTGAAAATACAAATTAAAGTAGACTCTGCCGAATTTTTTTTAGAATGATAAAAAGTATCAACTTTAAATTAAGGTAACTTAACTCAAATTAAAAGACAATATTCAATTAAAGTACATTCTAATTAAAATCAAAATACAAACTCAAATTAAAGTACGTCATTAATTAAAAGACAAATTAAAATACTCAAATTTAAACTATGCACTACTTTGACTACTAGCAGTGATATTACCAAGTCAATTTTTCATTTTTTGTAAAATTTCTGCCCTTTTGAGTTGCCAAATTTCATTTCTCGTCTTGGGTAATCCTTCTAATTTCATTCCTAGTATTTTCAAGATCATTTTCATCTTCTCGAACTTCGAGCACATCTTTCTTCAATTGAAGTTTTTCTTTTTGGATTTGGAGCTTCCAATCCATCGAACTTTTCTTCAATTGAAGTTTTTCAATTCCATCTCATCTTTTTTTCAATTGTCTTTGAGCTTCCAATTCATAGCCTTCTCTCGGTGGTTTTAGAAAGTTCCACCGAAAAATCATTAAGTTTCTTAGCGGATTCCTCCAATTTATAATCACCTTATTCTTTCTCTTTTTGCCTTCTTTTCTTGTCTTCTTTCTTTCCAAGAGGCCTATCCTCAAGCCCATGAACTTGGTGTGGATCATAATCCATTGGTTGAGTTGTCGTAGTTGATATTGGAACTGATGATCCTCCTTCCCCACTGTTTGACTTCGACTTTTTGGTGGGATGCAAATCATTTCTCAACTGTAGCCTCTTCCATTTGGGTGAGTCTTTCACCATATTAAAGCATTGCATCCACTTCCAAACCCCATTATGCATCACATATGCACTTATTGCTTCCTCAACCTACCAATTAAGCAAAAACTAAATTAGAATTGAAAAATATATTTGTGGATCAAAATAACAAATAAAAAGTAAATACATACCATCATATTGTCATTATAGCCACTTGGAGGAGATGCTTGAATCTTAGAAAGAATAGCATGAAACTTGTTCATATTAGCTTGAATGAGAGTCTAACAGTGTTTCATTCCCGTCAAGTTGCGTTCGGTCATTCTTCCTAGATTTGCATGAAATGCATTTAGAATTCTAGCCCAAAAATTGTTCGACTTTTGCTCATTTCCTACTACACCATCTTGACTAACTTGTAGCCAACTATTGGTGAGAGCAACATCTTCTTCTTGTATCCATGAAGCCCCTCTAGATTTTGATTTTGGTTATTGACTAGTCATTATTGTTTTAAGAGTAGAGAGTAGAGAGTAAAGAGTAGAGAGTAGAGAAAAGAAGTGAGTGTAAAACTATGGTGTGAGTGTTTCAATTTATAGGGTTAGAAAGATATAGCCATTTTTTGCCCATTGTTGTCATTGAGAGCACGCAGTTTTAGAAAAACTGCTCGATTTTTCCAAAACCGCGCCATAAAAGCCCATTTAGCAGCCCAAGCCCACGCGGTGTTGGCAAAACCGCGCGGTTTGTCTAAAACCACGTAGGTGATTTGATACAGCACTAAACCTGGAACTAAATATTGGCCGATTTGGTGTTTGGTTTGGTATTTTCATCAACATGTAACTCTCCTGAAGTTAAAAAAACACCAAATTATTGGAAATTTGGTGTTTGATGCTAGGTTGATATCACTCCTAAAGATGCTCTAAGCACATACATTATTTATACCACCAGAACTAGAGTTGATGCTACTGCTGCTAGCTTTGCTTCTACTAGTACTTGAGTTACCCCCAGTTGCATAGTTTCTAGTAGAGTTCATTGAGTTATAAGTTACTCCCTGTTCTGTTGTTGTTTCCTTCCTGAAAGACTCCAAGCACTTTATCTATAGACTAGTAGTCTTTTTCAGCAATCCTTCCCTGTCAGGTTTGCCTGCCAGGGAAGGCAATTTGGTGCAATAGGATACACGCAAATTTCACCTATGGACACTCAGGAACTTAGCTCAAATTTCACTAAGTTCCTGAGTGTCCATATTTGGTGCAATAGGATACACGCAAACACCCCCTTATCAGCCACTTCCTCAATTGGGCTGAAGCACCAGTTGATGATCTCATTCAACCAATCTTTTAGATTCCAATGATCATGAGCATCAATCCTATAAGAAAGACATGAAGCAAACCAAACACTCCTTGTCCATTCACATAAGAAAAAGAGGTGGAGACCATCCTCTACTTGCTTATAACAAAAAGGACAAGAAAGGTGAATGTTCAACTTTTTGTTTCTCAAGGTATCTCCAGTTGCCAAACCACCATAATACATTTTCCAAATGAATATTTGCCAATTTGCAGTAAGATCTAGTTTCCAGATTCATTTTATTGTAAGTAAACTGAAACTAGACCTAACACAATGATCCAACACCTGATCATCTTTTAGGCATCTATAGGCTTCCTTCACAGAAAACAACCCTTTCTTAGAATTAAACCAAGTAAGTTTGTCTTTCCTATTCCCAGGCCTAATGATGATATCATTTATAGCCTGGGCAAGAGGGTTAGGAAACAACTCATTAACCAGCTCCATATTCCAATCAAAACCATTTGCATGTCTCAGCTCTGCTACTTTCATTAAGTGATTATTAGGTCTTGTATAGGCATAATCACTTAGGGTAGCAGCTTTCCCCTCAGATGGTAATCCATGGATCATAGAAAACTTGTAATCGCTTTTGCCATCTCCAATGTTCCAGATAGAGCCTTTATCTATCAAGTCCATGGATTTGGCAATGCCCTTCCAGAAATAAGAAGAATTTCTAGGATATTGCCTTGCACCATCAGGTGGCCACCATTTCTGATAAATAGACTTGAAAGATCTTGTCCAAAGAGAATCAGGGTCATGATATAGCCTCCAACCATGTTTGGCTAATAAAGCTTTATTCATATCCCTTGTTTTCCTAAATCCAAGACCCCCATAGCCTTGGCTGAGCACAACTTGTCCCACCTGATGGTATGCAGATTGGATTTCTCATCAGTCCCATTCCAGAAAAAGTCCCTGCACACTTTGTCTATCTTAACACAAGTGGTGGCAGGATTAGAGTAAGTAAGCATTGTATACAAAGTTTAAAATAGAGATAGAATGTTGAGTTCAAACTATTGTCACCAAGTACGGTACGATTTTAAAATGTTGTATTTGAAAAAAAACTTAGTTCGTATTTTAAACGTAACGTTTCGGGGAAAAAAAACGTAAAAAAATGTGTGACATAAAAAACGGATTTAAAACGGTAAAACAGGTTTAAAACGTATAATATTAAAAAAAAATTAAAAATTGATGATAAAGAATACGATAGATACGGAGTTTGATTTTTTATAAGCGTGGAAAAAATAATAGGCACAAAAAATAAAAATAAAAATAATACAAATGAAAGAAAATTCATATACATGAAGGTATCAAATTATCAATTACTCATCCAAATACTATAAGTTTTAGATTCAGTACCAAAACACTACCATAAATAAGATACTACTAATTACCAACCATAATGGCATAATCAAGTACTACAAATAAGTGAATGATTTTAAAATTTCCAAGTATTAATAGTCCAAAGCAAAATAGAACTGTCTCAATAAGTCAATCTAACGCCCACTTTTCAAAAAGGTAAACTCCAAAACCCTCTTTTTCTTCTCGCGTTTTTTTTTTAGATAAAAAATAAAAATAATAATAATAATAATAATAATAATAATAATAATAATAATAATAATAATAATAAAGTTTTAAACGGGAGATTTTGAAAATCTCGGGTTTTAAACGTTTTTTAAGTTTAAAACGCATTTAAAACGCGATATTTTGAAAAACCCGGGTTTTAAACTGATACAAGACATCTTACCAATATAACGGGTTTTAAACGCATTTTTTACGCCAAACTTGGTAACAATGGCTCAAAGTCTCAATGGATGGTGTCATCCAGAGTACAAAATATTGCGATAAATATCGAGACTTCAGCAAAAAATATATAAATATCACGATAATTTTAGAGATATATATAACTGTAAATATCGATGATATTTCGATGATATTTATGATATTGTCAATATTTTAGGATATATTGTGATATTTGTTGATATTTTGTTTAGATAACAATTTTATTTAATATTTATCATTATATTTCAAATAAATATAAATAATATATCGTGATATATTAAGAAATATCCACAATATCTATGATATTTGTCGATATTTTAGATATATCTACGAATCCATGATATTGCATATCAAACAATGTAAAATATCCCCAAAGAGAGGGATATATCCACGATACATATCAAAAAATTGAGTATCGATAAACACTCATATCCTGATATTTTTTGTACTATAATGTTATTAGCAACTAGGCCTGGGTCGCCCCTGTGCCTATGCTATCTAAGGCTTTGCATAGGGCCCCCAATATAAACAAAAAAGAAAAAGGACCCATAAAACTCTTAAAAACCAATATAGTGTTAGAAATCCAAACAAAAGCCCAATTTTTCAGATTTTGCATTGGGCCCTTTGAAACAAAAGCTGCCCTAACTAGGCCAGGGCAGAATGGCAGTTCATGAAGCCAGAAACTTCAAATATTTGGAGCGCGGACATTAGTTTTCGACCTATGAGTTTGTTTTCAAAATTTTACATTCAATCATGTGTAATTCATGCATCTAAATGGCACCTAATTAAGCAATTCATTAGGCATGTCACGAAGGAATTTCCACGCTGTATCAGTCTAGCTCAATTAACTACCTTCCAGAGGAACTTTAGATATGGATTTATTGTTCTGATGATTGTTGTTGACTTGTTCAGCGTTACAAATTTCTTGAAGTAATAAAATACGATGTTAGGAAATTTCTTTCCAGAATTTAAAGTTAAGATTCAGAGAGCGTCCCCAAAGAGAAAAGGCGACGATGCACATTGCAAATTGTATCTAGATGCATAAGACTACACTCATCTCACTGTCACATAACACTGACTCTCATGGTAGGTATTGCACCTATACGTAGATTGGCGTCTAGTGAGCTGAGATAAACACGTACACTCTTGGAAGCCTTGCCTTTTTTTTTCCGATAATACTTGGAAGCCTTGCCTCCGCACAGCATATCTGCCGTCCTTTGGGTTAACATTCTATGATTTTGTCTACATGAACCCGCGTCTTGTTTTTGTCGAATCAGTAGACTAAATAAATGGATAACCCGGCCTCATTGTTTAACACACAAAGTTGCACTTTTTAATTCTTTCATGTTTGTCCCTTACACAGAAAATTTATTATAAATACTTAACTAAGATGTTCAAACAGATTAATCACTTACAGTCAGAGGAAAATCATCGCAAAAGGCAAATACCATGGCAAACATTTTGCTTAAACTGGTTTTGGTTCTCGTTCTTGTTTGCATGGTCGAGGGAAGACTATTTGGTGGTAAGGGCTGCAAGCTAGAGGTTTCCTTTAAATAAATTGTCTTTTATGAGTGAACAACTCCTCTTAATAATAAGTTAACAGATATTGTCTAGTATATAGTGATAAACAACTAAACGAGGCCTAACAATGAGTGAAGTACGTCCGTCATTGGAACACTCATGATTCATACAACTAGAAAACCATGTCTTCATGTGCATTATATAACTACATTTTCATCGATTTGATATTGTCATTGTCTTCCTCACGGAATAATCTGCATTCTTATTGATCTTGTCAGCTGAAACTGTGAAGGCTCAAGCATCACCAAGTTGCCAAGCGGTGTTTGGAGTACCTGAAAATGAAACATGCTTTGATATCACACAGAAGTTTAGTTTGACCACCGAATTCTTCATTGCTATCAATCCCAATATCAACTGTGACAAACTGTTTGTTGGCCAGTGGATCTGTGTCGCTGGGACTGTCAACTAAGTAGACCAGATCCTAATATTGAAGCGTCAGATTTCACCCAGTATCATGCATGTTCCAGCAACGTAGGCCGGAAACTAAATAAATGTTACATTTCATTTCACCATGTGATTTGTTGTTAACTTTACTATTTACTTTCAGTTTGTGACTATTAAGTTCAAATCTATCCTAATATATATCGAGTTCGGAATTGCTTCAATGTTTTGAATATATTCTTTATTACAGTTTTTGGGCTGTGCCATGTTAGTATGCGCTTCATTTGGAAGGTCAGCATTTCAATACAGCACAAAGTTGTATTGAAATTGCGGTTTGTAATACTGAACACGGCATGAGATTCAAACCAGTTCATCTGTAGGTGAAATATACTACACCATGATAATTCATAAAAAAAATTTGAAGGGCGGGGTTCTAAGGACATATATTATAAAAACACGAAAACAAATTCAAAATTGTTAGGAAAATTTGTAAGTTTTAGATTAGGCTAATTTTTTATACATATGATCTCCTAACTATTCTAAACATTGTCACAAAAAATTTAAATGAATCAAATTATTTGTATTTAAGTGAATATGTTGAGTGGAGACACAAATTTGGTTTAACGAAGAATTGCAAACATGTTGGAGAAAATCAAATGGTTCAGTTGACAAATTGTTCCACTAAAATCTAATGCTAAAATGGTGAATCAAATTATGAATTTGTTGGGTGTTTTTACGATAAGGCGTTACAGCAGGGATTATGTTAGGTTGGGTATAAATTAAAGAGTTACGAGGAGGTTATCGTAAGAAGATTGGAACTTGGAAGTAACAATAAAATTTACATCAATGTAAAATGAAAATATACATTATTAATAAATAGTCTCTTACATGCTAAGTTCCATCTTGTGTTTAGCTTTTAATTATTTTGTTTGTTCTTCACCTTTACATCGATCTTAAAAAGGTGGCAATTTTCATCTGAGTACTAATGTTTGTTCCGTTTGTTTTTGTAACTTGTGTATAAAAAATTTTATGAACAAATAACACAAATGCATTTCGGCATCTCTTGTACGAAGAAACCTACAATTGTGTGCCACAATGAATTTTGTCTTTGGAATCGAATCAATGCAGCTTCAAGCATGTAAGACCACAATTTCCCTCAAATCGTTGTTTCATCATAAATGTTGAGATTACAATTTAAGCTGTAAAAACAGTATAATCACAACTAATCCTCTAAATGAATAAAAGTAAGAGTATATTTTCGCGATGGTTTTGCAAGTGTATGATTTCTGAAACATGAGAGGAATGATTATTTATAAGTACGAGTCTTGGTCTCTTGGTATCACTATATGGTATCACTTTAAGCCTTCAAAAACAACAAAAGGACCAAGTTTCAAAGCTAACAAAACAACTACTTCAGCACCAAAAGCTTCAACTTGAAATCTCATAAATGTTGCTCCTAATATAATTCCATCAGTTGTACGACATATTCCTCCTGCTGCAGCTTTACTACCAAACCTATCAAATCTAGCATCAATATTTATTTTAGCCCATGGTGAGATAGAAAGTGACCAAGTATCTAAAAGAATGCATAGCTGGCCAAGTTTATAAATATGAGCTTCCATCTTTTGATCCTTACTAAAAGCATCGAGAACATCTTGCTCTATTAAAATCAGTGATATGCAAAATGTCTTTTGGAGATATATCTTTGTTCTCCATTCTAGCCTAGCTTGTTCCTGCAATCCTAGAGCTCATAGAGAAGAGAAATGGAAAAATAACATTTTCTTTTCAGATCCTCATATTTCGCAACTTTGTTCAACTCAATGTTGAGGCATGGACTAAATCCCCATGCATATACATGTTGATCTCGTGCATGGTTCTTCTCAATCTTAGGCTAAAATTAGCGGTGAGGAGATGGGCGTAAAAGTCCGAAGAACGAACGGCCTTTGATCATTTACTTGGGAGTGAAAAAAATGGACTAAAGACCATGGCTTGTATGGTACTATGGTTGAGAAACTTTGTCTCAACCATCGGGCGCCGCGGAAGGCGTGAACTCAAGTCCAACTTGATTTTCATTCTAATACACACCCCCAATCCCAACATATTGGGAGCAGTCTTGTTGGAGTTATCCCTCACATGAGGAGAGAAACCGAGCCGACAAAACGCAAACTCGACATCGCGAAGTCGAGGCGCCCCAGCCGAGAATAAGGGCGCGACTTCGCCGAGTTCCAATAACATAGGGCGACCAGCTTCAAAGTGGCCAGCGCCAGCCTGACTTCCAGTCTTCAGCGACTTCGCTCAGAGTGAGCCGCCAGCTCAGTCTAATTTTCGTGGGCTTGCTACAAGATTACCCTTGAAATTTGGTTTTGGAGATAAAACCAAAATCAAGGTTTTGGAAAACCTAAGACTAAGAACCTAACAAGTCGAAAGGATTGGAATCCGGACTAAAACAAAGAGATAACCTTTTACGAGATACAACCCCTCAGAAAGAGATAAGAGTGATCTAGTAAGGTGAGAGATCGAAAAGGAGAGATTGTAATCTTCCTTCCCACTTTATTAAGAACCGGCTCTTGTGGAAGTAGGCATCATTGGCGAACCACGGTAAATCTTTGTGTTGTGGTTTTGCTTTTACTTTAACTTTACATTATTATCTGTTGTTAATAGTTGTTTAGCGAGTTGGGCATGTTAGTATAAGTAGTTTGTGATATTTAGAATTCATCTGGAGTTGAAGTGTGTTCATACAAGTTATCTGTGTAGTGGGAGAACCGATTGGTATTGGTACAATCCCCAACAAGTGGTATCAGAGCCTTGGTTAGAATAGCCTAGGGTGTTATCCGAATCTTGGTCAGAAGGTGTTTGACGAAATTCCTGAGAGAAGATTTGAGGTTAAATAACTTGTAGAGATGGACCATTCCGTGAACACTGTATGATGAGTCCCGAATAGGAAGAACTACACCATCCCGAAAGCCAAGATGGAAGACTTGCTATACTTGCAAGGACTTGGCACTTCCCATTGAGAATGAGGGAGTAAAACCAAAAAAAGACCGATGAGGCCGAAAGGAAAAAGCTTGACGAGTGCGATTGGATACATTCGACAGTGGATTGACGACAGTGTCTTTCACCATGTGGCCCAAGAGACTACAGCCTTCAGTCTATGGAAGAAACTCGAAGACCTTTATGAGAGGAAGTCGGGTGGAAACAAAGTGCTAGTCGTTAAGAAGTTTGCGCACCACCGAAGTACCAAGAAGGTTCTTCAATGTCTGAGCATCTTAATGAAGTACATAATATCATCAATCAGATGCATTTGATGAAGATCAATTTGGGAGACGAAGTTGAGGCTTTGTTTCTATTAGGCTCTCTACCCGAAAGTTGGGAGACATTAGCAGTTTCTCTACATGGAGCAGCCAAGGATGGAATTGTTACCATGGAGATGGCTACCACGTCTTTGTTGAATGAAGAGACTAGAAGGAGTGCAAGAAGCGGCCTCTCACTCGAGATCCTTTTCACGAGAAACGGGGGAGAGGTCGAAGAAAAACCATCTCGTTCTAGAGGTGATGACGTATAAATCTAGGGGTGAAGCTTTAGAACTCCTAAAGGCGGAGAGGCAATGTTACTATTGTGCCACCAAAGGCCACTTCGGATATGAGTCGCGAGAATTCGAAGAGGGATGAGAAGAATAACCGTGTACATGAAGACATGGTGCGAGGAACGAAACACAAAGCAGAGATACTACCGCACTAGTCGGCGACCCAGTGGGAATTGTGTCGGTTGTGGTGTGTCTTTGTCTTAGTACCTCATGTCGATCTGAGTGGGTGATAGATACAGAGCATCCTATCACGTCACACCGCGATTGGGATTTCTTCACTACCTACAACCTGTGGTGAATATGGTGAAGTAAGGATGGGTAAATGGAGTCTCAAGATTATAGGCATTGGAGATGTTCATGTAGAAACCAATGTCGGTTACACCTTGACACTCGAGGATGTAAGACATGTCCCCGACATACGGCTAAGCCTAATTTCGGCCGGAAATTAGATGATGATGGCTTTGTAAACTCATTTGGTAACGGGGTATGGAAACGAAAGCGAGAGGTTCCATTGTAAGCGCCCGAGGAAAGAAAACTTGCTCTCTTTACAAAACACGCTAGTTTGTGTAAAGCGTATTTAATGCGCGTGAAAGAAGAATCCGAACGCGGGTAGCACAGAGAGGCGTATCACATGGGCATAAAAGGGATGGAAGTTCTTGCTAAGCAAAAGGTCATGCCCGGACATTAAAGGTACACATTTAAATACATGTACTCATTGTTTGGTAGGAAGCAACACGGTGTCTTTCCAAAGATTCCCGTCTCCGCACGAAAGGACAACATCGCCCTTGAGCTAGTGCACCGGACTTATGTGGTCCTATGAGAGTGAAGTCCCACCAGGGGAGCCGTACTTTTGACATTCATTGATGATCGCCAAGAAAGATATGGGCCTATAGTCCGAAGACCAAGGATGAAGTACTTGGCGTGTTTGAGAAATTCCACGATGGTGGGAAAGAGAGACCGAAGTTGTTGAAGTGTATTCGCCGGATAATGGGGGTGAGTACATTGGGCCATTTGAAGAGTATTGCCGAGTCATGGGATTCGGCATGAGCGGACCGTTCCCAAGACACCGCAAATGAATGGAATAGCGAGAGAATGAACCGTACCATTGTAGAGAGGATAAGATGCATGCTATCTCACTCTAAGCTACCTAGAAGCTACCGGGTAAAGCAATGCGTACTGTTGCAGCATGTGATCAACTTGTCACCGCAAAGCCTCGAATAGTGATTATCCGCAGAGAGTATGGTCGGCAGATGTTGATTATGGATACTTGAGGGTATTTGGGTGCGGGGCATTTGTGCATATTCCGGCGATGAGAGATCCAAGCTTGATGACAAAGCCAAGCGGTGCATTTTTCGGGTTATGGAGATGAAAAGTTTGGTTACAAACTCTATGATCCGATTAACAAGAAGGTAATCCGAAGTCGAGATGTTGTGTTCTTAGAAGACCAAACCATAGCAGACTTTGAGGAGGGTGAGAAGTTACGTGCTTTCACCAATGATCTTGTTGATTCGAACCGAAGTTCCTCTTGGAGGAACGTCTGCGTAAGGCATTGAGAATGCAGAGAACCATGAGTTTGAAGCTCATGATGAGAAATCCTATTGCTCATGATGGGATAGAACCTATTGGTATAGAAGATGCAGATGAGATGCATGAACCACCACCGAGCAAGCAAGAAGTGCATCCTCCTGAGGCACCAGCAGATGGGGCAAGGAGGTCTGACAGAGAGAGACTAGCTTCAACCAGGTATCCACCACATACGTACGTGCTACTATCGGATGGTGGAGAACCTATGTACTATCAAGAGGCACTTGAAGGTACAGACAAAGAAAAATGGTTGAAGGCCATGCATGACGAGATGGATTCTTTGCATAAGAATCACACTTATGAGTTAGTTGAGAAACCCACAGGGAGAAAAGTTCTCAAGAATAAGTGGATATACAAAGTCAAGCATGAGGAGAACAATCCTCACCCAAGGCACAAAAGCTTCGCCTTTGTTGTGAAGGGATTCGGTCAAAGGAAAGGAATTGACTTTGATGAGATTTTTCTCTCAGAGTGAAGATGACTTCTATCCGGGTGGTATTGGGTATGGCCGCAAGTATGAACCTAGAGGTTGAGCAGCTAGATGTCAAGACAGCTTTTCTTCATGGAGACCTTGAAGAAGATGTCTACATGGACCAGCCAGAGGGGTTTGAGGTCAAAGGCAAGGAGCACCTAGTATGCAAGCTGATAAAGAGCTTGTATGGGTTGAAGCAAGCACCGAGACAGTGGTACATAAAGTTTGACTCCTTTATGGTGAAGCAAGGATACAAGAAGTCTGCTTCCGATCATTGTCGCTTGTTCGAGATTTCCGGATGGAGATTTCATTGTCTTCTATTGTATGTGGATGATATGTTGATAGTTGGCCCAAACATCAACAAGATATCCAAGCTGAAGAAAGACTTGAGTAAGTCCTTTGAGATGAAGGATTTGGGTCAAGCAAAGCAGATACTTGGGATGCGGATCACTCGTGATGAAAAGAGTGGGAAGTTGTGGCTTTCAAGAAAGCTACATTGGTAGGTGTTGAAGAGATTCAACATGGATCAAAGCCCGGTCGGTTGTCCGCTTTGGTGGCCATTCCGCATGACCAAAGAGATGTGTCCTAAGGGTGAGCATGAGTAGAGTCGGATGGAAAAGATTCCTTATGCATCCGCAAAGGCGGCGGTTTGATGTACGCCATGGTGTGTACTAGACCGGATATTGCTTTTCGCCGTTGGGGTGGTAGCGCGATTTCATCAAATCCGGGTAAAGAACATTGGGAAGGTGTTAAGTGGATATTGAGATATCTCAAAGGCACTTCCAAATCATGTTTGTGCTTTGGTGGAAGTAAGCCCTTACTTGAAGGCTACACCGATGCGCATGGCGGTGATGTTGACTTCGATGAAGTCCACCTCCTAAGCATCCGGTTACTTTTGCGGGGAGCGGTTTCTTGGCAATCTAAGTTGCAAAAGTGTGTTGCCCTCTCCACTACGTAGCGGTATATTGCAGCCATCGAAAGTGTTGCAAAAGAGTTGCTATGGATGAAGAGGTTCTTCGACGAACTAGGGCTAAAAGCGAAACAGTTTGTAGTTCTATGTGATGGCGATCGGGCGCCACCACTGAGCAAGAATCCGAAGTTTTCATTCTAGATCCAAGCACATACACGCGCGTTATCATTGGATTAGAGAAGTACTTTCGAAGACAAGCATTTGTGTATCGAGAAGATCCATACCGACAAGAAACGGTCGGATATGATGACCAAAGTCTTACCGAAAGGTAAGTTTGATGTTTGTTGTGCTATTGCGGAATGGCGAAGACACTCCTCCCCGCCGATTTGGCAATTGCATGGAGGTAGCCCCCTCACCGCTCGGGGGGAGATTGTTGAGTTATCCCTCACATGAGGAGAGAAACCGAGTCGACGAAACGGGCAAACTTCGACATCGCTAGAAGTCGAGATACCCGGCCAGATAGATACGACTTCGGCTTCGAGTTCCAAAGAACATAGAAGCGACCCACGCCAAAGTGGCCCAGCCCAGCCTTCCAGGTCTTCAGCGACTTCAGCGTGAAAGCCAGCCGGCCAGTCTAATTTTCGTGGGCTTGCTACAAGATTCCCTAAATTTGGTTTTGGAGATAAAACCAAAATCAAGGTTTTGGAAAACCTAAGACTAAGAACCTAACAAGTCAGAAGGATTGGAATCCAGACTAAAACAAAAGAGAGATAACCTTTACAGAGATACAACCCCTCAGAAAGAGATAAGAGTGATCTAGTAAGGTGAGAGACCCAAAGAGAGATTGTAATCTTCCTTCCCACTTTATTAAGAACTGCTTGTGGAAGTAGGCATCATTGGCGAACCACGGTAAATCTTTGTGTTGTGGTTTGCTTTTACTGCTTTACATTATTATCTGTTGTTAATAGTTGTTTAGCGAGTTGGGCATGTTAGTATAAGTAGTTTGTGATATTTAGAATTCATCTGGAGTTGAAGTGTGTTCATACAAGTTATTTGTGTAGTGGGAGAACCGATTGGTATTGGTACAATCCCCAACAAGTCTCTACCCCTAATTAACAGGTTCATATACTTCTACGCAAGTTTATGAAGAAAAGTATAACTTGTTTAAATTGGGGAGATTTCATTATTAAATTATTTTGTATGCTTGGTTAAGTACTATTCATCGACTATTAATTCTTTTTAGGGACTACAGTAGATGCACTTATATTGTGTTCTCCTATAGGTGCTTCCGATATTGGAGTATGCTACGAAATGCTTGACGACAACGAAATGGATGCTAAAAACTTGCCTTTGCCTCTTGAAGTTGTGTCCTTGTACCAATCTAATCACATTGGACGAATGAGACTATCTGAATCGGACTCTTCCATGTTTGAAGCTCATCGGGTCGAAATCCAAATATTATTAGGAGGCAATGATACGAGATATAGAACAACTTGCATAATTTACACCGCAAAAAATGATTGGGTTGAAAAGAACATTCGCCATCCGGGCCCGATGTCCATTTTAAGCTATATTGTTGTGGGAAATGAAGCAATTCCTAGTAGTTATGCTCCATTTGTTCTACCAAAGAATAGAAAACCTTCATAGTGCTCTAAGTTATTGGGAGCTTTGGCAAAGAATTAAGGTCACTGCAATAATTTCTCCATCAGTCATGGATGCGTGTTTCCCACCATCTGTTGGAAAAATTTTAAATCGTTAATTTCAGAAAAGACAAAGCAAATTTTAATAATCTAAACAGCATAAGGAATTGTTTATTATCATGAAATCATAATGAAATCGAGTACCAACTAAATAGCGTAAAAAGCAAAAAAAGAAGCGATGTACAATGTCCCTGCTGCAATTCGAGCGCGAAATTGATTTCTGATCAGTCCCAAATGAATTCCTAGGTCTGTGAGAACTGCACATGACGAAAAGCAATCATATAGAACTCTACACCCTTTACATGCAAGGAATCCAAAGTTGCTCATGCAAGGAAAATAAAAGAAATACTAAATAAACTTGAATGAACGAATAATCGAGTCTTTTCTTCTCTGCTATAAATATAACAAAATTAATTTGATCTTGAGAATTGTAACTGGTAATGTACACATAACATCTAAAGCCATATGTGTACTAACAAACCATTATGGCAGTGTCCTATTATGCATCAAATACGTAAAATACTAAAGTGCTTACTAAAGACTATCATAGCAACGTAAATAAAAACATTGCCCAACATAGCACATTGAAATGAACCTTATGACAATAGCAATCCTTATGGACGTTTTGAATTTAAAAGAAAGTTAAGATACAATTACGCATACAGTAATGCTACTGTAATATCATGCCACATGAATCAAGTACATAGTAATTTTGCATTTAGATAATCTAATCAATGAGTAACCGTACAATATAGTAATAGCAATCCATCAAAGCAACATGCCTAAATCAATGAAAGTTATTTGCAACTACAAAATTACCTTATTATAGCAAAGCCCTATCCCAATATCCTGTTCCCGCCCACCACTAGAATGCAACCTTCGAAGAGGAGAAATGATCATAGCAGGAAAGAACAACCTCCAAGGAAACAATGAGATGCAGCTAATGCCCCAACTTTATATACCCTTTGCTTGCATCCTAAATAAAACTTCGTTACTACTGCCTATGTATGAATTATATATAGAATTCTTAGTAACTATGACAGATGGAGCTGAAACAATTAAATGGGTTTTCAGATGTCAGAGAGATGGTATAATGTAGAGTCCACCTCAAACGGCTAAATACTCTAAATTGTAATCAAATTCAACCAGCAACACTCTGATAAAAGCTTGAACATAAGTTTCTTATAAGGTTTGCAAGAAAAAAACCTTAGTACTTACAATGTTGATCTTGGAGACTCAAGGTCACTACAAAGCAATATGAGATCGAAACTAAAACAAATTCATTGGGATCATATTTGCAATCATACACTACAAAATTGTCAACAACGGTATCAAGAAAATGGTGACAGTGCAAAATCAAATTACTTGGGGTATTACTTGCAATCATACATTGCGTAAATGTTAATAATGGAATTAAATAATTGAGGCTGATGCATCTAGTAACTTACAAATAAGATTGTAACCGTTATAGAAAACATTTTAGACTTTCATCTATGGCTGTTTAAATTTCAATCCTATCTACACTGAGAGACAAAAAGAGACAATATGAAAATGTGATTCTATACAACGACTCAGAATCTGGATAATTCCAGTTACAAACATTACATAAGTTCATAATAAAATTCAGCAAACACACATAATTGCACAAAAAAAGTACTTCCATCTCCTTACTAACCTGTTATGTGAAACCTCAGCTCCAAAATGGGTATTGAAAGGAAAACCACAAATTCAATACTCTTGAAAAGATATCAGATACTATCGAATTGACTTGGAAACACTAATTAAAAAAATGCTTACATATCTGCCAACTTTCTTTGAAGCTTCATCATCCAAATTTGCTTATCCAAGTTAAATAAACTGTTCGGCGATACGTTGATTGGAGAAGTGTTCCTGCACATTAACAATAAAGAAACTAAGAAACAATTGAGACATGAAAGAATTGTACCTCCTTCTGTTCCATTGAGAGAAGAAACCCTTTCACTGAAAAATATGAAAAGGAAGAGAAGTACCATTTCGTGGATAACTATTGGGACATACGTTACATTTCAGACTTAGAAAGTAAATATTGCTTGAACAACGATTTTAAATGATACACTCCAGTAGCTCAATGAACTATTGTAATTATTTAAAAAATTTAGGCGTACATCTTGAACAAAAAGTTGATACATTGATTAATGATATATCAGGGGCTATATATCATACAAACAAATGGTCTGTATGGGCATCGAGATTGAAAGCAAAAACTAAACAATCCAAACATAATTGAGTTACCATCTAATAGTGTGATATCAATTATCAAGTAGACGTAAGCATACCTAGATAACATTGATCATAAAAATCTTAAGAATCTACAAAACCAAAGCTGAATCAAAATGAAAAATTTCTAAATAAAATAGAATGCAACAAACAAAGAATTCACCCAATCAAAATTTTGGTGTGTACGTATGAAAATGAGAATCATGTATGCATGAAAATCATATGGTCTCAGAGCCTAACCCGACAGTCCATAGAAAGGACCCCATTTGATAGCATAAAGAAAGAATGGTTGATTTATACTTAAGGTTGTTCGCATGAATTTCAATACCTGCCCCAACCTGCCATCCGCCCATGATAATGAACACCGTGCAAAGCAATATAACAAAACAATGCATAATACCTTCACAGAGAAAGAAAAAGTAAACTAAAGTTATTCAAGTCCAAAATAAGTATATATGCCGACATGTACCATTTGCTCCTCATTATCAAGAGTATCCCTGATAGCATCAACCTATGCTATATGTCTCAGTCTCAACAGGGTGCACCCGGCCTCAACCAACTACAATGCCTTCCTCAACAATTGCCTGAAAAATCATTGACAACACCAAATTTAGCTCAAATAATAACCTGTGGAGCAGCCAACTCAAGAGTCCTAGGAACTGTTATACTTAGACCTGCATTATGTCAACCAAAAGATAGATGTATAAACTGAAATTAATCGAGCAACATCATGTAAAGAAAAATAAATGTAAACTTGAAATTATAAAAATAAAAATTGGAAAAAAAGAAAGAAAGAAAGAAAAATGATTTTACGCTTCTTAAATTTTAATTTCACGAACATATGGACATTCAATAGTATGTCCTCGACTTTGTGCATCCTTAAGATAAAACATTATTCCCAAAAAGGAGTAATGGACATGGAATGGACTGTGGACAACAAAATATAGTTTATTCGCCTTGTCTTAATAAACAATATAATGTAAATGTATATAGACATTAAGACTGGACTTGTAAAGCGATGTCTTTAACTGCGTTGTATGCCACATACGTTCTGAGTTTTATCCTCTGATGAACAACCATAAGCTATCTATCGTCCAGTCCATGTATGATGGTGACTGCATCCTATGCAGTAGTTGCTACATCGTCCTGATTTGCATGAGGAAATTGATCAAATGCAATAATTAATCACAATCAAAATCTAAAAATCTAAAAAAAAAAAAAAAAAACTGGTCAAAGATGATACTGAAGGAAACTTGCTAAATAAAACTTAGAATCACAACTGACCCATGACCCATGAATGATTAACATTTAACAACCAAGTAAGAAAATAATATATTTCTTCTACTTATTGAACAGAGTTTTGATGATTCAGGCCAGTATAACTAACTCTTAGAATTGTAAACCCGTACAATCATGCTCATTTAATCAATTCAACATATCTCCTTAAAACCCTATAAGGCTAATATTTTTCTTGAATAGAGGTCTCTCAATCAAGGACTCTTTATCTGTATACATTACAATCAAATGTCTTTGCTATGAAGTTCTCATGACTAACCTAATACGTACTGTAGTGGAAATCCATAGTGTTTTTCCCTTATATGCTGGTTTTGCATACCTATATATGGTCCCTTTGAAGGATGCAAGGCATATAACTTTGTAGTCAAAACATGGTGTTTGACCATTGCAGTTTATAATATTTGCCAACAGACGGATTGACATCATCTTGTAATTGAGATTGGAGGATCATCATAGCTACTTAGACAAACCAACGCACGTCAAAAGGAAAAGGACAGACTAAAAACTTTAACTTAAGCCCAAAGAAACACAAAATAAAATATAATTGGAATATAGAAACATGAAAATTAAAATAGACTAACACCACGTAACACGCATAAATCTAAGGGATAAAAAAGGAACTTACCTAGTTTGAAAAGAGTTCCTAAGGTATTTTTATTTTTTTTCAAATTTTCGGCATATATGAATTGAATTATGCTGAATTCTATAGTAGTTGACCCGACTCTAGCATCTCTGTGTCCTGAGACCTTAGTGCATTCTACATATAGAAGTTTCAAAATGTGAAGCATATAACACACACAAACCAGATGTCCACCAAATAAAATATATATCACCATAAGAAAACATTAACAAAAGAGAAATATATAGAAATTTACCAATTGCAACCAAGAAAAATAACAGTTGTGAAATTCCATCAAACCTCCATGTTACAGTAGCAAGCTACCATCTCATTTTGCGCTTTTTCCCACTATCAAAAGATGATTCCATATTGTTGAAGGAAATACCTAACATAGATTTGAAATATTATATATTTAAGCCTAAGCAAATAACTTCTATTGCAGTCTAAGTTTATGCATAGAATACCTATTCCTCAGTATGAGATTTAAAAATGAAATTCCGAAGCGTAAACGTTGGTGAAGAGAAATGGAAATAGACTTCAGACTCATTACGGACAAAGGGCAAGCATTGTGAATCTAGGGAAGAAAAGAAATGGAAATTAGTGAGAGAGCGTAAGAGGAGGGCGACGGGGTTACATTAATCATACTTACTTTACTAGAAATCCAAATAGAAATAAGAGCGATGAGCTGGATAATCCCTTTGTTGAACTTCATTTAGAAAAATTGTGCAACTCCCCAAAGGTTAGCTTGGGGATCCTTTTAAGAGGAACTTTAGTTGGGCCTTTTATTCACTACGGTATATCTAGAAGGATTATTAATATAACTAAAAGTCTTAACGCTGCAACTTTGTTTAGTTCCATGTAGAACAATTTTAGCATGTGGGTCTTGCACTCTATATATGAGACTGCGTGTGTTAATGATGACCCAATCTAACGCTTGTGTGTTTCAATTTTCAGACTCAGGTCTTGATTTATCTCAAACCCCAATTTCTTATACCTTGCCCAATTAGACAAAGATAAAGCAAGAGTACTCGGGCATAAGAATTTGTGAACAACTAAAAGAACCTTGGGATTAAGAGTTCTATAAACCTCAACGGCGTAATCCAAGTCCATAGTTTCGTTAATATCGATCAATTATTCTAACTTAGTGATTTATCAAACCAAAAGGGAAAAAACAATGAAAATAAAAAAGAATAAGGAAAAGAAGTAATACAACACCTATAGAGAAGATAAAACTACAACATTCATTACCATGAGATATCAAGAGAGACATAAAACTACAACATAAAATTGATAATTAAAACAAAAAATATGATAGATTAGAAAGAAAACCAAAATTTTATTTAATGAGGTACCTGAAAATTGAAGATATCAATGGATGTTTGCTTCAATAGCCTCTGTTGGTCGTCCTCTGCTTCAATTTTTCTCAACCATTTTGGCACCGTTCATTATTCATACCAAGTAGAATTGGCACTTGTAGATGTCACTCCCATTGTGATAAGTACCCAAAACCGTAATATTAAACCCCGAGACATAGCATTTTAGTCGATTATGTGTTTAATAATCATGTAATAATTATATTTTACGTACTTTTGCAGGTTTTTCGCATTTAAAATAAATATAATGATAAAAAAGTGCATCGGGGGAAATGGGAATACCGAATATTTGAAGTTTCCCACTCAATCCCGATGAAGCCCAACAGAGCCCCCGACTAGAGCGAAGTTTCCAAAATAACAAAACCGGTCTGGTCGGGTCCACATATAAAGAAGCAGCAAACTTCCGAAGCTCAAATCGGATAAATCGGGGTGCCGACGTTGGCTAGTGAACTACCAGAGCAACCAGGGCGACAAACTCTACGCAAAGACAGAAAGTTGTAAAAACGCCAAAATCGGCGCCGCCACTGGGCATACTAAGTGGACCCACTCTGCGGGCCCAAAAGGCATGACGAGTTAGCATAGGCAGGTGGAAAGTAATGGTCACAAATTTGTGCCTCCTTGCAATGAGAAAGACACGTACCAATTCAATGTTTGAATTGAATTGGGCTAAAAGATGAAACTAAAACATATAAAGACAAAACCTTATAAGCTAAAGGACAAAATTTAATACAGGTAAAACAAAACTTTGATTCTCAAAGTTTTGAACGTTCAATTCGGTAACAAACAAACCTGATTAATTGTTAGGATTTCCGCGGAAGGGTCTTCCCGCCTATATATATGAGGGGTAGCCTTCATTATTTTCCTTCAAAGATTTTATGCTCTAGCTTCCGCTTAGCAATAGTTAGTTTTAATTCAAAGACTTACATTCCGTCATTTACTTTCCAAAGCAGCCTTAAATAATTGTAAGTCATTTTACCCTTAATAACAATCATTTCTTTTCTAGTGTAATTCACATCCTGCATTTTATTTACTTAATGTATCAAACAAAGTTTTATTATTCCCTCGATGACCATGAGCTAATCCCCGGGGGGAGGGTTATCTTTACTTCGTGTGAGAATCGGATTGACTTCGTTAATATTCTAGAATCACTACTTAGGAATTAGGCATAGATTAGACATCCGGTCCCAAAATGACTCGAGACTATATAAATTTGGAGTCTTGATGCTCCGAAACGATCTCGGTAGCGAAAAAAATGTCTGTAGCGACTCTATGTTGTCGACAATCTCTCCAATTTGTCCAAATTGATGTGAAATCGAGCCGGGGAGCTGAAATGATATTCGGAGATGAAATATTAGTTCAACTCCTTATGCTTAGTGTGATCGCGGCTCAGAGATGTGGGCATGCGCTAGGATCAATACCGACATCGCCTCCGACAACCGCGAGGCAATTAGAGATGTAGTGATGTGGTAATATAAACCTGTTAAAAAATGATTCGTGCATGAGTATGATTAACTCTCTCCCTGTTTCTCTATTTTGTTTACCCACATATAATCACCGTAGTAATTTACATTATTTGCATTACCGTTTAATTTAATTAAAACCAACTAAAAACCTAAAATCCTACTCACTAAAAGTTGTAATTCGATTTGTGAACCTTTTTCCGAGCCTAAAGGTTTGGGCGATCCCTTTACTCGACCTATCCTACCAAACCCACGTGAGTAAGGTAACTTGACTAAAACGTACGACTATACGGACATTGGACTTTGGACTTTGGACTTGGGTCTTTGGACTTCGGACTTTGGACTGTGGACCTCGGACTTAAGAAAATAAGTAACTGAAAACAATAAATGTGTATTAAGAGAGTTTTACTAAATGGCGCCGCTGCACGCCGAAAGACTCTAGACTTAACGTAATAACTGGAATACATCAAACATAAACCCCCACCCCTACCTCTTCATTTTTTAAATTTCCATTTCTTTTACGATACTAACGTGTTACGTAACTGTTTGCCTTAACTTTTTTCTACTAACAAATATCACATTAACCAAGTTTTGTTTATTTTTATTAGCACAGGTTTTAAGTATTCCGTAGGAACTTGAAATCTTGAACCCGACAAAAGAGTCTCCGGACGAGACTAAATTAGTAAGCGCGAGACTAACCTAGAGTATCAACACTCGGTTTTCAGGTACAAGCCACTTTCCTTTTTAGTACTCTTTTGGACTCTCTTGTCCAGTTTTTCGATAAGTTCCGCGAGCTCGGGGAGTTAGTTCGATCGTAATGCGAGGAATCAGCGGGACACCGGGTTTCAAATCCTTAAACTCCTCAAACTTTGTCGAGGATATTATTTGGTTGTTACTATAACCTATTTTACCTTGCATGTTGTGTGTGGCATAAGAACTCTTTGCATAGAAATGTGGTTCGTCATTACATATTCACGTTAACACGATCAATATGATTCGAATATATTTGGATGTATGTGTAGTTTCAAACCACCTGTTTAGAATATTTTTGTATGTGTATGTTACATCAATTCACGTACGCGGTATTCATTTATATGAGTTCGTTCTCGACATTCCCCTAGCTCACATATAACTTACATATAGTTGCACGTATAAGTAATATAGATTGCATGTGTAGACTTTTTGCGTAAACTAGTATATGTTAGTTAGTTTCTATTTGGGCATCTATTGTTTTTAATTGCATATTTCGTAATCACGTCTCCATAATACATTAATTACGTAAATTAAAAAAATAATAATAATTAAAAAAATTAAAAATTAAAAAAAATATCATAGTAATTAAAAATTTCATCTAAATCATCTTAATAACACCCCGCATAATACACTATCATAAATCATCATCCTATTCCATCAGTGCCTAGGAAACTTGAAAAAAATTGAGGTTGCCTAATTAAAGAACGTGCTATACGAACAACCTCCCTCAATTCTCTCAGTGACCTGGCTGCTGGAATATTCACACGCTATCCTAAGCTTACCTACCGAGTTAGCAGCTTTTCGGAAGGCGTGTTTCACCTCCCTCTTTCCTTAATTCTAAAACCTCCAAATATAACTTCGTTCCTTATGAACCTTAAATTAAAATTTATATTTGTATGAGACTTCGGTCTGATAAACATAAGGAATTAGAACTTACATATCGGCGTCCGGAAATACAATAAACAACCGCTATGCTATCTCCTATACATAGCTCCTCCTACGTAAAACCAACCTCGTCAAACATCTCCATTGCCGTCATCTCCGTAATTATGGCCCGGGAAAATCCCACGGTCGAAACCCCTTTTCGGTTTCTATCTTGTCTTACAAGAAGGACACGCCTCCTACATTAAACTTCGATGCTATTGTAGGTGATTTTCGAATTCCGCAAACATTTTCGGTTTGTTACCATTTACCCCGGTCTAGACCATGAAAAACCGTCTAATCACCTTCCGGATGCAAGAAGTAGTCACCACTTTCCGCCATCCGACTGTTACCAACGAACAAGTCTTGCTTAGGTTGTTTCCCTTCACCTTAGGCGATAGAGCTTCGGTTTGGCTCCGCGCCGCAATCCATTGACACATGGGCCAAACTTCGTTTTAAGCATTTATGATAAAGTTATATACTCGAAGAAAACTACAGAAATGCTTCAAAAGATTCAATTCTTTTCGCCCGGCACCCCGGGAATCCTTTTTCGGAAGCATGGAGCGAGATTCTTGATCTGCTTCGGAATATCCCCATCATCAACTTCAACACCAGTATTGGTTCGTTCATTCTTTAATGGTCTCTCTAACCATCAAAAGGAAACATTAGATATCATGAGCGGCGGTTGTTTCATGGACAAAGAAAATCTTGAAGCATACACGTTTCTTGAGAAACAGCTTCACGGCACCATTGGGGAAACACTTATTCTTCTAGATCTTCTAAAGACACTCCTACCAAAGTTAAGTCTATGTTCGAGGTCAAACCCGATCCGAATTAAAACTCGATCGAGTCCCTAAACAAAAGGTTAGATGCTCTTTCGGTACAAGTAAATGATCAAAACCCAAAGCGGTCATGGCTGCCAACGCTTCCTCATGTCCTCTTTGCTTAAGTTTAAAGCACACCGATTCTTATTGTCCTTTGGTATCACAGTGCCCTCCCCAACCTACGAAGAGGCTTGTGCTTTCAACATCCCTAATGCACCTTGGCGATAACATCCGAATTTAGCTTGGGCATCCCCTGCCCAACAACAAGCTCCTCCGGGTGTCAACAACGTTCCCATACGACCACCCGCGAACTACAATTCCTATCGTCAAGGAAATCCTCTGCAATTCCAGCAAGGGCAAAGTAATTTTCCCAACAATGCAAATATAGGGTACCAAAACAACCCATGACCTTGTTCCCGCTAATCAAGGATATGACAACCAAAATCAACCCGCAGTAAATAATAACCGCGGAACTAGTTCCTGTCCGTTCGCTAGTACAATCCACGGTAGATAAAGCGGTTGAAACTTTTCTCGACATACATGAATCAGCGAGAATCAAATCCTAGCTTCTATCCAATGTCTCTTGTTTGTTAGCTCGGGATAAAAGTCAAAAGGGTGTTCCACGGGCAAGCGGTTCCAAACCCTAAGCCTACAAACAACGCCTTTGAACTCAACAATGCACCGGGATCTAGTAATCCAAGCCCGAGGTGGGGTAAATGCCATTACCACTCTTAAGTTCTAGTTGAGCGATCGATAATAAAATACATATGCGGGACGAGGAATCGGCGGAAACCACGGCTGATGTCCTTCAAACTCCTGCTTACGAACCTATAGCGGACCCGAAGTTGTACCTTCAATTCTACACCCGTCCCTGGGGAAAGACGCCCATTTTGATCTTATCGCGATTCAGCCCAAAAGCTTCCGTTCCTACTGGTTTGGTAAAGAACAAGCGTGGCCGAACATTCGATGAGATCAAGTGAAACCTTCAAAATTTTGACCATAAACTTACCTTTCCTAGATGCGGCAAGCATTTACCCAAGCATGCCAAGTTTTTGAAGGACATGTGCACCACCAAGCGGCGTCTGAATGTTCCTCAACAAAGCGTTCCTCAGCGGCGGTTTCCCTCGATTACCACTACCAATGGTGTGGTAAAGTATAAGGACCGGATCGACCAGCGTACCATGCATATTGGGCGACAAGTATACCTACTACGCGCGCTTTGACCTAGGTGCGGTGTTAACCTACTTCCCTACTACTTATTTAGCGGTTAGGTCTTCATGAATTAAAACCTACCAATATGACTCTGCAACTTCGTGGATGCGGCTCCATCAAAATTACCCAAAGGGCATAGTAGAGAATGTCATAGTCAAGGTCCAAGATTTTTACTACCCGGTTGATTTTGTAATTTTAGATATCTTGAAGTAGCTTTGACTCTCATTCCTATCATCTTGGGGCGTCTTTTTCTTGCAACTGTTAACGCCTCTCATCAATTGTCAGGATGGTTCAATGACATTGTCTTTCGGGAACCTTTCTGTCGAACTCAACGTATTCAAATTAATGAAACAATTTCCTAATCCTATAATGGAGGAGATTAGTTTGGTTGATAATCACGGAACATTATTTCACAAACTCTTTTCCCCGATGAGATACACCAATTTCTTTCTTTTGATAATCCTGAGTTTGATGATGACTCGTACATAAAGGATGTCCACACATTATTAGAGTCGGTACCACTATTCGATCCTACTGCTGCATTGCAAACTGATTCAGAAGAACCGGATTCGATCTTTTCCATTGAAGAGATGATCCCTCACGAATCCTTGATCCCCTAATCCTCCAACTCGGTTTAAAACCTCTACCCTCGATTTAAAAATCGTGCATCGATCTCGATGGTAGTCACCCTATAATAATTTATGCTCACTTGACTACCGGCGAAGAGGCCGCGCGTTTGATTCATGTCATTCGTGAACACCGCTCCGCTATCGGATGGTCCTTGGATGATATCAAGGGAATAGACCCTAGCATATGCACGCATCGCATACATCTCGATGACGGCACAAAGACATCGCGAGAACCATAATGCCGCCTTAATCCCGCCATGAAGGAAGTGGTGAGAGAGGAAGTTTTACGTTTACTTGATGCGGGTATCATATACCCTATTTTTTATAGTGATTGGGTTAGTCCTGTTCACGTTGTTCCCAAAAAGTTCGGCATTCAAGTTATACAAAATGAAAATGGTGAGTGCATCTCCACTCGCATTCCATTAAAATGGAGAATTTGCATTGACTATCGCCAAACTTAATGCGAAACACGTAAAGATCACTTCCTCTCCCATTCATTGACCCGGATGCTAGAACGCGTTTAGCGGTCATGCTTACTACATGTTTTCTTGATGGCTATTCCGGATACTTCCAAATTGTCATCGATCCGCCCGATCAAGAAAAGACAACTTTCACATCTCCCTTTGGAACCTTTGCATCAGACGAATGCCTTTTTGATTATCTTTGTAATGCCCCAAGCACCTTCCAACGCTTGCATGCTTCACATTTTCGATGATATGGTGGAACGTTATATGGAAGTCTTTATGGGCGATTTTTCCATCTACGGAAATTCCTTTGATGACGCCTATCGAACCTTTCTAAAATATTAGCAGCGTTGCGAAGAAAAAATCTGGTACTCAATTGGGAGAAGTGTCATTTCATGGTTACCAAAGGACTTGTTCTAGGTCATATTGTTTTGAAAAGGCGGGATAGAGGTTGATAAAGCTAAAATTGTTAAAATTTCTTAGCTACCTTTCCCATCACGGTTAAGTGATATCCGTGCCTTTTTTAGGCCCACTGGGTTTTACAGAGATTCATTCAGGGATTTTTCTAAAGTTGCTCGACCTTTAACCAATCTCACGCTTAAGGATGCGATATTCAACTTCAATTTCAATTGCAAACAAGCTTTTGATACTCTAAAACGCTCGACTACGCTCCTATCATTCAACCCCGATTGGTCTCAACCATTCGAACTAATGTGTGGCGCTAAGCGACTTTGCTATTGCGCCGTACTAGAGGTATGCGTGATGACAAACCCGTTGTCATTTACTACGCTAGTAAAACTCTTAATGGCGTTCAACGTAATTACCAACAAGCGAAAGAGTTCCTAGCTGTTGTCTATGCTTTGGATAAGTTTAAGCCTTTACCTAGTTGGAACACCTACTATCGTATATCTTGACCATGCCGCGCCCGGTGCTTACTCGCGAAAAAAGGATGCAAAACAACGATTATTCCATTGGATCCTTCTCTTGCAAGAATTCACCACGGAAATCTAGGACAAAGAAAGGAACCGAAAATGTCGTGGCGACCATTTATCAAAGGCTGGTTGGTGACATTGATAGTGATTAAAAGCCATCGTGATTCCTTCCCAGACGAATATTTGTACTCTATTTTCTCATCTCCATGGTGCGGATATCGTTAACTACCTGGATTCTTGAGGAAGTTCCTTCCTCTTGGTCGCGTCCTGATCATAAAAGTTCTTATCCACATGTAAAATATTATTTTTAGGATGACCCTACCTCTTTAAAGTATTGTTCGACCAACTCATTCATCATTTGCATTCCCGTAGGGAGCACACCGACGTATTATCCTTTTGCCATGAACAATCTTGCGGAGGTCATTTTAGTGGAAAAAAACTGCGGCCAAGGTATTACAATGTGGTTTTTAACTGGCCTACCCTTTTTGCGATGCACCGCGAACATTGCATAAACTTGCATTCGTTATCGACACCTAGGTCGAATTACCAAACGAAATATGATGCCCCTAAATCCTATCTTGATTGTGAAAATTTTTTATGTTTGGGGCATTGATTTTATGGGACCTTTCCCTATTTCTCAAGGTTTTCTATACATTTTAGTCGTTGTAGACTATGTGTCCAAATGGATTGAGACACTCACATGTCGCTCAAATGACCATAAGACTGTCGTGAAATTTGTTAAAGAACACATTTTCTCTCATTTTGGTGTCCCCAAAGCTATCATCAGTGATGGGGGTACACATTTTTGTAATAAAATTTTTGGGTTTTAATGAAAAATATGGAGTTACTCACAAGGTTG
This sequence comes from Coptis chinensis, assembly GCF_015680905.1. Taxonomy (NCBI): domain Eukaryota; kingdom Viridiplantae; phylum Streptophyta; class Magnoliopsida; order Ranunculales; family Ranunculaceae; genus Coptis; species Coptis chinensis. The sequence goes on along the minus strand of NC_141464.1, from coordinate 61,504,529 downwards.
CTACTCCATATCACCCACAAACGAGTGGGCCAAGTGGAAGTCTCCAACGGAGAGATAAAAGTCTATTAGGATAAAGCATCCAACCCGTCAAAAGGATTTGTTCTCTCGCTTATCGGATGCTTTGTGGGCATACCAACCCGCATTTAAGACACCTATAGGGATGTCTCCTTACCGCATTGTTTTGGAAAACCTTGTCATCGCGGTTGAACTTGGGCATCATGCCGCTTTGGGCCATCAAAAGCCTCAATTACAATATCATCGAGGCAGGCAGAAGCCCGAAAACTACAATTAAATGAGCTTGAGGAGATTGGATTGATGCATATGATCTCTCAAAATCCTACAAAGCTAATATGAAAAAGAGTGCCGCAAGCATATTTTTCGCGTAAAGATTTCAAAATTAGCCAAAAGTTTTCTTTGTACAACTCCATATTACACATCTTTTCTAGTAAATTGAAAACACGATGGTGCGGTCCTTTCATTGTGTCGGTCACTGTGAAATATTATGGGGCAATCTCTTTACTTAATTCACAAGACAACAGCCAAGTCAACGGACAAGCGCCTAAAACATTACCACAATTACGCTCACCGGATGTTGAACGGACTCTTCTTCGGGATCCGTCTACAGGACTAAATATTTCGTTTAAGACCTTTTCGATCTTGTTTCTATAGAGAGGCGCCATTTTGGTAGCCGGGCCATCTTCTATCTCATGATCTCCATAGTTCTTTGAAGTGTTGTGGTTGCAAAGCGCGGAACCTTAGTCCACAAAAACTCTATTTGGTCGAGTATAAATGTCTTCGCGTAAGAGCAAAAGCGTGCTTTTCGATGCGATGGGTACCTAAAATTTCACCTCCTTCCTTCTCTTCCCTTTTCTACTCTCTACCTCGCTGAACTTGATTTAATCATTTTGGTGTAAGTCTCATTCCATCTGAATAGGGGAATGGTGGAGTACTTTTGCTAGTAAGCGGCGTCGGTGAAGGATGGGGCTGGTGTATGCATTATCAAACACCCTTCTCCGCTAGGCCACGACTTCCTATCGATACTAGCCGGTTTAAGGTATACTTTTATGCGACACCAGGTGCGGGATAATCTTAAATCGCGGCGCCGTTTCTCCTACAGGTTGGGATTCATCTTGAGAATTTGATGTTAAAAGACCCGACTTCGTCTTGAGGATCGGCGTTAAAGACTCACCATGTAGATATGTTTATATTGTTGCCTTTTCCTTTGCATTAAGTTTTGCACATGAGATTAAGTGTCAACCTCGGATGTTGCATACTTGAACACAAGCGGGAAATGGATTCCACCAAAACCAACCCTAGAATTGGTTACTTTGAGTTACTTTGGGGGCGGTTTGAGGATAGCCAGATGTAATAAGGGCAATTTTATTGGATCAGAGTCGCCGCTTGATCCGGGGATGGTATCATCACTTTAACCCATAATACATAGAGGTAAAACCCACGATGCAGCTGGATTGGGTTAAGCTCAAAAGCCGACATGACAGTTGTCTATGATTTAAGATGGTGACTCTTACGAACATCCGTGTTTTTCGCGTATATCTCCTTTGTATATAAATAAACCCTTGTTTATAAATAAAACACTTTCCTTCATTTCAAAAACTCTTGTGACCTTTGAATGACTCATAAAATTGGATAGCATTTTTAAATGCAGATCATTTTGATATCTCATTCATCCAATTAGGGTCAAGCGAGTCGCAAAAGCGTTTAGATTTTTTAGAAGCCTAAATCCGGCTTTGGCTTGATTGGGCTTGGAAAATTTTGGCCCAACCAAAATATCGAATTCTCGGTCCATTTAAACCGCGAAAAACCGAAAACACGCGTCACCCGCCATTACATTCTTCTTCTTCCCCGAAAAAACCGGATCTTGCCCCCCTCGCTTTAGTCTACCGCGAGACAGGCCCACACTATATCCGGTCTCGCGACCTCTTTACGACTCAGACCACAATTCCCTTTAAATAAACCAAGTCCATTTCTTCCCTCATCATTAATCCATATCCAGCCTCTCCTAAAGACCGATAATGGCGGTATGGGCGTATTCGCGTGGAAAATTTTTGGAAATTTATTTGAAAGCGGGGTGTTTGCTCCATTCTTTGATAATGAAATTCACTTTCTGGGGATGGGAGTACTTGCTATATGCTAATGGAGGCTTTATTCCAAGGATTTGGTGATGAAATTCTACGATAATGGGGCTTTAATGGCGACCATTTTGGGATACCGTCGGGGTGTTAAGCCATGAAGTCACACTGTTTTGCTCTCGGGATCCGCGGGCATTCCTCTCACAGTCGACCAACGTCTTTGACTCAATGCAGCGGTCCGTGTACCGGGACTTATGACCTAATGCTTCGACACACTAATCGGGGAAAAAGTACAACATAGGCGGGAAATGTCGCGTGTCGGTATTTCCGGTCTTGGCGGAACCGGTGGCTGTGACTCGATCAATGGGGCCCGAGCGTCATTGGCACCTCGAAGCCCTCCGGACATCAACAAGACCTTCCTCCGCTTCTACGGATCCTGCGGGGCCGGTAGGGTAACCACGCATCGTTACCTTTCTTTTTGATATTATTACACATGCCAACTCTTAGATCGCCCCTCTTTTAACATTACGGTAACCTGAAGTTATGATTACCTTGGGTTTTCATCCTCCACCCGCTACTCCTATACCACAATATGAGAATATGTTTGTCTTCAAGAAATGCATCCTACAGGACCGCGCCAACCCACTGACACCTAGGGCTGCGAGAAGCACGCTAAGCGTAGGCTCCCTCTCACCCACTACTTTGATGAGACTGCCATGAGTAAGATCACCCACCCCATGGAGGCCTTTACGATCTTTGTGAGCGATTAGTGCGAGACAACATGTACACTTTCGCCCGGTGTCGATGAGGCGTACCTTGGGTGAAGTTAAGGACAGATATGACCACTTCGCCACGAAATTCGATAATGACGGCATGGGCCCGGGTTCCAACGAGAAATAAGAGCTTCCATGACTGCATTTCGGGACAATATGCTTCGCGGAACCAGTTCAATGAATGTTCATGGCGAGCCCGATATCGATTTAAATTTCAATTGATGGATGCTGGTGATATCCAAGAGCAGTTAGCATCCACGGTAGTAAAATATAATGCATGAGTGGATACCGGGCTTCAAGCTCGTCAAAACCTCCTTATCCCATCTTCAGGTTCGTGAGGATGCACTTCGCTTGCTTTCCGGTAGTGGTTCATGCACTTCATCCTGATCTTCTATATTAATAGATTCTATCCCATCGTGAGCAATGGGATCATCATCATGAGCTTCAAACCCATGGTTCTCTGTGATTCTCAATGCGCTCGCACATTCCACGTTAGGAACTTACGGTTATGAATCAACAAGATCACAAGTAGAAAGCTTCTAGCTTCTCACCATCTTCAAAGTCCGCCATGGTTTGACTTCTAAGAACACAACTTGACTGACTTGATTACCTTCTTGTTAATCGGATCATAGAGTTTGTAACTAAACTTCATCCCGTAACCTAGAAAAATGCAACGTTTTAGCTTTGTTATCAAGTTTGGATCTCTTATCCTTGGGAATATGACAAATGCCACGTGACCTAAATACCTCTGGTATCCATAATCGAGGGACAAAATATCGCCGATATATCCGATATATATCGATATTTTTGGTACACCGATCAATGATATTTCCGACATATATCCACCGAATATAGAACCCTTTTTCCCCCGATATATATCGAATTTACAATATAAAACTTTTATATCGCCGTATATATAATGATATATCCGACATTTCACGATATATATCGGTTAACTTTGACCATTTTTAATATAAATCGATATTTCCGATATATTTTAGATATTCCGATATTATATTTTCGATATATGTCGATATTTTTTGATATTTTAAATAGTTTGACTGGTGTAAAATACAAAAAATGGATATATCAGATATATCCAATATATATCGGTTTTGGGTACACCGATATATTTCATCGATATCGATATTTTGGGCCTTGCCATAATCAACATCTGCCTGACCATACTCTCTCTAGATAATCACTATTCAAAGGCTTTGACGGCGATAGGTGGATCACATGCACAACGGTATGCATTGCTTACCCGGTAATTTCTAGGTAACTTAGAGTGAGACAAACATGCATCTCATCCTCTTTATAATGGTAACGATTCATCCTACTGGCTATACTATTTTTGTTGCATGTCTTGAGCGGTCTACTCATGATGAATCACATGACTCTTTACAATACTCTTCAAATGGCCCAATGTACTTTCGCCCCATTATCGGCGAATACACTTCAAAGGCTTTCCTGTCTCTCTTTCCACCATGCTATGGAAAATCTTGAACACGACAAGTACTTCATCCTTGGTCTTCAAACTATATGCCCATATCTTTCTTGACGCATTATCAATGAAAGTCAAGAAGTACAAAGCTCCCCCGTGGGACTTTACTTTCATAGGACCACATAAGTCAGTTTGAACTAGCTCAACATTGTCTTTTCTGTGAGACGAGAATGTTTGGAAAGACACCTTGTGTTGCTTTCCTACCAAACAGTGAGTGCATCTTTTTAAATGCGTATCTTTGATGTCTGGCAAGGCCTTTTGTTTGGCAAGAACTTCCATGCCTTTTTCTCCCATATGACACAGTCTCTTGTGCCATAATTCGGAGAAAGCTTCTTCTTCTGCCACATTTACTTCTATTTTACACAAACTAGCCTGTGTCTTATAAAGAGAGCAAGTTTTCTTCCCTTTAGCTGCTACAATGGAACCTCTGCTAAGTTTCCATACCCCGTTACCAAACGAGTTTAGAAAGTCATCATCATCTAACTTCCCAATGGAAATTAGGCTTTAGAATGTCGAGGGGACATGTCTTACATCCTTGAACATCACCAATGCCTACAATCTTCGAGACTCCATTGTTGCCTATCTTCACCTCACCAAAATCACCCGATTTGTAGGTAGTGAAGAAACTCTTCTGGGGTGTGATGTGGTAGAAAGCACCTGTATCTACCACCCACTTTGTATCCTCGCTTGAAGTGCTCAAACATAACTTGTCACCATCGACCTGATTCCCTACTTCACCATGTGGGAAATATATCTGTGGCATCTCCCACCGCGTGCTTTCTTTTAACTCTTACTTGTCTTCATATGCGGTTACTAGTCTTCTCATCCCTCTTCAATTCTATGCATTCATACTTGAAAGGGCCATGGATACCGCGAATGATCACACGACAAATCTTTCTTAGGAGGTTTGCTCGCGCTCCTAGATTTTCTTTTGTCTTCACCTCTAGAATGAGATGGTTTTCTGCTTTTGCCTCTCTCTTGCTTTTCTGTAACAAGGATCTCTGAGTGACAGGAGCTATACTGTGCGTCATTTCTTGTCTTCTTGTAGAGGTCTTCTTAAGTCTTCCACAGGCTGAAAGCTATGGTCTCTTGGGATACAAGGCAGATTACATTGTTGTCAATCCATTATCTAATGCACCCAATCTTTTTCATCAAGCCGCCTTTCCACTCGATCCGTCCCAATTGCATCTGGTTTTACTTCTCCATTTTCAATGGGCTGTGTTAGGTCATTGCAATAGAGCAAGTCTTCCATCCTAGCTTTCCACAAGGTGTAGTTACCTCTATTCAGACTAATCATTCGAGTGTTCACAGAATGATCCATCTCTACAAGCTATTTCAATTCAAACCTCCTCTCAGGAATTTTATCAAATGCCTTCTAGACAAGATTTGGATAACAACTTAAAGTTAATCTAACCTTGTTCGATACCACTTGTTGGGAATAACGATATCAATGATCCCTACTACACATATAACTTGTACTTGAACTAACTACTACTCCAGACAAATTCTAAATATCCACTACAACCAACCTAGCATGCCCAACTCTCTAAACAACTATCAACAACAAATAATAATGCAAAGAAAAGTAAAGCATACCACAAAGACAAAGATGTAACGTGGTTCTACCCAATGATGCCTACTTCCACAAAGAGCTAATCATTTTATAACGTGGGAATGAAGATTACAATCACTCATCTCTCTTTACAGGCTTTTCTCTCTACAAAAATTATCTCTCAATTTTGATTGCTCTCAAAATTGGGTTTCAATTTATGTTGCTTAGGTTTTCCAAAACCTTGTTTTTTTTATGTCCCAAAAACTGATTCACACGATTCATGTAGATAGAACCGCGAAAAATAGACATAAGCGCTGGCGCGTGCTCTGGGCTAGGCCAATTCAAGCGTCGCCCTCTCAAAAATCTCAGAAAGTCCAAGATGTTTTTGAAAAAGAGAGAAAAAAAACTATCTTCTTTTTCTCTCCAAGGCTCCTTTGTGCAAGACCATTTCCGAGCTTTCGCTCGCTCAAACTTCTTCACGCAAACACCTCCGGATTCTCTCCTTCTTCCTGAAGGATAACTCCAACAATCGGTTCGGTTTCGAGTACCCAATTATCTTATTGGTTCGGTTTTTCATGAATCCGAACCAACCGATCCACTGACAGCCCCACTTACAGCCACAGCAAAGGAAAGTCCAATGGATTATTTTGGCCTTATTTATCTGCACAAAAACTCTTATTAAATGAGTTTGTAAAAAGTGCGCTTCAGTTTGAGGGAGATGAGAATTGGTGTTAATTTGGATTATGGGATGATTCCATAAACGGCTAAAATTTGAGAGCTACGACTCTGCATTGCCCATTGGACTTACCTGATGTAGCTACGTTGTCATTACGTGCAGGTCTAGGAGTTAACCCTGTTGGATTAGTCGAGTAATTGAGTAAATAACCATTAACTTTAGTATTAGAATAAGGTTACGCACTATATGTAGATCTGCTATTGATACTCCCCACGAGGATAGATGCTGTTTGTTCCAATATTTGTGGAACGGAATGATAATATATGTCTATAAAATATATGAGTCGCAGTTTTTGCCACTTGAAATCTCCCACTCGAAAGCCGAAAGAGACTACTACATATTTTTTTTTATACCAGACTAACTTTACTCTACTTCATGTGATCCAACAAGAATCAACATTAAGGAATTAATCATCATTATCTGTTCTTTTCTGGCGATCTTATCCACAGAATTGACAGATTTGAAACATCTATTGCAACATATGATTTTAAATATATGGCTTGTTATTATTACTTATTAGTGGAGTCTATTTGCTACATATTTTGGCAAGGGAAGGTGAAGATGCATGATAGCATACAAAAATACTCCACTGCCTGTTTCTTTGTAATACTTAAGACAACTTATAAAGAATTTCAGTAGATGGACGAGATGTTCTATCCCTTTTAAGTCAAAATGGAGTTCCTTTGCATAATGTTGCAACACTCTTACGGCAGATAAATGTCAACGACTTTAGGCACGGATTTTTTTTCAATCAATAGCCCAAGTTAGGAGATAAGAATGCATTGTCACTCAGAATTTGGATAACGGGAATTGAAGTGCAATGTAACGGGAATTGAAGTGCAATGTTCACGGATGCTTAGGCTTTTAACAAACAAAGTCAATCACAAGAAATGTGGTGGTAAATTTTGAATACGAGTTTTCAACATATATTGCCTCAGATTCACATGATGATTTTTTATGTTAGACACGAACAAGTTTGGTGCAAAACTTTCATTTTAGAAGGTTGGCACAAAATGTGTAGACTCAAAGTTTCAACACTGTGCGCTTACTGGAAACCAATAATATCTGTGGCCGATTTTAGCTAAAGTTTGGTTACTTATTTGTTTTTTTACGCTTGTCCATAATTCAAAGATGATCAGATTCTGAAATGTGTACGAAATTCAAAGATGATCAATTTTATGCAGAAAACGCACTGCAACTGCATGATCTCTTTATAGTTTTATACTTATCAAAAGAGAAGAAGAAAAAACACATGATCCCCTATATCTCACGATTCCACACGAGACTGTTGAAAACTTTTTGATTGAGTTTCTCAGAAAAGAAAAAGAAAATAGAAATCTTATCCAGAAGAGATAGTAACGGACACGAGCCGGTTGAAATCAATAAACAGCCGGTGGTTTTACTCACAAGTCACAGAAAGATAGCAGATTACCAGCACCTCAATAAACCGTCATACCAAGGTCCTGACAAAATGCTAAGCACTAGGATTTTTCAAGTAATAAAAAACCCACCCAACAAAACCTGTTGGCTTTCACATGATCATTTACTTGTTTATAAAATAGTACCAAGCCTCAATTCTTAACCGTCAAGTGATACTTCTTTTTCCATTTAAACCACAGTCAACGTTACAAATTCATGATATAGATAAGCTTGAGGTGAACAAATAGAGTTTTGTATGAGCATAACATGAAGGTGATGAAGGGCATTAAAAGAACAAGCTGTTACAAAGTGTGAAGCTAGCGTTAACAAGTACTCCATTAAAGAGACTTCCCATTCTCGTTCCAATGAGCTAAGAAGATTTTGTAGTGTTATTGACTCAACCAATAGCACCATCAGCAGTGCCATCAGCATTGGCGACGAGAAGCTGAAACACGCTGAAGAATCGCTTCGAATGGTCATGTACTTGAGCTGCTGGGGTCCTAATTGATTCTCATTACTAGCTTGTAAATTATGTTAGTTTTCTGATTTTATAGTGATTGTAAATATATGTCTAGAGCTTAAGTGCTACTTTTGTTCATAAATCTCGTTCAGTCCAGTAAGCCGGTTGATATTCGAACTTAATTTTGGATACAGGCAAGATTATTGCAATTTTTTTTTCCTTTTCTTTCTTCTTCTTCTTATATTATTATTATTTCATGAACTATATCTTTTTTATTGATCAGAATGGACTATATCCATACAAATCAACCTCCGAGTTGATATTTTCAAATTTCGTATGTTACATCTTAGATTGTGATATACACTTGGGGGTTGGGCCTATTGGTCAGGACTCATGTCCGGGTCAAGATATACACTGGTACACTGGTACATCTGAATTCCTTTTTCTTGTGGATTTTTGTTTTGCATTTTATTTTGCTACGGACTCCGTAGAACTGCAGTAAACTTTAACCGCAGTCTGTCTCTGTTTTTGGTCATTTTATGCCAAATTATGCTCTACTTTGTCAGTTTTTCGTGCATACTTTCACTGGAAAGTACATGAAAATTTAAGCTCCAGTAAGTAGCTCAGTTTGCAAGTTTGCATACTGTTTTCTGGTCATTTTAAATCGAAGTATCAAACATTCAACTTCAAGTTTTGGTAGCAGCATCATATCTTAAAAGTAAGGCATCGGATCTACATTAAATCTTATTAGTTGTCTCCATTTAGATCAAGTACAAGTTTAAAAGGATTATGAATTTCTGATGACTAATATTGTGATACATTATACATGTGGATTGGAAATCATGTTATGGCCTGGGATGCCTCTTCATAATCTGGATGCAATTCAGTCTTAAGAATATATAACGAGATTACAATACATTCTATCAAAATTATAGTACACGAAAATCGCATCAATTGGGACCCCAACAACTCAAATACATAACTTTTCTTAGTGATTCTTCGTCTTGGCTTTGCTTTATTCCGTCACCATTTTTTAATTGCTTTGAAACCACTAAAGAAGAACTGGGAGAAAATCTGTTAGCTTCATAAAACGATCTAATATTGCTTTTAGTTTGTTGTTGTAGCGATCGGAATGCATAATTCCATCTATATAATCCTTGATCTTTGAAAGTTTGCATTGCTCCAACGCTTACAGCCACAACGCAAGCTCTACTTGTCAAACTCATTTTCTTGATCTTGACGATTATGATATGTAGTATAACTTATAAGTAATTGAACAAAGATATTGAATTGTTTTGAGTGTCGATGATTGATGACCGAGATGAAAATGTGAAGGGTTGTTTATAAGGAGGATGCAAGCACGTATGCAACCCAAGTAAAACAGGATAATATTGGAGGCTGGCCCCGGTTTTGGGGATCAGCTACTTGTTTTGTCTTAAACCGCTGGCTTTGGTTGTTGGAGGAAAAATGATTAGTAGTCTCGGCCTCTCGGGGTCTGCTTTGACAGCTACTTGTACAGTTGTACTTGAACTAAACCATTGCCCACGTATCTGGGAGCCCACTGTTAATTTATCCAGTTTTTCCCAAACCACTTGCTATCCCCAGTATATAACAGTTCCAACACACTTTTTTGCTGCTATAAATCCCTAATCACTTGACTTTAGCTTAACAACAGAATCACTTTGATCCTTGCATTACAATATTACATTCTTGTTTTTCTTCATACTCTATTTCCAGCTTCAAATTGGAAATGAGTAGCAATACGCGTGCTTGCAAAATTGAGCCTGCTTTCAGAACCCTTCAAAGAAGTAACATGTCTGAAGCTGCCAAGTCTAACCAGGTCACAAGATTTTTCAGCGCATTGAATTTGCCTAAGAGAACAAGCAGCGAAGAGAAAAAGAGAAGAGACGAAGAGAAGGCCGAAAGACTTCTGCATTTGATATGTTGGGGACCGAAATAGGAATGTAGGATATGATATATATGTTGATCTGGGGCGTTGAGATCATGTGTTTTGCTCAAGTATTGGAAAATATTTAGATTTCTTAGTTTCTTACTAGAATCTGTTTTAATCAACTAAATTTCTTCATCCATCTTTTGTATCCACTAATCTAATGCGTTTTGATCACTAGACATGATAGTGTATCCCTTTTTCACTTTAAAGTTTTACCTACAGACTACAGTGCTTCTCCTTTCCGTGTGAACCTTTGAGCTTAAAAACAGCAACAAAAAAATTCTAATCTCAATGCACCGCTGCTAATTGGAAATTGAATTTGCACTTTGCACTGCATTCAGCTTTTTGGAAATTGAGTTTGCATTCAACTGTTTAGTTTTATTTTTTTTCTTTTGATGAGAACATCCAACTGTTTATCGCGAGTATACAAGCAACAATATTGCGCAATTAAATTTGAGTACACATACTCTTCCCCTAATTTTGGACGAGCAGGATGATTGTCTATATGAATTATGATTTTGTGAACATTCATATTTTGATTGAGGAGTTCAAGTCTTCAACTTACCATTAAATCACTTGACCATTTGATTTAGGGACATGATGTCAATGGGCTTGGAAGTTGGAACTAGCCTCAGCCCTCAAGTAAAGCTTTCCAAGTTTCCATAGGTTCAATTGCCCCTAGATGAAAGCGAACATGCTAAATGGATCGGTGAATTGAGAACCCAGTAAGTCAGTATTTCAGTAACAGACGTAATGAACTCCACTCAAAGCATTATCAAAAAAAAAAAAAAACCCTCAAAGAGTCAAAGTACGTTCAAACTAGAAAGTACCGAGGCCTTTTCAGATGAAATTTTGTTGGCTGAAATTTCAAAATGTGTTATCATTTAACAAATTCTCATGCCAAATACTCAAATCTGGTAAGTACAGGGATATCAAATTGAATTAAGATCTATCTTAGTGAAATCCAATTGGGTATTGGCTCAATTAAAATCGAAGTTCCAAAATTCATTATTTTTGTTACAAAATGTGGATCATCAGGTAAAATGAATAGGTTGCTGAAATCCAATTAAACCTATCCTTCACCAAATAATGAATGGATATAAATCATGCTAAATTAAAGATAGATGCAATGTACTTACGAAATAAAAGTGTATTGATATTTGATTATCTGGATTCTGGAATTACATTTCCATAAGACAGTTTTACAATGGAAAACTCCGTTTAATTGGGCCCCCAACAACTCAAATACATAACTTTTCTTAGTGACTCTTCTGTTTGCCTTTGCTTTTGATCACCATCTTTTCTTTGACTTGTTACCATAGAAGAACAAGTAGGAGACAATCTCTTAGCTTGAGAAAATGATCTAATATTGTTCTTAGCTGTGTCTTGCAATGACCGAAATGCGTAATTCCATCGATATAATCCTTGATCTTTCAAAGCTTCTATTGCTCCAACACATAAAGCGGCAACCCAGGCTCTACTTGTTGAACTCATTTTTCTTTTTTCCTCCTTGTACTGTAGTATTGCTTCTGAAAATATGGTTGATTTTGTTCTTGAGTGTGTATTGGTGATTGAGATGAGATGCACAAGTGATGTTTATATAGGAAGAGTAGTGACAGGCAAGTAAAACAAGAGGCTCTTTTGCCGTGGTTTCGGAGATCAGCTACTTGTTTTTCTTCTAAACCAGATGCTACTCTTGGTGGTATCAGCACTTTCAGACGTACCATTTCTGAGAATGACACGTTTGCCTTTTCTCTTTAATTAAAGTATTTTACACCTTCAAATGTATAATTGCCCCCCATGTATTCATTTTGATTGGACCCAATTTACAGTTATTTCTCCACTCAACCTATTGGGCCAGACTGAGTTTTCTTACTACAGTTTCAATTGGATCATTTATTGGGCTTGATCTTTTAGTAGTTGCGGTTATTACTTATTAGCAGTTGGATGTAAATGTAAGCACCACAGGTCCACAGTCACACTCCACACTCGGCCATCATAATCACAGTATTTGGAGTTGTAATTATGTTAATCAGCTATGAAGACGTTGGTAATGCTTCATGGATTCATTCGTTCATCATGCCAAAAGCCTCTGCTAAGGAACAAGAAGTGCTATTTTTTGGTAGTATGTACTATGTAGTTCTTGAGATTAGAGTGCAAGAACTGCCTTTTTTCAATAAGGCCATATGGAAACATGAGTAGCTCTCCACGCGGTTTTAGGTTCACTTTTATTGAATGATATTGGAATTGACTCCTTTTTCTCTCTAGACATGCCCACATGGTGGGATAACAGGTCTCCCATGTTGTTCCCTCAAGTGATCAAGAGAATAATGTATACAGTTGGTGCAACAATGATGCGCATATTTTTTCTCGTATCAATACCAAGCATGAAGTGCACTGTATGAATTGCATACCGGTTACAAGTACTCCTTTCCGGCTTTGACTATTGATTTATGGCGTACTTGCAATGTATGTATAAGCCTCTGTACGAATTGTATGTTATGGTATTGGCTTTTTGACTTTTTGTACATTTCAATTTTTTGGGACATAAAACGTTACAGATTTATATTGGAAATTTTCCGACCAGTACCTGATAAGTGATCACCTGACTTGAATCTCAACTTTCAATTTCCCTCAAAGTCATTTATCCTAAAGTACATTCTCCAGTCAACATTAATCTGTTATTATTAATTAACAAAAAAATAAATAAATAAATAAACTTGAGTATTTAAAAACACAGTTAAAAAATTATCCCTTTTCAAGTCCAACCTCGTTTCACACACTCTCCACCAAGAAGCAGCAACTCATCATCATCACCTTCAACAAATTTGCACCACCCTCCATATAAGTGGGCCCAAGTTAAAAATGGCAATAGCTGAAGAAAATGGGAATGGAAAGATATGGAGTAGTTTATGCAAATTGCCATTTTGGCAAACTGGAAATAATGCTTCATCTTCTTCTTCTTCAAATAATACTAGTGTTACTACAATCACACCAAGTGTTTACCAACAAAACCAAACACAACAACATGTAGATGGGTCAAATAATAACACAGTTTCATCTGTAGCAAGATCTCTTCTTCCTATTTGGCGTAGACTTCGACTTGATCCATCTAACAAGCTTTACTTTCCATGTATGTGCACAATTTATCAACTTTTTATTGAGTTTTGAGATTTGGTCAATTTGGACACTTGGGGTGGGTTTGACTTTGGTCAATCAAAATTGACTTTATTTTGATGTTTTGTAGATGAACCTGGTAAGCAAGCGAGGAGTGCAATAAGAATTAAAAATACTAGCAGGTCTCATGTAGCTTTCAAGGTATGTAATTATGTATGACAAGATTATAGTTATATGATTTTCAAGGTTTTATATGTTATGTCTATTAACTTTCGTGTTACATTAGTTTCAAACAACTGCACCCAAGAGTTGTTTCATGCGTCCCCCCGGCGGTATACTTGCGCCTGGTGAAAGTATTATTGCAACTGGTATTAGTCTTGTCCCGTGTTCCCATTTTTGTTGTAATGTGCAAAAGAATGAAGAAAATTTGGGCTTAAGAGTATTAGTCTTATTGTTTTAATTTTATTTGAAATGCTAGTATTCAAGTTCGTGGAGCATCCGGAGAACAATGAGAAACAATCTGACCAGAAAAGTAAAGTCAAGTTTAAGATTATGAGCCTCAAGGTGAAAGAAGCAATGGACTATGTTCCCGAGTTGGTGAGTTATGTCCTTTTCACTTTCTCTATATTTGTATGTGGAAGCTTTTATATGTTGAAGTTCTCGGCACTGCAGACTTTTCTAGTTTTATTTTAGTTGGATGAACCTATCAACTCTGTATTTCTCCACCTCATTATGACATTGAGTCTGCTGTAAGATTAGGTTGGATATAATCTTAAAATTGAATTCCAGTACTCACATATTTGAGTTTTGAATAGTTACTTAGAAATTTATTTCCCAGCTATTTACTTTTTTTGATAGAATAAATATGTGGTTAGGCTGACCCCCACCTATATTAATTAACAATAAATTACAAAGAGTTTACCTGATGCATCTTCTTTTCTAAATTAAGCTATCTCAAATGCTGCACAAATATAGGCCTTGTAGATGTCAGATGCTAGTCACTTCCCTTTACAGATCCTTAACTAGGATAACCACTCTGTGTGAACTTCTGGTATCTGTGGTGATGCCCAACTGACTCCTACTACCATAGATTGTATGTTGGGTATAGGGGCAGTCAAAGAAGAGGAAATTTGAGTATTCCGTAGTATGATTACCATTGCTGCAGGAAGAATGTTTTGGGAGTTTCTTGTATACTAGCCTGCCTTGAGTTGAGAGACTGTTGGAGAAAAAATGCCAAAAACTAAACCATAGTGGGACAACCAATTTTCACCAGACAAGCCATTATCATCTCACTTTACGACAAGAAGGCACAATGCCTTGAATGCAATGTTGAAGGTAAACTGGCCACTATGGTGAGGTGTCCATAATATTCTATTTTCATTCAAGTGTCTAATGATGATAGGATCTTTATGTTTCTCTTTAAATCTTCACTGTAACTTATGAACTGCACTAGTCCCTAGTGAACATAAATTGGCACACCTTAACATCAAGTGGAAACTGTCACTCTGCAACTGCATGGACATTGTTTAAAAGAGGGGTACTTTTGCACCATAGATCATGCCAGCGCAAAGTGTCCTCCGCATTAGCAATACTAATACAATAGGAACTCCTTTGCTTCTGTTCTGCTCTTCAATATACACCTCCAAGACCATGCACTGTCCCTGGGTATTTGCCATTCGTAGTTCTCTATTGCCTGTGTTCATAATTGTCTGTGATTTTACTGTGTTTTCATAATGGTTTGTGACTTTACCAGGAGATATGGCACTGGTTTCAGTCCATTATGAATTAGGATAGAAGTGGACATGTATGCACTAGAATAGAAGTGGCTGCATAGGCTAGGCGTATTGAATCATTAAGATGCAAATATGGAGTATCTGTTATTTTTCTGACTTGTATGACTGTTCATATTGACCTCCTTCCTTATCTGGCATTTAAATATCCTTACAGCTATCAATTGAAAAGAAAAACAAAAACAAAAGCGGAACAAAACCGATATTAGTTTATCTTACAGAAGTTGTTCCTCATTCTTCTATATTTGACTCATTAGAATGGTGCAAAGTTCGGTATTTAATACTGAAATTTGGTCTAATTGAACAATCAAATTTAATTGGATTTGATAGTGTAGTTGTAAAGGTTAATTGTCTGCTGGCCGCTCAGGTTAATGTTTTTCGGGGAAAAAAGAAGGCAGCTAGGTCACGTGCACACACACACACACACACACACACACAGAGCTTCCCTGCCCCCCTCTATTTTCGGTCTTGGGTTTGCTCCCCAATGGTCACTAGTTCGATTCCCCTCAAGGCCACTGGCGAGGCAGTACCCGGTCAAATTTCCAACCAGGGCCCCCGGATTAGTCGAGGTTGCGTAAGCTGGCCCGGACACCCGGTTAGCAAAAAAAAACAGAGAGAGAGAGATCTTCCTTTTGTGGAGATGACATAATATCCTCTGGCTTTCGAAATAGCAGGAGTTGCCGAAATAACTTTGGCAATGAAATAATACTTAAATTTGTATTCAATTTTTTGGTAAAGTTCACTTTGTAATACTAATAGAATAATTATCAATTTATCATTGAGATTACATTGTTCTACTGTCCAAGACTCCAAGGAGCTACTCGACCTCTTAATTAATTCAAGTTCTGATCATTGATTCTGCGTTGTTTGAGTCTAATTATAGATTTCTAAAATTAAATTGCTATATGTTTTAGAGTGTAGATTGTGGAGGTTTCATATACTCCCACGATCTTCAGTAAAGAACGAAATACTTTTACTTTTGGTTTATATCTTTTTCTCTAATTATTTCCTTCCGAATACAGTTTGATGAGCAAAAGGATCAAGTAGCAGTTGAGCAGATTTTGCGGGTGGTTTTCTTAGATATCGAGCGACCTTCACCTGTAAGAATGTTTTCTTATAATGAATTGTTATGTGATTTCAACACATGCATACATACACGTTCTAGTTTCCCCCATTTGAATGACTGACATTCTTTTTTTTTGTCCCTTGTAAGGCAATGGAAAAACTGAATCGAATGTTGGCTGAGGCTGAGGCTGAACTTGAAGCACGCAAGAAACCTCAAGAAGACACTGGTCCACGCATCGTTGGGGAAGGCCTTGTAATAGATGAATGGGTAAGTTTGTTGGTGTTGAATGTTTTTGCTTCTAATGCCCTGATGCTACTCCCCGGCTCCGCCCACCTTTCTTCTTATAGTGCTTACACTTTTTTTCTTTGTTTTTTTTATCTTTCCTTCAGAAAGAACGACGGGAGAGATACCTAGCGAGGCAACAAGTTGAAGGGGTTGATTCAGTGTAAAGTACAGCTTACTGTGTCGAAGTTTCTCCTCCATGGAATTCATTGTGTGTTCGAGATATATAGTTTTCACCACCTTTAGTTGTCTGGTTATTGTGAAGTGAACGTGTTCAACTATTTAAGGAGAAATCCATAACTGTCTTTTGATGTCATGAGATGCGATATGCTTTGTATGGGAACGAAATGAGGCTCACCTCCCTCATTCAACCCGTTACTCTAAACCACCCTCAACTCGTCCCGACCCACTAAACCTCCCTCTTTTCAAACCGTTTATATATAACCTTCCTGTTTTTGTAAAAATAATTAAACTCGGTCTATTTTTAATCTCTTCACCAAAATTGTTTCCTTTTCTTTCTTTTCATATATGGGGGAATACGAAAATAGAGATTTAAGACTGAAGAATACCGAGAATTACGAGAAAAAAATAAAAATGAAGAATACCAATTGAATAACATCGAAATAGTGATGTTTTTGTTTCGCCATTGAAGAAACAAGCTTCCACTTTCAATCTCTCTCTCAATCATCTTTGATTTTTATCAGTAATCAATTTCGATAGATTTGGTTCGATCTCTCTCTCAATCACCTTCAATTTTTTTTCTAAACAGGAGCTTGGTTTGTTTGAAAGATTTGATTTTGAATCTATTAACTAATTTTCTTCAATTATTTTAGATCTTCTTCAATTTCATCTTATTATTGGGTCTCAATCTTCTTCAAATCAATTGAATAGACTTGATGGTGTCATCTCAACTTGTGGGTTTGAACAAATAGTTCCATTTTTTCTCTTCTTCTATCTTTTTTCCTTTCTTCCTTCAATTTTTCAGTGTGCAAATGTATTCTCACTATAAATTCTATTATGTAGATATATTTTTACATATGAGTTTTCCTATGTAAATTTATTTTTTCATACTCGTTAAATTTATTTTTGCATACTCGTTTTTCTATGCAAATTTATTTTTGCATACTAGTTTTTCTATGTGAATTTATTTTTGCATAGGTAGTACTTTATATAAATTTAATTTTGCATACTTGTTTTTCTATGCAAATATATTTTTACATACCAATTTTTCTATGTAAATTTATTTTTGCATAGTATGCAAATTTAATTTTTCAAACTAATTTTTCTATGCAAATATATTTTTGCATAGTAGTTTTATATGAAAAGTTGTTTTTGCATAAGAATTTTACATTGCGGCTTCTTAATTCATGACAAGTACTATAAATTCTGCTAATGTCAAAATGCATGGCATCCTTCACGATAATCTTCTAGAAGTGGTTGGTGAGAAAATGGCTGCAGGAGAATTACTGAGACTTTTTTTTTTTTTTGATTGGAAAGCAGGGTTTTTGAGAGGTCCCTTACCCCTATATTATTCATAATAAAATAATGTGGGAAACTAGTTCCAGTTACATTCTCTCACATATTACTGAGACTTTGGACGATACTGATGCTATAAAGGCCAGCAATCTTAATAACTCTTCAGATGACTTTGCAGCTTGGGATAAAAGGCTTCAAGTGGTTTAGATGTTTGGCATGAAAGTGGGCTTTTTACGTGCCGGATGAAATTAGCCTAACATCTGACATAATATATGTAAATGCATTTTTACATAGTCATTATATATGTAAATCTATATTTACATAGTAACTTGACCTATGAAAACTTAAATTTACATAGTAACTTTTTGGTAATAAAAATTGCCCGACACCTGATAGAATATATGTAAATATAAAGTATAAAAGTTGTTCTCTATGAAGATGCAAGATGTAGACACAATCACTGAAGTTTATCTTGTATCTGTGACATCTAGAATGAAGCAGAGTAACACAAGTTCACTATTATATTTAGGAATTGTGGTGCAAATAACCTAGGAACACAAATTGCATAAGTTTATACAATTGGGCATAAGCGGCAAGGTTATCTCGCTTCTTGATTCTTTCACCAGATTTAGCACAACTTTTAACCTTTCTGCAAGGGTCACCGGGATTTGATTCATTAAATGTGTTAGCTATGTCGAGCTCCAATTTTAAACTACTCATTGCAAAAAAATGCATTCAAGGGAACTAAAACTTCATATTAACCACTTGTATAGATACAACTTGGTTCTACTTGTAGATCAATAATAAACAAGCAAATGTACCATCATATATGTCTACGCAAACAAAGTTCCTAATCTAATCAAAACTAAACCAAGCTCGAGAGGCGACGATTATTTCCCAAGGCATGGAATTCACTTAGGATTAGGGTGGTTTTGTGTTAGCGTGGAGACCCTGGAACCCCATTCAAGCGACCTTGTGGCGGATAATCTCAATGAAGCACAAACAATTCTTCTTTGCTCATGTTGCTGTCTCAATTGCTTCCACAAGCTCTTCCTCATATCGAAGATCTAAATGTCTTGTACAACTTCTTCTTGTTTAAATATTGTTATAATGACAGAAAACCAATTAATAACAAAGATCATCTATGTAAAATTTAAAATGCAGAATTGTATCACTATGCAAAGTTAAGAATGCAGAGTATAAATACTATGCAAAGTTAAAAATGCAGAGTAAAAATACTATGCAAAGTTAAGAATGCAGAGTAAAATTACCACCACACATTACACAAACATGAAAAAGCAAATAAAAAATACTGTGCAAATTTAAGAATGCATAGTACACATACTATGCAAATCTAAGAATGCAAAGTAAAATTTAAGAATGCAGAGTAAAGGTACTATGCAAAGTTAAAAATGCAAGGTATAAATACTATGCAAAGTTAAGAATGCAAAGTAAAATTACCACCACACATTACACAAACATGAAAAGCAAATAAAAAATATTATGCAAATTTAAGAATGCAGAGTAAAAACAACTACGAAAATATAAAAATGCATAGTAAAACTACTACATACATAAACATAAAAATCTAAAGTTGAAATTGCAAAACTATGAAAACTTGAACTCATTTTAACAAGATTTGGTTTGTTCGTAGTTTTTGGAGCAGCCATCTTCTCAATTTTATCTCCATCTCTTCTAAAACTTGAAGGTTTGATTTTAAGAATGCAGACTAAAACTACTACGCAAATATAAGAATGTAAAGTAACCATAGACTACATCTTTAGAGATTTTGTGAATTTAGTCTGCAAATATAAGAATGCAGACTAACCAGACTACACATTCAACTTTAAGACTAAAATTACTATACAAATGTAATAATGCAGAGTAACCACAGACTACATCTTCAGAGATTTTATGAATTTAGTCTGCAAATATAAGAATGCAGACTAACCACAGACTACACATTCAACTTCAAGACTAAAACTAATATGCAAATATAAGAATCTGAGTAACCACGGACTACACATTCAACTTCAAGACTAAAACTACTACATAGAAATATAAGAATCTGAGTAACCACGGACTACATCTTGGAGATTTTTGTGAATTTAGTGCGCAAATATAAGAATCTTGAGACTAACCACGGACTATACATTCAACTTGATGAATTAAATTACATGGAAGATGTTTACCCATGCAAATGATGAGAAATATAGACACTTTGGTGGAGAACATCCAATTAGCTTCACCACTTCCTTGGGGAGGTGGAAGAACACGTACCAATCAATAATCTACCATAAACAGTAAGAAAAATAAGCAAATTGCAAGTTTTTTTATTTAAAAAGATTTGAGTAATCTTTTGTCGAGAAATAAAGAGAGAGTAAAGAGAGTTTATGGTGGTGTCGAGAAATAGAGAGAGAATAAAAAGAGGCGAGGGTTTATGGTGTGAGGAAAAAAATTCAAATGTGAAAAAGATGAAAAAGAGGCTAGGGTTGTTTACGGTGGTGTTGGGATAGTTTTCGGGGGTATTTTTGTCAGTTTATTTTGTTTTAGAAAAGAGGGGTGTTTTGTTAGTTTGTTCGCATATGGGGAGGTTTTATGTAACGATTTTTTGGTGAGGGAGATTAAACCCAAAATCTGGAACGAAAACTAGTTCTATCGCACTTTTTGGCGCAATCCACCAAATCCCAGTTTTTAAGTGTTCCGTCCCAGCAATTTTGCCAATTACTATTCCGTCCCCAGTTCTTTCAATGTTCTGTCCCCAATTTCACAGCATGACCAAGTCAGCTGTCCTTGACTTGACTCCATCCAGTTAGTACATGTGCAATGTCAAGTCTACCATTTATCTTGTAAAATTACCAAAATGCCCATTGACTCTCACAAGACCAAAATAGATCAAATTTACACGTCACCATCCTATGTATTTGATCAAACGCCCACAAATATTTTGGAAATGACACGTGTCATCATCATAATTACTCCTAAAATTTTATTGACATGTGTTAAAATCCTGATATTTTCAAAGACCAACGGCTAAGATTAAAACCTGGCTCAATTGGGATTGTGGTACTATAGGTCATCATCTTCTTCCTCTTGCCATCATGTAAGACCCCTATTTTATATTTACATTATCTGCGTAACAATATTTAATATTTTTGTATTTGACTGTATTTTTTCTGGTCAACGTGCTAGCGTGTGAAATATCAAATAGTAATTTCGAATAATGTTAATAAATGAAACTAGTATTTGAATTTTGAATGTGGGTAATTTATCTTTAATTTTTGGAAAGCTTTAAAAAAAAAAGGAAACAAGGTATTAACCTAAGTAACATATATATAATCTTTTTAATAGAAATAATATTTCCATAGTTAGGATATAAGAATATTTAGTAATTTGGAAGTTAAGGAGAATATAGGTTGTCTCCGGAGGAACTAGTTTTTCTTAAAAACCACACACACAAGCACAAGCCGAAAACGGAGAAGAACGCGGATTTCGCGAGCTAGCTGGGATTGGTTCTCTTATTTTTTCTTCGATATTTTCTGTTGCCGATAACACAGGAGGTGAGTAGTTTATTTTTCTGTTTTTCCGTATACAGTCACAGTTAACTGTACTTCCCAAAACTATGTTCTGTTCATCGTCCATTTTCTGCTTGTTTTCTCTTCAAAGACTATCATTACTTGTGAATGTTTAAAACTTAGTGGATTGATAGTACTGTTAACACCATTAGGTGGTGGTGAAGGGAGGCGCGAGCCCCTAACCTCCTCCTCTGTAAAAACGCCATTACTGCCATTACTGTGAAACAGAGGACTTTGATTTTTGTGTATTTATTTTCTGTGTTTGAACTGTTTTGTGGTATTGTGGGTTGGTGGTTTGGTGTAGGGTGGTAGTGGGGAGTTTGTGGGGGTTGGAAAAGCTCCAAGAACACTAAGGGCGGTCGGATCTAAGAATCTGGAAGCGATTTTTTTTACTGGAAATCGGGGGTTGCTTGGTGAGTTAAAGCTTTGGGGTTTTTCACTCTAACCAATTTCGGTTGGTTAGTTTAGAGTGGTGTGTGAAGGTTGGGTGGCCGGAATTTGGGGTTGAGGCGCTGGAGAAGATGAAGGGATCGACACTGTTCATGTTTTGTTTGGACTCTATTTGAGTTGGGCCGGACCACATCAATTTTGGTTGGGCCAACTCTTTTTAGTTTTGTTTTTGGGCCAATTCTTTTAGCCTTTGTTTTGGGACCAGTTTGAATATGTTAAGTGGGCGGGTCCATAGAATTTAAGTGGATCACATAGATCGATCTAAATAAAGTCTAAGGTCTGTTTCGGTTGGATAAATTCAAGTTGAGCCCAATCAGTTATGGGCCGGGTTAAACCGGGTCAGTTTAGCCAGTCGCTTAGGATCAGGATTTGAACTCTTTTTAAATATGGGTTTGGGTGAGGACCGGGTGGAATGACCACCGGTTAGGACCGTCGACTGTTGGGTTGACTGTTGACTTTTTCTAAAAAATGTTATAGATTGATTTTATGGACCAATCCGATGATAGGATGTGGGTGACTCTTGTATAACTTGTTTGTCGATTATCTAATATAGATTTGCGTCGATCTTGTGTAAATTTTGTCGCGTGAAGATAGAGAAATTTTAAGATGTATAAATATATACACCGAATAAATTACGTAACGAAAATCCACAGAACCTAGCTACCACAACT
Source organism: Coptis chinensis (assembly GCF_015680905.1). NCBI lineage: Eukaryota > Viridiplantae > Streptophyta > Magnoliopsida > Ranunculales > Ranunculaceae > Coptis > Coptis chinensis. Next base: position 61,481,617 of record NC_141464.1, on the reverse strand, counting down.
CATGTGTTTTGGCCCTTCCGGCGTTTGATTGAATCTGAATGGCCTTGGTAAGTAATGTGATTGGCCCTCTGGCGTTTTGATAAAATTTGAATGGCCCTTACGGGCGGCGACCCGAATAGTGGCTTGATTATTCCGTTCGCAAAATAGAGAGCGAGGCAGCGATATTTTATGCCGAATAGGGGCATTACTTACATAATTGCTTCCGTGTGAGGATTTACGGTGTCGCGGCATCCATTTCGAGGTGGTTCTGCGGAGTGGTTCATTATGTAAGGGGAGGCATGTGGATGTACATGTTAAGTTGGGTAGCGATTGTGGTAGCCCGGAAAAACTAGGTAAAACTTAGAGACGACGTATTATTAGGGACACTTTATAAATGTTACTGATATGTTATTTTTTTCTTTCGGTGTGGTTAGCAATTTAAGTTTCAATTTATGATATGATTATCACAAATTGCTTTGCAGGAGAGTGGGTTAAACTAATTATTCTTGCAGAGAGGACCCACTCTGCGATCGAGAAGGCATAAAGGTAAGTACTAGGATGCCATAAGTTATTTACTCATAGTTAGAAGCTAAGGTGCCTTTATGAAGGAACTAACTACCTTAAGCTAAGGCGCCTCGGTGGAGGAACTACCTACCATATAAAGAATGAAATTTTAAGTATATCTAAATGGTTTTTCTAAGGCTACTCATACCAACATTATTTATAATGTTGACCCAATTTGCATGTTTGCTAATCGGGTGTGTTCTTATATGAACATAGTCGATCACGGGGCCGAGGGTTAGGCGATGTTCGAGAAGGTGCGTCTTTGCTTTCGTGATCGATGTTAGCTTTTATTTTTAATAAGATGTTGTTTCATTTTTCCTCAGAGATGTAATGGAATTTGTTGGGGACATATGTTCAATTTTTTTTTTTTTTGAATTCTTAAGTAAAGAAGTTTGTAACTAAATTTTTGATCACAAGTTTTCTTAATGATGAGTGGATGGTTTGGAGTATTTTATTATTTAGTTTTCCGCATGTGTTATTATTCATTAGGGTTATGATATAGATTGGGTTGTGAGATTGTTGTCACATCTCGGATATCGAGGAGTCGGATATAATTATTATTATCTGATTTATCGAAATTCGGAGTGTGACACATCATCTTTCTCATATTCAGCCACCGCAATCTCCACCCACCTTTGTTGTCGCCACCGAAACAAGACTACTACTTTTGCTCCCACAAAACTGATAACCCATTAAAAGCGTGAAGTTAGACAATTGAAGAAATAACAATTAAGCATGAAGCTCTAAACTTGGTGTTTGAACAATGTTAGCATCCTACGCTCTCAACCAATCACTATGGTCCACGTGTCCAGTGTCCAAAGTCTAATCACAGGTCTAACATACGACTAAGTCTACTCCAAAACAGAAATCAAGGCATACATACAATCTCTATAAACAGAAATCAATTCGAGCACAATTAAAGCATTCATTAATAGCACAAGGAGTTAAACAGATCGTAACAAACATCCATCTCAAGAACCAAACATAGCGGACGTGCATCATAAAAGGAAAGGAGAGCAAGAGCTCAAATCATTATTATATAACATCTCCACGAGGAAAAGGGGGGAGACAAACCAAATCAATAAAAGGAGGATGAATCTAAACATCTGAGGACATTCTCTCACAGGAGGAAAACCGCCCCAATAAAGTTCAATTTCTATAGAACTACGGATGACTTGATTCTGGTTCGACAAAAGAACTAGATACGTAGGCAACTTCACATAAGAAGTTCAGTCAATACTATCAATCAATCATTTTTGGTTATGTAAAGGATAAACGAATTTTACCCTTTTACATTGACGCCGTTTGCAGGTCGAAGTTCTTGAGAAAACTACATTTTTCACTTGTTATTCTCAATCCCACGAAGCGCGGTGTTGGCTGTTCCGAAGAGATCAATCAAAAAGCTTGCTTGCTTATGGAGTTGATCAATAAATGAAATTAAAGATAAGTTTTTCCCGATATACAAACTCCCCTTATTTGTTTTGGTCGCATGATCACATGAACAACCAAAGGTTCAATTCTCTTGCTTTTGAATTTTCTTGTTTCAATCTGATCAAATATATAATTTCTAGTTTAGTCCCGAGTTGGTATAATTACCGCCTATTCAATATTCATCAGTCACATGATTGTATGTCATTGGCATCTTACATTGCATACCACAAACGAGCTTAATTAATTATGGGGTATGGTAGCACCTATGATACCCCTTGATATGAAGTTGCATGAAGGCACTCGATCACTACATTTGATGTGGTCATCTCTTAGTCCAAATACAATAGGATGAGTGTTGCAGATTTTAAACCATTTATATTGTTCGTATTACCATTCAATCAACCTGGTCATGCCAAAAGATGGTCGTTTGCAACTATTATACTGGAACGTTACAACTTAGATTTGGATTCTTTCATTCATCCTTGATCTCGATTATTTCGATCCATCACCAAATTCTACAGTACATCTTGTATATATCCTGAAGAAACACTTACAATTTATTCATGACTTTTGATTATTATTAATGTCTTTTCACATTGGACTGACCTGATCATAACTATATAATTTCTCTTGTTAGTCGAACTCTTGCTATTTTAAATATTGCTTATATTAGTGTAACTTCAATTACATTAATGAGCCTCAGCCCCTCGTAAGCATTACACTAAGCTTTCTATTTCCGATTCCTAATACCTAGGATAAGCTATTAATAATCTCTAATGTGTGTTGTCAATTTGAGTCACTTTGACTCAAAGTCTCAATTAAAAACAGACATACTTACTTGTACCAACAATTATGGGAAGATTGTTGCTTGGAGTTACTTCGGGATCTTCAGTTCATAAGGTTTCAACCTGATCGAACTAACAACAAACCTTGTGGACATGGGCATATCCTACCTAAGCTTTGGGCCAGCTGAAGCAGCAGGTCGCCTATAATATGAAGTGGTGATAACTTAACATTGTAGCAGATATACTGAATATCTGCTTCAGTATATCAGCTCAATGCAAGTTTCAAGTCTCTATTGAATTAACATTCCTCAGATATTAAGAGTCGATGAATTGAGAGGTCACACAATGCATGAGTTGCTTTGGAGCAAACTTTGGCGGCATTATCAATTCGTTGATTCCACTCCAAATTTGGGGCTGGATGGCGGTTCACTTATAATATGACGTGAGGGCCACGACAACAGTTGTGGTCACTTACATTAGCATGTTGAACAGATTCATCCTGAGCTAAATCGACTATATAACCTGCATTTTCAATGACTAATATTGCTATTTGGCATTTTTAGTGCGACCTTGCAGGTCGTCCACATATTGACCCCTCCTAGAGTAAGGGGAATCGAATCGGGTTTGACCGAATTCGATTCGACCCGAACCCGAATAGTTCGGGTTCAGATCGATTTTTATATCCGTTTACTTATTCGGGTTGGGTTCAGGTTCGGATATATTTTTTGGGGGGTTTTTTTTTTTAAATTTTTAGTGTTATTCGATCGGGTTCAGTCGGGTCGGGTTCGGATATTAAATCCGGATATAATCGGGTTAATCGGATATAACCATATCCGACTTCGAACCCGACCGATCCCCCCCCTACCCCTCCCCAATATGCAAATCTTCGACTAAAATTGTCAACCTTGATTATACTACAACTCGACCCTCTTGCAAGTCGATTACACTCCAAACTAGGGGCTAGCCACAACCATCTCCAAATTGGGGCTAGTCATTGCCATCTAAACATGTTCAATTTAGCTATTACGCTCTCACGCACCTCTAGACTTACTACCGTTAGTTTGTACTCACTCTTTGGTGTTAGCATAAATTTTTTACAGTTCAATCAAGTTCCAAAACTGGGGCTAGCTACAGTCACGCCAATTCAAGGCTAACTATCAACCATAGTGACGCCCCAAAAGGCTAGCTATCAACCAATCAGCTTGATGCCCTGCTAAGGATCAAGTTTGATCTGCGAACTACGACTACGAACTACAATGTCAGATTGCCATTAAAGATGCTCAACGGGACTCAACTATAGTGACGCCCACAAAAGGCTAGCTACTAACAATAACTCCTCCAAAAAGCGTACAAATCGACTTAACGCCTATGCAATGGTTAAGTTCGATTCAACTGTAATTGTCACTCAAAGGCTAACTATCAATCAAATCCAATAAAAAAACTGTAAGACCCCAAATTATTTTTCCATTATTTCGTAACACTACACCATAATAGGATATTTGCAACACGCACCTTTTTTGCTTTGCAACGCTTATTTACCGTTAGTAAATTGCCAACGCTAAATAAGCGTTGACAATGTTGTAAAGCGTTGGTTTATTTGAGTGAATTTCCAGAATTAATTGCTAACGCTTAAAAAGCGTTGGAGAAGTGTTACAAATCCAAAAAACCAAAACAACTTCGAAATTTCAAAAATAGAGAAACAAAAAAGAAATCGTCGTCGGTATGTCAAAATAGAAAACCTCTCTTTCTCTCTCACAGCCGCTGGGTTAGGTTAGGATTTTCTTATCTTTATGTCCTTTTCAACAAAGAGAAACCTTCATTCTACAGTTCCATTAGACCATTCTTGAGAAAGAAAACACACTTTGTGTACGGAACCACCATATAGATTATAGAGCACGATGAAATGGAGAAAAAGAGAGGGGGTTTGGAAGCCACAATATGCAATTTTACCACCCCTTTTTAGTTCTATTTTATAATTTCTAAACCTAGGGTTAGGGGTTTAGTATATGAGAAATGGGGTTTCTTGGTTTTACTCTATGTTGGCCATTCAATAAAACTGTTTTGGTGGTTAATTTTGGAGGAAGTCGTGGTATGATTATTCTTATCGGTATGGATTGAAAGAGATGAAAGTTATTTGCACCTTATCCTTGCTTTACTTGCACTTTCGGATCACGAAAAATAGTGGATTTGTTCAAATTTGCTCAAGCTCGTCCTTTCTTCCTAACTTTTCAGTTCTCAAGGTAAGACCTTTTCGTTAGTTTATTTGTTCATTTTTATTGTTCAAGCTCTCACTCACTTGTCTGAGCCATTTTGCACCTTCCTCCCTCTCTCAAATTCTCTCGATTTCTCTCCTAAATAGTAACGAGAAAAATCTAACCCGGTCGGTAGTGCCCATCTTCCTATTATGTTTTTAGGGTAAAAAAGTTTTGAGTTGAAGAGGGGTTAGGGCTGAATTCATCTATGATCTTTGTTGCTTTGATTGCACTTTGGGGGTTTGATTTCTACTTCTAGAATTTCAAATTTGAGAAATGTGCCAAGAATCTTGTTGGTTATTATGGCGATGGATGCGAAGAAAGCTATGGTTCTTTGAGATTTTGGCATCGATCAAAGCGGGGCCCAAGTATGACTAGATTGTGAAAATTAAGTTTGAGTGTATTTTGGGACTTGGGTATTTTTCTTTGGTTGTGAAAATTAAGTTTGAGTGTATTTGGTTTCATAGATAGCTAGATTGTACAAAGTGTATTTGTATCAAGGTGGGAATTGGAATGTTGGTTAAGATAAATGTTGCCTTTGCCCTTTCACTAATGCTTTACTTCTTATATGCAGGTATGTTGGTATATACTTTTCCATCTTGTTCGCAAGATATTGTCTTTGGACTCGTGTGAAGGAAATGCTATCCCTTCCCAAATCTTCTTTTGTGCTAATTGGTATTCTAGAAGCCCTTGGACTTCTTCTTTGGGATGTCTTTGGAGGTATATCTGAAACTTAGATCGTAGTTAGTATTACACTTAGGCGCAGGCAGTTCACGATTAAGTAGAGATCATTATTCAAATTCAATGCTCGGACGAACTGAAATGTATATTCCATTTTGTTCCCGGGGTTTATTGATACAAGTGAAACTTTGCTTTTATATAAGTCGGATATCGAGCACCATAAGCAAAGACGTGTTGTTATCCTTTGTTGAGCTTTTAAAGGGTGGAAAGGTACAATTAGTTGGTGCATTATTAATTTTTTGTGTACTAATGAGTTTTGCATACCCCTTTTCAAGCAATGCTTCCGGGACCGGCTATACCAATATTAAGTCGGTGATGTTGATTTGTAAAGTTCAATTCACTTTCTTCCAATTTGCAAAGAAGACTTAGATAGTAACATACTCATTATGACCGCCAAAGAGTACTGAGCTCCATCTTCATTTTTATGTTTTAGCTCTTAAAAGCGGCATAATTGTTCATACTCTTACCGATTACGAAAATGAACAAGTGTTACCCAATTATCTGGCCATAGTTAGACTCAAAAAAAGTTAGTTATGTCTCGATATACAAGAAAAAGTTAGCTAGGATCTACACGAAGTTGATTTAGATCTGAAAAATGGGATTGATGGTAATGAATCCGGGTTGTTGGGTAGAAATTCGTGCGTGTGGGAGCCATTCCTTCGCTTCAATTGCGAGGCAGGGGATCGCATTCATGGTATCTTGCATTCTTCTAGGGCCCCTACTTGCTCCACATAATAATTAAACTATTGGGATTAGTTGTTATTCAAGACATAAGCATAAAGGAAATTACATATATTAACAGTCATCATACAGGGACTTAACACATTTATAGACACCTGAGTAAGCTCTCATGTGAATCCATATACATCTACTTGCACAAATTCTCACCGGAACCTAAGGCGTTTAACTCATATGTAATCCGAGCTCTTGGATAGTTACCGTGCCAGGTACTCTAGGAGAGACTTGTTTCAAACCCACCAGCCTATTAGAGCGACTTTTGGCTACCATGGCTCCAAAGATGAGGAGGCTGGCTATCATATATCACAAACTTGGTTCCCAAAAAATTCGACCGCCAAAGTAGCAAAAAGTGAATTGCAGCCCAACATAAAAGGAGAATGTGACCATTTATTTTGTTTATCATTTGAATCTAACCTCAACTTCCCAATGTAAGTCATACTCCCCTTTGACATGTCATCGGTATCTAAGGATATGATATAGTAAATGCAGTCGTTCGTTGACATTTTTGCGCAGCGAGGAAGGAGTTTTCCGTTGTCGGTGAGTTGTCGAGAATAACAAAAATCCGAGAAACAAGAAGCTTAGAGTTTGCTATCTATAGACATGATTATTAGAGTTTTCGATTAATGGGCTCTTACATTAAGAATTCTACAAAGATGAGCGAATAACAAGGAAATCTAACTCCAATCCGAATCAATTTAAATAGGACCTGAAATAGGTAAGAAACAACATACCAACCTATAAAATTCAATTCTTACCTTGAGTTAAGCCAAGGTAAAGATGATATGTTTGTGCGGCCCTGTTCCACTTTATGAAACACTGGATGATTGAATCCCTCGGGCCTGGCTGCATACCACAACCATTTCAGGTGATTACAGTCTAGAATTATAAAGAAAGTAGTGCAAAGGATACAGATGCAGTATGCTTGAATAGTACCACATGCCAGGTATGGATTTCCTACATGGCTTGCAGAAAAATCAGCCTATAACTAATAATTGCTTGCAGAAAAATTCTGTGTTGCTGCCAAATGAGGAGCCCCCCCCCTCTTTATCTACTTCTTCTTGTATATTCTTTATTTTGTTACCTCATTCTTTTGGCTTATCAGTCTCTCTCATATTGGGATTGCAGACATGTGTGATGTGTCGACCATTGTAATAAGTAGTTTATGAAGTTGTTATCAGGAAAGAAGGTTATTTGTACAATTTTATGAAAGGACACGTTGCAAACAAGTACGTGTCTTGGCGAATATTAGAGAGCTTTCAAATGTAGGAATCGTTATCATCATGCATGTCTACTTTCCCATGCGGTTTAGTAGGTATATTGATGACTTCCTTGTTTATTGTGAGTGTAGTGGATTAGACGAGGGTCAACCGCTATCTAACATCGACATCATATGGCTGGACTAATGATAGCTTCATCTGCATTTGAAGCGAGGTGCATCCATTATTAAGGTTGCCATTACTAACACACTCTCTCAAGCATCTATACAATAATTGTTTTAGAAAAACTGTGATCCATTTCTTTTTTTCTCCATCGAGGAATTTGTCTTCATTGATGCAAGCTAAAAGCCTCAAGGTATTTATTCTTTTTTCACTTCCCTCTTTCTTTTGTTAATTATGCCTATTGGCACCATGTTAATCTTAAAAGTGAACCTGGTCTTTCAATTTGGTTTTGTTAGTAGTGAAGTGTTTCTTTTGATGTTATCTTGTTAGACTTCCTTGTTAATCCCGTATTAATATATTGCGGGGAAACCTCTTGACATATTTGTTGTTAATTCTTTTCGGATCGGCTTCCGGTGATCCTTGAAACTCTTTCTCGCTTATTGCATATTTTTTTTTGCCCCTGTTTCTACGCCCGGAAATCGATTTGTAAAAGATGATTCGATATTGATTGTTGCCCTAATTGTTTTTTCCTCTCATAAGCTGACAAGCCGAGGCCTCTAATTGCTTTCATGATGTTCAAATTACTGAGTCACCCAGGAGTTTGGACTAGTTTAGTAAGAACCCCTTAGTGTTGATGCTATGCTCTTTTTCGTAAAAGTCGACTAGCCGAAGTCGTTTAATACCAAAATATGTTTGCCAACTTTGTATGGGAACCTACTGTTGTTAAGGTATTCAATGTTCTTTCCCATGTTGCTTTGTTCAGTTTCTTTTTACCTACATTGGTCGTGATTGCAAATGTCTCAGATAAATGCTATAAATGCGACAACAGAGGCAGCTTGCCTAATTCTAAGTGTGGACGAGACCGTGAAGAACCCAAAGGTAAGGTTTTCTCCAGCTAGTTGTATGGCGTTTGTAGTGTTATCTATCAAACATGTTACACTCGGCCAAAAGTTCAGTGTCTTCATATCCCAAGAGTTCAGTTGTTCAGCCTTCTGTTATTTCTTTTTTCATTCCACTGTGCCATCCTTGGTAGTCACAGTGTTTTTAATTTTTCTTTGCATTGTTATTTTCTAATGGCTATTCATTGTATTGATAATCCAGTCGGAGAGTGCACAAGGAGATGCTACTGCTAGAGCGATGGGTTGAGGGCGTGGCGGGGCAGGTTTCTATGGCCGTGGAAGGGGAATGCGAAGGCGTTGAGCTTTTTGGGTTTGAAGATGCCAAGGACTTCCTAGAGTGAAAGGAAGATTTTGAAAGCAAGGGTGGTTTGTTTCGTGGGAAGTTTGCTTTCTGTTCTTAATTTTGTTTGCTTCAGTTTGGAGTGAGTTTGTAGCTATATATATATTTGTCTAAACCATTCTTGTATTCATTGGATTCTTGTATTCATTGGTTATTGTAGGTTTAGTTGGTCTCGCTACAAAATATGAGAATTTTTTTTTTTTATTACCAACCCATCAGCAACGGTTTATAACCGTTACAAATGAATTTTAAATTATTTTTTTTAAAATTAACTAACAACTTTGCAACGGTTACAAACCATTGGTAAAAATTTTAACAAATTACCAACGCTTAAAAAGCGTTTGTGAAATTTCTGTTTGCAACGCTTTGAATTTCTGTTTGCAACGCTTTTTAAGTGTTGGAAATTTCTTTTTGCAACGCTTTTTAAGCGTTGCAAATATTTCCAACACTTTACCGACGCCATATTTGCAACGCTTAAAAAGCGTTGCAAAAATTATTAGCAACGCTTTTTTGCCGTTGCAAATAGCCTGTTATGGTGTAGTGTAACAATATTTAGCATTTCGAAATTTGATATTTATTTCTTGGTCAACGGGCTAGTAAATATGGGCTTGACTTTTTGATAGAAAGAGAAAGGAGGGAAAATTAGTATTTTGAATTTTTGTGTAGAGATTTTTAATATTTGGAAAGTTTTCAAAAGATATATTAATATAAGATATATAATAAATATAGTACTTATAATAGAGAAAAATATTCTATAGTTAGGAATAGAGATATTTGGTAAAATAGGAAGTTTTTAAAATGTTAAGCATAATATAAATTCTTTAGAATTGAAGGATTTATTATAAATTAAGGGTTTTCATAAAAATAAGTTTTTAGAACTAAACAGCTAAAACAAAAAAGAACGGAGACAAGGCGGATCGTGCGTCTTCTAGCTAGCTTGGGATCGGTTTTCTTTCATATGCTAAATACTATTTTTCGCGATACTAGAGGTGAGTGGTTATATTTTTTAAATCTATTTCACCGAACCTACAGAAAAAGCTGGTACTGTCAGAGTTTTTTCCGGCTCAGTTTCTTTGTGCTGCCTATTCTTCTTTCGATATTTTCCTTATCCTGCTGAATTGTTAAACTTGCCGAATTGCTAAAATAGTTAAAGGTTATATATTGTTTTCTTAATTATTGAAATTATTGGATTGTTGGAACTCTGAATAAAGTAATGGCTGCGCAAACCCAGAGAACAGAGAAATTGTCGTGCATATGATTTGAACATGTATAATGGGTATAATGTTGTTGTTTTGGGTTGTTGGATGATGTCGGGGGATTAAGGTTTTTTGATGCTGGTTGTTGGCTGATTGGGTGGGTGCTGTGAAGGTTGAAAGAGGCGTTAATGGTGTCAAACGCCATTTGTGAGCAGTGAGGATTTTTGGGTTTTGATTATACCCCTAAGGTTTGGTTTTTGATGGGGATCAAAACCCAACCGTTTGGTGGTGGTTGGGGGTTGGCAGAGGTGCTGTTGGGAGCAGGAAGACTCGTTAATGGCGATGCGATCCAATTTGGGGGAAGAGTGAGTGATGGAAGCAAATTGGTTTTTGTGTTAATTAAAGTGGTTGGGTTTTTCCTCCTGAGTGTTTTTGGTTAGGTTTGGAGTGCCGGTGGATGGTTGATGGTGGCTGATCCGGTGGTGAAAGGAGCTATTGAGGAAGAAGGAGGGGTGGCGATCTGTTTCTGTTTTTTTTGTTGGGCTTGGGGCGGAGTTAGTTTGTTTTCTTTGGGCCAGTTTCATTTTAGTTATTTTTGGGCCGAACCAATTTGTTTGTTTGTTTTGGCGGTTTTATGTTTTGTTTGAAATTTGGGTCCATATGACTTGAATTGGGTCCGGTTGAATAAATAGGTTGGTTTTAGACTTTTGGTTTTGGGCCTTGGTTTTAGGCTTTTCCCTTGGTTTTGTTTTGGTTAATTGGGTTTAGGATTGTTGACTGTTGGACTTGACACATTGACGATCAACCCTTTGATTGTTATTTGTTGACTTTGTTTACTTTTTATATATTAAATTTTATGGATTAATCCAATGGTAGCATGTTGTGGAAGCCTATATAAACTGTTTGTCATTATCTAAGAAAGATTTGACGTTGCTATTGTGCAATTTTTGACACGTGACGAGATTGAAATTTTAAGAGACGTGATATTCCTAAAACGCTATAAAAATGTTATGTGATACGTTTGGAGAAATTGTGACATTATGTGGTATGTGGAAATTGTTGTTCTGTTAAATGATATGATATATTAGGATATATATTAAATGCGATATTTTTTGAGAAATAAATGTAAACGCTCCATCATTATATCTGTGAGATGCTACTATGAGGTATTATAGTATTTGTGGATATTTCCAAAGAGATTGTGATTTAGTGCAATATATTTTATTTGGCACGTAAAAGAATGAAAATGAGAGGTATTGTGATATTTTCAAATAATGTGGCTTAGTGCAATAATTTATGTAACACTTGATAGAGTGAAATGATTATGAGATATAAAGGTATGAGACCTGCATAAATTATATAACGAAAATCCTAAAACTTAGCTACCACAACTCATGTGATTGGCTCATGTGTAGGGCGTATGTGATATGATTGGCCCTTGTATAGGGTGTATGAGATGTTGATTGACCCATGTGTAGGGCAATCGTAGCCGAATAGTGGCTTGATTTTTTCGTTCACAAAATTAGAACGAGACACGATATTTTATGCCAAATAGTGGCAATACCCATATAATAGCGTTCGTGTGGGGGTTACCTGGTATGCGATATCCCGTTTAGGATAACTACGCATGGAGTGGTTCATTACGTGAGGGGAGGCATGTGGATGTGCATGTTCGGCGTTGGGAAGCGATTGTAGTAGCCATGGAAACTAGGTAAGACATAGAGACAACGTGATTCTAGAGACACTTGAAGAAACTCTAAACAATATTTGTGATGATATATCAAAGTGTACGTTAAATCTATAATAAATGATTTATTGTATTTTATGTTGCATTCACAATGGTTTTGCATAAGGGTGGGTTGAATTGATTATTTATGCAGGTATGACCCACTCTGTGATTAGGCCTACACCAGTGTAAGTATAGAGTATGTTTTAGTTTTGTTATTTTATTATTAGATACAGTTGATCTAGTACGGTTTGAAGCTAAGGCGCCTCAGTGGAGGAACTACCAGTCTTAATTATTGTATTTAAGAATGTTGTATTATTCGTTGGATGTAAAGGCGCCTCGGTGGAGGAACTAACTGCCTTATTGATGGTGTATATTTATATATAAGTATGATTTGTATTTTAAGGCTACTCATACCAGCATTGTCTATAATGCTGACCCGATTTGCATGTTTGCTTATCGGGTGTGTTCATAAAATGAACCCAGTTGATAAGTCTTGATAGGATTAGTGTTGAAGGTTGGTTGCTGCTTGTGCGTTGCGCTAGCGTCTCATTATGGGATATGTTTTGTTTTCCCTTGAGGTGCAATAGATTTTAATTAAGACTGTTTTTTTTTGTATTTTTAGTTGTAATTATAATTAAAAAGTTATTGAAAGGAAATTTCTAACTTAATCATATTTGTGAATTTTTGTAATGAAGAAAACTTTTGTTTATTTAAATTTTTTTATTGGTTTCCAATTATTGGAATAGTTAAACGGATAAAGAGGTTTTTGGAAGTTGAGAGTGTATCACACCTCAAAAAATCGAAGAGAGTCGGGGAACAAATATTGTTTTTTCTGATTTTGTCAAAATTCAGGGTGTGACAAAAACGCCCCCAAAAGGCGTACAAATCTCACTGTAGTTGATTATATTCTCACTATAGTTGTGAAAATTTTGGAAGTGAGGTAATGGAAGTTTGCTAAAATAATTTTTTTGGGGGGAGGGCCGTGTGCGAGTCATTATAGTTTGAAGATTTTTCTAGACAATTAGTTATGTGGTAGTGGAGTTTTTCTAATCTTAGGGGGTGCGTGACACACCTATATCCATATATGAGATTCCTGTCAAACCCACAATAAGTAACACTGCAAGTCCTCTCAATTGTTTCTTAACCTCTTGATTCTGGAGATGAAGAGAGGCCAAGAATAAAGAGAAAATAGTACAAAAAGACATGAAGTTTTTCATAGTATGCATGTAGTATAAACATATTATACCTGCTGCTACTTGCTCCTGTAAAATCCAATAAACCAATAAGGGTAAGTTTCAATAGTGTTCAAGTTGATGAAGCAACTAATTTCAAATTAACACCCATTTTATATATTTATGCACATAAGCAAGACGATAAGCCGGTGTTTGAATTCTCCAATGTTTGGTGCCTAGTGTATACAACATAAACATTGCAATGATCAAAATCAATAATTCTAGCAGAGGTACATATCAATTCTTACAACTTTGTATTTGTCTGTATGAGGATCATGACCAAAGCTTAGATTAAACTGTCGATGATCACCAACAGTTCTCTTTTCAATTTCATCTAAATTAAATAGAACTTCAATATATTCTTTGGTAGCTAGATTGCATATCACCATAGACGTCTTTTGGTCCGATAAACAAATCAATCCATTGCATGATGTAGAAAGCTGTATTTTGCTTTCCATGTATAGAAGCGACCCGCTCAGATATATATGTGTATAGAGCGACTGCGCTTCGAAGCTTTCGAGATGTTGGTAGAGCGCCCGTGTTTCTCAAGCCACCGAATTGTTTTGTTTGCTATTTTGTAAACTCTATATAAACAATTGTAATCTCTTTAGAATTCAATTAAGTAAATATACACTGAATTGAATTGAATCCTTTGGTTCTACATGGTATCAGAGCCAAACCATTGAAATTCGCTACATTGAATCCTTGAATCTTAAACCCCTCTCACAAAGTTTTATTTTTTTTTAATTTTCTTTAAAAACCTAAATCGTTTTTTTCTGCAATGGCTGAATCTGACAACAATTCTTCAAGCATCATTCATCACCACTACACCCCACAAGACAACTCAGTGTTCCCAAAAACTATTCCATTAGATGAGTCCAACTATACCATTTGGGCTCCTCTCATGTGAATGCTGATTGGAGCAAGGGGAAAGCTTGGTTATTTGACTGGCACAAAGGTTGAACCGCTTATGAATTCGTCTGAATATAAAGTTTGGGCAACAGATAATGAAAAGGTAAAAAACTGGTTTATTGATTCTATGGAGATTTCTCTTATGAACCGTTATATTCGTTTTCCTACTACAAAAGATATTTGGGAGGCTGTAGAGAAGACCTTCTATGATGACTCTGATGAAACTCAAATTTTTGAATTGAATACGAAGTGCTTTGAAGCAAAGCAAAATGGGAGACTTATTCCTTCCTATTACAACGAATTGGTGGCTATGTTCCAGAAGATTAATCAGAGAGTGACCTCCCAGAATAACAGTGTTGAAGCTGTAGTCCATGAAACGTCCACGATGTCCAGAATGCGTGTTCATATGTTTTTACGTGGACTAGATCAGGAGTATGATCAGGTGCGTGGAGAGATCCTTCGGAAAGAACCTAAATTTTCTTTGGAACAAAGCTATGCTTACATTCGTAAGGTACAATCTGAGAAACAAGCTATAGGGTGCTCTGTATCAACTGAATCCTCTGTCTTGGCTGTTCATAGCAAGACAACTCCTCCAGTTTTTTCTGGTCCTCCACGCCATCCTAAAGGTAAATCAAATCCTTGGGTAGATAAAAAGTGTGGTGTTTGCAGAGATTTGGGTTATAGCAAGGAGAGATGTTATAAAGTGATTGGTTATCCTGATTGGTGGGACTTCTCTAAGAGGCCATGAAAGAATTTAAGCAAGGCCGCCATTGCTAATGTTGTGAATGGAGACAATGCTTTGGCTAGTGCCCACAATCAGGTATGATGGTAAGGTTATTTCGACTAATACATGGATAATTGATTCAGGTGCATCTGACCATATGACAAATGACCCTAACCTTGTGAAAAATCTTAGACCTTCACCTCAAACCGTTATTTCTACTGTTGATGGTACTCTAACTCCGGTTAGCGGAAAAGAGTCTATTGAGTTATCTAAAACCCTCACTCTTGAATCTGTCTTAGTTGTTCCATCCCTTGCCTATAACTTATTGTATGTTTGTCAAATTATCCTAGCACTTGCATGTACTGTGACATTCTATCCATCTTTCTGTGTTTTTCAGGACATTCTGACTCGACAAATTCTTGGTTATGGTGTTAGAAAGGGGAAACTGTACTACCTGGGCTTGACAGAAACTGGCGAGAAACAAAAGAATTTTCTGGGGCAAGTTAATCAGGTTAATAGGGTCGAGAATGCAAAGGAAGTTGTGTGGTTATGACATCGTAGGTTAGGTCATCTATCTTTTAGTTATTTGAAAAGGTTGCAACCTCAGTTATTTTCAGTTGTTAGTGAGTCTGAGTTTCATTGTGACATTTGTGAACTGGCCAAGAGCCACTGTATTTCATATTCACCAAGTATTAATAGATGTCCTGTTCCTTTTATAAAAATTCATTCTGATGTTTGGGGTCCTGCCAAAGTTTCTTCATTTTCTGGAGCTAGATATTATATGACTTTTATTGATGACTACACTCGCATGACGTGGGTGTCGTTACTGAAAAACAAAAGTGATGTATATGGGATGTTTACTGATTTTTACAAAATGGTGGCGACGCAGTATCAACAATCTATCAGGGTCTTTCAGTCTGATAATGGGAATGGCCTCATGTCTGAATTTTGCCGGTTAATTGGAATTCGTCATCAAACCTCCAATTCTGGTACCCCCCCCCCAACAAAATGGTCTAGCCGAACGGAAGAACAGGCAGTTGTTGGAGGTTGTTCGTGCTTCCTTGTTTGGCATGAATGTACTTTGATCCTATTAGGGTGAAGCAATGAAATTAGCAGTCTATGTTATCAACCGTACTCCCTCACGGGTAATTGAGTTCTAGAAACCTTATCAGAAACTCCATGCACTTTTGTCCATCCCATCTATGCCTAACTTGGAGCCTCGGGTGTTTGGATGTACAACTTATGTTCATATCCCACAACCAAAATGAAGTAAACTTGATCCTCGTGCAAAGAAGTGTATTTTTGTGGGTTATGCAGAGTTTCAGAAGGGGTATAGGTGTTATGATCCGATTACTGCCAAGATGTATATATCTCTTGATGTCTCATTCAATGAATCAAACCCATATTACTCGGAGGAGTTTCAGTCTTCCGCCGAGGGGGAGAGTGGCGGTGAAGGGAATCCTAATGTCTTTGGAGAATTGGAACACTTGGAGGAACGATTTGAAGTTCCTAAAGCAGAAATTTATCATGTAATAGTAGAGATAGAAGCACATGATCTGGATGTATCTGAAACTGTAGTACACGACATTTCCCCTTCTACATCAATAACTGAAGATCTCTATCAAAATGCTCCGCCTCAAGTACCTCCTATAACCTTTAATGAGTCTGTTGGGGTAGAAAGTCTTGAACCTAGACAATCACAAAGAGCTAAGAAACAATATGAACCAGACATCAAAGCCAATGCTAAATACCCTATAGCTAACTCTATGTCTAACCATAGCCTTTCTGAAACCCATGCACTTGTCATAAATCAATTCTCTTTGTATCTATTCCTAGTAGCGTTGCGGGGATGCTTTGAAAGATTCAAAATGGAAAAAAACAATGAATGAAGAATTGGAAGCCCTTCAAAAGAATGTAACATGGGAGGTAGTTGATATGCCTGTTGGAATGAAAATTGTTGGATGTCGTTGGGTGTTTACCGTGAAGCTTAATGCAGATGGAACTATTGATAGATATAAGGCGAGATTGGTTGCCAAGGGATACACACAACATTATGAGGATACTTTCGCACCTGTAGCGAAAATCAATACAGTCCAGATTTTAATTTCACTTGCAGCAAATAGAGATTGGCCCTTGCACCAGCTTGATGTGAAAAATGCATTCCTGAATGGGAACTTGGAGGAGGAAGTATACATGGATATGCCTCCAGGTGTGAAGAACCATCCCAAAGATGTTGGGAAGGTGTGTAAACTGAAGAAGGCTTTGTATGGCCTGAAACAGTGTCCAAGAGCTTGGTTTGGAAGACTTACACAGTCAATGAAAGTTTTTGGGTACAAACAGAGCAATTCTGACCATACCTTGTTTATCAAACACAAGGATGGTTAGATTACAGGTCTAATTGTGTATGTTGATGGCATGATCGTTACAGGAGATGATCCGAAGGAAATAAATGAATTGCAGAAGTATTTGTCGAAGGAATTTGAAATGAAGGATCTAAGACAACTGAAGTATTTTATGGGTATTGAAGTTGCAAGGTCTAAAAAGGGGATTTCACTCTCATAGAGGAAGTATGTCCTTGATTTGCTTGCTGAAACCGGGATGTTGGATTGCAAACCAATGGAAACACCCATTGAGATGAATCACGGACTCGCCATTCATTCTGACTAAGTTCCTACTGATAAAAGCAGATATCAGCGTCTTGTAGGAAGGTTAATCTATCTATCTCATACTAGACCTGATATTGCTTATGTTGTGAGTGTGGTTAGTCAATTTATGCATTGTCCTAGTGAAGAACATATGGATGCAGTCTTTCGTATCCTGAAGTATTTGAAAAAAGCACCTGGCAAAGGTTTACTATTTGGAAAGTATGATGCATTGGATATTGTTGGATACAGGATGATTAAATTCGGGTGATAAACCGATAGACGGTCTACATCAGGATATTTCACTTTTGTCGGTGGAAATCTTGTAACTTGGCGTAGTAAGAACCATAAAGTTGTTGTCAGATCGAGTGCAGAAGCTGAATTTCGAGGTATGGCACAGGGAGTATGTGAATTATTATGGATCCGTACTGTCTTGATGGAATTGGGCTTCGAACTTCAAAAGCCTACGGATTTACATTGTGATAATAAAGCTGCCATTCAAATTGCACATAATCCAGTTCAACATGATAGGACAAAGCATGTGGAGGTTGATCGTCATTTTATTAAAGAAAATCTTGACATGAAGGTTATTCGTTTTACATTTGTAACCTTTGAGGAGCAATTAGCTAATGTTCTTACCAAAGGTGTATCCCACAAGGTGTTTGACAGCTTAGTTCACAAGTTGAGCATGATTGACATATATGCACCAACTTGAGGGGGAGTATAGAAAGCTGTATTTTGCTTTCCATGTATAGGGCGCGACCTACGCCTCAGGCTTTCGAGATGTCCAGTAGCTAGAACACGACCCGCGCCCTGTGTTTCTCAAGCCACCGAATTATTTTGGTTCCTATTTTGTAAACTCTATATAAACAATTGTAATCTCTTTAGAATTCAATCAAGTAAATATACACTGAATTGAATTGAATCCTCTAGTTCTACACACGAGACGATTACAATGAATTCGCATGGAAGTGAAAGTTTGTACCAATTCGTGATACTAGTACCACACGCCTGGTTATCGCACAATAACGAACTAAAGCTACCATCTTTTTTTGAAAATAGGAGCCTTTGGTTATTTTCGTTTGCCTGATCGAGATGCAATTTAATAAAATTGGGGATAGTGATTAACTGAAGCACATATTTGCATAGACACTTGCATCGCACCAATGACTAGATTAACAGGTAATTTTGCAAGGATTTCGATCATGACATCTTCTGGTAATGTAGAGTCCACTGTGACAATCTCGCAGCTTCTTATTGGTGCTCTTCTTGTTCTTCCTCCGCTCCTGATATGCCTCCATAATTCATAAAAACCAAACAATAGTGCTGATTAATTTGAGGAACATCATGTGATACTTTCGCACTGGTATTGGTGAATTGGATGCCAACTACGGGCTCTTTTTTTATAATTTAATTCGTCAAGGAGAGTTATTCTTAACTTTAAGAACACGTATCTGTTCGTATAGTCGGTATAGAAATCTTTGGCATCTACATTCTATGTAGAAATCTTCTATAATGGACCGATGTATCCTTTTAAAAAACAAAACCAAAAATTAGAAGTCCCTAATAGATTGGTTAGGAATGCAAAACAAATCTATTAAAAACCTAACCAACCGTGTCTTCCTTGTTTGAAAAGACAGAATGAGATGTTTGAGCAGAGCATGTTGTCAGTTTTTAATTTTTATCACGGTGTTTACTAGGTTTTGTGACTATATTCCTGAAGTTCGATTTGGCGACTTCCTATACACATTAAGCTCCATCACTGAATGTTCATTGAGCTGAGATGCAGAACCAACAAGTCACATGAAGTCAGTTTACTTGACTTGAAATACAAGTTAGTAAAAGAATGTATCTGAATTGAAATACAAGTACAAAATCTAAGCATATCTAAATTGAAATACAAGTACAATAACAGTGAAACAAAGAAATATATGAATACAAGTGTTTTCTATTTATCAATTCATCCCCCAATCAACATAAGTTTAAAGATAATCGAGATCACAAAAGGGATATTCACTTCTTCCACTTCCCCCTTCCAAAATTTGCATAAAATGCTCGCCCCTAGGCTGCCAACAAACAAGCACAAGCATCTGATTTATAACCCAAACCTATCCCTGCAGGCCTGTACAAACTTCAATGTTTAAAGAGGCATCACATCTTGAAGGTTTTCTGGCAAAGGGAAGTTCTGTGAACCAAACGTATGGAGGGAACTATTTTGAATAAAAACTGCAACACCACATTTGCTGCTGTTGAAACCTTCCCACAATGAAAAATTTACTGTTCCACTAATAGTTTTCTTGGCTGAGATGTCTTTGACTACGCACAACTTCTCAAATTTTCGCACAACAAAATCGTTGCTCAGAACACGTCCCTTATTCTCACCCTTTGGACAATTTGTCACCAACCCATTTTCGTATAGAGCCACCATTACATCTGCGCCATGACTGTCCACCTTTGTCCTTAGAGCTCCATTTATGGAGACTTGTAATGTGTCTGGTGATGATTTTTGGAATGTAACCTGTTCAATCAACAAGAATGCAAAGATCACAATCCATTCGCATATTAAAAGGAGGTAGTTACTGAAAACATAGACCAAAGTTTCATGGATGTGGATGTACTATGTAGTGTCCTCTAGCTAAATTATGAACACAGACCCATCCTGCTTGCCAATCACTGAATCAGCCTACAGCTAGAATGTCTTAATAGCCTGCTAATTTAAACACAATTTTTGGACGTTATCAGTTTGGGCCAACACCATCGGGCCGAATGTGGTGAAATAGGCCTTAGCTCAAGTCTACCTAACTCTAGATGTCAACTTGGCTTGTTGAGTTGTTGGTACTTGGTGGTGTATTTGCGAAGTAGATCTGGTGTAGACCTTTATTTCCTATTAAAGCCACCATCAAATTCGTTGGCAATGGTCCACCCATTTCAAAGAAGCATGGCATCGTGCCCATTGATCTCAAACCACAAAAGGTTTCAGAAGTACCGGAGGACAAAATTGTTTGGTGCGCAAAGGCACAACACAAAAAGTTTTACACATATATTTGAAAGGAGAAAAATGTCAATTAAAAGAAGGCCCAAATTATCCACCAGTAGTCCAATATATTGGACAATTGGACCCTGTTTTTACAAATTAAGCATATTGTGGATGTGTCAGAATTCAGACTGATATATACAGTGATAGTTCCTACATATATCGCTTTTGCTTTTTGAAATATCGAGATACTTTCGTGCCAAATTAGAATGCCTTGGTGCGAGTGTGCGACCCTTGGTGGATATGTGAATGTCACGTTATGAAGAATTTCTGAATATATGATAGTACAACTACAAATATTGAATGAAATGAGGTCTACTAATGGTTCTAGACTTCTAGGAGACTACGAGTGATGACATTATTTTAGCCCGAATGTGGCGGCAGCTCAACATCCCCGGATTGCTTAGGCCTTAGGATCATTTTCTGTATAGTTTTCAGCAGTCATAAAGTCTTCTGACTTCAATACTAACTAATACCATGCATCTTCTAGGCCTAATATCAGCAGAATATTTTTCAATTATTAGGAATCTTTGTTTAACACCTAAAAGTAAACAAATATAATGTTCATGTAAACTCTGTTGCTGTACCTGTAAAGTTGGTGCTGGGAATCTCACGGCAGATCTGATCTGGGAAAGTAATTCATCTTCATCAGTACCAACACACTGGGCCCTACCTTGAACAACAATTTGAGGAGTAAACATTGTATCCAACCTCAGAGCTTCAACATAAGCCTTTTGTCTAACGGTGCATAAACTGGACGCATATGGATCTTTCCAGCCCATGTAATCCCAATAGTCTACATGAAATGCAAGTATAATCACAGGTACATCTAGCTCAAAATCTCCTCTTCCAAGCCTCGAGATAAGTAATTCAGCCTCGGGTGATGTTTTACAACCTTGTGAAGAGAATAGTTCGACCAATATGGCTCCGCCTCTTTTTTGTTCCTCCGATACTATATCGGCTGTAGCTGTTTCGGACGATTGTGTACGCATTTTCCTCGAGGATTGAGGATATGTATTTCGTCCGAAACATGCAAAGAGACGGGGCGCCATCCCGTCTCTGCCACACTTGTGGAAATGGGATGGCTCAGAGATTGAAGGAATGTTGGAGGAATGAAGAGATAGAAAGAGAGATTTTTAGTTTGTGGAAAAGAGGAGGAAGAAATCTAGAGAGGTGGAATGAGTAGGAATGTTTTGTTTTTAGGAAGGTAGAGTGGGTGGAGGGTAGAAAAAGGTGGCGAAGGTGATGGGAGAACGGTCTGAATGTTTTCCTTTAGTATATTTTTCTGCTTTTGGAACTAACTTATTATGAGACGTGGCGTGATAAAATGTGACCAACAGTGATGGGTCGGTGATGCGTTTCTTTGTAGGTGTGTGCTGTGGATTTGGTTCACCTCGTTGTCAAACTTAACTTTTGTCATAAGGGAGCAGCAAGCCAGCAAGTACGTGGAAATGAAGACAAGATAAAAGAGATTCATTTGGGGAGTGATTTTTTGCTCCCAGCGTTGGTTCCTCCAAGCGCTCCAAGGGATTTATCAGCCATACACGTTTCATTTTTTCCATCCAAAAAAAGATGTTACAGCTGTATAAAATCTTCAAAATTTTGGATTTTACTTGTTTGTCCCTCATAATTAAAAAGGAAATAAAAAGGAAAAATATAAAGAAAAAAGGAAAGTGGAATAAACCAACGTGTGTTCCTTCTTATACGGCAGTATCTTCAACTTCTTACCGCTAAATGAGAATTCGTCTAATCCAAGAAGCTGCACCTTTTTATGAGCAGAAGTGTCATTGTGATGTTATCCAATTTCCATATAACTTTCAGATGCCTCTAGAATTCAACACTTTCTTACACTCCCCGAACACAACAAATGCAAAAGAACGAAGTTCCAAATAACTTTCCAAAAAGAACGAAGCTCCAAATAACTTTCCAAAAAGTTTTGTTCATTACTTCATTGTTGCAGAAAGCCACAAAGCACTATGACAACCTTTTTTTGTCACAATGAGTCAATGAGATGATGAAAAAAAAAATGTGCAAGACATCCTTGAAGTCTTTCAACTTCCAAGTAAGGGTAATGTTTGCTATGTAGAGGGAAAATGGAATGATGTGTTAGAGGTCATAAATACACAAAACTCAATGGTGATGAGTGGTTCTTTGATGTGCATTTGTACACTTGCTTTTTTTGTTTTAGGTTTTACCTTTCTCCTAGAGGACAGTACAATGAGACATGCACCGAAATAAGGCATCATCCGAATTGGCAATAGCCTCAACTATCTAGGCACACCTCTCAATCTTAATGGACTCCATTATTTTTGTAGCCTCTTATTTGGAAGTTCTTTACCACCTTTTGACCTGTAAAGCGCGATGAAGCTACTCGAAACCAGTTCTAATGTCTCAGTGACTGTTAAATTAAAGTTCTTTTATTCTTTTCAGGTTTGATACTTTTTCTTGGTAAAATCAGGTTTGATACTTAGTAACCTGTATATACAATGAGAATATAAAGTTTTAGGTAGCACACACAACACACAATCACAGTTTCACTTCTATTAAGATTGACAAGTACACATTACGAATAACATAACCTTTCCAAACAGTTCACCCACTATGAATTTTGTTATGAGCGGTCTGTTTTTCTGAATTAACTTGTGGAACTCTCATTCAGTCGCTCTTCTTTTTCAACTGAATCAACACTGCAGGCAGTGGATCATAAATCTCTCTGTAGCTGATAAACCTACCACTTCATTTCCTCAAAATCAGTATTTGATTTTTTGGAGGATGAAGAAAAATCCTCTCCCACCCCAATGTGCCAACTGCCTTAACCAAACAGAGTGTTGTGAGTGACGATAGTGTAGGAATTATTTCACAACTACGGTACAACTTACAGTAGCATCTACAAGCGCAGGTATCATCTTGAAATATATATACACAAATACAATCCTACATAGGGCATACAGACAAGTATCTAAATATCTCTTTAAGTCATCAAATAATAATTTAGACTCAGATGTCGCCCAATGAGGATGGAAATTAAGTAAAGCTGGTTAACATTGCAGAAGTAGAAAGCAGTTGACACACTTCATTAGTTCATTCTAACATGTAGATTCAGGTATCCCAAGTGTTAAGACAAACATCGATTAAAAACTATTAGGTTCACCAAAAATAATACTTGTTTTCTCCATCGTGTTTTGCGGTAAGAAGTTGAAGATACTGCCGTATAAGAAGGAACACACGTTGGTTTATTCCACTTTCCTTTTTTCTTTATATTTTTCCTTTTTATTTCCTTTTTAATTATGAGGGACAAACAAGTAAAATCCAAAATTTTGAAGATTTTATACAGCTGTAACATCTTTTTTTGGATGGAAAAAATGAAACGTGTATGGCTGATAAATCCCTTGGAGCGCTTGGAGGAACCAACGCTGGGAGCAAAAAATCACTCTCATTTGGGGACTGTATTCTGGTTTTGGGCTTGATATTTGGAACATGGATAGTATTGTCTCACCGATAAACCAACGCCTTGTTGGGTATTTCCCTTAAAAAGCCTTACAATCTTCACTTAAACGGTTAAACCATTCAAGTTAAATTTTTTCCTCATCCGTCTGGGACAAATTTCGTTTAACACTCCTGGTTAATTAACGACTCAAATTGTCAATTCTCCAGTAATCTCGAACTTATATAGAGGCAAACTAAATTCTATGAATATAAGAGGAGGTTCTGGAAGAGAAATATGTAAGACACCCCTAGAAATTTTGGGTGGAATAATCTCAACATATCCACCAAGATCGATCTAACATGCGCTCATTACATTTTTGAGAACAAAAAAAAAGTGTTAGAGCACTAGCCACGCTAGCTATCTAGACAGGCAAGACAGCTAGACTCTAGTATTATACCAGGGTTGAGGCTTGACCATGGAGTTCATCCAAAATCACGATAGCTTATGTACTGAATGAAAGTCCGAAACAGATGAGCAAAGAAGTTTTGGAATGAAGTTATGATATTGGTAAGAAGTTAAAACCAGTAAACAGTCAAAGAAAAATAGAAAATGGTGTCTAATTAATAAAATCATGCATTAGGATTGGCAGCACCGACCAGATCTACAACACATACCATTTACAAACTTGTTTATAGGACTTTATATGATGATAGGAAGTTAATACACGTTTATATGCATGCAAGAAACTCAAATTTAATTTACGTATACGTATACAAACTATACAATAGGACATGAAGAACAGTAATTGTTTACGTTTTCTATTGGTAATATTTTAATTTGATCCATCCCATATTAGTCCTTTAGTTAGTTCTCCAACAGCTTAATACATAACATTTCGTAACGATTCTTCTGATTGTTTCACCATATCTTGGGCATCGACCTTCTTAGCTACTACTGAATTAGATAGCAGCGAGATTCTTTTTAGTTGAGCAAACGATTCAACATTTTTCTCATGTTGATGAAGGATTCTGAGACTGTTGTTACACTACTTCACCAGATTGGGAATTAAAAGACACGTTTAAGGACGCTGGCCACCTGTCTTTTTATGGTAATTCTGTTGTAGTGCACCTACTTAAGCCTTGATCCTTTACTGATTCTACAAATCCAACGGTTCCCACCACCGTCCATGCTCTGGCAATTGAAGTCATTATGTACTATATATGTAATCCTTGCTGATCTTAGAATTGCTCGATTGCTATGAATGTGATAAGAGAAAGAGAAATGTAAGTGGCATATATATATGAGTGGAGAAACCGGGAGTAGTTTAAGAACCAATATCTTATGGCTTAGCATAACATGTTTTATTCTCTACGTGTCCAATAGTCATTGCATTTTGCCTTGTTCTCACACCACGTGTCTCATTTTAACAGTGAGAACTGAGAAGGCTTAGTGTATAGGAGTGCGACACGTATTGTGATGGGTTGAGTCGACTTAGTTGAACTCTCGTATCTGAGTTATATTGAATTGGACAGGTTTATGAACTGTGAGCATGGGTAGAATGGGAGATGATGA
Organism: Coptis chinensis; assembly: GCF_015680905.1. Classification (NCBI taxonomy): domain Eukaryota; kingdom Viridiplantae; phylum Streptophyta; class Magnoliopsida; order Ranunculales; family Ranunculaceae; genus Coptis; species Coptis chinensis. Next base: position 61,456,041 of record NC_141464.1, on the reverse strand, counting down.
ACACGTACACTTGCAAGCTTTGGGAGTACAGTAATTAGTATTTGAAAATCTGATGATTGATCGATCCTTTTTATACCCGGATAAAATATGGCATAAACGTGAATGTTTTGGCTAAATTTTGTTTCCATCTATATTTAGCTATTGTATACATAAACTTTCTAATCGTGCTACATTTATTCTCTAGAAATTGTCGATCATATGCCAAAACTAAAGAGATGCAGTACATACATACAAAATCAACAGAAAGGACAATGAACAAGAAACTTTTGATAAAGAATAACGAAGAAGAAAATTTATGTAGGAATTCAAGACAAAAACAGATTATTGCATATATACAGGTAAGACATGCATGTTTCTTTGTTATTTGAATATAAATTCACAAGCAAATTAAACATACATTAATATGTAGAGTATTATACTGCACGAGTATGTTCTATAATACTAATTGATGAATTCGATCGACTAGAAAAAAAAATTAATGCACAGACCGTATTTGTTTTAGATATTTTATACTGCATTTTGTACATTGACGTACATCACGATTTTTTATCTAGTTTGCAGGCATGCTGATTATGAAAAAGAAAATCCTGATTTGGCAACGAGCAAATTTACATGGATTTTCAGTACGTGTTCAACTCTGAACGAGGAACAGATTATATGAACGAGTACGTGATAATAATATCTCTTCACAATAATAATTTAATTGACACGATTTTCTTTTTCTGTTTTGAGATAATAATTGACGCGATGACATTCTAAACATTCCAAAGATTGTCTTGATTACCTGCCTTGTTGTTGTCAATTACAAAAAAGATGTTGCTAATCTGCCTTATATATCGTCAAACACAAATGGTAAAATAATTTTGTTTTCCATGTTTGTCTCTTTCATTAGTAATCTACTATAAGTACCGAACTACGATGGATAGACAAATAACCAGAAGTAAGATTAGGAAAACCATGGCAAAGGCAAATAGCATGGCGGTTACCATTTTTCTTAACCTGGCTTTGATCTTCTTGCTTGCTTTCATGGTTGATGGAAGACTATTTGGTGGTGAGCTGTATATTATAGTCCGATTTCTATTTTGAGGACTAATATAATATATACAATAACAGTAATAATCAGAATCAAAATTCTTATGTTATCACTCTTTACACTGTAAAATTCGAGGACTAATAATGCGTACAAAATGGTACATTACCGTGCTGCGTTGGATTAATTCATCGTTTAGGGCTTTCTTGTGCATTTTACCAGTTCGTATATGGATTTTATTCCGTTCTAATTGCTTATCACCTTATTTACTTTATTATGACAGGTGCAGCAGTGCTCAAGAAGCAACCAACACCACATTGTAAATCAGTGTATGGAGTACACCAGGGTGATACGTGCTTTGAAATCGCTCAGCAACTCAATATGACCATTGAGTATTTCAATGTGATCAACCCCAATCTGAACTGCAACAAGCTTTTTATTGGCCAATGGGTCTGTGTTGATGGGGTTCTCAGTTAAATTGATTTATTATCCTAGAATCAATACTGAATCTTCTTCACTCCAAGTTTATATATGTATGTTTTGAACAATTAGCCTTCAGCTAGTATTGCTTGGAAACAATACTAATTGATATATCAATCAGGATTGTAACAAGCTAAATAAATGCAATAAAGAAATTTCCTGCTCACCGTTTGTTTCTCAATCTCCATATATTTTATCTTTTCTTGGTGAGAAAATATATATCTAAACCTAATGATGACACATGGAAGATAAGTTTGAAACCGCAATGGTTTGGCTAGCTACATATATAAATTCAGAAAATAGTTTAGTCTAGCTAATACTATCTCTTGTTAGCACTCAAGCTCACTTGGTAAGCTTATAGCGGGTGAGTGTGGGGCTGTCGCACTTCTTAAGATTGGAAAAGTTTTACTTCTACATAACTAATTGTCTTGAAAAATCTTCAAACTATAATGACTCGCACACCCCCGAACAATTATTTTAGCAAATTTCTACTACTGCACTCCTAAAATTTTCACAACTATAGTGAGAATAAAATCAACAAAAAAAATACTACGAAAAAAAGGACTAATAAAAAACATTCCAATAAACCAACGTTTTTTTTATTTCTCTTTTTGCCCTTATAAAATTATCATTTATCATTTATTTTGAATCCAAAACCATTAAAGATGGACAAATGTGTTTTTGAATGTTTGATGGGTTAATAAGACTAAAACAAATAGTGAAAGGCCCAAAACCCAACCGGTCATTTCGTATAATTCTAATCACCCATAACAAACCCGTAAGCTCTCTCTCCTTTCTTTCACTCTAAATTCTTAAACAAGGGTCAGAGCTCAACCCAAACAAAAAACAAAAAACAAATTCAGAAAGGACTTGCGGTGCAACTTGTTGCACGCTTGTCTTAATTATTTGTAAAACTCATTATCATTATCAATAAAATTTTCACTTAAAAAAAAACAATGTAATTTTTTATTTTCAATGTTAATTTTTTATAGTTTTCTCCACATAATAGTAGGATTATTATATAGACTATTTGTAGCATTATAGGAAGTTAACAATTTGTTGAATTATTATAGACTTGTGAACTAGATTATGTAGATATATATAGACATAATAGTATTAATTAATGGCTTAAGTGCTTAATTAGTTAACTTCATCAGTCCATATTAAATTCTTAGTAATCAACGCACTATAGTTTTGTGAATTGAAATAAATGTATAATTTTGTTGATCTTTATTGTTTAGACCTTTTAGAAAAAAAAAAACAAAAACAAAACAAAACAAAAAATAAAAAATAAAATAAAAACAAAACAAAAAAACATATTTTTGTTTTTTGGGGGTGCACATAATCTCGCACCCCCTGGCTCGGTCCTAGGTAAGGTTAAGCAAAGTTCTACACACTAAAACATTTAGATAGCTTAACAGTTGTGCTTCATCAGTGAATACCTACACAAGAAAATATTTGTATCTATGGTGTTCTATAGCCTCCTTTGTTCCTCTATACGCATGGATACATGCTCTAGTAATAGGGAAAATTGACATGAGACTACCACCCACAATCCTAATCAGAGAGACATGTTCCTGACTTAGTATCACTTCCAAGAAACAGCCTATTACACCCACAAGAAGCAACACTGCAAGCCCTTTCAATTGTTTCTTGACCTGTTGATTATGGGTTGAAAGTACAAATTAGATTAGTTTAAAACACCAAAAGGAAGTCCAAAAATCAGGAAAATGAAAAAAGAGGAGAAGAGACCAGACTCATATAGGACTATCAATATAATTAAGTTATTTATTTGCTAATTGTTGCTATCAATTAGTGTCCGGATAAGAAAGTGAGAAGAAAAAACCGTTTTTTAACTTGAAAAACAAGTTTTTGCTATTTATCATAAAACATGTTTTTTGGACCAATAATTGTTTTTTAGGTGAAAAACTATTTTCTACAAAAATAGAGACCAAACATGTTTATTTTTTTCAAAATTTTTTTTTTACTAATAAATATTTATTGACAATAAATAAATAAGATCCAAACACCCCCTTATATCTAGTATTTCTAACAAACTAACGTTTTGAAAACATAACAAACGCTTTGTGGTAATAATGAAGCATACAACTATATTAAAAACCACCAAACTACTCATACATATATATGCATGGTTTCATACATGTATGCTAGTATCCGGATTTTATTAAATCTTCAAAACAGTACAATAACCAACTTGACATTTAGAAGTAATCTTTGCTACCAAGTTATTTATTTAGAAGAAAAAACACTTGGTTATATCCCCAAACTATGATTTGTTACTTGTAATACTAGTAGTTGTTTTATAAGAAAAAATGTCCAAAACTCAAAACTAATAAGCTATTGAAGATGGAGTTAGGACCATTACAGTGTTTGACGACGCTGGTGTTGTGCTCATTTTCTTCTACCTTTTTTTTTTTCTCTTGAAGATGCACTCTTGATTTTGATCGCGTTGCTTTGATTGTCACGTGTGTAACATCAGTGTAACCACATTTGAAAGAAATATAGTTTCTTGAGTAGCTAAAACTTTTATACGTCCACTTATCTATGTTGTTTTTGGTCTGATAGCAAATACCGTTTTGCGTCAGAACGCCAACGCCCACTTTCTCTCTCCACGCGTGACTCTTGAGGTAGATACTCTTCTGGAGACCACACTAGGCCACTACATATGTAATACCCCACAATTGACTGATGCAATTCAATTGATGCAATGAGTCATTGAGTCATGTACAATTGTCACTCTTTTACGAGCATCATATCATTTTCTTGAGTACCTACAACTATAGTACAAAATATCAGGATATGGGTATTTATCGATATTCAATTTCTAGATATGTATCGTGGATATATCCCTCTCTTTAGAGATATTTGACATTGTTTCACATGCAAATATCGTGAATATATCCAAAATATCGATAAATATCGTAGATATTGTAGATATTTTTTAATATATCATGATACATTATTTATATTTATTTGAAATATAATAGTAAATATTAAATAAAATTGTTATATACATAAAATATCACAAAATATCGTAAAATATCCCCAAATATCACAAATATCGTTAAAATATCACCGATATTTGCAGTTGTATATATCTCTGAACATATCGTGATATTTATATATCTTTCTCTGAAATCTGGATAGATATCCTCAAATATCACGATATATCGGGATATTTTTCACTATGCCTGCAACCGATAAGAAATCGAGGATGACACTTTGCTTTAATAACAGAATAATAACAAGTTTAATCAGATGAAAAACATATTATCTAGATGTAGTACAAAATGGGCACAATGAAATAGAAGGGAAATAGTGGCCTTGAGTATAGACAAGCAAGCAAGAACGTAACATTAAGTATAGACATGAAGATAAACAAATTAAATGAAAAACTCAATAGACTTGCGATAGTAAACCAAAAGTTTACTTGTTTTAGCTCTATCTTTTTTTGTTTTTGTTTCCTTCTTCTTGTTCACACTTTACTACAGTGGCCAAATTCCTAGATATTACAGAGTATCAATGTCTAAACAACGTCAACTTTGTACACATAATACATTAGTTGATACCCGTCGATCATTAATTGAGTTTGAGTGGCGTCCATCCCTCAATAATAGTTGTGGATGTCGCCTATCGACAATATTTCGCTACTCCTGCAATGTAACAATAATGTTGGAATGCAAAAAAAATTAAAACAGATAAACTATTTTATATATATACCAACATTATTATATGAACATTTTTTTTATTTTCATAAGCTCTTGCTATTAACCTATGTTCATTTTTTTTTTCCACATTTATTTTGAACACCATTTAACCCCAAAGATAGAATGATATCCTTGAATATCCCTGGTTGATAGGGATTTCCTCATCTTATTACAAAGTCTACTTTACAGGAGAAGATGTGTGAATGTTAAGTTACCGAAAAAAAGAAAGAAAAAGAAATAGTGAATGTTAGAGAAGACGACTAGTTCTACAGGCTCGGTTGGTTGGTGAAGAAAATGACAAACTGTATTGTTGATTGGGTGTGATATCCTACTTCGCAAATATATGCTGATTAAACATTCCGATTCTACAACTGTCACAGCCCGAATTTCTAAACAATTAAAAAATAAATAATTGAAATATAAATATCTCAACCATCACTTGGTTCAATTGTCTAAAACCCGGGGCATATGGCCGGAGATACAAACACATGTCAAAACCTAAAAACCCACATCACAACAAGATCAACTTAACAACAAAAATCTCCAAATTCCTCAACTATCACTTTATTAAAAACTTTCTTCCATCCCAATACAAACATAAACAAACTTTAAGAATAACAATTTCCAACATTGTATTCTCATGTCATATAAAAATGTAACTTACGTTATTATATCCTTCCAAAATATCAGACCTAATAAACTAAACTCCCAGACTGCTCCAGGCGAGAATCCAAATCACACGCCGCGGTTCCACTGCCTTCCACTGTGTTCCTTAAGAACACACCCACGTTTGCCAAAACAAAGCAAACATGGGTCAACAAAAAATGGAATTTCTTTGGTATGAGTAGACTAACCACATATAAACATTATTATATACTTTAATTATCCAAACAATCACGTTATATTTTCCCATAACTTAATCATTATCAGCTTGGAAGATAGGTAGTTCCGTCATTTCAACCGGCATAGCTTCTTCCCAAGCAAGACTTCCGATTATATTAACTCATTCAAATCACTCGTTTTAATATCTAAATCATTGCATTAACACTTACCGATATCCACTGCTGTATAAGGGTAGGACCGCGTCCCTGCACAAAATGTTATTAAGTCCTACCCTCCTGCAAAAGAAAGTTAGAACTTTTATATAATATGTGTAGATATCCTATAGGTATTCAGAACTAAACCCAAACACACTCGCACAATCAACTCAATTTCTCTTATCAAATAATCAATTTCTTTTCTTATACACTCACCATTTAGTGCCTATATACCTTAGGTTATTCCCATCACATTCAAGGAATACCCAACCCTACATTCCCGTACACTCAAGGAATACAACTAACCCGCAAGGTGAATACCTTAGTTCCTCTCTAGGGCAGTCCAAAGAATCTGGTCATTCATGGCACATTCAATGAATACCCATAGATAACGCTAACGGGCCATTTATGGCACATTCAATAAATGCCCACCTAACCTATAACATTAACAGTCATAACCTCAATTCCAAAACTTGAGGCGTGAAGAGTTCTAAAAGAGTGCGGTAAATTTGTTTACGCATTATTGAACTTTATTGTATATATTTATTTCAGAGAACGGAGGAGTACCTTGATTCATGTATTTTTTTGGTTTACGCGTTATTAATTTCATAAATGTCTAAGTGTCATAACGTTGCATATCATAAAATACTGCAAAATCACATAGTAGTTAATATACATACACACGTATATATAAAGGTCTTAGCCTAAAGCCAAGCATGCAATAGCCCTAGACCTATCATAATAGCCTAAATCATAATCCCAGTTAAAAAGTCTTATTGGGTCAACTGGTCAAAGTCAACCCCGGTCAACAGTCAAAGTCAACCTACCAAAAGTCAACAACAGTCAAAGTCAAAGTCAACACATCATGGTCGAAGTCAAATTGTCATTGTCAAAGTCAAACTGTCGTTTTCATGTTCGACAGGTTCAGGGTCATAGCCATGGTTCATGACTAAGGTCAAATGTGCATGGCTTATGGGCTCATGGTTAAGGTAATGGTTCGGACCCAACTGGCCAAGCCTAAACCTTAGAACCCGAAAGTCTAAAACCAACTTATTTATTCCACCTGACCCAATTGGATCTATATTAAGTCCTATGGATCGCCCTAAACAATATTAGAACCGCCCAAAACACAACTGAGTTCGGCCCGAAAATTAAACTGAAACCGGCCCAACAAAACAATCTAAGTTCTGGCCCAAAGACTTAAAAGAAAATGGACCAAACCAACTAAACAAGTTAGGCCCCAACCAAAACTAAAACATTTCGCCCAACAACAATCTAAACCGCCCAAGCCCAAACCGACCACGTTCTTCTTGCTTCTCCACCTGATTCTCTTCCTCCGCCCACCCAAAACCGACCACCACACTCCTCCACACGACCACCCCTTTCAAGCCCACGGTTTTGAACCCTTACAAACCCATACAACTTTAACAAAACCACAAATTCTAATATCGAAGAATCAACCTCTTCCTCAAACTAGATCTACAATTTGGACCGCCATTAATGGCTTTTCCAAGCTCTTACGCCCCACCCAAGTCTAACATTTAATCCGACATCACTACCCAACCTCAAACCAACAAAAATCCAAAACACAACTCATCTGCCACTCATGATGCTCGGGCCATTAACGCTTCTCAAGCTCCAACAAAGACACTCCAAATTTCCATCTCGACGTCCCCAACATCAAACCACAATACAAGCGGTTTAACATCACAAGATAAAACCATAGTTTAAACAAATTAAAGGATTTCGTTCCCCTTTTGTTTATTTCTCTGGCGACGCCATTAAGCGCTGTTCAAAGCTTGAGCGAGCCCGCCTAACCCCATAGCAGTTCAACAAAGAGTATTGACACCAATATCAATGTCGAGTATATAGACACAAGATCCCGGTTAAACCGGTTTAACCAATTTTTTTAACAAAGTTTCGACAGTTTTATATCAAATGAAGTTTCACTAGAGTTTTAACAACTTCGATAACACGACGTCGAATAAAACAATCTAATGAACAAGATACAAAACAGAAATATTAGATAGTATACACCGATATATGAAAACTATACATCCGTGAAATAGCAAAATAGCTACTCACCTTTTTAGCTCCGACTATCAACCGACTACCGGGGAAAAACTTCATTTCCTTCCTTCAGTAAAACTCCCATTTTTTTCTAAAACCCTCATTTTTTTTTTTTTCCCAAAACTCTACGGAGAAAACTCCCGAAAAACAAGGACAACCCTTATCTATTAGTTACGGGACTCTTATCCTTAATCGATAGTTATCCCATATTATTTTATATATTATTCATTATTATTATTATTATGAAAATAAGAGAACTAAAACACGGGGTGTTATAACAACACTCCACTTATTTCTGGGCTCATTGTCATTTTTTTGTTTTTTCTCTAACAGTGTCTCACTGATAGAGAAGGATATTGTTGGTAAAGTTTTTATTCATATAAAGGTTATCTTTAGTTGTTAACCTTACTCGTTGGAAATGGAGAATAGATTAGATATTTTACTGGAATCAAGTCAGACGTAGTTCAAGTTTGAATTGAGTGATTGAGTTGAAGGTGGAGAATGGATATTGGGCCTTGCATAGAGTTTTCATCCTATTTTTTGTAGTCTTCATGGTGACCTTTAGTCTTCCTTCACGTCATGTCAGGTTGAGTTCTTCAATAAATGTCATCAATGTGTGATGAATTTTGCAACTTCAATGGTGTGGTTGTGGTTATGATATAGTTATAATGTCAATCTCTTCATATTTGTAAGTTACACGACACTTCATCTAGATGAGCAAATTGAAGGAGATCTTGACATCGACTTGATTGAGGTTTTGATATCGAACTAATTGAGGTCATGGCCTCGAACTAAAAGAGGTTTTGTTGTTCGACCTGGACGTAGGGGCAGATCCAGGAGGTGGGGGTGGGTTGACCCAACTTTTCCGTCGAAAAAAAAATACTAGTTATAATAGTGTATAATTCACCCAAAAAAATATATTTGTAATGTATGTTAGTTGTAGCAACCCCTTTTGAGTGACAATCGATCTGCCCATTATATCAATGAAGCTAAAATCGCATCTTGAGTTTCTAAATGAACATTCACCTTCTCTTGTAACACCTTTTCATTTGAATACAGAATACTTACTTAGATTAAAAAAAAATAGTACATCTTAATCATCATCGATCTCCTCATGCCCACTTGAATCCTCTACAACAATACATGCAACGGTAGAACTCACAAGTTCCAAATTCAGTTCTGAGTGTATGCTTCTCTTTTGTAAATTTGTAATCACATCTTTCTGAACGAAAAAAAAACGTTATAATAACGGACTATGCAAGACACGTGAAAAAGAACCTTGTGCCTCAAGAACGTACGAGCAAACAGCAAAGTAGTAGGCCATTAAGCAATCTATCCTCTTTATAAGTTTATATAGTGTTGGTTATTTTAATGGATTTTTGGTATGTTTACAAACAAAAAAGGAAAACGTTTTTTTTTGGCTGTAAAGTCCAGAACCGACCTTTAGTTTGGAACGTTATTTTTGACAATAACGTTGAGAGTTGACCAAACGTTACACTCTCTCAATCCTATAAAAACAAGGCTTTCTGACCAGACCAAATACACCAGTTTTCATATCTTTCCTCTCTTTAAGAAAAACTTTTCTCCCCGATAATGGCAGTAGACTATTAGTTCTTGTTCTCTCTTCCGTTTTGGTTTTTTTGTGCAGTGATCATCAAGACTTTTACAGAGGTCATTTGTATATCTGGAGGTTCCGGGTAATGCAATGCGCACCGGGAGGAACAGACCCGCAATACCTTAAAGAGAGCGACCTAGTCCGCGCCTCAGCTTCCAATTTCATTGTTAATTTGTTTTTGCAGATTGTTTTCCAACAATTTTAAGGTATTGTTTTGTCTGTTTAACAATGGAACACGAGGAAGGAAGCCAGTTCAAAAACGACAACAACAATAATCGCCCTTTCAAGTTTGCCGGTCAAAACTTCAAACGGTGGAAAGCAAAGATGACATTTTATCTGACCTTGGTGAAGGTTGATAATGTTCTGACAGAGAAACGACCTACGGTGGAAGATCCATTTGGAACCCGCTTCTTATTCTTTGTCAACAAATGGAATCTTTGAGGATTTCAAGTGCAAGAACTATATCCTGAATGCACTTACTGACGACTTGTACGACCTTGCTATCTTCCAATTGCTTCTGATGTGTGGGATGCCCTGCAGAAGAAATATGACACTGAGGAGGCTGGCTCGAAAAAGTACGCTGTAAGTCGTTACCTTAAATTCCAGATGGAAGATGACAAGTCGGTTGTGACTCAGTGTCACGACCTACAAATAATTGTTCATGAAATACTTTCTGAGGGAATGAAGATTGACGAGCAATTTCAAGTTGCAGTCGTCATTGATAAGCTTCCTCCCTCATGGAAGGATTTTAGGAACATTCTTAGACATAAATCCAAGGAGTTTTCGATGGAGAGTCTCATTATGAGACTCCGGATTGAAGAAGATCCCAAAAAGGATCATGAATGAGGAAGTGGCTATGTCATCTGCCAAGGCTAAAGTTAATATTATAAATCAGCATGCTAATAAAACCAATTCTAATCTGAAACCTAATAAAAAGGCAATGAAGAACAAACCGAATAATAACAAGAAAGCTCCACATAAAAACCAGAACCAGGCTAATATGAACCAAAGGCCACCAGTAGACATGACAGAAGTTGTATGTTATACATGCAAAAAAAAAGGGACATTATGCTCGCAACTGCAAGTACCGAAATGAGGCTAATGTCACTGAGGACACTTTTGTGGCAATGATAACTGAAGTCAATTACATCCAATGTCTCGAGGGATGGTGGGGTCGATCATTGGTGCTTTAGGTGATAAGAGCCCAAAACGTAGTTTTAACCCCTTAATAATCATCTTTGTTAGACCAATTATGTGAATAATAAGTAAGAGTTAATCTTGATTATGTGTTTATATGCATTTCGGGCTTCAAAGTCCATTATGAGAAATGTGCCACTTTAGCGAGATAAAGGAGCAAAAAAGTGAGAACTTCGAAGGCCGTATCTTTGGACTCGGATCTCAGAATTGGGAATAGCTTATGTCAAAACGACCGGCTCGAAAAGAGCTTTCCAATGGTCCAAGCCTTGGCCCAATCAGAGGAGCAGAAGTGGACGAAACATCTGTTGAAGCCAACTGAAGCTGAAGAGCCCATTTTGGACTAAAGAAATTGGGTTTTGGGCCCGATTTTCCGGCCCAAAACATGGCTCCAAGCCCATACACGATTTTTGGATCTGGAAGTATAAAAACAAAAGGTTGACTCTTTGTTAATGGCAGTTAGGTTAGGAAGCTAATGTTAATGGAGTTTAGGGTTAGAAAAAGATAGATCTTGATTAGTTTTTAGATCTAGATCTAGTTTTTACATTCATTCCATTAATTAGTTTCATCCTTTGTTTTAGCTTAGTTATTTAAATCATTGAATATCATTCATTAGATAAATAAAATAGTTGTTATTCATTCAATCATGACTTGTTCTTATTGTTCTATTAGATAAATAAAGTTAATTAGTTCTCCATAATCTAGTTTCATTTTCATTTATTTATTAGCTTAAATCCTTAGATTTACTTATTTGTCATTATTAGTTTAATTCAATTAAATTGCATGAGTAGTTTCAAATTGAGTTTAAACAAATAAAGTTCAAATCTTTATATTATGTCTTGTTTAGATTCAATTGTTGGGAATGGTAGAATAGAAAATTAACACCAAACACATCACTCTCACTGTTCCTTGTGTTTGAATAATTGAATTCTATTTAAGTCTTGAGGGTTTAAGAGTGGAACGAAATCCTTACTCGTTGTATTGCATGATTATGTTTTGAGAGTAAGAAGAATTGATCTAAACGTAAGAACGGTAGGATTACGTATTAGTGTTCTTGTAGCATTAATATTTAGGATTCTATTGTTTTTACGGGTTATCACTAGGCATGTCCTGTTTTGATAGAAACCGGTTCAAGAGTTATACTACAACCGCGGAACCAGGAAGTTCTATTAGGCGACAACCATACTATCAAGGTTGTAGGTTCTGGTGATGTGGAGTTGGTGTTTACTTCTGGGAAGAAACTGGTTTTGAAGGATGTTCTTCATACACCCGATATTAGGAAGAATTTAGTTTCGGTTTTATTTTAAACAAAATTTGGTTTTCAAACAAGTGATAGGTAGTGATCAGTATGTGATCACTAAGTCTGGAATTTTTGTTGGCAAGGGATATGCATGTAATGGGATGTTTAAGTTGAATGTTGCTGACATGAATAAAACTTCTACTTCTGCTTACATGATTGCTTATTCTGTTAATGTTTGGCATGGTAGATTATGTCATATTAATAGGAAGTATGTTAAGAACATGAGCACATTGGGTTTAATTCCTATCTTGAAGAATGATGTTTTTGTACACTGTGAATCATGCACCAAGGCCAAAATCACTAAGAAACCTCACAAGTCAGTTGAGAGAAGTACAAATCTGCTAGCATTAGTACATTCTGATATTTGTGAACTTGAAGGTGTTCTAACTAGAGGTGGTAAAAGATATTTTATTACCTTCATTGATGATTTCTCAAAATTTACCTATGTTTATTTATTGAAGAATAAGAGTGATGCTTTAAATGCTTTTAAAGCTTATGTGATTGAGGTTCAAAATCAGCATGATAGAAACATAAAAGTAATTCGAAGTGATAGAGGTGCGAAGTATGATTCTCTTGATTTTAATCTTTTCTTACAATCACATGGTATAATTCACGAGACGACAACTCCTTATTCACGAAATGAATGGAGTAGCTGAGCGTAAGAATAGAACACTTAAGGAATTAATTGTTGCTATGTTGCTTAGCTCTGGAGCATCCTCAAGTTTATGGGGTGAAGCTGTTTTAATCAGTATGCTATGTTTTGAATAGAATTGCCGGGTTCTAAGACTAAGGTTACACCTTATGAGCTATGGAAAAATAGAAAGCCCAACTTGAGTTATTTCGGGACATGGGGTTGTCCGGCCTTTGTAAGGAAGCATGACCCCAAAATCTCTAAGCTTGATAGTAAGGCCTATGAGTGTGTGTCTTTTTTAGGCTATGCTATGAATAGTAAAGGCCTATAGATTTCGGATATGAATAGTAATGTTATTATTGAATCATCCGATGCGAAGTTTTTAGAAGATATATTTCCTTATTTATCTAGAAATAGTGGGGGTGCATCTTCCTCTAAGACCCCTACCAAAGATGTTTCGCTTCGATGTATCTAGATTGCATGATAGGGACCTGAGACATTAATCGTGAATGAACCAAGAAGGAGTAAAAGAGCTAGGGTAAGCTAAAGATCTAGGATCTGATTTTGTGGCGTTTTCTTTGGATGGAGATCCTCCTCCATAGAAGAAGCTCTTGCCTCTTCTCGACTCGAGTTTTGGAGAGAAGCTATTCAAAGTGAGATAGATTCTCTCATGGAAAACAAGACTTGGGAGTTAGTGGATTTGCCTCCGCTGTAAAAAAACCGTAGGAAGCAAATGGGTTTTAAAAAGAAAGTTTAAAACCAATGGTTCAATAGAAAAGTTCAAAGTCAGACTAGTTGTCAAAGGTTTTCGACAAAAGGAGAACTTTGACTTCTTTGCTACATATTCACCAGTTACTAGGATAACTTCAATCAGAGTATTATTATCTATTGCTGCTGTTCATAATCTAGTTGTTCATCGGATGGATGTTAAGGCTGACCCTTTCTAAACGAGGGATTTAGAAGAGGAGATTTACATGGAACAACCGGTGAGGTTATGTGGAACAAGGTAATAGTAAAAGGTATGCAAGTTAAGCGAAGTCACTTTATGGTTTAAAACAGGCACCGAAACAATGGCATGAAAAATTTGATAATTTTATGATTGCTAATGGTTTCTACATAAACGAAAGTGACAAATGCATATACTATAAGTACCATGATGGAATATGTGTCATAATATGCTTATATGTTGATGATCTACTTATTTTTGGGTCTAATTTGCAAGCGGTAAAAGAGACCAAAGACTTATTGTCTTCTAACTTTGATATGAAAGACTTAGGAGAAGCAGAAGTAATTTTAGGGATTAAAATTACAAGATCATTAGATGGCATATGGTTAGATCAGTCACACTACGTTGAGAAAGTGTTAAAGAAGTATAACTATTTCGATTGTAAGCCTGTTTGCTCACCTTTTGATTCAAGTGTTAAATTGTTTATTAATAATGGTGAACCTGTGAATCAGAAGGAATATGCTAGTATCATTGGTAGTTTAAGATATGCTACAGATTGTACAAGACCTGACATTGCCTATGCAATTAGGTGTTTTGTGCGAGTACACTAGTAACTCTAGTGTTGAACATTGGCAAGCAATAGGCGGGTTAATGAGATACCTAAAGAGAACAATCAATTTGGGTATTCACTATCGAGATTTTCTGCTATTCTTGAAGGGTACTAATCGATGTTGATTGGAATACTCTTCGAGAAGACTCTAAGGCTACTAGTGGATATGTGTTCGCATTGGTGGAGGTCTTTGTATCTTGGAAGTCCAAGAAGCAGACCATTATAGCACAATCTACTATGGAGTCCGAGTTGATTGCTTTGGCTAGTGCAAGTGAGGAGAATTTGGTTGGTTCTGGGACCTACTCACTCACATACCGGTTTGGCATAGACCGGTACCGACCTACCTTGATACATTGTGATAGCTAGCGGCTATCGGGAGAGTCCACAACAAGTTTTATAATGGTAAATCACGACAGATATCACGTCGTAAGCATAATCTTGTGCGGGATTACATATCAAGGGTGCGGTGACTATTGATTTTGTGAGATCCGGTGATAATCTTGAGATCCATTTACAAAAGCTCGGCGGAGAAAAAGTGTGGACTCTTGCGGAAGTATGGAATTTGAAGCCTATTGTAAGATAAATGTATATGACGGTAACCCAACTAGGGATTTGGAGATCCCAAGAACTAGGTTCAAAGGGGAAGAACAAGTCATAGAATGTTTGAGTATAAGACATACAATGATACTTATCGTCCCCGAACTTTAGATAAGTAAATTGTATGTGATCAAGCGATTAGAGGTTGTAGTTTTCTGGGAAAACTCTTAATGAAGTTCTATGGTCCTTATGGACGGAGTGCCTAAGCTACAGGAGCACTCTTGATAGAACTCACCTAGTGAATGTGAAAGTATAGGCCGCTTTCTATGAGAATGAAGGCTGATTCTTTAGATCATTCACGAATCCGAGATGGGAAGCACGGGGCCTTTAATAATGCGAGTTTGGAAAGAGAACAATGAGTATGTTATGCGTGATGATAACTCATTGTATATACAAGACCTAAGTTCAAGACTTCTTCACTTATGGATCTTATACTTTGAGTAGTCTTCACTACGTAAAGGTTTAAGTCTTGAACACCTTTATCTATGCTTGATATATTGGAACTAATAGTGATTTGCCATATTTCTTTATTTTTGATTTACGTTATTAAAATAAGTGGGGGATTGTTGGTTATTTTAATCGTTTTTGGTATGTTTACAAAACAAAAAGGAAAACGTTTTTTGGTATGTAAGTCCGTAACCGACCTTTAGTTTGGAGCGTTATTTTTGACAATAACGTTGAGAGTTGACCAAACGTTACACTCTCTCAATCCTATAAAAAAAACAAGGCTTTCTGGCCGGACCAAATACACCAGTTTTTCATATCTTTCCTCTCTTTAAGAAAAACTTTTCTCCCCACGATAATGGCGATAGACTATTAGTTCTTGTTCTCTCTTCCGATTTTGGTTTTTTGTCGTGCAGTGATCATCAAGACTTTTACAGAGGTCATTTGTATCACGGAGGTTCGGTGGTTCCATGCGCACGGGGAGGAACGGACCCCGCAATACCTTAAAGAGAGCGACCTAGTCAGCGCCTCGGCTTCCAATTTCATTGTTAATTTGTTTTGCAGATTGTTTTCCAACAATTTTAAGGTATTGTTTTGTCGTTTAACAATGGAACACGAGGAAGGAAGCCGGTTCAAAAGCGACAACAACAATAATCGCCCTTTCAAGTTTGCGGTCAAAACTTCAAAGCGGTGGAAAGCAAAGATGACATTTTATCGACCTTGGTGAAGGTTGATAATGTTCGACAGAGAAACGACTCCACGGCGGAAGATGCATTTGGAAACCGCTCTTATTCTTTGTCGACAAATGGAATCTTTGAGGATTTCAAGTGCAAGAACTATATCCACGAATGCACTTATCGGCGACTTATGCGAATTGCATCATTGCTATCTTCCAACTGCTTCGATGTGTGGGATGCCCTGCAGAAGAAATATGACCGAGGAGGTGGCTCGAAAAAGTGCGATGTAAGTCGTTACCTTAAATTCGGATGGAAGATGACAAGTCGGTTGTGACTCGGTGTCACGACCTACAAATAATTGTTCATGAAATACTTTCGAGGGAATGAAGATTGACGAGCAATTTCAAGTTGCGATCGTCATTGATAAGCTTCCTCCCTCATGGAAGGATTTTAGGAACATTCTTAGACATAAATCCAAGGAGTTTTTCGATGGAGAGTCTCATTATGAGACTCGGGATTGAAAAGAATCCCAAAACAGGGATCGAATGATAGGAAGTGGCTATGTCATCTGCCAAGGCTAAAGTTAATATTATAAATCAGCATGCTAATAAAACCAATTCTAATCTGAAACCTAATAAAAGGCAATGAAGAACAAACCGAATAATAACAAGAAAGCTCCACATAAAAGCGGAACCGGGTTAATATGAACCAAAGGCCACCGATGGAGACATGACAGAAGTTGTATGTTATACATGCAAAAAAGGGACATTATGCAGAATGGCGCAAGTACGAAATGAGGCTAATGTCACCGAGGACACTTTTGTGGCAATGATAAGCTGAAGTCAATTCACCAATGTCTCGAGGGATGGTGGGTCGACATCTTGGTGCTTTAGGTGATAAGAGCCCAAAACTGTAGTTTTAACCCCTTAATAATCATACTGTTAGACCAATTATGTGAATAATAAGTAAGAGTTAATACTGATTATGTGTTTATATGCATTTCAGGCTTCAAAGTCCATTATGTGCAGAAATGTGCCACTTTAGCGAGATAAAGGAGCAAAAGTCAGCAGAACTTCCGAAGGCCGTATCTTTGGACTCAGATCTCAGAATTGGGAATAGCTTATGTCAAAACGACCGGCTCGAAAAGAGCTTTCCAATGGTCCAAGCCTTGGCCCAATCAGAGGAGCAGAAGTGGACGAAACATCTGTTGAAGCCAACTGAAGCTGAAGAGCCCATTTTGGACTAAAGAAATTGGGTTTTGGGCCCGATTTTCCGGCCCAAAACATGGCTCCAAGCCCATACACGATTTTTGGATCTGGAAGTATAAAAACAAAAGGTTGACTCTTTGTTAATGGCAGTTAGGTTAGGAAGCTAATGTTAATGGAGTTTAGGGTTAGAAAAAGATAGATCTTGATTAGTTTTTAGATCTAGATCTAGTTTTTACATTCATTCCATTAATTAGTTTCATCCTTTGTTTTAGCTTAGTTATTTAAATCATTGAATATCATTCATTAGATAAATAAAATAGTTGTTATTCATTCAATCATGACTTGTTCTTATTGTTCTATTAGATAAATAAAGTTAATTAGTTCTCCATAATCTAGTTTCATTTTCATTTATTTATTAGCTTAAATCCTTAGATTTACTTATTTGTCATTATTAGTTTAATTCAATTAAATTGCATGAGTAGTTTCAAATTGAGTTTAAACAAATAAAGTTCAAATCTTTATATTATGTCTTGTTTAGATTCAATTGTTGGGAATGGTAGAATAGAAAATTAACACCAAACACATCACTCTCACTGTTCCTTGTGTTTGAATAATTGAATTCTATTTAAGTCTTGAGGGTTTAAGAGTGGAACGAAATCCTTACTCGTTGTATTGCATGATTATGTTTTGAGAGTAAGAAGAATTGATCTAAACGTAAGAACGGTAGGATTACGTATTAGTGTTCTTGTAGCATTAATATTTAGGATTCTATTGTTTTTACGGGTTATCACTAGGCATGTCTGTTTTGATAGAAACTGGTTCAAGAGTTATACTACAACTGTGAACCAGGAAGTTCTATTAGGCGACAACCATACTATCAAGGTTGTAGGTTCTGGTGATGTGGAGTTGGTGTTTACTTCTGGGAAGAAACTGGTTTTGAAGGATGTTCTTCATACACCCGATATTAGGAAGAATTTAGTTTCTGGTTTTATTTTAAACAAGGCTGGTTTTCAGCAAGTGATAGGTAGTGATCAGTATGTGATCACTAAGTCCGGAATTTTTGTTGGCAAAGGGATATGCATGTAATGGGATGTTTAAGTTGAATGTTCTTTGACATGAATAAAACTTCTATACCTTACATGATTGCTTATTCTGTTAATGTTTGGCATGGTAGATTATGTCATATTAATAGGAAGTATGTTAAGAACATGAGCACATTGGGTTTAATTCCTATCTTGAAGAATGATGTTTTTTACACTTTGAATGAATCATGCACCAAGGCCAAAATCACTAAGAAACCTCACAAGTCAGTTGAGAGAAGTACAAATCTGCTAGCATTAGTACATTATGATATTTGTGAACTTGAAGGTGTTCTAACTAGAGGTGGTAAAAGATATTTTATTACCTTCATTGATGATTTCTCAAAATTTACCTATGTTTATTTATTGAAGAATAAGAGTGATGCTTTAAATGCTTTTAAAGCTTATGTGATTGAGGTTCAAAATCAGCATGATAGAAACATAAAAGTAATTCGAAGTGATAGAGGTACTGAGTATGATTCTACTGATTTTAATCTTTTCTTACAATCACATGGTATAATTCACGAGACGACAACTCCTTATTCACTGAAATGAATGGAGTATTTGAGCGTAAGAATAGAACACTTAAGGAATTGCTTGTTGCTATGTTGCTTAGCTCTGGAGCATCCTCAAGTTTATGGGGTGAAATTTGTTTTAAGCTGTATGCTATGTTTTGAATAGAATTGCCAGTTCTAAGACTAAGGTTACACCTTATGAGCTATGGAAAAATAGAAAGCCCAACTTGAGTTATTTCAGGACATGGGGTTGTCTGGCCTTTGTAAGGAAGCATGACCCCAAAATCTCTAAGCTTGATAGTAAGGCCTATGAGTGTGTCTTTTTAGGCTATGCTATGAATAGTAAGGCCTATAGATTTCTGGATATGAATAGTAATGTTATTATTGAATCATCCGATGCCGAGTTTTTAGAAGATATCTTTCCTTATTTATCTAGAAATAGTGGGGTGCATCTTCCTCTAAGACCCTACCAAAGATGTTTTACGCTTACGATGTATCTAGATTGCATGATAGGGACACGAGACAACATGAATGAACCAAGAAGGAGTAAAAGAGCTAGGGTAAGCTAAAGATCTAGGATCTGATTTTGTGGCGTTTTTCTTTGGATGGAGATCCTCCTCCATAGAAGAAGCTCTTGCCTCTTCTGACTCTGAGTTTTGGAGAGAAGCTATTCAAAGTGAGATAGATTCTCTCATGGAAAACAAGACTTGGGAGTTAGTGGATTTGCCTCCTGGCTGTAAAACTATAGGAAGCAAATGGGTTTTAAAAAGAAAGTTTAAAACCAATGGTTCAATAGAAAAGTTCAAAGTCAGACTAGTTGTCAAAGGTTTTCGACAAAAGGAGAACTTTGACTTCTTTGCTACATATTCACCAGTTACTAGGATAACTTCAATCAGAGTATTATTATCTATTCTTTGCTTTGTTCATAATCTAGTTGTTCATCGGATGGATGTTAAGGCGACCTTTCTAAACGAGGGATTTAGAAGAGGAGATTTACATGGAACAACCAGCAGGTTATGTGGAACAAGGTAATAGTAAAAAGGTATGCAAGTTAGCGAAGTCACTTTATGGTTTAAAACAGGCACCGAAACAATGGCATGAAAAATTTGATAATTTTATGATTGCTAATGGTTTCTACATAACATAAAGTGACAAATGCATATACTATAAGTACCATGATGGAATATGTGTCATAATATGCTTATATGTTGATGATCTACTTATTTTTGGGTCTAATTTGCAAGCGGTAAAAGAGACCAAAGACTTATTGTCTTCTAACTTTGATATGAAAGACTTAGGAGGAGAAGTAATTTTAGGGATTAAAATTACAAGATCATTAGATGGCATATGGTTAGATCAGTCCACACTACGTTGAGAAAGTGTTAAAGAAGTATAACTATTTCGATTGTAAGCTTTGTTTGCTCACCTTTTGATTCAAGTGTTAAATTGTTTATTAATAATGGTGAACTGTGAATCGGAAGGAATATGCTAGTATCATTGGTAGTTTAAGATATGCTTCTGATTGTACAAGAGACGACATTGCCTATGCAGTAGGTGTTTTGTTGCAGGTACACTAGTAACTCTAGTGTTGAACATTGGCAAGCAATAGGGGGTTAATGAGATACCTAAAGAGAACAATCAATTTGGGTATTCACTATCGAGAGATTTCTGCTATTCTTGAAGGGTACACCGATCTTTGATTGGAATACTCTTTCGAGGAAGACTCTAAAGGCTACTAGTGGATATGTGTTCTGCATTGGTGGAGGTCTTTGTATCTTGGAAGTCCAAGAAAGCAGACCATTATAGCACAATCTACTATGGAGTGCGAGTTGATTGCTTTGGCTAGTGCAAGTGAGGAGGAATTTGGTTGGTTCTGGGACCTACTCACTCACATACCGGTTTGGCATAGACCGGTACCAGCTACTATGATACATTGTGATAGCACTGCGCTATCGGGAGAGTCCACAACAAGTTTTATAATGGTAAATCCACACAGAATCGTAAGTAAGCATAATCTTTTATGCGGGATTACATATCAAGTGCAGTGACTATTGATTTTGTGAGATCGGTGATAATCTTGCGGATCCATTTACAAAAAGCTCGGCGGAGAAAAAGTGTGGACTCTTTTGCCGCGGAAGTATGGGATTTGAAGCCTATTGTAAGATAAATGTATATGACGGTAACCCAACCTAGGAATTTGGAGATCCCAAGAACTAGGTTCAAAGGGAAGAACAAGTCATAGAATGTTTGAGTATAAGACATACAATGATACTTATCTGTCCCGAACTTTAGATAAGTAAATTGTATGTGATCTGGCGATTAGAGGTTGTAGTTTTTTTGGGGAAAACTCTTAATGAAGTTCTATGGTCCTTATGGGCGGAGTGCCTAAGCTTCTGAGGAGCACTCTTGATAGAACTCACCTAGTGAATGTGAAAGTATAGGCGCTTTCTATGAGAATGAAGGCTGATTCTTTAGATCATTCACGAATCGAGATGGAAAGCAGGGGGCCTTTAATGTGCGAGTTTGGAAAGAGAACAATGAGTATGTTATGCGTGATGATAACTCATTGTATATACAAGACCTAAGTTCAAGACTTCTTCACTTATGGATCTTATACTTTGAGTAGTCTTCACTACGTAAAGGTTTAAGTCTTGAACACCTTTATCTATGCTTGATATATTGGAACTAATAGTGACTGCCATATTTCTTTATTTTGATTTCTGTTATTAAAATAAGTGGGGGATTGTTGGTTATTTTAATCGTTTTTGGTATGTTTACAAACAAAAAAAAAAAAAAGCGTTTTTGGTACGTGAAGTCCGTAACCGACCTTTAGTTTGGAAGCGTTATTTTTTGACAATAGCGTTGAGAGTTGACCAAGCGTTACACTCTCTCAATCCTATAAAAACAAGGCTTTACAATGAGACCAAATACACCGGTTTTTCATATCTTTCCTCTTTAAGAAAAACTTTTTTCTCCCGATAATGGCGGTAGACTATTAGTTCTTGTTCTCTCTTCGGTTTTGGTTTTCTTTTGTCATTGATCATCAAGACTTTTACAGAGGTTTGTTGTATCTGGAGGTTCCGTGTGCATGCGCACGGGAGGAACGGACCATAATACCTTAAAGAGAGCGACCTAGTCCGCGCCTCAGCTTCCAATTTCATTGTTAATCCTGTTTTTGCAGATTGTTTTCCAACATATAGTGAATCAAAATGAGCATGGATGACGATCGCTGACATGAACGGCTGGGTTCCAAATTTCCAATCATCCTGTCGCAGTCTCAAACTAAGCCATTCCACAGGGCTATCTAATTCAAAGTCAGATGAGACGAGGGCACGAGGCACTTAAATGGAATAGTACTAGACTACTAGTCCTCCAGCTAGGCCCAAATGTCTAGCTTCTTAGTTCTCTTCTTTTCTATATTAAAGTTGCATCTGGCACAAGAATTCTCACTGTTCTTTATGGGGATTTCGTGCCACTTGTTTAATAGAATAATAGTGATCCCGCAATATTTATGTAAACGTGAGTGGAAATTAGATTTGGCATATATACACGACGATAGAATGTTTTTTTTGGATAACGGCTACCCTTCATTTATTTAATAGATATAATAGGACCATTACAACTACTGAAAAATGATGGGATGAGCTCCTCCAAGTGGTTTGTAGCCCACTTAGCAAGCTTATGTGCCTGAGTGGTGTTGTCTCTCTTAATCCAAACAAAATTACATGAAACTAATCCTGAAGCACAATCTATAACAAAATCTCTTAGACTGGATAGGTGTCAACTTAAGCTTGAAGTGGACTTTGCAAGTGAATTCATAATGACTTTGATTATCTCCTCTGACTTCCACTTCTCTCACTCCTATTTTCCTTATGAGTATTACTGCAACTTCAGTAGCTTTGAGCTCTGCCTCCTCCACATCTCTAGCTTTAAATCTTCTACGAGCTGCTCCTGCAATTTCTCCTTCATGATTCCAAAAGATTGCACCTGTTGCCCCTTGTCCTGTAGACCTATCAAAAACAGCATCAAAGCATACATAAGAGCATCTTTAGGAGAGCTACCAAAAAAACACCAAAATTTTGAACCGAAAAACACCAAACAATTTTAGAAACAACATCAAATTTTCGACATCAAACTATGCGGTTTTGGATAAACCGCGCCATATAGCCCACGCGGTTTTGGATAAACCGCGCCATAGTAGTCCATCTGACAGGTCTAAACCCATGCGATTTTGCCAAAACCGTGCGGTTTTCTAGAAACCGCGTGCTATAACCATTTAACCCTCTTGGTCATGCGAGGTTCTCTTCATTTTTCATGTTCCCTCTCATCTAAACTCATCTCCTTGAGCAAAAAAAAAAAAAAAAAAACTATCAAAACTCTTGACGATTTTTCAATGGATCATTCATCTTTTTCTGATTCTTCATCGAGCTCGAGCTCTTCAAATGATAACACTGCAGTTAAAACTCGTAAATTAGTGGCTATTGCTCTACATTTGGTTCGACATCGTGCGAGTTTATTCGTCAAGAAGAAGCCGGAGTCTTCTTATAGACCACATGGTGGTTTAAAGAAAGGAAGAAAATGTAAAGAATCGGTCGATGAGGCAACATTAGCTCGTGTAAATACTAACTACTTCGCACAAATCCTATATTTCGTGACCACGACTTCCGACGCTGATTTCAGTATGGGTTGATCATTATTTACTCGTATTTTCAATCATCTTAATCATAATGTACCATATTTTCAACAAAAAGTTAATAGTGCGGGTAAGTTTGGGATTAACCCAAAAATAAAAGTAATTCTTTGCTATCGAATGCTTGCTTATGGATTTGCGGTGATCTAGTAGATGATATGTTACATGTTCTTTGAGCCATTTGTTCATGAATGCATCGTTATTTATGTGATGGAATTATTAGAATTTTTTGAAGATGAATACTTGCGCAAAACCAAATCTTACTTGAGATATTCAACATTTGCTTAAAGAGTCGAGGAATGCAGATGGCACGGAATGCTAGGAAGCATTGATCGCATGCAGCGGCAATGGAAGAATTGCCCATCCAGCGTGGCAAGGGTCTCCACGCTGGCCATAAGCATAAACCAATGATGATTTTGGAGGCGTTTGCCAATAGTGACGCGATGGATTTGGCATGCTTTTTGGAATGGCGGGTTCTCACAATGATCTTAATGTTTTGACCGCTCACCAATATTTGATGATATAGTCAATGATGAAGCTATTCCTTGTAACTACATTGTAAATGGCCATCATTATGATATGGGATATTAATTGGCTGACGGTATTTATCCTAATTATGCCACATTGATTCAAACAATTGCTAAACCGACTATTGCACAAGACAAATATTTTACAAATAAGCAAGAAGCTGCTAGAAAAGACATAGAGCGGGCGTTTGGTATATTACAGTCGCGTTGGGTTATTTTAGCGAATCCGTGCAGGTTATGGTATTTGGAGAGCATGGCTACTGTTATGAGGGCTTGCATCATTTTACATAATATGATTGTGGAAGATGAACGTGAAATGGATATCCCGCAGTATATTCCTGATTTGGAAATACCAAGTAGAGAAGGTGCATCTGAAGATCAACGCCAATTTGTTCTATCTCGTTGGGCATCTGGCGTCGAGAGGGTTCATTCAAAAGTTGTTAATGATAGATTGAAGAATGACCTGGTTGAGCATTTGTGGAGTAGGTGCGGGCGGCGTGGTCAGACTTGATTTCTATTTCTATTTGCACTTCATTTGGACTTTGTGTTTATTTATCGTTTCAATTTCTATGTATTTGTGTTCCAAGTTTATTTCTATGTATTAGTGGTTTTATGAAAGGATTTGTGTATATGACAATTTTGAAAATACAAATTAAAGTAGACTCTGCCGAATTTTTTTTAGAATGATAAAAAGTATCAACTTTAAATTAAGGTAACTTAACTCAAATTAAAAGAAAATATTCAATTAAAATACATTCTAATTAAAATCAAAATACAAACTCAAATTAAAGTACGTCATTAATTAAAAGACAAATTAAAATACTCAAATTTAAACTATGCACTACTTTGACTACTATGGTGATATTACCAAGTCAATTTTTCATTTTTTGTAAAATTTCTGCCCTTTTGAATTGTCAAATTCAATTTCGTCTTCGGGTAATCCTTCTAATTTCATTCCTAGTATTTTTTGCATCATTTTCATCTTTCGAACTTCGAGCACATCTTTCTTCAATTGAAGTTTTTCTTTTTGGATTTGGAGCTTCCAATCCATCGAACTTTTCTTCAATTGAAGTTTTTTAATTCCATCTCATCTTTTTTCAATTGTCTTTGAGCTTCCAATTCATAGCCTTCTCTGGTGGTTTTAGAAAGTTCCACCAGAAAATCATTAAGTTTCTTAGCGGATTCCTCCAATTTATAATCACCTTATTCTTTCTCTTTTTGCCTTCTTTTCTTGTCTTCTTTCTTTCCAAGAGGCATATCCTCAAGCCCATGAACTTGGTGTGGATCATAATCCATTGGTTGAGTTGTCGTAGTTGATATTGGAACTGATGATCCTCCTTCCCCACTGTTTGACTTCAACTTTTTGGTGGGATGCAAATCATTTCTCAACTGTAGCCTCTTCCATTTGGGTGAGTCTTTCACCATATTATAGCATTGCATCCACTTCCAAACCCCATTATGCATCACATATGCACTTATTGCTTCCTCAACCTACCAATTAAGCAAAAACTAAATTAGAATTGAAAAATATATTTGTGGATCAAAATAACAAATAAAAAGTAAATACTTACCATCATATTATCATTATAGCCACTTGGAGGAGATGCTTGAATCTTAGAAAGAATAGCATGAAACTTGTTGATATTAGCTTGAATGAGAGTCCAACAGTGTTTCATTCCCGTCAAGTTGCGTTCGGTCATTCTTCCTAGATTTGCATGAAATGCATTTAGAATTCTAGCCCAAAAATTGTTCGACTTTTGCTCATTTCCTACTACACCATCTTGACTAACTTGTAGCCAACTATTGGTGAGAGCAACATCTTTTTCTTGTATCCATAAAGCCCCTCTAGATTTTGATTTTGGTTATTGACTAGTCATTATTGTTTTAAGAGTAGAGAGTAGAGAGTAAAGAGTAGAGAGTAGAGAAAAGAAGTGAGTGTAAAACTATAGTGTGAGTGTTTCAATTTATAGGGTTAAAAAGATATAGCCATTTTTTTGCCCATTGTTGTCATTGAGAGCACGCGGTTTTAGAAAAACTGCACGATTTTGCCAAAACTGCGCCATAAAATCCCATTTAGCAGCCCAAGCCCACGCGGTGTTGGCAAAACTGCGCGGTTTTTCTAAAACCACGTAGGTGATTTGATACAGCACCAAACCTGGAACTAAATATTGGCCGATTTGGTGTTTGATGCTAGGTTGATATCACTCCTAAAGATGCTCTAAGCACATACATTATTTATACCACCAGAACTAGAGTTGATGCTACTGCTGCTAGCTTTGCTTCTACTAGTACTTGGGTTACCCCCAGTTGCATAGTTTCTAGTAGAGTTCATTGAGTTATGAGTTACTCCCTGTTCTGTTGTTGTTTCCTTCCTGAAAGACTCCAAGCACTTTATCTATAGACTAGTAGTCTTTTTCAGCAATCCTTCCCTGTCAGGTTTGCCTTGCTCAAATTTCACTAAGTTCCTGAGTGTCCATATTTGGTGCAATAGGATACACGCAAACACCCCCTTATCAGCCACTTCCTCAATTGGGTCATTTTGAACACCGATTGATGATCTCATTCAACCAATCTTTTTAGATTCCAATGATCATGAGCATCAATCCTATAAGAAAGACATGAAGCAAACCAAACACTCCTTGTCCATTCACATAAGAAAAAGAGGTGGAGACCATCCTCTACTTGCTTATAACAAAAAGGACAAGAAAGGTGAATGTTCAACTTTTTGTTTCTCAAGGTATCTCCAGTTGCCAAACCACCATAATACATTTTCCAAATGAATATTTGCCAATTTGCAGTAAGATCTAGTTTCCAGATTCATTTTATTGTAAGTAAACTGAAACTAGACCCAACACAATGATCCAACACCTGATCATCTTTCAGGCATCTATAGGCTTCCTTCACAGAAAACAACCCTTTCTTAGAATTAAACCAAGTAAGTTTGTCTTTCCTGTTCCCAGGCCTAATGATGATATCATTTATAGCCTGGGCAAGAGGGTTAGGAAACAACTCATTAACCAGCTCCATATTCCAATCAAAACCATTTGCATGTCTCAGCTCTGCTACTTTCATTAAGTGATTATTAGGTCTTGTATAGGCATAATCACTTAGGGGTATGAGCTTCCCCTATATGGTAATCCATGGATCATGGAAAACTTACCTTTGTTTTGCCATCTCCAATGTTCGGATAGAGCCTTTATCTATCAAGTCCATGGATTTGGCAATGCCCTTCCAGAAATAAGAAGAATTTCTAGGATATTGCCTTGCACCATCAGGTGGCCACCATTTCTGATAAATAGACTTGAAAGATCTTGTCCAAAGAGAATCAGGGTCATGATATAGCCTCCAACCATGTTTGGCTAATAAAGCTTTATTCATATCCCTTGTTTTCCTAAATCCAAGGCCCCCATAGCCTTGGCTGAGCACAACTTGTCCCACCTGATGGTATGCAAATTGGATTTCTCATCAGTCCCATTCCAGAAAAAGTCCCTGCACACTTTGTCTATCTTAGCACAAGTGGTGGCAGGATTAGAGTAATTAAGCATTGTATACAAAGTTTAAAATAGAGATAGAATGTTGAGCTCAAACTATTGTCACCAAGTACGGTATGGGTTTAAAATGTTGTATTTAAAAAAAAACTTAGTTCGTATTTTAAACGTAACGTTTTGGGGAAAAAAACGTAAAAAAATGTGTGACATAAAAAACGGATTTAAAACGGTAAAACAGGTTTAAAACGTATAATATGTAAAAAAAAAAATTAAAAACTGATGATAAAGAATACGATAGATACGGAGTTTGATTTTTTATAAGCGTGGAAAAAATAATAAGCACAAAAAATAAAAATAAAAATAATACAAATAAAAGAAAATTCATATACATGAAGGTATCAAATTATCAATTACTCATCCAAATACTATAAGTTTTAGATTCAGTACCAAAACACTACCATAAATAAGATACTACTAATTACCAACCATAATGGCATAATCAAGTACTACAAATAAGTAAATGATTTTAAAATTTCCAAGTATTAATAGTCCAAAGCAAAATAGAACTGTCTCAATAAGTCGATCTAACGCCCACTTTTCAAAAAGGTAAACTCCAAAACCATCTTTTTCTTCTCGCGCTTTTTTTAGATAAAAAATAAAAATAAAAATAAAATAAAATAATAATAATAATAAAGTTTTAAACGGGAGATTTTGAAAATCTCGGGTTTTAAACGTTTTTTAAGTTTAAAACGCGTTTAAAACGCGATATTTTGAAAAACCCGGGTTTTAAACTGATACAAGACGTCTTACCAATATAACGGGTTTTAAACGCGTTTTTTACGCCAAACTTGGTAACAATGGCTCAAAGTTTCAATGGATGGTGTCATCCAGAGTACAAAATATTGCGATAAATATCGATACTTCAGCAAAAAATATATAAATATCACGATAATTTTAGAGATATATATAACTGTAAATATCGATGATATTTCGATGATATTTATGATATTGTCAATATTTTAGGATATATTGTGATATTTGGGGATATTTGTTGATATTTTGTTTAGATAATAATTTTATTTAATATTTACCATTATATTTCAAATAAATATAAATAATATATCGTGATATATTAAGAAATATCCACAATATCCATGATATTTGTCGATATTTTAGATATATCTACGAATCCACGATATTGCATATCAAACAATGTAAAATATCCCCAAAGAGAGGGATATATCCACGATACATATCAAAAAATTGAGTATCGATAAACACTCATATCGATATTTTGTACTATGGTGGTGTTATTAGCAACTAGGCTAGGGGGCCCCTAGGCCTATGCTATCTAAGGCTTTGCATAGGGCCCCAATATAAACAAAACAAAAAAAAAAGACCCATAAAGCTCTTAAAACCCACTATAGTGTTAGAAACCGACAAAAGCCCAATTTTTCAGATTTTGCATTGGGCTCTTTGAAACAAAAAGTCGCCCTAACTAGGCGGAGGCAAGATGGCGGATTCATGAAGCCGAAACTTCAAATATTTGGAGCTTTAGCGGACATTAGTTTTCAACCTATGCACATTGCACATTGTATCTAGATGCATAAGACTACACTCATCTCAATCGTCACATAACACCGACTCTCATGGTAGGTATTGCACCTATCGTAGATTGGCGTCTAGTGAGTGAGATAAACACGCATTACACTCTTGGAAGCCCACTACACCAGATTAAAAAAAAAAAGACAAACCTACGACACTTTTGTTTTGTCTTTTTGTGAAATCGCTCACCACGTGTCGTTGAACTCCCAAAGCGTCCGGATCACATTATCACAACCCATAGAAAATAACACTGTTTTAGTTCTCTCT
The DNA here is from genome assembly GCF_015680905.1 of Coptis chinensis. Classification (NCBI taxonomy): domain Eukaryota; kingdom Viridiplantae; phylum Streptophyta; class Magnoliopsida; order Ranunculales; family Ranunculaceae; genus Coptis; species Coptis chinensis. The sequence continues at coordinate 61,426,303 of NC_141464.1, read as the reverse complement.
CACCAAAATAAGAAAAATCACTCTCAAAATCACTCTCAAAACCACTCTCAAAATCTTCATAATATTTGATTGATTCTTAAATCGCTATCTTGACAAATCTACAATCTCTTGGGTAATTTCAATTATTTCTTTATCAAATCTACAATCTCTTTATCGGATCTAAGCAATTTCGTTTTAGATTTTAACATTTTTAAAGATTAATTCATATAATCTTTAAACATGTAATCGATTCAAATTAGTTAAACGAGTAGTATTGTAATCGGGTTGAAATTAGTGCTTTAATTAGTGATTCATATTCTGTTTTAATTAGTAATCGAGGTTCCATCATATTGAAAAAGAGATCGAAAAGATCCGTGATTTTTTAACTTATTATTAGTCCTTTTCATTCGAAAGTGCATTGCTTATTACCATTGTGAATATTGATTGTGGAAAAACAAGAGTCAATGATGATAAATCTAAGGCTTGTTTCTCGAAACATTAGCGATTGCCGACTAAGAGCTTTAAGCCTTCGCCGGGCTTGAGAGTTAATCTTTGCTTTATTCCTTCCTTGGATGTCCGAGACTTTATTGTGTTAGTATTGTTTAGTTCGTTAAAAAGTATGATGGAAGTGATGAGCCTTTCCCCACTTATCGACAATGATTATACTATGCGTTTATATTTCTCTTTTTAGAGATCTATCAAGCTAGGACTCTGATCCATCAATTATGATTTTACTATAATTGGAATTGTATATGGTATTGGTTAGCTTAGGAATTAGTATTTGTGTAGACAATGGTGGTGATGATTAGTGTCATGTATTGATTAATGTACAACATTTGTTACTTGTTAGTGTAATTTTTTATATTACATGTGAAATGTAGGAATCGTCTAGAATAATGTTTAATATTGACATAGATTGTTTTTGGTAAATGGAAATTAATGATTCGAAATTACTTCGATTGTTTTTTTTTCCCAGCAAAATTTTTGGCCAGAGATTGTACTAGACATTTGGAATCAGAATGAAATTAATTTTGACAATGTAAAGTACCTGAAGTTGAGCAAATGGGGTAAGAAAACAAAAGGCGATATTAAAAGTGGCTAAGTTGTTAGAGAGCTTCCCTAATCTAGAAACTCTTGCCCCGTGACAAGACATTGGTGAGGTATTTTACTCAATATATATATATATATATATATATATATATATATATATATATATATATATATATATATATATATATTCTACTATAACTTTCATTACATGGAATAAGTATGGTACCATATGGCATGATATACTAATTCCTGAAGCCATTATTGGTGTCATTGATTTCAATGATGTTCTTATGTATGATCTATCCAGTCGGCGCGCCTACATAGCTTCTTTAATTGGCTGAAAATTGCTGCGTAAAATTGGTTTTGTTAATGTTCCTGGTTAAATATGTAAATCTTGCATATTGAACTAATTCACGTACAACTTGGATCTTAGGAGGTCATGAACAACTTGGATTTGTTTTTCGTTTTTCTGCCAAAGATTTGGCCAGAACTAGAAATGGAACTCTTCAACCAGGATCCATGTAAAACTCACAATGTAAAGTACCTAAAGTTCAACAATTTGCATATGAGAATGAAATGTGATATTAGCGGAGTGGCGAAGTTATTAAAGAGCTTTCACTATTTAGGCATTCTTAGCTCTGACAGGACATGGACTAAGGTAATTATAAAAAGGGCGCTTGATTTGTCACAAATTAGTAATCCATGGAGCACCATTTCCTCATTTGTGATGATGGATAGGAGAATTTTCAGTAATTACTATTTTGTAAGCTTAGTCTTCTTTCCTAATCAGTAATTACAAATTAGTAATGGTTTTTTATATCAGCTTGTCTGAGGCAGCATTTGGCAGTGTTATTGAAGCGTCTGTTACTTTATATTTGTTCCATACGCTACAATTTGCATTCTAAGTTTTGGATTAACGTGATCCGGGGCCTTTGTATGCTTTTTGTATTGGCGTGTATTAGGTGTTAATATTGTTTTTGTTAAGTATGTTAAAGCCTTTGCTTGTGTATGTATAATTCTTGACTATGTGTATGTACCATATTGAGATATGGTATTGTTTATCGGGTGTTTTGCCCGATAATAGTATAGTTGCCGTGAAGAATTTGCTAAATAAATGTACTTCTCGCTTGAATTATATGCATTTATATTTGGTGTTTGTAATTTGATAAGAATTTGAGTCACGTAGTGTAATTTTGAAGAAAACCCAAGTTGGTATTGGGAATGGATATATTGGCATTGATCATTATTGGAGTTTTAGCATGAACTTATAATTCAGGTGATTGGGGTTTTGTTTTGATCAAGGGGACAAGGCGAGAGGGAGTTTAAGGTTGAAGTTGAAGCAATTGGGCGTGTTCGCATAAGAATCTAGTGAGGTTACTTGGCTCTTGTCTTTGAAGGAGCTCATAGGTACATTATACTGTTACTCAATGTCATTGCAGTCTCACATTTTCAGATCTTGGTAGTGTGCTAGGTAGAGTAAATTTTGTTTCTTTTTGTTTTTGATGCATCGTGCTCAAAAGAGCTAGTCGCAATGTTAGATTGGCTTCAAACCGCAACGAGAAAGGGCATTATTTGATGTACTTGTTTGATTCTCTCTTAGGATGCTTGTTTATGAGTATGTAGACAATGGAAATTTGTACTCATATTATAGGTGTTTATAAGTAATACACTTGCTTGTGTATGTATAATTCTTGACGAAGTTTCGTAAAGTCGGTGTGGCTTAACTAATAAAGTTCTTCTTAGTTAAATCTGATTGCATGTATGTTATGGATGATATACTTAAATCTGATTGCATGTATGACATTATTTGCAGGTCAAGTATAGTGCTTTTCTTCCAGCTGTGTTGGGGTTTCTACTAAGTGTGTATTTGTTGAAATCCATAGGATCGGATATGTTGAGACAGGAGAGCACAGAGGTACTTTCTTTTACATACGTAAAATTTTAGTTTGTTAATGGTTTCTGCCTAACAGTCTATCTTTTATCCTATTAAGAGCTCAAAGCAAGCGGAAAAGAGGGCTAGGAAGACAATGTTATCACGTGAGGCTGTGATGGCTAGAGATCTCAACGGTGGCATACATATTTCTGATTCAGGTACAAAGTTTAAATCTAATGAAGGGTTGGCAATTATAGGCACTCTATTTACTCAATACTAAGTTCTCTAGTCCTTTTATACTTGCAGACTCGAGGCCTTCCTTAGTATCCCGTTTGTTTGAGCATCTTGGGGGTAGGGATTTCCTTGCAACACAAATAAGAAAAACATTATAATCTATTAAATGTATTGCACTTGTACCTGATATCATAAATTTTCTTGATTCTAGGATCATCATCTAGTGATTCCCAAGTTTCTGGAGGTGGAGGTTCTTGTGGTACATATAGTATTTGTTCAGTAATTTTATTTGTTGATAGTTATTCTTTTATATATTCCCACGTGACATATTTTTGCCTTTTCAGTAATTTTATTATTTATTTTTATTTTATAGTCTCTTCCAAGTGATAAATTTGGTCGAGTGCTGGGTATGAGTGTTGGCATATCAAAGACAGCCCTTGCATCATCACCTCCTGCTAAAGAGCAGCTTTGCCAACAAAAGCAACAACACTCAATGCTCGAAGAGCGGTTTGGAAGTTTGGAGCGACAAATGGTCACCCTCACAAAGATCTTGCTAGAGACAAGAGAAGAAGTGGCGGTCGGCAATCACATAGAAGGATCGTTGTGATTCATCACCGACGTCAAATGTATGATTTGAATGTGAGACATTGTGCCTAGGGGCTTAAGCTAATTTATGAGATAACTAAATCATGGTTTTGTCTTTGTTAACTTATTGCTTGTAGGCGAGGGATCCAACACGCTCACAATCACATGGTGATTCTTCTAGAGGGATGGAATTATGTGAATTGATTAACATGCATCGAGAAGTTGTTGCCAAGGGAAGGGCAACAAGGGCAAATATCATTCTTGATGCAACTCTGGATACCCCAATGGACATTTACAACGCCGTCCGTGTATGCCTTGTCATTGACCCGACCGAAGCGCTTTATTTAGATCCAAAAGAACATTCTGGGAGCTACACCTTCCTACGCCAGTCAAATGGCGAAGGATTTTACTTTTTTTTCTTTAGGTACGGTATTCTATTTGTGCGTGTTATCATTTCTTTACTTCTTGTGTTTGTGTGTGTATGACTTGGCTTTATTTCTTGTGTGTGAGTATGACTTGTCTTTAGAAAAAAGTGCTGATTTTAGGATAAGTGTGATTTTTTCGCCAAGTATATATACTTGCTTAGAATGACTAGTTATGGCCAAGTCTATATCTGCTTCTAGTTTAGCTTTTTTTTAAAGCTGAATATAATAGCATACATTTTTATGGTAACGGAAGGTTTTTATGGTATGAATATAATCATTTCAATTTCCACTCCAATTGACTTCATTTATGTAATCTTTGGTTTCTTTCTCAAAAAAAACCATACTTTCTAAGCTCAATTCTACTAACAAATACCTCACATTTGGTACTAAAAACAAGTATTGGTTGTGGGAACTTAGTTTTTTTTCAAGAAATTAGAGTTTGGGCAGTGAGATTTTTTAGTTTTAAGACTTGCACTGAGTTTGTTCCGAGGATCATGAGTTTCAGGGGTTAAGCTATCTTAATTCACAGAACCTAATGAGCTATCTCAAGCCAATGCATTGAATGTTGTGGATAGGTTATTTTTAGATGATGAAATGGAATTGCCTTGTGTGAACGGGGAAGTAACATGAGGGGAAGTCACCTCCCTCTCAAATGCAAAGGGTGCTCATATTTTGGCTCAAAGAGTTAGTCGTAGAAACCCGGTTCGAGAGGTTCTTTGTCTTTTGAGTGGGATGACAACCATGAGGATGAGGGAGGTGGTTATTTCTTTAGCAAGAGGAAAGAGGAGTTAGTTGGAAGCAGCTGCCATGCTCGAAGATCTTATACTCAACCCAAAAACCTTAAGCCACTAGGTGCCAAAAAGGGCAGAGGCACAGTGGATAAGCTCGGAAAAGGAGAAAAGAGTTTAATTTTCATCACAAAGTTATGGGCTCAACTCACTCAGATTCGAGGTTAGTTGTGCATAAATTAAATGAGGATGATAACACACTACACGCATCCAAATCAAGAAGTGGAAAAAATCTTTTTCAGAAGTTGGATCAAAAGCTGAACCCTGAGTCTTCACCTAGGCATTTTAAAGCAACTGGGATTCGCAAGAATTCATTGGACATGTGTGATGTTGGTCTTGATACCCAAAAACTTTGAAACTCTGGAAGTCTTAGGTTGTGGGGTTTCTTGTTCAAATTACACCGAATGATAGTGAAGGCAATACAAGAGATGTAATCTTTGGTTTCTTTCTCAAAAAAACCATACTTTCTAAGCTCAATTCTACTAACAAATACCTCACATTTGGTACTAAAGCGATTACGGTTGTGGGAACTTAGTTTTTTTCAAGAAATTAGAGTTTGGGCAGTGAGATTTTTTAGTTTTAAGACTTGGGGTTTGATAAAGTTTGGATATTTATCTGAGAATCAGTGGTAGTGTTATGAGAATATCGAACATTTATGGTCTCGTTCCAGGGGAGGACAGGTTGTTTGCAAATGTGGTTCTTCTTCGTCTTGCAGATGCATTTAAGTCTGGAGACAAACATACCCGGCTATGTATCCTAAAACCTTTTCTTTTAGAGACAAGGCAACGTAAGAAATATGTAGGTCTTCTGGCTAAGGAGAGGATTGCAAATTATGAACAACTTCTTAAAAGAGTGAAGATAGTTTTCGACAGAGGGGATGTTGAATCCAGAGCAATTACTTTATGCTTCCTTGGTTGTTGGTATGATTTTGCAAAAGACAGTGTTGAAATACACCACATGGTCTTGTCAAGTTTAGGATCGTGCCATGTTTTGGAGGTATTGTTACTATCTCATGCAAGAGATTTATGGCTTTTAGAGTAGCAGACGTTAACACGAAACAAGAGAATAAAATATGTCGTAAAAAGTAAAAACGCCGAGTTTGCATATTCTCGTTTCAAATATAAGTAAATTACAAGATGCATGATCTTGAGAAATACATCTTGGTGCTTATTTTGTTGAATTTGTTGATTCTACTCTTACGTATTCATCAATGGTATGCATTAGAGTAATCTACTTTTAGTTGAACTGAAATTCATTATGGTTATTAGAAGTATTTGACAAGTCCTTGATCAACTGCACAATATTGACTAAGAACTTTTCTTAATCTATTTGATGTGTATCGGGTAAAAGCATCAATTTTCACCGCGGGCTGCTTTTCTCGAAGTTATCCGTGGATTTTGCATATATCTTTTGGAAGTGCTTATCAACATGGTGTCCTCTTCAAAAACTTCTATAAGCTGTCAAGCTAGCATGTGTGAAAGCTTTTGCTAAACCGGGAATCTCGTTTACCCTTGCTAAAGTTTGGATAAAGTTTGGAATATCCTCAACTTGAATATGTTATGAGAATCGATGGTAGTGTTAGTGGGTTGTAAAAGTACTAAAAGAAGGCTGCGATGGTTTGTTAGTAGGAATTGAAAGTAACTTCTTGATGGGAACCTTTAACTGTTGCTATTAAATTTTGAGACGCCGAGTAGGCTATAAAATTGTTTCTATTAGCCATTTGATGATGGATGAGGATTTGGGCTTTGTCTATTACTGCACACTTCAAAAGGCACAAGTATTTGTTTATTCCGATGCTATTAATACTACAAAACTGTAGGGGCATTTTTGGCCCGATTTGACCTTTTTTAAAAATAAATGAAAAAAAAAAAGACACTTGTCAAGTGTTGTAGAAAAAAAAAACTGCAAAAAAAACGGGTCACCTTACAACACCCAAAAGTGTCTTTTTTTTTTGGAAAAAAGACATCCAAAAGTGTCTTTTTTCAACCGATATGGTGTAGTGGCCTAGCCTTTTTTTTTCCGATAATACTTGGAAGCCTTGCCTCCGCACAGCATATCTGCCGTCCTTTGGGTTAACATTCTATGATTTTGTCTACATGAACCCGCGTCTTGTTTTTGTCGAATCAATAGACTAAATAAATGGATAACCCGGCCTCATTGTTTAACACACAAAGTTGCACTTTTTAATTCTTTCATGTTTGTCCCTTACACAGAAAATTTATTATAAATACTTAACTAAGATGTTCAAACAGATTAATCACTTACAGTCAGAGGAAAATCATCGCAAAAGGCAAATACCATGGCAAACATTTTGCTTAAACTGGTTTTGGTTCTCGTTCTTGTTTGCATGGTCGAGGGAAGACTATTTGGTGGTAAGGGCTGCAAGCTAGAGGTTTCCTTTAAATAAATTGTCTTTTATGAGTGAACAACTCCTCTTAATAATAAGTTAACAGATATTGTCTAGTATATAGTGATAAACAACTAAACGAGGCCTAACAATGAGTGAAGTACGTCCGTCATTGGAACACTCATGATTCATACAACTAGAAAACCATGTCTTCATGTGCATTATATAAATACATTTTCATCGATTTGATATTGTCATTGTCTTCCTCACGGAATAATCTGCATTCTTATTGATCTTGTCAGCCGAAACTGTGAAGGCTCAAGCAGCACCAAGTTGCCAAGCGGTGTTTGGAGTACCTGAAAATGAAACATGCTTTGATATCACACAGAAGTTTAGTTTGACCACCGAATTCTTCATTGCTATCAATCCCAATATCAACTGTGACAAACTGTTTGTTGGCCAGTGGATCTGTGTCGCTGGGACTGTCAACTAAGTAGACCAGATCCTAAAATTGAAGCGTCAGATTTCACCCAGTATCATGCATGTTCCAGCAACGTAGGCCGGAAACTAAATAAATGTTACATTTCATTTCACCATGTGATTTGTTGTTAACTTTACTATTTACTTTCAGTTTGTGACTATTAAGTTCAAATCTATCCTAATATATATCGGGTTCGGAATTGCTTCAATGTTTTGAATATATTCTTTATTACAGTTTTTGGGCTGTGCCATGTTAGTATGCGCTTCATTTGGAAGGTCAGCATTTCAATACAGCACAAAGTTGTATTGAAATTGCGGTTTGTAATACTGAACACGGCATGAGATTCAAACCAGTTCATCTGTAGGTGAAATATACTACACCATGATAATTCATAAAAAAAATTTGAAGGGCGGGGTTCTAAGGACATATATTATAAAAACACGGAAACAAATTCAAAATTGTTAGGAAAATTTGTAAGTTTTAGATTAGGCTAATTTTTTATACATATGATCTCCTAACTATTCTAAACATTGTCACAAAAAATTTAAATGAATCAAATTATTTGTATTTAAGTGAATATGTTGAGTGGAGACACAAATTTGGTTTAACGAAGAATTGCAAACATGTTGGAGAAAATCAAATGGTTCAGTTGACAAATTGTTCCACTAAAATCTAATGCTAAAATGGTGAATCAAATTATGAATTTGTTGGGTGTTTTTACGATAAGGCGTTACAGCAGGGATTATGTTAGGTTGGGTATAAATTAAAGAGTTACGAGGAGGTTATCGTAAGAAGATTGGAACTTGGAAGTAACAATAAAATTTACATCAATGTAAAATGAAAATATACATTATTAATAAATATAGTATCTTACATGCTAAGTTCCATCTTGTGTTTAGCTTTTAGTTATTTTGTTTGTTCTTCACCTTTACATCGATCTTAAAAAGGTGGCAATTTTCATCTGAGTACTAATGTTTGTTCCGTTTGTTTTTGTAACTTGTGTATAAAAAATTTTATGAACATATAACACAAATGCATTTAGGCATCTCTTGTACGAAGAAACCTAGAATTGTGTGCCACAATGAATTTTGTCTTTGGAATCGAATCAATGCAGCTTCAAGCATGTAAGACCACAATTTCCCTCAAATCGTTGTTTCATCATAAATGTTGAGATTACAATTTATGCTGTAAAAACAGTATAATCACAACTAATTCTCTAAATGAATAAAAGTAAGAGTATATTTTCGCGATGGTTTTGCAAGTGTATGCATGATTTCTGAAACATGAGAGGAATGATTATTTATAAGTACGAGTCTTGGTCTCTTGGTATCACTATATGGTATCTATATGGTATTACTTTAAGCCTTCAAAAACAACAAAAGGACCAAGTTTCAAAGCTAACAAAACAACTATTTCAGCACCAAAAGCTTCAACTTGAAATCTCATAAATGTTGCTAGAGTCACCGCGTCAGTGTCTGCGTCTGCGTCAGTGTCCGCGTCCGCATCCGTGTTCGTGCAACATAGTTCATAGCTAATGTTCATAATTTGGAGTATCAGTTATTGTTCATATCTGTTTTAATAAGCAGTTGATGAAGAACAACTATATAGTTGATTGAGAAGTTATATATGTGATAAAATATATGAAGAAATGGTCACACACCCCATGCTTTCCAACGACAAATATTCCTTATGGGCTTATTAGCGAGTAAAGTGTGTAGGAAAAGACGACTTTGGATTGTGCGCGCTTTTAAACAGACTTAAAGATTACAAGAACTTGAAGGAGAAAAGACAATGGAATTAGAAAGCCTGAAATGAAGTGCACGTCATGTTCAAGTGAAACGTATCAGGGATGGTTAAAGAAGTTAAATGGACTTGTATACAAAAGGGTATGCCCGTGCCTACGACCCACGACGCGCCTGCGGCGCCACCCCGAAAAATGAACAATCAATGTTCATATATGTTTTGGGTATGGACAATCAATGTTTATGTCTGCTTTGGGTATGAACATTTATTGTTCATATATATTTTGGGTATGAACAATCAATGTTCATATTTGTTATGGATTCATGTTTTATTTTTGTATGAACACGGATTGTTCATACCTTCTTTAGGTATGAACAATCAAAATGTTCATATCTGTTTTGGGTGTGAACATTTATTGTTCATATATGTTTTGTTTATACCTATTGTTCATAGCTAATGTTCATAATTTGGGATATGAACAATTATTGTTCATATCTGTTTTGGGTTCATGTTTTCATAGCCACAATCAATGTTCATAGCTGACGTTCAGCATGGGTAGATATGAACAATCAATGTTCATACCTATTGTGGGTATGAATGAAAATAGAACCTATCAAGTTTCACAGTTCAAACCAAAAACCAACTTCATTCTAGGCATTTTTCACCATAAAATAATAATAATAATAAAAGATTCTAGTGCCTCTTCAAAGGAAACTAAGGCATGTGTGAATATGAATACTAAGGAAGCTTTTCATCACGACAGCAGCAATCCGCTGAAAATTTCCCAGACAAGGTAAATTGCACCATACAAAGTGACTTCTAACATCCAGCAACCAAAACCAAAGGGACATCAGGGATCATCATCATGAGAAATTCAAAATGTGGCTATAAAGAGATTGTAGCATTCGCATGAAATTTCCGTCTCAAGCACATTGGCGTGATAGTTGAAACTTGGAACCGGAGAACACACTATTCCCAAATCGAGTGAAGAATGCAATTAGTAACCTCTTCAACAACCCAACCAAGCCATCCATGCATGAACCTCTAGCTGGTGGACATTAATCACTTATCTTGAGTTGTGGGTAGTCTTGATTATTTTTGTTGATGGAGACTTGAAATGATTTTGGACTGAAGTAATGGAATCATTGGCCTGTGAAAATTTCAGAAGTGTAAATAAGGAGGCAAGTATATGATGGTTCAAGGAATCAAACCAGTAGCTAAGCATGTATCTATCCACAAAAACAATGCCGTACCTCGAACATGGATGAAGACGGTGAATCTGGGAGTGATGGACGAGAAGATGTCATCTCACGATCTAAAGCAGAAAGTGTTAGTTTTCACCCTGGACCTACAATGCCATAAATCAAACAAGTAGCCCAAATTAGAGCTAAACGCAACACTGCCTTTGCTTATTCCACCTGAGTAATGCTACAAACTTCCCAATCATCTGAAGTGACAACTGCCGAACTCAATGCTTTGTCAAGGAACCTGACAAGGCCGGATTAAAAGTTTTTTTAGTATGTTAGTCTATTAGTTTCCATATACTAAGCATTACCGATGTAGTACTAGTAAGTGACATTTTTTTCAAGTGCAAACTATACTAAACTTGAGATCTAATTCGTGCGGCAGCTGGATCTGTGGATCAGTAGTAGCATTCTAATGCATGGGTCGATTATAACACACCAAAAAGACTTCAACTAGAACTCTCAACTTCTCGCCAAATCGAAACATTTTATCTACTTTCTTCATTTTAATATTGAACTTCTCACTTCTAGAATGTGTCTGATGAAATGCGAACTAAATTGAGCCCAAACTATAGTGAAAAAGTGAGAGTTTGGTCTTCTTTCGGGTGCTTAGCAAGGTGATGAGCATTCTTAAAACTAATTGAAATTCAGTGGGATCACATTCTCCACTCTCTACTCCTACTGCCTAGTTCAGTATCGACTATCGACATTACGATTTGGATAGGAGTGTTTAGGACGATCCTCAAATTATACTTCTGTTCAAATGAAACAGTCAAACACACAATACCTATTTTAGATGAGATAATATTTCGCCAGTTATAATGTTGGGACCACATATTCCATTTTGCAACCAACATTTGATTGCAAATCTCGGTTGGATTATTTTACATCATTTACTCCCAAAGTCGAATTTGGAAATTTAACAGATAAAGTGAAAATCATTTAAATTTCTCACCTTGATTCAAATTAAAATAAGAAAGAGATGAATCCTGCCGCTCCAAATCTGTCAAATTGAAATTGCAATCAAAGTTAAAATAATTTCATTTTTATATATATAAAATTTAAAGAGAGAGAGGGGAAGAGAGTTTCGGTGGCTAACCTTGAGTCAGAGAGAGTGAGAGAAGCGAATGAGTTGAAGGTGGAACCGATAAAAGAAAACGTAAATTTATTTGCCGGCAAAATTTTTTTAAAACAAAATGAAAAATTTGCAGTGGCAAAAACTTTGACAATCAAACAGCAGCAAATTGTTACAAATCATGGTAAATGATATTTGCCACAGTATTATCAAACAGGTGCAAATTTAAATTTGCCAATAGTTATTTGCAATTGTCACCTAACAAATTTCCCATTGACAAATGGTGACAAAATTTGCATTTACCACATCCTATCAAACACAGCCTAATAAATTATTTGCCTTATATCCTCCATTCCTCCATGCAAAATTAAAGTTACTTTATTTTCTCCGTTTATTCAATAATCAATACATATTCTCAGTAAGTCAGTAGTACAACTGGACTGATGGACTCATAGCAGCTAAACGCTGCTAAAAGCCGAAATAGTCTGTGAAATACATCTCATAGGGTAAGATGTTTATTTAGAGTAAAAAGCTTATTTCCCAGTAACCAGCTTTTTTATGAATGGAATTCACCTCTGGTGCAGATCCACTGTCCAACAAAGAGCTTGTTGCATTGCAGATTTGGGTTGAGATCACTAAATAACTGAGCTGTCATGTTGAACATCTGGGAGATTGCTAAGCAGGTGTCACCACTTCGGACGCCAAACACGGATTCACATTGTGGTGTTGAGGCTGCCTTCTTTGGAAATCGAACTGATTACCATAATATGAAACACACAAGAATGTCAGTAAGTATGATAAAATCATTTCTCAACATCCAATTCTGACCCAAATTATAAAACAATCTAAAACTTAGACACAAGTTGCTACAGTTGATTTGTTAGAGAACTTATATTGGATGATGCGCTAGCATACTAGCTTTGATTCACACTTTCATCACAATCAGTAGTTAACTATCGTATTGACATCGAAAGTGGTTTGGTTAGGCAGACTTACTTCCGAGGAATGCACCTTCGGCTTTGGAAACTGCAATGAAAAGGGCGATTACCAAGATCAGATTCATAATCATGTTGTTAGAGTTTGCCATCGTATTTCTTCTTCCCTTGGAGATACTTCAACTTCTTCCTACGGACTTATACTTGAAACCTTAAAGTGGAAGGGACATGTACATGAAGAAGTCCTTGTTGTGTAACTTTGTTCAGCAAGAGGGGCCGGCTTCTTTGTATCCTATAATCCGACTAATGTAAAACAAATGTTACAACGTTGGAAGCTATGCAGTTTTAATAGCCGATTAATAGGCGCATAAGCACTATAAGCTACTTGACCGATACGATTAGCATAAAAAATCCCGATCTAAGCAGATCAATTAATAGCCCGATTTATGCCGATTAATAAGGCGATTTAGCACAAATAAGTGTTAAAAAAACGGCGATTAATAGGTCTAAGGGTTTATTGCTTTATGTTTTTCTCAAAACATGGTTTGTATATATAAAGTTATAGAACAAAAGACCTTTTTTTTTTCCCGGTAGAAACATGTCATATCTTATAGCATCAAAGGTATAGTGCTACATTTCAACATATGTTCAGGCAGCAGGCTCTCATCTAGGTTTTTTGATGCCCACTTAGCTAGGTCATGACAAACTTCAACATTTGAGCCTCTGCTAATCCAGTTAAACTTACAAAAGGTGAAAGGCTGACATAAGTCCATAATCATACACCGGATAGAGTCTAATTTCCAGTTTAGAGAGTCTAAGTTACAGGAGTTCTGTAGATTTTGTACAACTTGCCTACAGACTCCTTCAAAAAGGAACAAGGTTTTGTCTGTGGTCCTTGCTAGCTTGGCTGCCACTGCCATTGCCACCATCTCAGCCTCCTCAGCACTACCAGCATCAAATCTACGAGTAGCTACATCCACTAGCTTGCCTTCCCCATCCCAAGCCAAAGCCCCAGCAGTAGCAATTCTTGTATACCTGCAGTAGGCAGCATCAAATCTGATTACCAATGTGTTTTCTTCTATTGTAGGGAATATAGAATTGTAATCCACATGATGACATAATTCAGGTGAGTTAAAAGGATGTGTGTTCACTCCCTGAGCATCAGTAAATGCTTGGTTGTATCTACTCCTCTTAGCATAGGCCCTTCATAATAAACCATCTTTGTTGGATGTTTTACCCTCAAACTTTGCTTTATTCTCCATCTCCCATATCTCTTGTAGGAGAATACATGCAAGCAGACCCTTTTCAGCCATACCAGGGTCTTTGTCCTTTGTCCACTATAGAAACTCTTCCAACCAATCTTTGGTGGTCAGAGCTGCCCTCTCATCCACTCTTGCTCCCAAATCAGAGGCAAACCAAACCACCTTTATCCATTCACATTGGAAAAACAAATGGTTTGGGTCCTCCTGATTAGTCCAGTAGAGGGGACAAACATAGTCTCCCTTGAGGTTGTGCCTGGTCAGTACATCCCCTGTGGGGAGTATGTCCATATACAACTTCCATAAGAACAACTGAGTACTAGTTGGCAGTTTAGTTTTCCAGAGAGTCTTGATGCTCTTGGTGTTAAAAAGGATGTACTCCTTGCCATCCAGAGTTATTCAAGAAAAAATATGCAGACTTCACAGAGAGTCTACCATTCCTAGTTCACCCCTATTTGGTTGAGTCACTTGCCAAAGTAGAGGGTCTTATTACCACTTGTTTGATGAGAGTGGCTATCTCAGATGGGAACAAACTGGCAATCTTATGGTTGTCCCATCCAGAATCATCCATAAGCATCAAGTCCCTCACCTTTAGTCTCTCAAGGTCTGGTCTGTCAGGTAACATCTCTACCAGTTTGATGGGGGCCTCATTGAACAGGATCCAAGGTTGCTTCATGACATTGACCTTGTCCCCTTTGCCAATGCTCCAAACAGCCCCTGGTAGGATATCCTTAACAGTCCTATGGACTCCCTTCCAGAACCAAGAGGCTCAAGGTGGGGGTTCAGTGTTAACATCAAACCAAGACTTCCCATAGGAAGCTAGGAAGATTTTTGCCCATATAGAGGTGTTATCTACAAGAGCTTTCCAGGCCAGCTTTGCTAGCATAGCCCTATTCATGTCCCCAGCTTTTCTCAGCCCTAGGCCTCCCAAGGCCTTAGGTTTGCATATACTATCCCACCCTATGGTGTGGATACTTTTGCTTTCTTCCTGTCCATGCCACCAGAAATTCCTACAAACTTTGTCAATCTTTTGACAAGTAGATCGAGATAGTTTATAAGTGGCCATAGTAAAAAGAGGTGTAGCCTGTGCTACAGCTTGTATGAGGGTTGTCCTCTGCTTGAGAGAGGACTTTTGCCCTCCAACCTTTTATCTTATTGTGCACTTTGTCCACTAGGAGGTCAAAGTCCTCTTTTTTCGTTTGGGAGAGGACTATAGGAACCCCCAAATATTTGTTTTTTCTATCAAAAATCTCATCTTCCAAAATCTTTTTAACATCTTACTATGCATCCTGTGCACATTTTTACTATAGAAGATACTAGACTTATCAAAGTTTATTTTATGTCCAAAAGCTTTGCAGTAGTCCTCAAGGATGTGCTTAAGTTTTCCACTCTTAGCTAGATTAGCTTTAGTGAAAAGGATAAGATCATCAACATACAACAGATGAGTAATATGAGGAACATTCCATTTTGATTTTAATGCCATGTATATCTCCATTACTCTCTGCCTTTGCTATCACCCTTGAGAGAGCTTCTGACACCAGAATAAACAGGTATTGGTAGAGAGGATCTCCCTGTCTCAGGCCTCTATCCAGATTAAACTGCTTAAGGGGAGACCCATTCAGCAGTACCCTATAGGAAACAGTTGTGATGCATTGGGAGATGAAGAGTCTCCACTTATCACTGAACCCCAGCTTTTGAAAGATACTGTCAATGAAGGACCATTCTACTCTGTCATATGCTTTAGCCATATCCATCTTAATGGCCAAAAACCTTTTTTTGGTTTTCATATGATTCATATTATGAAAGTTCTCACTAGCTAAGCCAATATTGTCTCCAATACTTCTTTCTTTAATGAAGGCACCTTGAAAAGGGGAGACAATCTTATTGATATGTGCTTTGAGCCTATTAGCCAAAATCTTTGTTATAATCTTGTAGCAGAAGTTACAGAGGCTAATAGGTCTGAATTTAGCCATATGATCCGGATTAGAGATTTTTGGAATAAGAGCAATAAAAGTCTCATTGAAGCTAGGGTTCATGCTCCCTTGAATAAAAAAATTCTTTACACAATCAATAATAGAGGGACCAATAACATCCCAACACTGTTGATAGAAGCACCCCTGGAACCCATCAGGTCCAGGTGCTTTTAGAGTCCTCATCTTCTTTACCACATTCCAAATATCATCCCCAGTAGGACAGGCAATGAGAATCTCATTCTCTCTGTCCGTTATGCATGGGGAGAACAGAGTTAGAATATCTTCATTGGTATTTGGTTCATCAGAGGTATAGATACCATCAAAGTATTTTTTCACTGCCTGTCCCACTTCCTGCCTTCCTTCCCTCCATATGCTCTCATTGTCTTTAATGGTTTTTCCTCCTTCTATAAACAATGGATAGGTGGAAGAACTTGGTATTCCTGCCACATTCTTTGATCCAGTGTTGGCTAGACTTCTGTTTCCAGAAGTCTTCCTCCTTTTTATACCACTCAAACAAACTAGCTTTCAACTGTTTTGCTTTCTTATGGTTGGTAGGATTGAAGGTTTTTTGAAGAACTCTATCCAGATCCTTTTGGATTCTCTTAATATTGTGAAAGTTATTACCAAAGACTTTTTTATTCCAAGTGGAAAGCCTTTTTTCAATATTTTTTAGCCTGTTTATAACCCTCTAGTCCGGCATATCATGAGTTACCTCATTTCATGCCTTATCAATAACAGGTTTACAAGTGGCATCCTTTAGCCACATACCAAAGAACCTAAAAGGCCTCTCAACATTCTCCACTGTTGGCTTGAGATGGATCATAAGAGCAAGGTGATCTGATGTAGCATTAGCCACATTCCTGACCACCATATTGGGGAACAAATCCATCCAGTCAGCAGTGGCAAAAACACGATCTAGCCTTTCAAGGATGTTATCTTTCACCTTTCTATTGTTATTCCAGGTAAACTTGGGGCCTTTATAGCCCAGGTCAATCAAACTCAAATCATTAATAAGAGAATTAAACTCAAGCATGCAATTGGTAAAAACAGCTCTTTGCCCCCTACTTATCCAGAGATTTTATTGCATTAAAATCTCCAAAAATGATCCAAGGGCAAGGTATAGCAGGGGCAATATCTCTAAGCTCAACCCAGAATCTATGTCTAAGATGTGCATTAGGTTCCCCATAGACAAAACTAAAGAACCAAGAAATAGAACTATGGTAATCTGAAAGTTTACATGTTATCTGATATTTCGTAGCTCCAAGGACCTCCAGATTCACTCCCTCTTTCCAAAACATAGCCAGACCACCTCTCATCCCACTAGCCGGAACACAAAAGGAATTATCATACTTTATCTCCCTACTTAACTGACGTATCCTATTTTCTCCTACTTTTGTTTCAGACAAGCAAATAATCTCTGGTTGATGTTGCCTCACTAGATCCTTTAGATTTTGAATTGCCGTGGAGGAACCTATTCCCCGGCAATTCCAGGCTTGTATCATTTTTGGTGAGGCAGCTGTTTGGGGACAGCCGCCGCCAACCTTGGGGAGGACCACACAGACCGCCACTACTGCTTGACTCACTACTGTTGCCTCTTACACTTGCACCCCCACCATTGCCATTACACGCACCCCTTGATTTCTTGGCTCTCTTGCTCTTCCACCTCTCTCTGAACCTGGAATTAAGACGTTTCCCCACCGTTGATTCATTAAAAGCAAGAGGCTGAGGTTGTGTGATACTATCCTCAGACTCATAAGCCAAATCACGAGGGGCATTTTCAGTTGATACCTCCTCTTGATAATTCTCATTATACACCACCATACCTTGCTCCTCTTCATCAGTTGGATCTTTTTCTTCTTCCCTTGTTGAGTAACCTTCTTCTTCCTTTGTAAAAGCATCTGAAGGAATGTCTTCTTCAGGGATGTCCCCTCCTTTATCCACAAAGGGCTCACTAGAATCCAACGACCCTTCAGATGGTACACTGGACTCCATCGACCCACTCGATACTGGGATGAGTGGGGCATTCTCCGGTATTAGCAAGTTCCCCATTCCCCTAGATCTTAGATCATCAGTTTCAAGTTTTGCCCTCTTTGACTTCTGTACTGCCAACCTCCAACTGATCCTACGCCACCCATTATCACCCATCCTTTCTGTTTCTAAACCGTTATCTGAGAGGTTAAACACTTTCTTTTTTTTTCCCACACCAGACTCTGTTGATTCCTTTCTAACACATCTGAAAAAACCTCTTTTCTGTTTTCCTCCTCGATCGAGCCACCACATCTTTCCCCACTTTGCCTCGTGTTGGTTGCCCAATGAAACAAAATTTTGATGTATCAGATCCAGTCTGGATGAAAGCATGCTTAGTCCCATCTGATTCATGGTAATCAAGGTGAGGAATAATTGCCTAGGTAAGGTGAGAAACACTGTTTTTCGGCGAGGTATAATCACTCCCTATTGCTTTTCCAGTTCCCAAGCTAGCACCCTCCAAGCCTAGGTATCCTGTTTCCACCGTGACACACTCCGAATCTGGGTTAGTTGCAATTCTTCCAGAAGCTGGATCATACCCTAGACCCTTCTTCAAGTCCATCGATCCGTTTTCCTTACCCATGTCCTCATCTAGGTCCATATCCGATCCATTACTGACTGGGCTCCATATCACCAAAACCCCATAATTGGTTCCTGACATATTTGTAAGTCCCATGTGTCCATCCCATACCTCTTGGGCTAGGACTTGTGTACTTGACCCATGATCAAGTCTATCGAGATTTGGGCCCCCTAGCCTAGTACCAGCAATGGCCACTGACAAGGCCCTTTCAAATAGAGCCGTTCTGCTTTCGCCAAACCTAGTACTCTCTCATCAGCTGCCACAGGTCTGTTGTCAGTGGGCTGTTCCACGTGCATTCTTCTTCTTGGTGGTGTCGCCAGAATCCAAGTCCCATTCCAGTTCCGTTTCACCGGTGAGCCTTTGTTCCTTGCTGAAATCTGGTCATACCTCAATTTTTGTGGTGTTCCAGAGATCGTAACTGACACAGGGCTTGAGCTTGCTGCCCCATTGTAGAACACATTTGCTCGCAGCATGAATGAGAAATTGTTCTTTACATCCCCTAGGGGATCCCCCATATTTCCTCATATCCATACTGTACTTTTCACGTTGGTAACAATAATGTAGATCATGCTCGATGCATCCACAGAAGTAACAGAAAATATCTAATTTTTCATACTTGAAAGTGACTGGGAAGGTTTCTCCCAATTATGTTCGGAGATCTATGCCTTTTAATAGCCTTTACTTGATATCCATCCTCACTCTGACCCTAGCTACCGGTTTGTTGAACTCCGGTGAGCACAGTAGGTCCACCGCCTTGACTTTGCCCAAGCTTTGCCCCACCTTGTTTACATTTTCCTCATTGATCCGATTACTTGGTAGCCCATATATCTGAACCCATAAATCCACCATATCAAACTTCCAGTTCTCATCTACTAGTTCAGATGCCTTCCATTTTTAAACGAGAGGACGAACCCTTGAACCATCCAAGGCCCATTCTTTCTTACATGTTCATATTCCCCAGGGTTCTCGAACTCCAGTTTAAACAAGCCTTTCGCTACAGATTGTATCTTAGTGTTACCCCTCGTTTGCCAGCATCTATAGAGTTCCTCCGCAAGATCTTGGAGGGGTATATTTTTACCTCCAAACAACTTTCCCAACAGGGTGTACTGTCCCCCTTCATTGGTCTCCACATTCTTGCAACCAATATCAATAACTCGTTTTTCCTTGTTGCAAAAAAGATTCTGCATCTCAGTTTTTAGTATTTCAACTTTAGATTTGGATGATTCACCTGACTCCATCCTTGTTGGTGGCTCCCCTGTAGGGGAGTCCATGTTAGATGCAGATCTAGCCAAAGACAATATAACAGTAACCACAAACAAGGAAAACGAACCCAAAAAAGAAACTAAAAAACAGAGAAAAGAAAACCAAGACTATAAAGGGAAAGAGCGAGAGAGATGTTATTCAGTAAAGGAAGAGAGCCTATAGACAACAAGAGATCAAATTGAAATTTGAATTTGAATTTTTTGAGATTCAGAAAAGATAGAGAGAAGCTGCTTTCAGCCGCAATATAGCTCTACCCAGTATAGATGTATGTTAAAAGTGAACAAAAGACCTATGATATATAAAACCCAACTTAAACCAACTTTTCTATGATATAATTTTAGTGGATGTATAGATGTATTGATGTATAGATGTATTGATGCCTTTGTGTTTTTCATATTTTATATGTTTTTTATTTGACTTATGTTGACTAGTAAACTATGTAATGAGGTTATGATTGCATTTTGGTGATTGTTGGATATGTTTCTCATTTTCATTTCACTTCAATATGTATTTAGCTAATAATTATTTGTGGCATGTGTTATAGATTACCTATGGAACGGAAAATCTTATTTAGAATTATCACCCGATTAGTTTCCAATTAATTTCCGATATATTCCGATTACTAAGCCTAATCGTTATGCACTCCTTAACCGATTAGCTACCGCTTAACGCTTAAACTGCACAGGTTGGAAGAAAGTTGGCTTTAGCTTGGTAGATGTCGCTGGCTAATTTTGGCTACTTGGACAAAGAAAAAGTCTGTCTCCGAAAATGGTTAAATGCGGTCTACCATTGTAAGTTGTACATCATATATGACTACTTTCAAGTAGACACGAACATTTTATATATCTTCGCGAGTATGCTTCAGGAGAATGATACATAGATTAAATATCGAAAAAAAAGAATGATACATAGATTCATAGGATCCCTAGCTTCATATAAAGATTTCCAACTTTTTCCTGACAAGGCATTGCAATAGTTCAAACTGTCCACATTACAATGACATCATATTTACAGTTTTAGAGTGTGTTTTCAGCCAATCATCTGAGCCCAATAAAATGTTTTAGGCATCAAAAGTGGGTTTGCAAAAACTTGTTTCTGATGTCACTAAATGCTAGATAACAAAACTTTCTCCAGAAATCAACTGTAGTAAAATATCAGATTGTTCAATACTATTGTTACTGGTAGGTTTCTATTACAAGAAAGGAACAACACTCTTCATGGGCATTAATGGAATTTCCTTTTTCAACTAATCCTGATGTTTCCAACACAAATAAGTCCCACTGATAAATTACTTGTTACCAATGAGGGTACTAAAGAGTAGTCACTACCAAGGCGACGGGAATCTACTTGAAGAGATCTGGATTCAACCAATCCCTACAAAATGAAAGATATTAAACAGAAGTTAGAAGCAGTAGTTGATATGGCAATAGAAGGAGACCTCTGAAATCAGGCAAGAAACACTGCTTACTTGCTGATGTCATCAAGATGATCATCAAAGTCCACGACTCCTTCCCATTTCTGAGACACAATGTAGTCCAGTAAAACTATGTTTGCTGAAGGTTCCTTCAACGTTAAAGAGCCACTTCCACCTGATCCAGCCTGCTTCCAATTCTTGGATAGATCCCTCGTGTAAAGCTGTTTCATAAGTAAGAACGTGCAACTTAGCAAATCAAAATCAGGTCCCTGAGGTGAAGTGCAGAAGATCTGACTACAAAGACAACTGCTAATTGGAACAAGACTAGATACTTCGTAACAATAATGGGAATAGAGTACTATAGACACTAGGGATAATGACACAGATGAAAGTTCTTCAAGTTTCATGCAATTCAGTGGCTGCAAAAATGAAGAAAACTTTTATTCCTTCGTATGATTTCCAGTGGAGCCTTTGCCAAGACATAAGACACCTGAACAAATCCTTCTCTCACAGTACCAATAAAAACTTGCAGCCTATCGCATTCTGTAGCATAACTAGCAGGACCTTTGTAGGGTTCATTAAAACAGAGTTCATTTCTCTTGATTGTTGACTATTCAAATCATTTTTTAGAGATCCAAGGAATTAATAAAATCTACATTTAGGAGGGTTGCACTTGGCCCGGCGTGAAAAAAAGGCTTCCAAGAGTGACTTCCTATCACTAAATAGCAATAAACACAGATAGCTCAACTAATGCAGAGATTATAGTACCAATTAAACAACCTAATGTTATGGCATCCGGACAGCTCAATGTAGGACAAGTTTGAAAATCTCTGAACAATGGGAGGAATTAAATGTAGTTATTAAGACTCAATTCTAGATCATGTAGGACTTAACCTAGGCTGATTTGGTACAACCAAAATGCGGACATGATGTAAATCAGCTTAAGCTCAAAATTATACAATTGATATGTAAAGCTGGCTTTAAGTGATAGTATGTTCAAAAAGTACTAATTTGTGAGATTTTATATAAAGGCCATGAACTGAAAAAAGAAGAATGGTTTGTTTAACTTGATCAAAACTGTGTTGGTTTGTTGAACCATTTGGACCTTTTGGAAACAAAGAAATCAACAAAAAAAAAAAGTGGCTCTAGTCCTCCCCAGAATATACTAAAAAAAATTCAAATACTTGCATTCACAAAATTTTCATGTCTGAAATCTGAATGTCTGGTATGAGTATATGGCGTATGAAATACAGTGGATTTATCAAATGGTTCAGACCACACTACCACAGAAGATACAAACCTGGGATTCTCAACTTTCTTCTTTACTTTTATCTTTTGATCAGAGGAGGTCCTAACTTCAACTGTCGGTGAAATGCTTTCATAGCCATAAAAAAAGTATCTAAGACATGAAAAATTAAGATCAAGTTGGCAGCCAATTCGAAACTTCTGATGAGTAGTTCAGATTTGTTGCGAAATTGGAGAACAATTTTCTGTTGCCAAAAATGTTATTGGGGGGCCTCTACGCGATGACGATAAACAAGTCATGCAACAGTCAAACCAAACACCATCTCCGTAAAGGGAATACTCATAATATTTTGAGTAACTTATGGACACTACAAACAAATGCAGACCAGTGAACTAAATGGCAAACTGAGAATACAAAAGGATAATTCAACTGCAAGAGATAGAACTTACCTGCACAACCGGGTTACGATCTTTCCCCTTGATAAGAGATTCAAGCTTTTTATTATCCAACTGAGAGAAAAATAAAGGAAATACTTAACATACATAATAAAGTTTAAAAAGAGTGCTCCAGGGGTTAAATAAAAAGTAGACCCACCAGAAGTACGGAGACCTGAGGAAAATATCTATAGATGTGATCCCCAATCTTTTTAGCAACGTTGCCCAATTCGAGGTCATCAAACCTCTCATTGGCATGGTAATAACCCACAACACTCAAGCCTTGAGACCCAAAGTGCTCCTCAATCTGATAAGATATATAGACACCAGTAGTATGAGACTGAAAGATGAAACTTTATTATTATTATAAGGAAAAATAGGAGACCTGAATTAAGGCAATTTCAAGGGTGGGTAGAAGGCCGATGTGAGAGTGGGAGAGTGGGACTGCATCAGATATCTCGACCACTTCATCTTTAATAAGACGACCAATTAGAACACCATTAACAGCAGACGCCTTGTGCTTTAGAGCATGGAGAACCAGCTTAATGTATGCATTCTGTCCAATTTCGTACTTCAATTCACCTCCCATCACTAAAGTAATCACCTTTATCTGCATTCAAACTAGAATTAGAGAATGTCCCTAATAAAAAAAACAAAATTTTAAGAGCCACACTTACCAGATTTGCAGGAACCAAGGTGAGAAAAGAGAAGAAAACAGTCTATAATACTTTGATCGGGTTCGGCTGGGTGTTTATGGAGCGGGTTGTCCAACCGGCCCATTTGTGATGGCACATGGGCACCTACTAAAGGGGTGATAATTTGGCCATCAGGCACTCAACCCGGCCCTCAA